>NC_073692.1:390295003-390961239 GCF_029784155.1 Uranotaenia lowii
AATAAGATCTATCAGCTCTCCCGAAGATAACAATTTTGTCAATGGTGACTTCAAAATGCCTGGCTTCAAAAGGTGCTTCTCCCAAGGTGGCTTTTTATATCTGAATCATATGCGTTCTTTTTCTTGGCGTCTTCCAATAACTTTCTAGACACTTTGAGAACTGCGATTTTTCGTCAAATTAACAGCTTTGGAAACGAAAGCGGCCATAGGCTCGACATCTGCACTGCAAGATATCTTTGCCAACTTAAGCTGATGCCATCTATCTGATCTTTTGGCTGCCTTCGATTAAGTGAACCAAGATATTGCAATCGCACAGCTCGATCGCTTTGGCTACTGTGGATACCTATTGTACTGGTTTCCAAGCTACAGGTAGCAGATCTAGTTACCACATTTAACTGTTTAAGACACTATCCTTCAATAGTGGGAGGTCTTTTCGCGCTAGTGCATTCCAAGGCAATACTCATAGACGAGACCTCGGCAACACCTCTCATCACTACGACTCGAAGTCTGAACTCTCCTCAAACGACTCTAGAACCGACATCTCCTCGCAATGACTCGAGATTCTCACACACCTCTCCTCTTCGCGACTCAAGGCCTGGTCTCTCATTTTACTGAAGCCTAATCTCTTATTATCCCCAAGATTTGAGGTTTACCACCTCGTGCCCGTCGTGTGCCGATCGAGAGCAGCTTATCCTAGAATCGCGCCTGTCACATCACACGCACGGTACTTAGGGCAACTACTCGGATGACGATACTTTCGATACTCGGATACTCTTGACGAAGATGTGATCCTACACCGACTCGAATGGCTTACCTGGCGTCGAGAGTCACTCTACTCGTGAGTATTCCCCGACCGTGGAATAACTCTTTCCCATCAACTTTCACGATACGCAGAAAATGTTGCCTCATCTTTGTAGCTTCAAACCGTGGGGTCGGACACACACTACTCTACAGCCCATCCTCGTCTACTCCAGCCTGTCCGGTCTACTTGTATCTGTGGCGACGTAAACCGTCTTACCCTCACATCATCATTTCATCACCATCATTACCATTCCATCATCATTCACCGTCATTCATCATCATCAGCTCAACACTAACACTACAAACTAGTTCCCGAACATTCCATCAGTCAGTCCAGTCGAGAACCTTCTCGAACCAGACGCATGCAGTAATAACAACAACAACAGCCACGCAATTGACGCCAGCAGACAATAGCCGGCAAACCAACAATAGCAACAACAAACGATAGCACCGGCAAACAACCAATAGCGTTCTCGCGTTCATACACTCACACACTCACAATCCATAGCTATAAATATCCGATCATTGTAAATAGTTAGTTAGTAATAAAGTGACCATTATATAGTGAACACGTCTAAGTTAATCCCGTGAAACCGAATCCCTTTTCGGGCGGAAACCCCCATATATCCATTTAGCTGGTAACCCTATGATTTTTGGGACTTCTAACGCTACACTCAGGCAAATTCTTATTATAATTTTCATAAGTTGCGTCTTATGAACCGCTTTTTAGAGTGTAAAATAATTTTTTATAAGAGTCTTATGAAATTCTTTCAATTTTCATACGATGTTCTAATGAAAAATAGAAGAAACGGCATTGTGTAAAAATAATAAACACATTCTTATATTCCATCAGTTTTTTCATCATCTCAAGCAATCCGCCAGTTCATAGTTACTAGTTTCCCTTCAAAGTTTAATGTTATTGTCATCTCCGGAATGGTAAGTTCTATTTGATGTTTTTGATGTGAGCATTTAATATATTAGTAATCTAAAATACATTTTTTATTTACTTTTCAGCTAGCTTGTCGGCAAAAAACGCAAGGTTGAAGATTGGGATGCGGCAAAAAAAGCTTTGATGGAAGCTTCTGTTGATGCGCAGCTGATGGTGACCATGAATGATTTAATTTCAAAGAAACATGGCAAACAATAAAGTGAATATTTTAACATGAAATATCTAAAATTATTCTTATTAGAAAGTGATTTACTGTTTCCATAAGAACCTCTTATGAAAAGCATCAACCTCTCATTGCAGTATGCGTTCATCTTCAGAATTCATTCGCGTCATAAGACAATCTTATGAATTTCAATGATTTTCCTTATGGCGCCACTTCATAAGAGAATTTTATGGCATACATGATAGTATTTTTTTGAGTGTATGACTCGGATATTTCAGTTACGACATCCTACACCGACCTGAGGAACCCGCCCGGCATCGGGAGCCCCTCTACTCGTGGGTATCTCTTGACAGTGGTTTACTCCCTTCCTACGTGTACGCTCTTTTATTTTAATTAATTGATCACCCAGGTGACTAATCTTGTTTACGGATTGCATTCCAAGGTACGACAATCCACCGTGTCTCCCCAGTATGCTACTTTGGGTCCATGGGTGCAATTGGTTGACTCTAGATACTATTTATGTACCCCTAAACCATAAAGTTCTTCTGGGGCTTCTGACCATAATTCCCTTCCAAACCTGCAACGAAGGCTGTACCCGTGATGTGAGACCGACTCCGCGCTTCTGCGCTCATCGGCTTACTCGGTTTCAAGGCAAAACTCCAGCATATATATATCCTGCCTCTTGTTACGAATCAAGACTAAGAACCTCTTCTCTGACGACTTGAGGTAACCACGACTATCGTGCGCTCCGTCCCTGTTCGAGTTCCCTGCTAATCATTAGTGACCTTTCCACCAAAGACTTGAGGTTTGGTTGCTTGGTTTGGTTCGACGCCCACTCCTCTTTGCTCGTCAATGTGCCGATTGAAAGCAGCTTATCCTGAACACACCGGTCGCGGACTCCTACTCCAGCTTCTCTGCAGGGCAGTCATGATCCGAGTGAACCCATCCTCACACATACTCCGCACGATGTAGTCGACTGTCGTGTCGTATCCACAGGTGGTAAGCTTGTTAATGCGTACCCCTTCGAACCTTGGACAGTTGAACTCTACTCTCCGGTATCTCTACCAGGCTTGGCAAAAGTCATCGTCATGAGGCGTGAAGCTGTGACTGTGAAGCCTCTTGGTCCGTCAAACTCAATTGACTGTTCCTTAACGACCAGTCACTTCGTTTGCCAGTCATTCATTCCCCATTCATTTGAAGCTAAAATAATAACCTAGTCAAGTAATCGCATTCAAACGACCGATGACGAAAAAGAAACGCATTTATTATTATTGTTGCTCCTGCCAGCAAGCCGAAGACGACCGAAGAGGAACAAGAAAAGCATTTATTATTATTGTTGCTCCTGCCAGCAAGCTCGTTTTCAGTTTTTTATTGCTATTGTTGCTCTCTGCCAGCAAGTCGTTCAATTAGTTGTACCTGCCGTCAGCAGCCGATCGAAGTGTGAAGAGATTTGCCAGTCACTCTCAGGAGAAATTTTGACCTTGTGTAGGAGCTTCGCCAGTCGATGATGGAGAAATGTTGATTGTTGTCGTGCTTTATCCGTCATGCGAGTAGTGAGGCTCCGTCAATTGAGAACAGTGCCAGTCGTTTGATGAAACAAAACTGGTCGCGTCAAGCGTGACGGGCGAAATTTACCATCACTGATCTCTACTATGTAACCGCAGCTGCAGGTTGGGCATGATAACGAATCCACATGTCCAAACCGATGATGATGCTGCATGAAACACCCGAAACCAGTCAAGAACTGCTTCATGCAGAAATCCACCTCTCCATGTTTCCGATTCATCCAAAATCTGACATTATGGTTCGAGCGATGGGTCCACCAGTCACGATCCACGCTGTCCTACTGGTGCTGCCAGTTGGACATTGAGGCCTCTCTGGCATATTTTCGCACTTCGGGCATGTTCCTGTGCTCGTAGCAGAAGCTATCTTCCTCTAACAAGACCAAGATGGGCATGACCCACGCCGCAACATCAGCTGCTACCAAGGACATTGTTCGGTATTCGCTGATAACCAGCAGGTTCATCACTGCCGAGCTTCTGCAGATTACACTGCCTTCTCAAGGCTGCCTTCCAAGCAAGCTCTAGGAGTGCATTCAACTTTCCACTTGCTCGATTGCCACTGTGGCGAGTAGCTGGACCCCCTCTGTTCATGGGCCCGATACCAGGAGAACCAGGTCGTCGGCCAATCTCACAAGTCTCACTCTCGTGGGGCGATGCAGTCCCAGCAGTACGTCGTAGACGATTTTCCACAATACTGGACCAAGTTTCGATCCTTGTTGAATCGCTGTCGAGACACTATCTGTTTCTAATCCCTCGATGGTTTTTTAATGCAGTTTGCGGTTTCGGAAGTAACACTCCACCATCCTACATAAAGCGGTATGCCGGAATCCTCATACAGGGTGGGGCAGAATGGACTCCCTGATTTGATCGGGTAACTGTATAAAAAGCATACAAGATTATTACAAAAGCTTTTTATTTCTGAAATCTACATATAATGCCATTTATTTTTTATTAAGTTTATAAAAAATAATATCGTCCAGGTGGCGACCTTGACGAGTAATGCACATATTCAGCTGTTCAATGAAGTTTTCAAAAACTCTACACAGCATATCTGGCGTTAGATTGTTCAATAGACGCTCTCACCACCATTATGTTCTCTGGTGTCCTCACACTCTTTGGTTGTTCGACTAGTTTTCTAGGCAGTGCAGATCCTGCCACCCGTACACTTGTTATCCATTTCCTTATGGGTTAAGCATCAGGAACACTATCATGACGATCCAAACCAAACCGTATACTAAATGCACGCTGGGTCACCACCACACTATCCTTATTTTAAAGAACGTTTCGACTGCAAAACCACGATGCTCGCCAGTCCATGGCATGGTGACTACTAAAAATTGAGTCTTTCCCCCCACCACATGAAACCACCCCGACTCCGCTAACTCGCGCGCGCGCTCTTCAGCAACTGATTGAAACTAGGAAGTCCACTCTGCCTCACCGTGTATAAATGAGCGACGACGCAATCGCTGCCCAACTGACGCTATTGAAGGCATTCCTCACGTAAAGGGTGATCACTGCTCAAAACCGGTCTCCTCTCTTTTTTTTCAGCCTGGTTTTGTCTGATCCTGCGAAGACTGATCGAATGGCATCCACCGTGCTGCCGCCTTTCCGAAAACAAAACTATTTCTCGGAAAGGCCGTTCTCGCCCTCGGCGTAGAGCTGTATCTTTCTCTGGGCAACCTTCTTCAACACCTTGCCATCCGTGTCCAAGGGGCATATCGAGCGATATGTTGATGGGTCACCTGGTGGCTTTTCCGGTTTTGGCTGGAGCACCAATTGCTGCCACTCCACGTATTGTTGCAGTAATTACCGGAACATTTCAGGCCGTTCCATAATCGCGGCTTTCCCTGCCCCGTCCGGGATGCAATTCAGATCTGGAGTTTAATTCAACTGAGGGGACTTAACGATGTCCCGCAGTTCCTCCACAACATCTGCTCCTCCTCGCTCGTGTCCCAGTCAAACGGAACTCCGTTCTATGTCTTGGCCATGACAATCCTGTATGCGTCGCTCAAGGCTTTGTCTTTGGCGTCCTCGCAGAGTTGCATGAATCGCCTTAATTTCCTTCAGAGGGCAGACTTCGCACTATCGTAGGGTATTCAGGTCCGCGATTTCCGTCGTCCACTAGAAGACGGGTTGCCGAATGTCTCTGTGGCTGGCCCTTCTTGTCATCGCAGCATCACATGCACGTGCGATTACCCTCGTCAGTTTTTCCGCGGATAGCTTTCCAAGTTCCGCTCCCACTTTAACACTTCGACGAAGACGTTCCGGTCGAATTGCGTTGTCTTTCAGAGGCGTGCTCCTGTTGTTGTACCTCTTCAAAGTCGTTCGCTTACCCTCCAGTCACTCGTCCAGCCTGGACTGCAGAAAATGACATCTATGATGGATTCGCTCCCATTCCTATGGTATGTCCTTGTATCGTCTACATTCCCCAGGTCTACGTTCAGCTTTACCAGGCTTCTAGTAGAAGTTGACCCCCGTGGGTCTGTAAGGCGACTTCCCCACTCTACGGCCCACGCGTTGATGTCCCCGCCGATGACAACGGGGCTTCTACTCGTGAGACCTCATCTATTTTATTCATCATAGAGCCAAACCTCTCCAGGGACCATCGGGGGTCGTAGAGGCTACAGATGAAGATCCCGTTAAATGTACAGATTTAAGAGAAATGTGTAGATTTAAGTAGCTTAATTTTTTTTTTATTAAGTTACCATTTGGATCATTATGTGATCCGTTGATGTTTCGTACAAATGAAAAAATAAACAAATATCGAAAAAAAGCTCTTTAATACAATCAATCGATGCGAGATCTGGTCATTAACAACTCGAAGATTTCTTCAAATATACTTTGAGGCTAATTTTCATTGTTATCCATCCTTTTTTTTTCAACTAAATGGTCTTTTGTTTTTATACCTTTAATCAAATGTTATTTCTTCTCGAATTTTTTTTGTTATCAATAATTAAAACCAGGGTCAATGTCAATACAATATTTTTTGATAGCTGAGATGCCTTTGAACTCAAAGGTTCTACTGGATTAGGATGGCAGCCAAATGGGTCGTAGCAAATTTCGGAAACTGACCACTATTCTTGATATTAAAATTTTTTAAAAATTTTTTTATTGTTGCTTTGTTATCATCAATCCACAGATGAAGGTTAGAGCTAATACACCCACAAAAAATATTCTCAAAACTCGTCAAATACAACTCAAAATAAACTTCTAACCATTTTTGCATTTTTTTTGTATGGGTAAAACTGTACATATTGTAGATTAGCCCCAAAAAACTGACCTGTTTAAAATTTCAATTCAATCGGACTTGATTTAGGGGTGCCACAAAACGCTCGAAGATTCCATTTCTGACCTTCAAAAATCAGCAAAGGGGAGACCGAAAGAAATCGGGGAAATCGAAATTTTAATTTTGAAGTCAAACGATCTAGAAATGCGTGAAACGTTGAGATATGTTGTTATTTCGAAATAAAATTTGGTCAAAAATCGACTTTTTGGGACTTTGGGGTTTTTGAAAAATGTCTAATGATGGCTGAAATTTTTTTTTTCAAGATAACACCAGACCTGAAATTAAGACTTAGTTTTCCCCAATTTTCTTCGGTCCTGTGTCTGATTAAACTGAAACATTGGACAGATCAGTTTTTTTTTGGAAATTTACAAAATTTATATGGTCGGTTATCAATATTCGACCATGAAATTTTTCCCATTCATCCACTGTCACCCTAATCTGCATACATTAAGTCAATGTTTACACATTGTAAGTGAAACATTTTCTTGAATCAACGTTATCGAAACATGCAAGAGCGAATGAAAACATAACTCAACCAGCAATTAATTCGAACGATTCGAGCACTTTAAATGGAACAGAAAATTAAACTTCTGCTCTAGTGATTTCTATCGGAGGAAAAGCCGAAAAAAAGGAAAAAAAGCCTCAGCTGAACATATTGAGCTGGACAAACCCAAATCGAGCAAAAAAAGACCGTATCAGTGCTTAATTCGACAACCAAACTTATGTGCGTCTATTGGCAGTCATAGGATCGGTGAATGGATGGAGTAGTCACAGAAGAAATCCGAAGCCAGGAGGTGAAGCAATTACAGCTCGAAATCCCCGGTCGGGAAAAAAAATCGTATAGGCACAAGAAGAGGACAGAAATAGGGAAAAAAGTTCCTTCGACAGACGAAAGATTTATGCGTTCGATCTGGCACCAAGCGGTTCCAGTAATTTGAACCCGATTTGGGGAAAATCCCAACTTGGCAGACAACAGAAAACTCGCTTTCCATGGAAAGGCAGCCATCCGTTTGAGATTTTTTTCCGGTATGTTTTATCATTTTTGTCTTCTGGCTGTCTGATAACAGTGATGTATAAAAATAGAACTAGAAATAGAACAAAAAAATTTGAGACTTTTTAAAAAAAACTTAATAAATACGAAAAAAAAGCAATTTTTCAATCCGGCTCAAAAGTTTATCACGATATTAAAATCCTGAATAAAAACCGACAGCATTGTAATTGACCAATGGTTAAAAAAAAAGTGCTGCGAGAACAGAATTGTCAACTTGGAAAAGTTTGTTCTTTTCAATTTCACCCTCTTATTTGCTTCCCAAGTCAAACAAGTGAATCCTCGCCCCCCTTCACCGTTACAAAACGAGACGACAAACAACGCATAAATTTAGTGTTTTTATTCACTTTGGCTATGACTTTGACTTTTCATGGGCTCGGACCCAGAAAAAAAGCCTGGGAAAATTAAGTTACTTTTTCTTTCAGGACAGTCAAAATAGGGATATAGAAATCTCTGTCCGGAAAGGTAATTTTCACTGCCGAACTGACCCCATGTTGCCGTTTTTAAGCCGGGGGAGTGCCTTTTCTTTTTATGTTCTAGATTTTTTTTGTTCCGGTTGTTTTTCTTCTCTATATTAGATGAAGCCCGGTGCGTGTTGATCTCCCGGGTTAGGAAAAAGTCAAAAGACCCATGTCAGCGAAGCTTTGACGCATAATACCCGCAACAACACACAACACAACACGTGGCACCCGCTGCTGGAAAATCGCAAAGCTGTCCAGACCAGTTCTCACATAATCAACAACTAAGGACTTAGTAGAAGCAAAATAGAAAATTGAGGAAAGGGAACCGAGAATATAAACGAATATAGAGAGTAAAAAAATTCCAGGGATGTATCGGGTGTCACAGTCATTAATCAAAGCGCTTAAAAGATTGCATGCTGAAAAGGATCTCCCAGAAATCCCGGAATCCGAGGGATCGAGAGCATTTCCAAGGGATTTGTTTTGGGGCCGGAGATTTTCCCGGAGTCTGAGAGCGTGAAAACATGCTTCCTGATTAACTGTAATGAAATGTTGGCCTCTGAGCTGTACTGGACGGAATCCAAATTGGATTCGTCCCAGATTTGGCTTGATTGATTGTTCCGTTCTCGAGTCGTACAATATTCTTCAATTTTGTCAAGTGTATATTGAATAATTCATCATTACCCGAAAGTGATGCTGAGACTATTTTGCTATTAATCACTTGATAAAATCTTTGTGGAAAGATTAAATCTGGTCGTTAACAGAGAAAAGAAACAACAGTTGGTAAAAAATAATATCTTATGATATAATTATTTAATAAACTGTAGAAAATATTATGATAAAAATTATCCAGTTCTTGATCATAATATCTTAAAATTTCGTTATTATCCTCATATTTCAGAAAAATTATTGGAATTAAAACTCATGATTTTTTCATGTTTAAAAAAATGTTAAATTGTGGAATTGAAAAATTTTCTGATAAAACTGATAAACTAAAAACTATTTAAAGAAAATATGACTCACGGCAAGGCGTAAGTTGAAGGTGATTTGAAAAATACCAACGTATTTGTCCATTTTTTCTCTCTGTTTTCCACCAAGTATATCCAGATAGAGATCTTGAACCGGGGAAATGCGAATTTTAAAAAGTTTCCGGGGCAAACCACAAAGAAGAAATTTTGGAAATACCAAAACGATCAAAAAAAAAAATCACGTACAATTTTAAAACTTAAAAAAATGTCAAAATCGTCAAAATTTTCAAAATTGCCAAAATTGTCAAAATTTTCAAAATTTTCAAAATTGTCAAACTTGTCAAAATTGTCTCAATTGCCAAAATTGTCAAAATTGTCAAAATTGTCAAAATTGTCAAAATTGTCAAAATTGTCAAAATTGTCAAAATTGTCAAAATTGTCAAAATTGTCAAAATTGTCAAAATTGTCAAAATTGTCAAAATTGTCAAAATTGTCAAAATTGTCAAAATTGTCAAAATTGTCAAAATTGTCAAAATTGCCAAAATTGTCAAAATTGTCAAAATTGCCAAAATTGTCAAAATTGCCAAAATTGTCAAAATTGTCAAAATTGTCAAAATTGTCAAAATTGTCAAAATTGTCAAAATTGTCAAAATTGTCAAAATTGTCAAAATTGTCAAAATTGTCAAAATTGTCAATATTGTCAAAATTGTCAAAATTGTCAAAATTGTCAAAATTGTCAAAATTGTCAAAATTGTCAAAATTGTCAAAATTGTCAAAATTGTCAAAATTGTCAAAATTGTCAAAATTGTCAAAATTGTCAAAATTGTCAAAATTGTCAAAATTGTCAAAATTGTCAAAATTGTCAAAATTGTCAAAATTGTCAAAATTGTCAAAATTGTCAAAATTGTCAAAATTGTCAAAATTGTCAAAATTGTCAAAATTGTCAAAATTGTCAAAATTGTCAAAATTGTCAAAATTGTCAAAATTGTCAAAATTGTCAAAATTGTCAAAATTGTCAAAATTGTCAAAATTGTCAAAATTGTCAAAATTGTCAAAATTGTCAAAATTGTCAAAATTGTCAAAATTGTCAAAATTGTCAAAATTGTCAAAATTGTCAAAATTGTCAAAATTGTCAAAATTGTCAAAATTATCAAAGTTGTCAAAATTGTCAAAATTGTCAAAATTGTCAAAATTGTCAAAATTGTCAAAATTGTCAAAATTGTCAAAATTGTCAAAATTGTCAAAATTGTCAAAATTGTCAAAATTGTCAAAATTGTCAAAATTGTCAAAATTGTCAAAATTGTCAAAATTGTCAAAATTGTCAAAATTGTCAAAATTGTCAAAATTGTCAAAATTGTCAAAATTGTCAAAATTGTCAAAATTGTCAAAATTGTCAAAATTGTCAAAATTGTCAAAATTGTCAAAATTGTCAAAATTGTCAAAATTGTCAAAATTGTCAAAATTGTCAAAAATGTCAAAATTGTCAAAATTGTCAAAATTGTCAAAATTGTCAAAATTGTCAAAATTGTCAAAATTGTCAAAATTGTCAAAATTGTCAAAATTGTCAAAATTGTCAAAAATGTCAAAATTGTCAAAATTGTCAAAATTGTCAAAATTGTCAAAATTGTCAAAATTGTCAAAATTGTCAAAATTGTCAAAATTTGTAACATGACTATCTTCTTACTCCTTATTCGTCTCCTCCTATCTGTTCTAATTGTAAAATCTCTCTTACTGTTGACCATATCCTTTTGGAATGCACCATGTTACTTCCAAAAATGCGATTGCTAAAACTTGGTAATTCTATTGAATTAATATTGAAAAATGAGAAACAACAAGAAGACAAACATATTAAATTTCTTAAGGATATCGACATGTTCAAACTGATATAAAATTGTACTAGGCTAGGAAAGAATAGGAATTTGAATAATGTATTATTTTTTGTATATTGTGATAAATAAAACAGAGACGCGAAAGACCTAGCTCAATAGGTTAAATGCGTCTATAAAACTTAAAAAAAAAAATTGTCAAAACTGTCAAAATTGTCAAAATTGTCAAAATTGTCAAAATTGTCAAAATTGTCAAAATTGTCAAAATTGTCAAAATTGTCAAAATTGTCAAAATTGTCAAAATTGTCAAAATTGTCAAAATTGTCAAAATTGTCAAAATTGTCAAAATTGTCAAAATTGTCAAAATTGTCAAAATTGTCAAAATTGTCAAAATTGTCAAAATTGTCAAAATTGTCAAAATTGTCAAAATTGTCAAAATTGTCAAAATTGTCAAAATTGTCAAAATTGTCAAAATTGTCAAAATTGTCAAAATTGTCAAAATTGTCAAAATTGTCAAAATTGTCAAAATTGTCAAAATTGTCAAAATTGTCAAAATTGTCAAAATTGTCAAAATTGTCAAAATTGTCAAAATTGTCAAAATTGTCAAAATTGTCAAAATTGTCAAAATTGTCAAAATTGTCAAAATTGTCAAAATTGTCAAAATTGTCAAAATTGTCAAAATTGTCAAAATTGTCAAAATTGTCAAAATTGTCAAAATTGTCAAAATTGTCAAAATTGTCAAAATTGTCAAAATTGTCTAAACTGTCAAAATTGTCAAAATTGTCAAAATTGTCAAAATTGTCAAAATTGTCAAAATTGTCAAAATTGTCAAAATTGTCAAAATTGTCAAAATTGTCAAAATTGTCAAAATTGTCAAAATTGTCAAAATTGTCAAAATTGTCAAAATTGTCGAAATTGTCAAAATTGTCAAAATTGTCAAAATTGTCAAAATTGTCAAAATTGTCAAAATTGTCAAAATTGTCAAAATTGTCAAAATTGTCAAAATTGTCAAAATTGTCAAAATTGTCAAAATTGTCAAAATTGTCAAAATTGTCAAAATTGTCAAAATTGTCAAAATTGTCAAAATTGTCAAAATTGTCAAAATTGTCAAAATTGTCAAAATTGTCAAAATTGTCAAAATTGTCAAAATTGTCAAAATTGTCAAAATTGTCAAAATTGTCAAAATTGTCACAATTGTCAAAATTGTCAAAATTGTCAAAATTGTCAAAATTGTCAAAATTGTCAAAATTGTCAAAATAGTCAAAATAGTCAAAATTGTCAAAATTGTCAAAATTGTCAAAATTGTCAAAATTGTCAAAAATGTCAAAAAGTCAAAAATGTCAAAACTGTCGAATATGCCAAAATAGTCAAGAATGTCAAAAATGTCAAAAATGTCAAAAATGACAAAAATGACAAAAATGTCAAAAATGTCAAAAATGTCAAAAATGTCAAAATTGTCAAAATTGTCAAAATTGTCAAAATTGTCAAAATTGTCAAAATTGTCAAAATTGTCAAAATTGTCAAAATTGTCAAAATTGTCAAAATTGTCAAAATTGTCAAAATTGTCAAAATTGTCAAAATTGTCAAAATTGTCAAAATTGTCAAAATTGTCAAAATTGTCAAAATTGTCAAAATTGTCAAAATTGTCAAAATTGTCAAAATTGTCAAAATTGTCAAAATTGTCAAAATTGTCAAAATTGTCAAAATTGTCAAAATTGTCAAAATTGTCAAAATTGTCAAAATTGTCAAAATTGTCAAAATTGTCAAAATTGTCAAAATTGTCAAAATTGTCAAAATTGTCAAAATTGTCAAAATTGTCAAAATTGTCAAAATTGTCAAAATTGTCAAAATTGTCAAAATTGTCAAAATTGTCAAAATTGTCAAAATTGTCAAAATTGTCAAAATTGTCAAAATTGTCAAAATTGTCAAAATTGTCAAAATTGTCAAAATTGTCAAAATTGTCAAAATTGTCAAAATTGTCAAAATTGTCAAAATTGTCAAAATTGTCAAAATTGTCAAAATTGTCAAAATTGTCAAAATTGTCAAAATTGTCAAAATTGTCAAAATTGTCAAAATTGTCAAAATTGTCAAAATTGTCAAAATTGTCAAAATTGTCAAAATTGTCAAAATGTCAAAATTGTCAAAATTGTCAAAATTGTCAAAATTGTCAAAATTGTCAAAATTGTCAAAATTGTCAAAATTGTCAAAAATGTCAAAATTGTCAAAATTGTCAAAATTGTCAAAATTGTCAAAATTGTCAAAATTGTCAAAATTGTCAAAATTGTCAAAATTGTCAAAATTGTCAAAATTGTCAAAATTGTCAAAATTGTCAAAATTGTCAAAATTGTCAAAATTGTCAAAATTGTCAAAATTGTCAAAATTGTCAAAATTGTCAAAATTGTCAAAATTGTCAAAATTGTCAAAATTGTCAAAATTGTCAAAATTGTCAAAATTGTCAAAATTGTCAAAATTGTCAAAATTGTCAAAATTGTCAAAATTGTCAAAATTGTCAAAATTGTCAAAATTGTCAAAATTGTCAAAATTGTCAAAATTGTCAAAATTGTCAAAATTGTCAAAATTGTCAAAATTGTCAAAATTGTCAAAATTGTCAAAAATGTCAAAATTGTCAAAATTGTCAAAATTGTCAAAAAGTCAAAAATGTCAAAACTGTCGAATATGTCAAAATAGTCAAGAATGTCAAAAATGTCAAAAATGTCAAAAATGTCAAAAATGACAAAAATGTCAAAATTGTCAAGAATGTCAAAAATGTCAAAATTGTCAAAAATGTCAAAAATGTCAAAAATGTCAAAAATGTCAAAAATGTCAAAAATGTCAAAAATGTCAAAAATGTCAAAAATGTCAAAATTATCAAAAATGTCAAAAATGTCAAAAATGTCAAAAAAGTCAAAAATGTCAAAAATGTCAAAAATGTCAAAAATGTCAAAAATGTCAAAAATGTCAAAAATGTCAAAAATGTCAAAAATGTCAAAAATGTCAAAAATGACAAAAATGTCAAAAATGTCAAAAAGGTCAATAATGTCAAAAATGTCAAAAATGTCAAAAATGTCAAAAATGTCAAAAATGTCAAAAATGTCAAAAATATCAAAAATGTCAAAAATGTCAAAAATGTCAAAAATGTCAAAAATGTCAAAAATGTCAAAAATGTCAAAAATGTCAAAAATGTCAAAAATGTCAAAAATGTCAAAAATGTCAAAACTGTCAAAAATGTCAAAAATGACCGAAAATGTCAAAAATGACAAAAATGTCAAAAAGTCATAAATGTCAAAAATTACGAAAATGCCAAAATGACAAAAACGACAAAATAAAAAAAAATGACAAAAATGACAAAAATGACAAAAACGACAAAATAAAAAAAAATGACAAAAATGACAAAAATGACAAAAATGACAAAAATGACAAAAATGACAAAAATGACAAAAATGACAAAAATGACAAAAATGACAAAAATGACAAAAATGACAAAAATGACAAAAATGACAAAAATGACAAAAATGACAAAAATGACAAAAATGACAAAAATGACAAAAATGACAAAAATGACAAAAATGACAAAAATGACAAAAATGACAAAAATGACAAAAATGACAAAAATGACAAAAATGACAAAAATGACAAAAATGACAAAAATGACAAAAATGACAAAAATGACAAAAATGACAAAAATGACAAAAATGACAAAAATGACAAAAATGACAAAAATGACAAAAATGACAAAAATGACAAAAATGACAAAAATGACAAAAATGACAAAAATGACAAAAATGACAAAAATGACAAAAATGACAAAAATGACAAAAATGACAAAAATGACAAAAATGACAAAAATGACAAAAATGACAAAAATTGCAAAAATGACAAAAATGACAAAAATGACAAAAATGACAAAAATGACAAAAATAACAAAAATGACAAAAATGACAAAAATGACAAAAATGACAAAAATGACAAAAATGACAAAAATGACAAAAACGACAAAAATGACAAAAATGACAAAAATGACAAAAATGACAAAAATGACAAAAATGACAAAAATGACAAAAATGACAAAAATGACAAAAATGACAAAAATGACAAAAATGACAAAAATGACAAAAATGACAAAAATGACAAAAATGACAAAAATGACAAAAATGACAAAAATGACAAAAATGACAAAAATGACAAAAATGACAAAAATGACAAAAATGACAAAAATGACAAAAATGACAAAAATGACAAAAATGACAAAAATGACAAAAATGACAAAAATGACAGAAATGAAAAAAATGACAAAAATGACAAAAATGAAAAAAATGACAAAAATGACAAAAATGACAAAAATGACAAAAATGACAAAAATGACAAAAATGACAAAAATGACAAAAATGACAAAAATGACAAAAATGACAAAAATGACAAAAATGACAAAAATGACAAAAATGACAAAAATGACAAAAATGACAAAAATGACAAAAATGACAAAAATGACAAAAATGACAAAAATGACAAAAATGACAAAAATGACAAAAATGACAAAAATGACAAAAATGACAAAAATGACAAAAATGACAAAAACGACAAAAATGACAAAAATGACAAAAATGACAAAAATGACAAAAATGACAAAAATGACAAAAATGACAAAAATGACAAAAATGACAAAAATGACAAAAATGACAAAAATGACAAAAATGACTAAAATGACAAAAATGACAAAAATGACAAAAATGACAAAAATGACAAAAATGACAAAAATGACAAAAATGACAAAAATGACAAAAATGACAAAAATGACAAAAATGACAAAAATGACAAAAATGACAAAAATGACAAAAATGACAAAAATGACAAAAATGACAAAAATGACAAAAATGACAAAAATGACAAAAATGACAAAAATGACAAAAATGACAAAAATGACAAAAATGACAAAAATGACAAAAATGACAAAAATGACAAAAATGACAAAAATGACAAAAATGACAAAAATGACAAAAATGACAGAAATGAAAAAAATGACAAAAATGACAAAAATGACAAAAATGACAAAAATGACAAAAATGACAAAAATGACAAAAATGACAAAAATGACAAAAATGACAAAAATGACAAAAATGACAAAAATGACAAAAATGACAAAAATGACAAAAATGACAAAAATGACAAAAATGACAAAAATGACAAAAATGACAAAAATGACAAAAATGACAAAAATGACAAAAATGACAAAAATGACAAAAATGACAAAAATGACAAAAATGACAAAAATGACAAAAATGACATAAATGACAAAAATGACAAAAATGACAAAAATGACAAAAATGACAAAAATGACAAAAATGACAAAAATGACAAAAATGACAAAAATGACAAAAATGACAAAAATGACAAAAATGACAAAAATGACAAAAATGACAAAAATGACAAAAATGACAAAAATGACAAAAATGACAAAAATGACAAAAATGACAAAAATGACAAAAATGACAAAAATGACAAAAATGACAAAAATGACAAAAATGACAAAAATGACAAAAATGACAGAAATGAAAAAAATGACAAAAATGACAAAAATGACAAAAATGACAAAAATGACAAAAATGACAAAAATGACAAAAATGACAAAATTGACAAAAATGACAAAAATGACAAAAATGACAAAAATGACAAAAATGACAAAAATGACAAAAATGACAAAAATGACAAAAATGACAAAAATGACAAAAATGACAAAAATGACAAAAATGACAAAAATGACAAAAATTACAAAAATTACAAAAATGACAAAAATGACAAAAATGACAAAAATGACAAAAATGACAAAAATGAAAAAATGAAAAAATGAAAAAATGAAAAAATGAAAAAATGAAAAAATGACAAAAATGACAAAAATGACAAAAATGACAAAAATGACAAAAATGACAAAAATGACAAAAATGACAAAAATGACAAAAATGACAAAAATGACAAAAATGACAAAAATGACAAAAATGACAAAAATGACAAAAATGACAAAAATGACAAAAATGACAAAAATGACAAAAATGACAAAAATGACAAAAATGACAAAAATGACAAAAATGACAAAAATGACAAAAATGACAAAAATGACAAAAATGACAAAAATGACAAAAATGACAAAAATGACAAAAATGACAAAAATGACAAAAATGACAAAAATGACAAAAATGACAAAAATGACAAAAATGACAAAAATGACAAAAATGACAAAAATGACAAAAATGACAAAAATGACAAAAATGACAAAAATGACAAAAATGACAAAAATGACAAAAATGACAAAAATGACAAAAATGACAAAAATGACAAAAATGACAAAAATGACAAAAATGACAAAAATGACAAAAATGACAAAAATGACAAAAATGACAAAAATGACAAAAATGACAAAAATGACAAAAATGACAAAAATGACAAAAATGACAAAAATGACAAAAATGACAAAAATGACAAAAATGACAAAAATGACAAAAATGACAAAAATGACAAAAATGACAAAAATGACAAAAATGACAAAAATGACAAAAATGACAAAAATGACAAAAATGACAAAAATGACAAAAATGACAAAAATGACAAAAATGACAAAAATGACAAAAATGACAAAAATGACAAAATTGACAAAAATGACAAAAATGACAAAAATGACAAAAATGACAAAAATGACAAAAATGACAAAAATGACAAAAATGACAAAAATGACAAAAATGACAAAAATGACAAAAATGACAAAAATGACAAAAATGACAAAAATGACAAAAATGACAAAAATGACAAAAATGACAAAAATGACAAAAATGACAAAAATGACAAAAATGACAAAAATGACAAAAATGACAAAAATGACAAAAATGACAAAAATGACAAAAATGACAAAAATGACAAAAATGACAAAAATGACAAAAATGACAAAAATGACAAAAATGACAAAAATGACAAAAATGACAAAAATGACAAAAATGACAAAAATGACAAAAATGACAAAAATGACAAAAATGACAAAAATGACAAAAATGACAAAAATGACCAAAATGACAAAAATGACAAAAATGACAAAAATGACAAAAATGACAAAAATGACAAAAATGACAAAAATTACAAAAATTACAAAAATTACAAAAATTACAAAAATTACAAAAATTACAAAAATGACAAAAATTACAAAAATGACAAAAATTACAAAAATCACAAAAATGACATAAATGTCAAAAATGACAAAAATGACAAAACTGACAAAAATGATAAAAATGACAAAAATGACAAAAATGACAAAAATGACAAAAATGACAAAAATGACAAAAATGACAAAAATGACAAAAATGACAAAAATGACAAAAATGACAAAAATTACAAAATTGACAGAATTGACAAAATTGACAGAATTGACAAAATTGACAAAAATGACAAAAATGACAAAAATGACAAAAATGACAAGAATGACAAAAATGACAAAAATGACAAAAATGACAAAAATGACAAAAATGACAAAAATGACAAAAATGACAAAAATGACAAAAATGACAAAAATGACAAAAATGACAAAAATGACAAAAATGACAAAAATGACAAAAATGACAAAAATGACAAAAATGACAAAAATGACAAAAATGACAAAAATGACAAAAATGACAAAAATGACAAAAATGACAAAAATGACAAAAATGACAAAAATGACAAAAATGACAAAAATGACAAAAATGACAAAAATGACAAAAATGACAAAAATGACAAAAATGACAAAAATGACAAAAATGACAAAAATGACAAAAATGACAAAAATGACAAAAATGACAAAAATGACAAAAATGACAAAAATGACAAAAATGACAAAAATGACAAAAATGACAAAAATGACAAAAATGACAAAAATGACAAAAATGACAAAAATGACAAAAATGACAAAAATGACAAAAATGACAAAAATGACAAAAATGACAAAAATGACAAAAATGACAAAAATGACAAAAATGACAAAAATGACAAAAATGACAAAAATGACAAAAATGACAAAAATGACAAAAATGACAAAAATGACAAAAATGACAAAAATGACAAAAATGACAAAAATGACAAAAATGACAAAAATGACAAAAATGACAAAAATGACAAGCATGACAAGCATGACAAAAATGACAAAAATGACAAAAATGACAAAAATGACAAAAATGACAAAAATGACAAAAATGACAAAAATGACAAAAATGACAAAAATGACAAAAATGACAAAAATGACAAAAATGACAAAAATGACAAAAATGACAAAAATGACAAAAATGACAAAAATGACAAAAATGACAAAAATGACAAAAATGACAAAAATGACAAAAATGACAAAAATGACAAAAATGACAAAAATGACAAAAATGACAAAAATGACAAAAATGACAAAAATGACAAAAATGACAAAAATGACAAAAATGACAAAAATGACAAAAATGACAAAAATGACAAAAATGACAAAAATGACAAAAATGACAAAAATGACAAAAATGACAAAAATGACAAAAATGACAAAAATGACAAAAATGACAAAAATGACAAAAATGACAAAAATGACAAAAATGACAAAAATGACAAAAATGACAAAAATGACAAAAATGACAAAAATGACAAAAATGACAAAAATGACAAAAATGACAAAAATGACAAAAATGACAAAAATGACAAAAATGACAAAAATGACAAAAATGACAAAAATGACAAAAATGACAAAAATGACAAAAATGACAAAAATGACAAAAATGACAAAAATGACAAAAATGACAAAAATGACAAAAATGACAAAAATGACAAAAATGACAAAAATGACAAAAATGACAAAAATGACAAAAATGACAAAAATGACAAAAATGACAAAAATGACAAAAATGACAAAAATGACAAAAATGACAAAAATGACAAAAATGACAAAAATGACAAAAATGACAAAAATGACAAAAATGACAAAAATGACAAAAATGACAAAAATGACAAAAATAAAAAAAAAATGACAAAAATGACAAAAATGACAAAAATGACAAAAATGACAAAAATGACAAAAATGACAAAAATGACAAAAATGACAAAAATGACAAAAATGACAAAAATGACAAAAACAAAAAAATTAAAAAAAAATTGACAAAAATAACAAAAATGACAGAAATGACCAAAAATGACAAAAATGACATAAATGACAAAAATGAAAAAAAATCATAAAATTCACAAACATTACAAAAATCACAAACATCACAAGAATTGCAAAAATCACAAAAATCACAAAAACCACAAAAATCACAAAAATCACAAAAACCACAAAATTCACAAAAATAACAAAAATCACGAAAATCACAAAAATCGCAAAAATCACAAAAATCACAAGAATCACAAAAATCACAATAATCACAAAAATAACAAAAATCACAAAAATGACAATTTTGACAATTTTTATAATTTTGACAATATTGACAATTTTGACATTTATAACAATTTTGACAATTTTGACAATTTTGAAAATTTTGACAATTTTGACAATTTTGACAATTTTGACAATTTTGACAATTTTGACAATTTTGACAATTTTGACAATTTTGACAATTTTGACAATTTTGACAATTTTGACAATTTTGACAATTTTGACAATTTTGACAATTTTGACAATTTTGACAATTTTGACAATTTTGACAATTTTGACAATTTTGACAATTTTGACAATTTTGACAATTTTGACAATTTTGACAATTTTGACAATTTTGACAATTTTGACAATTTTGACAATTTTGACAATTTTGACAATTTTGACAATTTTGACAATTTTGACAATTTTGACAATTTTGACAATTTTGACAATTTTGACAATTTTGAAAATTTTGACAATTTTGACAATTTTGACAATTTTGACAATTTTGACAATTTTGACAATTTTGACAATTTTGACAATTTTGACAATTTTGACAATTTTGACAATTTTGACAATTTTGACAATTTTGACAATTTTGACAATTTTGACAATTTTGACAATTTTGACAATTTTGACAATTTTGACAATTTTGACAATTTTGACAATTTTGACAATTTTGACAATTTTGACAATTTTGACAATTTTGACAATTTTGACAATTTTGACAATTTTGACAATTTTGACAATTTTGACAATTTTGACAATTTTGACAATTTTGACAATTTTGACAATTTTGACAATTTTGACAATTTTGACAATTTTGACAATTTTGACAATTTTGACAATTTTGACAATTTTGACAATTTTGACAATTTTGACAATTTTGACAATTTTGACAATTTTGACAATTTTGACAATTTTGACAATTTTGACAATTTTGACAATTTTGACAATTTTGACAATTTTGACAATTTTGACAATTTTGACAATTTTGACAATTTTGACAATTTTGACAATTTTGACAATTTTGACAATTTTGACAATTTTGACAATTTTGACAATTTTGACAATTTTGACAATTTTGACAATTTTGACAATTTTGACAATTTTGACAATTTTGACAATTTTGACAATTTTGACAATTTTGAAAATTTGGACAATTTTGACAATTTTGACAATTTTGACAATTTTGACAATTTTGACAATTTTGACAATTTTGACAATTTTGACATTTTTGACAATTTTGACAATTTTGACAATTTTGACAATTTTGACAATTTTGACAATTTTGACAATTTTGACAATTTTGACAATTTTGACAATTTTGACAATTTTGACAATTTTGACAATTTTGACAATTTTGACAATTTTGACAATTTTGACAATTTTGACAATTTTGACAATTTTGACTATTTTGACAATTTTGACAATTTTGACAATTTTGACAATTTTGACAATTTTGACAATTTTGACAATTTTGACAATTTTGACAATTTTGACAATTTTGACAATTTTGACAATTTTGACAATTTTGACAATTTTGACAATTTTGACAATTTTGACAATTTTGACAATTTTGACAATTTTGACAATTTTGACAATTTTGACAATTTTGACAATTTTGACAATTTTGACAATTTTGACAATTTTGACAATTTTGACAATTTTGACAATTTTGACAATTTTGACAATTTTGACAATTTTGACAATTTTGACAATTTTGACAATTTTGACAATTTTGACAATTTTGACAATTTTGACAATTTTGACAATTTTGACAATTTTGACAATTTTGACAATTTTGACAATTTTGACAATTTTGACAATTTTGACAATTTTGACAATTTTGACAATTTTGACAATTTTGACAATTTTGACAATTTTGACAATTTTGACAATTTTGACAATTTTGACAATTTTGACAATTTTGACAATTTTGACATATTTGACAATTTTGACAATTTTGACAATTTTGACAATTTTGACAATTTTGACAATTTTGACAATTTGTACAATTTTGACAATTTTGACAATTTTTACAATTTTGACAATTTTGACAATTTTGACAATTTTGACAATTTTGACAATTTTGACAATTTTGACAATTTTGACAATTTTGACAATTTTGACAATTTTGACAATTTTGACAATTTTGACAATTTTGACAATTTTGACAATTTTGACAATTTTGACAATTTTGACAATTTTGACAATTTTGACAATTTTGACAATTTTGACAATTTTGACAATTTTGACAATTTTGACAATTTTGACAATTTTGACAATTTTGACAATTTTGACAATTTTGACAGTTTCGACAATTTTGACAATTTTGACAATTTTGACAATTTAGACAATTTTGACAATTTTGACAACTTTGACAATTTTGACAACTTTGATTTTTTTGACGAATTTGAAAATTTTGACAACTCATACAATGTGGTCTTCATCGCATTGAAATTTTGTTAAGAGTTTATTTTTTTTATACCAACTCTAATTTTTGATATTGATTTTCGTAAATTTTTTAGTTTTTTAGATTAATTCAAATAATTTTTTTTCTGGATCTAATATAAAGTCAAGTTGAAATAGTGACATAGTGACAAAGTGACTATAATCGAAAAAAAACTGTCTTTTTGTATCAGGAATATCCCTATCTACAATAACTTGAAACATCTGCTTATCCCCATTCCTAGGAACAAGTTAAGTCAATCCATAAGGGGAGATACCGACTGCAAAACAAGAAGGATTTCAAGGGCCTCCCCAACTCTTTTCGACATTCCTAATTCGTGTTTGATCCCTACGCGCGCGCCCTCCCATTCACTCACGCCACGCCATTATTGTTGCAAAGTGATTTTGTTGCATGGAATAACAATGAAATTCCTTTTCGAATGGATAGCCCAACAGCAGCAGCAATGAATGGTAGCCGGAAAACATTCAGAAGCGTTCCGATGGATATGAGAAGCCCGAGAAAGAAAAAGAAGCGAAACATGAAATAACATTTTTATGGTTGCCCTTTTTCCGCTTCATCTTTTTTTTTCTTTTTTTTCAATTCGCCTGGAATGAAATACATCGATGATAGCTTCCGCGATGTTCAATCGGGAGAAAGTAAAAATGTTTGTTATTCTTGAGTTTTTGGCACAAATTCCATGCCAAAAGCCGCATTCTGGAAAAAGGATATTTTGGCAATATTAGTTACAGGAATATTGTTTGTTAAAAATATTGTTGTACCAGAAAAAAAAGCGTTTATAATGATCGTCATTTTAATTTTTTTAATGATAAATTAGAAAAACCGATTTTTTTTTTGGTAATCTTAAGTCAAGCACAACTCCTTTACCCCATTTTTTCCGGCTGCTTACGGATTCTCGATTAGAGACGTTCGGCTGAAAGGCTTCAATCCGAAAAAGGTGCCTCTTTCAATGGGATTTTATGTAGTTTTATTATGTAGATGTAGGCTGAAGAAGAAAATCAAAACATGCAGCCATAACAATCTGATTTACGGTTGTTTTTCGTTCTAAATCCTTGCTGCGAAATGTGCCCACCTTTCGAGTGCAACCCAACACACCGCGGAACAACAGTCGCCGGAAAGGGGGCCCGGAAATTTATGACGGAAGAGCGATTGAAATCGATTTTTGCGGTGTTTCAGTTCTCTGATGCCCGGGCATTCGAGGACTCGACGAGAAAAGATTATTTATTGGGCTTCGCATTGTTGAAAGATAATTAAGGCCGGAGAAATCCATCAGAAACCGTAGAGTGATTATTGCGCTCCAATAATCCATCGATAATTAATAGGCAGAAAATGTATTTCAGTGTGTTTTTTTTTGAGTGGGAACTTTGAAATAATTTCTGTAGAAAGTACTCAATTAACATTGTATATATTTAATGTTCAAAGGTTTTTAGGTGAATGTTTATAACTATTGAAAGAAAATTTTGACAAAAAATGTTCAGATCACTGGAACTATTCACCTGTATCTCAACTTAACTCCCTTTATTTTTAACGGCTCGAATAATTTTGTTTTGATTTCAAAAATCTGAACCCGATTGGAAAAACTTTTAATCTATTTATTGGCACAAAATATTCGATTTTTTTCATTAACATCGCCTTTATCATTTTTCAAGTTTTAATAGATATGTTATGTTCTCAGGAATTTGAAGAAAAACGAATGAAATTTTCTTGAACTTATTTATCAAGTCATTTTCAAAAACAAATTGCAAACTTCGAAGAAAATATGAAAATTATATGCTTTCAATAACTATTTAACCTTTTCCAAACTTTGAAGTGCATTTCTAAATAATGATGTGTTCATTTCCAACAAAAGCAGATACAATTTCCTCTTTTGAAATAGTAAATCAAATAGTGTGGAATCCATTATCTTCGAATAAATCATGCAGGAGGAAAACTGTGTACTCTACAGCAAACTTCAAAACAATATCAAAATTTACAAAGCGAAAACATTACAATCTATACAAGAATAGAACTAACGAAATTACATCCCATCCTGTGAAAAAAGCTGTCAACCCAACTCGTGTTCAATTAACTGTATAGCTATTTAGAATTGCGTCAAATCGGATCGAAATCATTTTTGGACCGATCTTAATACAAAAGATTGCCAGATTGTCTGGTTTTACCCGGACTTGCCCGGATATTCGATACAAAATTAAGAAACGGTCCAATGCCAGGTTTTTGTTGAAAAAAGCCTGGATTTTGCCCGAATGTTTTTTTTTGCAAAATTTAACCAAAAACTCAAACGAAGCTGTTAAGATATTTGATTTTTGCGCCTCAAAACGAAATAATTTTGAATAAATTTTATCTTAATAATAATGATTTTTTTTGCCAAAATGAAATGACTTTTAGAATATTCTGTAGTCATGAGAATCTTTTTTGATGAAATAGAAGAAAAAAACACAATTACGTTAATTATTCGTGCTAATTAAATTTGTAATTATTTGAAACAAATAAAAGCCATGGCTTCTATAAGCATGGGGGGTTTGTTTTTCGTCTCCATTGTCGAGGCGTCGCGAATAAACGAGAGAATAGTAACAATGGTGTATCATACTGATTAATGTGAAAATTTGATCGCGAACTTCTCAACCAAGCATATTTTCAATGCACGTGGTGGCGATATGAAGCATAGAAGGGATTTTTTTCGTTTGATTCCTAGCTCATTTCTACAGCACATGGTAATGAATGAAGCCTCAATGTATCCCAAATTGTTATTTTTCCGATCGAATCAAAACCATATAAACGATTTAAAAAATTAAAACAATTTCAAAAACGTACACAAACACATACAGGATGATCTCAATGAAACATGATGTTTCCTCGAAGAGATTCCTTTTTCATTAACTCTAAGCGTACATCTTTCGAGGATATGATGGCTGGCATCTTACAAATGCTAAAACCACCAACCCACCGAAAGTGTACTATGTATGCCGTGACCGGGATTCGATCTCATACCCCCTGACTTAGAAGACTTGAAGGCTATCCTCTAGGCCACGGGCGGCGGCATACATAGAGGATAGCCATTTAGATTTCGTGTGAATTAAAGCATCAATTGTTGTCAAAAAATGTAAATTTTATTCTGATGCATATGAAATAATGGTATGACTCTTTGCGGGCGTTCGAAAAAAAAACAAAGTAGGAAGGAAGATTTTCTTAAAATTTTATAAATCAATACGTGTAGAAGGTTTGTTTTGATTCATATCGATTAAAAAAAAAGAATAAGATGTTTTCGACAGAAATAGATCGAAAACATTAGTTTTACTTGTACAAATGTACTTAGCTGAAGATGTATCAAGCGCCTTTAAATTTTTATGTCAACAAAAAAAATCGATTATTATGAACATGAGTTGAACAAGAGCCTGTCCTTCAAAGAATAGATTAAATAAGATTGATGTATTTTAAGGTTGAATGCAGAGAACTTTTTGATTTTTTACAGGCACACTTGTTTATAACAAAAAGTGAGGATATGCATTTTCCGGGAAAATTTTCAGATAAGAAGGTACACTAGACCAAGTGCAAACGTTCAACATTTACAAAATGTATAAACTATTTCTTCATCTATCAATTGTTGTTATCAAATTCGATAAGGAGAAAAAGTAAACAAAAAGAAAACTCCTTGAATTTTTTCCGCAGAACTCAGAATTACTTGAAGTCTTGTGAAAAGTTGATGATTGGTTTAAAAAAAATTATTTTAAAAAGCTTTGTTATTTTTCTAAATTTTATCAACAAAGTGTAGAAATTTTTCAAATTTTTTCAACCTATTTTCAAATATCAAAAGCTGATAGAAAAATTGAATATTTGGATTCAGGGCTCCCAAATAAGTGAAAAAACGTTTTAAATTCATTACCCCGAGACTTGTCCAATACGATTTATATGGTGTCGGAAAATCTCAATTCAACACCAAATAATTAAAATAGTTAGCAGCAATAAAAACAAAAAGGGTTGTTACAGAAAAACACAATTCAATTCATGTAAAAACAAGAAAATAAAAAAATCATATCAAAAATCAAATGTTAAGCAACCGAAAAAATAGCTGTTTAATTTTCTTTTCATTGATTTTTTCTATCTTTTGGTTTGGGAGTTTAACCTTTGGTGTGCATATTTTACGTTTTGTTTTTTGTTTTTTTTCCGTTTCTTTATGTCGTTGTAGATCATTTTTATTTGATAGGACCTCTCCATAAAAGTGAAATTTTAGGCAAGTTAGGCTACTCGACAATTTTTACGATAATTTACGTTTAAAATGTTCTTTGCAGCAAACAGCAAGTCTTCACCTAAGTGTCATGGGCTAGGCTTTTCAGGTATCATGAAATTGAAACCTTTTCATATACAGAAAATTCGAAAATCTATTAAGATGGTTGTTTCACATAAACACTCATTAAAATTTTCTTGAATCAGTGAAAAATCATTTTTTGCAAGGCTTGTCAGTTTTGAAAAATATTCACACTAGATAATTTTTCTTATCATCTCTACGAAATTGCACAATAGTAGCTGTATTCTTTAAAAAAAATAAGTACTGTAGAAGTTTTCCTCATAAAACTGAAAGAAAATATCTTCAACCAAAAAATATTCATTTTGAACCAAATTTTAAAAAAACGTATACTGGATGTAAAACAAGATGATCGGATATTCAAAACATTGAACATTGTCGAAAACTATTTCCGTTTCACGGGGTAATGGTTTTTCAAAACATCTAAAATCTCAATCTAAAAGCTATCAATTGGATGTCAAACTACCACTTTTAGAACATTTTGTGTTCATTCATCCCCCACAACAGCGCATTTGGCACTTGTTCGGAATAACCCTGTGTTCATTATTACCTAGGATTGCCATCCGTCCCGCAAAAGCGGGACTTGTCCCGCTGTTTTGTTGAATGTCCTGCTGTCCCGCTTTTTCCTCAAAATGTCCCGCTTTTTTCCTGGGATACTTTTACAAAGTTAACTGGCTGTCAGCCTGAAACCGGAAAAAATCAAACTTTAGTCTCAATTTGATTTCTATGATGAACAGAAAATCTTCCAAATCAACTTTATCTCATAAAAGCAGCATTTTTCATAGCTTGTATAAGACAATACAGAATAAATCTAAAGCTCTTAGCATTACAGTAATATTCTGATTCAGCTAATTGTTCTTGCCGCACGTAAGCCAATGCAATGTATGAAAAAAAATATTGTTAAAGTTGCCTCAAGATCATTATAAATAATAGATCTATAGAGATAAGCTTTTTCACTGGAGTCTTAGCTAAATTTCTAAATCTTATACACCACCTTTTTCGATCCAACTGTCCAAAGTATATAAAGATAGAAGTTTTCTTGTATTTAAAACCTTTTGAACAAATTACCAAACAAACTAATTTTTATAAAAATTACAAAATGGTTTTTAACACGGTATCAAATCCGTTGTTCACATGAAAGACTTGAAATATTTTCTCTCAAATAACGTGTTAATATGCGAGAACCGTGGAAGAAAACGGTGCATATGACAAAAATCACTGTAAATAGAAGTCATGTCAGTAAACTGAGCCAAATCAATCTGCGTTAAAAAAAAAAACCTTAGTGTTCTTTCTAAGAACAACTTTGGCTGATGGTAAACATAAATTTATGGCTTAAAATAAAGGTTTTATCCAAATTTTTTTAAAAGTCCTGCTTTTTTTCGTGAAATTACCCGCATTCTTTCTGAAAGTATCTGGCAAGCCTTTAATTACCCCACTTGATCCTATATTTTAAACTCTGTTCTCGTATAGTTACACTTCTCAATAATAACCCATACTAAAGTGTAGGTATTTTTTAAGTAAGCCAAGTGTAAAGTTTTAATAAAAAATGTTAATTGAATTGCAAATCGAATTTAAAGATACGAAACAAATTTTAATTCGTAAATGTCATATATTCAGTTTGACTCTACTATAAGGCCAATTCAAGCTATGATTCGGTTATATTGTTTTAAAAACAAATTTAATATTTAGGTCAAAGAGACAAGTTTTTATTATGTTTGAATAGAATCACTAATCGTACTTCCACAGCCAGAACTTATGTCTGAGTCCCAAAGAATAATAAAAGTATGTTATTATTCTTCTTGTCTTTGTTTATGGTTTTCATCGTTTTAACATAAAAACATTAAAATGATGAAAAACATAAAATGGTTGGGCCTACCATGGAGCAGAGAACGCAGAGCCATCTGGAACACAGGAACAGAAGAAACGTGGACCACCAGTACCAGTACGTTTCAAATGGGCAGTATCGTTGGAAGCATGCTAAGAAATTGCTTCTTGATGAAGAAACCATGTTTTATGTTAATTTACTTCTCCAAATGCACCATCCCCAGGGCCATCCTTTAGCGGCTGGAAATGATTTATTTTGTACACAGAAATCACAAAACATGAACAGAAGCATTTTGTATAAATTTTTGAAATTAATTAATGTATCTAAAATTATAAGCATTAGTCTGTTTTAGTTGAATTGTTTTGGATTTCAGTGTACAATCATTTCTGGTCATCGACCAAGGATAGAGCGCCTTTACTCGCTCTTGAAAATAAAGAAGAGAAACAATAAACATTAGTAAAACATAAAACCTTTCGAAGTCCGTTTAGAACTCGAAAGGGTTTTTTCAAAAATTTACCCTAGTATTAAAATTTTACTTACCTAATAATAATCTTTCAATTTTTTTACGGTTTCTAAATTTTAAAACTAGATCATTGTAATGCATGCATCTATGGTTTCTTTTTATAATTTGAAAGTTGAATTGTACGATATGATTTAACAAAAATCAGTTGAAGAAGAGAGTCGAAGTAGAAAACGGAGTAGAAAATTATAATGGATACTTATCTTGGCGCTGCATGTCTCCATTAAGCGTTGTGAATGAAAGCTAAAAACTTTTTCTTCGTTGCTTCTGAAAAACCCGCATGTGTGATGAAAGTTTATTGAAATTTCACATGTATTACAAATGCACCTCACCCAAGCACAAGAAAACTATTAAGTAAATTCGACAGCGAATCCATATCTTTTTTTATTTTTCAGGAGTTTAATTAGGTAATGACTTAGGAAAAAAGTCATAGCAAGCCGGAAACTGGCAACGTTTTGAACCGAAAAACATGCGTAGAGAAATCACATTACACAATGCGGGAACGAAAAAAAAAAACCATTCTATAATGCCACCATGAATCAATTTATAGAATTTTCATTTATTTATTCCTATTTTCATTTTAAAACGTGCACCAATTACCACTAAACTGATTATCTGAAAAACACTTATATAGAGCGCCCGCTAGTGTTTATTTCAATTGTACCTAATTCGATTTTTATTCCTGAAGATTCGATGCGCAACTCTCACGTATTTCCTCATTAGAAACTGAATTGCACCAACATAATGCAATCACGCTTCAATTTTTCGAATTTATTGAAATTTTGTACACCATCTGATTTCCCAGATCACCCGTCTTTCTTCCGGGAAAAGACAGAATAAAACAACACATGGGAGCTGAGGAGTTCTGATTTATTTCAAGCCCCCGTAGACGAGTTCCGAAAAACCACACAGTTAAGCGGCCCAAGATACAAAAAGGGATTCTTCCTGGTACAACACATATCCTTGCTATCCGATCCAAGGTTTTTGTTAAGATTCATCGATAATTTTCACTATAAAAACCAATAAATTACCTAATTTTCACGGACGGAGAAAAAAACGCGTGCGCCGCCATCAAGTCAACGCCTACTCCTTATTATGTTTGAATAGAATATTTTCAATAAAAACTTGTTATCAATTCCAAAACTTATTTTAAGAATATTATTCCTACCTCCAGAAATCAACATGTTGTTGGATATGAAATTTTTGTAGATTTTGGCATCCTGATCTCGAATTTTTACACAGATTTTGAAAGATTTTATAATTTAAAAAATTAATAAAATACTGAAAAAATATAATAGTAAAATTTTAATCTGATTTAATCTGTTTATCAAGCCTACAGGCAAAATGATTTGTTTATTGCTTTAGAACCAACCGAAAACTCAATTTGGGTTGATTTTTTTTTTAAATCGTAAGAATCGAAATATGCCGATATTGTTTATTCACATAGTTCACATAAGAAAATTAGTTAAATCAATTATTTTCACAAACTGGGGGAATCAAAACAAATTGAAACCTTTTCTACTAATTTTTTGCTCAGAAGTCAAGATTTCTTACAGTCTAAGGAAAAGTTAATAACTAATTGAAAAACTTTATTTTAAATATTTTGTATTATTTTATTGTTTTGCCAAAAACGTGCTGGATTTCCATTTATGATTTTACCTATTTGTTAAAGTTATTTCTAAAACCAAAAGCTAACAGAAAAAAACCTATAGAGTAATTGGAATAATGATAAATGAAAATCAGACATTAAGTTCTTAAAACCTAGGAAAATGTGAATTTCGTGGCCTTGTATAATTTATAGAAACCCCTTTGAATGTAGAGTTGATTATTTAGAAGAACGAGGAACACAAACGAAATTGAGGCTGAAATTGGTGTTTTGAGAAATATTTCATATTTCTAATGAAAAATAGACTTTTTCTAATGGTTGGCTTCAAATTTTGGAATACAATTCTTATTAAAAACCCATTCCAATGACGAAGTTTTGATTTGTGTCAAGATTTGAGTTTCTATACAAACGCTTATTAAATAGCGCACCGAAATTTTCAAATATAATTAGTATAAGCAGTACGGAGTTTTTTTTTTTCGGACGTATTCGTACCGGACAAATCTGGGCAATTTTATCTAAAACATGACAAAATCTGGGGCGAATTTATTCAGCATATCAGCAGATTTTAAATCGTATTTTTAGCTTTCAATACACAAGTAACTAATGGTTATTTGGGTAATACTTAAAAAAAAATATTTTTTTAACGTATAAATTAAAAATTATCATATCTCAGTTTATGTTTTTGTATGATTTTTCAAAATAAGTGGATAAATCCGGGCTTTTACAATGAAATCAACCGGACCGGACTTTCTTTAAATTGTTTGTCAAATATCTGAACAAGTCCAGATAAATCAAGGCCAACTTTCAACCTTAAGCATACGTCAATGCTCAAATTTTGGCGAAATTTTAGATATCACAAGTTTTTTTGTATGAAACATAAATAGTTATAGTTTCTGTTTTGTGGTTTGATCATAGGTTATTTTGTTCAAATCAAATCAGTATCTTCTATTGTCACTGTAAGATTAAGATTAGAGCGTCGATTTGATGATTCAATGGTAAAAAACATAAATTTTATATGTTTATATATTTTATTTGTTTTTTAAATAGAGGCATTAAACCTGCCTCATTTACATCTTTACTTGAAGTTTCAAATTTTAGAATTTATGATTTCAGTTTAATTATCAACATTAGAGATTCTTTACGCATAATTTTTGAAGTTCAAAATATTTAAACTAAGTGTTTCAAAAATTTGTTTGAGTTTTTAAATTTGTTTGACAAAGTATATTCATAAAAATTGTGCATACCTTCTATCAAAATCGTATTCTCAACAAACTGAATTGTTCAGAAGTGTTGATTTTTTAGGAACACTACCCCCTATTGATTTCCAACTCCATCAAAGATTCATTATTTCACGATAAATTCTCAAATGCTTTAACGATTTAACAGATTGAAAGTATAATCCTAAATAAACATTAGATAAGTATTCACCGATTTCTCGGATGATTTACTCGACAAATCCTGGTGGCAGATCTTTCTGGATTATCCCCGCAGGAACGAAGTTTGGTAGACTGACACAGACCATCATCCTCTGGATAATATCTTGTCCATTTCCCCAACCGCCTAGTTTGCTTGCGAAAACTCTCGCTGGACCAGAACCAGACCATTAGATTCCCCCAGACCACGACTCGGTTCAATTTTCGGTTCAGCAAACGGCCAAACTCTTGAAACCGGAACAGGAATATAGAACAGCCATTTTTCATAAACCGGTAATTTATCTCAACCCGAACGCCGCGACGCCAACGACCGAACGAGACGCTTCGACATGAATACACAACGTGTTATCCGGCCATTTCCGGGTTTTGGGAAATTTCGGAGGAGGGGGTGGGGTTGATAGCAGGAAGTAGGGCCATCACATCGATAAATGGCGATTGCCTTCGTGAAGCGAATCCAAACTCCGGGCCAAGTAACGAGTGAAAAGCGTAGCACCTCATAAAAGCTAAAAGCTACAGCAGCTTTATTGGGCAGTTGGCTGTTGCCTGTATTTGGACTTTTGTTGCTGGGAATGGGCGGTGATTTATCACGAGAACAGTAATTCAGGGCGAAGTAGGGGGCGGAGCCATGGAGGAAGCTGGAAACAGATCCCTTTTCCGATGCCGTACAAATCCGGAACAGAAGTCGGTTTGGTTTGGTTTGGTTGTTGGAGGAAACACAACAGGCCATCATCATCAGCATCAGAATCATCATCAATGAGGATGGCGTTAGCGATTCACCGGAAGGAATAAGCAATGAATGGTGGTCGTGGTTTGTTGTAGAAACAAAAGAAAGAAGAAGATGAAAACCATAAGCAAAAGAAAGATTACCCAGCCAGATCCAAACCGGAACGATCTTTTAATTCATGAGGCTCATTTTTCGTCTCTTCGTCAAGCGCTAAGACGGATTTGGAGGGTACCTTGCTAACGAACGTAGTCTGAATTATGCAGTAGGATTGGGAAGAGCTAAAGTGACAAAGACTTTTTTTTTGAAGTGGCTGGTTCGATTTTTGGTTGTTTTTATTTTGCTGATGTCGATAATTTTCACGCCAAAAAAAAATTCAATAAAAAATTATACGTTTTTGTTATGATTCCCATGTTGTTGTCTTACACACTGACAATCAGGATTCAGGCTTTTTTTCCTTGAACTTTTTATATGGAATATTCAAATAAGCTTCTGAAACTATTTTTCAATAATTGTAATGATTTATTTTTTTCTTAAGTGGTTCCAGGGTTAGTGTTTTTTCATAACCTTGCCTAAATGTCACCATATTTTTAAAAGGTTTAAATCGGAATGGTTCGTTGATTACTACAGTTTGTGTTCTTACAGTTTAAGTTATTAAAAACTTCCGTTGATTCGTGTAAAAATAAAAATTATTTAGTGAACGTTGGAAAAATAAATTAAAACTAGAAACATGCCCATCAAATTGCTGAAATCAAAGGACTACATGATAAATTTCATTTATTCTGTAAAGCTGATTCAATTTCTTGAAATTTGAAGATTTTGTAAACTGATATTTTTTCAAAAAAAAAATGTTCGAATGGATGAAATTTGCTCAGCTGATATTCAGCGTGTGATTTATCTTTATCTTTCATGAAATATTTTAATCAATCTTGATTGATTCAAAATTGCACAAGAAATCAAAATACTCATTTTCTCGAGCGGAGGAACTTTTGAGTTTATTTTAACTCCTTTGAAACTGCTGTTTCTAGAACTTCTTAAAGTTTCTTTCCAACAGTTCTCGCTTTGAAGATTGTTTAAGAAAATAGGCAAAATGTAGTCAATAAGTTGTGCAGTTTTTTTATCATAAGATTCTCAAAGATTTTATCTCAATAATCAACTTTCGAAAAGCCTCGGGTAATTTTGACTTCTTACAAAAATACAGATTTTATTTATATACCCTTGTGTTGAAAAAACCGAAATTTGGACGAAAAATGCAAGAAATTTTTATTCAAATGGAATAATAGATTTTTATACGACCATGTAAGGTCATGCGAACGGGAGCGGGAGGTTTTAGGAGTTATACATAACCTCCCCCGAAAGGATATTTTTTCAAAGTTGTATCCGGAAATTTCTTAATCTTAAAAGGTGTTTGAAAATAATTGTTAACAAGTAAGTCAAAAATTTGGCTAGCCCCTGCTGAATTTCGTTGTGAATCATCCTAGACTTGAGACATTCGTTTTACGACACTATTTGTCAATACATTTAAAAGTTAATGAGAAACCAAACACCAAAGTGAAGCATCGATAGCCAAACGATAGATAAACAAGGCATCAGTATTTTAATAATTTGTTAAGCTAGCCTTTTAAAAAAAAATTGAAGGGACATCGATGCCAAATTTTGATATGATTTGTAACCAAAAAAAAAATGACTTCGCTGTGCACACAAAATCTCATTAATTTCACTAATCTCGAATGAAAAAATATGCCTGGAAATTCAAAGTTTCTCGATCTCGAACATGGTTAACTGGTGAACACTTTTCCTGTCATAGAGAGCAATAATCCTAAATGTATTCTATGAGCTCATCCCAATATAATATGTTTCTGTCCAACGAATGTGTTCTACTAGCTACTAGCTGGTTAAATTGTTTTTATTGCCCAAACGTGACTGGGAGTCTATCCAAAGTTTGCCTCCCACGCCCCATTATTTTATGCCTTTAATGGCCGAACAGGAACAAACCACGAAGACGACGAAGACGACGGAAGCTGTGAATAACACGAAAATTGATTTCATCACACCGAAAGTCACAACCCAATGTGATACTTTAATTTTCACCTTCTAGCGGGGTGAAAATGAGCCATCGAAAAGCGGGCGTGCGTTGGATTTCCAGGTCCAAATTCTTCAGGTTTTCGACGCAAAGCCAAACCCGCAAAGTTTTATGTCCGAAACGTGACGGGGACGTTGAAAGTGTGTTTTTCTCTAGATTAACAACTTTCACTAGCTGGAACAGTAGCAGCCCATTTGGGGAAACAATCTGGGCCTCCAAAAAACCACGTAGGTAAGCTGAAAGTCTTCGAGCTTATTGGCTCTCTTGGCTTTCCGAGATTCACAAAAAGTTCCTTTTGACTTGAAAGTCATCATCAGCCGCCACCCACACCCGGATCCGGAAGGTTGTTTTCCCGCAGGCACAATTCGGCACCGGAATCGACCGAGAAACATTCAAATATTAACGACTTTAGACCATCGTCGTCACCAGCAGCACCTCACGGCATGGCATGGCACCCGATGGAGATATCCTGCTGCCATCTTGGTCACACCCTGGCATCCTCAACCGAACCTCACCAAAACCTCAATCCTCAGCCTCAGCAGCATGATGATGGATTTCGTAGGCTTGGCTTCGAGAGTCTGGTCTTATCTGCAGAAAAAATCCTGCATAAGATAAATCATGGCGGCTTTCTGAAAGTCGGGCCCAGGAAGGGATCCCTCAAACAAAACGGTTCTCGATGTTTTTTGTATGTTCGACTAACACAACATTGGGCTGGTTCAGTTTTACAGTATTAAACCACAATCATTTCAGCCGTGTCATTCTATAATTGTTATAACAGCTAAGTTTGGAACAATCTTTTATTAACATTAAATGTCACCTGCAGGCTCTAAAAAACGATTACTAGTGCAGCAACTTGAAAAAAATGTAGCACAGAACAATTAAGAACGTTCTCCAAGTAAGCTAAAAAAGACATTAAAAAAGTCACATTTCAATTTAAAGTGTTTCCCATTGTTCATTTACCTACATCTTTGATTTTTCATAAACTTTCATGTATTTAAACTTGGTCGGTCCATATTCTAGATCAGCAATAAAATTCAATGCAAAATATTTGCAATAAACAAGTTCTGTCTAAAGTACTAATAAGGTTCCATCACAATGTTCAAATCATTATTGTTTATGTATTATAAGAAGCATCTTAACTAACAAAAGAATCCATGTGAAGTTTCAAGTTTACAAAAGTGGTTCATGATATCAGGAATAAAATTCCTGAAAACTGTTGTTAAAATTGGAGCAAGTTTACAAAATTATGCTAATAGTTATTGCATGCTTGCTACTTTACAACTTAGGTTGCTAGATATTTTCCCACACGTCTTCAGGCCGGGTGAATCCAGTTTATTTCATCAAATCAAAAATAAAGAAGAAATACACATGAAACATTATGTTTCTCATCAAAATAAATCAGCAGATTTTAAATCATATTTCGTTATCCTGGAAAACGGAACATTTTTTTGTCTTGGAAACTGGCTTGAAATATTTTGTTTTTGAACGCAAAAATATATAATAAAAATGAGAACTCAATTTGAGTTTATTGATTTCTTTTACAACTAAAGAGAATAAAAAGCAGCAAAATCCGGGCTTTTTCAACGAAATCCGGGCAACCGGGCCGAACTTGACTTTTCCCAAATTTTGTCACAAATATGCGAGCAAATCCGGATAAAATCGGACAATCTGGAAAGCTTTTTTGAATTTGAAATATTTCTGTCATCCAAAATGGTAGCAATTTTAAAGTCCTGAAATTTGACTGAATTTAGGGACGGAAACATTCGGAACTTTCGGGAAACTAATCCTCCTCTAAGAATTAAGCAGTTTTTCTAGCCGATCGCGGAATCCTTCAACATCTGAGGTAGGCATTTAATTTGGCATTCCCGGTAAGTCCGTTACTTTATGTATTTTTTCAAAATTTCCAGTGTTTCGATGATAATACGGCTGTTCAAACGAATAAGTTAAAAAATTTTTTCAGATCTTCAACAAATATGCAAGGTAGTATTAAACTTTGTCACCTCTTGCTTCTTTTGAATTTTTCGAATAAACGAATTTATGTTAACAGGGACAACTTTTCATCTTGTAATCAGATAAAAAACAAACGTTTGAAAAAAATTCTTATTAACATTTGTTTCAGATTAAAAAATTGAAATTGAATTTGAATATTTAATAGAAAAAATCAAAATTTGAATCAGAATAAATGTTTCAAATCAATGTTATAGGGCTTTTGCTACTTACACACAGATACAAGAGGTCTGTTGGGCACACATCAATATGGTTTTTATATGCGGAAAATTCAAAATTTAGCTAAAATGTTGTTTTAATCTTAAATGAATCCGCCTGTTCTCTAAAACAAAGTATTAATAAGTATATTTCGAATCATTGGCTATCAAGTGGAATTAATTTAGTGAAAATTTGATTGTCCAAGTAACACCACAAAATTCAGATTGGTTTTATAATTTTTGAACGCTAGTTTATAAAAGACGTATAATATATATTATTGGTTTAAAAATCATTTAATAATAACCTTTTTACAACTAGTCTCTAGAACATCTACACGCCCATTATATATCCAACTTATATAACAACATTAAACTTTTGAGATTTGATTTTTATTAGGCACTTTGAGTGTCCTATCAAACATTTTTATATCTGAAAAGATAAAGGTTTTGAAAATGTTTAATTATACCTTCCTATGAACCTGTTCAGATTTATAAAAGCCCTTTCAAACCAATTCCTAGTATTCGTGTTCTTATACGGTCATTACAAGTGGCTTAGGTTTTAAACATGCAAATAAATAACTTTTTGTGGCGTTTATAAACCGTTTATAAGGAACAAAAACTTCTATACGCTGTAAAAGTTTTATAGAAGTTATTCGGTCGAATAATTGGCTTACAACAGTCAGTCGTCTCTCAATCCTAAAAATGTTAAAGTGTGCTATAAGAAAAACATATGGTGCATTATGTTATATTTTTCAACTCAATAAAAAAAATTATAAATGATTTAAAAATATGTCTTTTAATTATCCGCCAAACATATTCAAATCGAAAAGGTTTTATAAATGCTTCAAAGAAACTCATTAAGCCTGACTCAGTTTTGAAGGAAAGACTTACAGAATGTTATATAACTTTGTCGGTTTATAGAAAACCACTCAAGCTTCCTTTTCAAATTTCACACACGTTTATAAGACAAAAAGGTTATTTAAAAGAAAAATAGTTTTATTAGCAGTTTTCAGAAAGCAAAATCGTTTTTTAAGAGTTCAATAACGACTTTTCTTAATTTCATATATTAGCGCCATTTGTTAGACAAATAATGATGAATTTATAAATGACATTGTTCTATTTTAAAGATAAACCCTTATCCCCTAACCCACGCATTATAAATTTGGATATCCTTATTGCTGAGATAATGTTTTAAAATTTATTTACAAACCAAATGATGATTCAATAGTTGAAAGCAATATTTATTCGATCTATTTAATCGGTTTTTTATTGTTTAAAAGAACGATTTACAGCAGGCCCACAATTTTTCCTAAATTTTCATACCTATTTGCGGTAAATTTGAAAGCGCAAGTAAATAAATAGCAGGTATTGAGCATTCCGGCTTAGAAAATAGCATTGAATTACCTAAAGAATTAAGATATCCTTTGTGCTTTGTTTTTTTTTCATTTTTGATTTGAATAAGATTCAATTGATTTGTAAATTATTATTGAAAACCCAATTCCGGAGCAGAATTATTTGTTGATGAAAATAATATAATAAAAAAGTTTTATAAGCGAAATTCACACAGAACTCTGAAAGTTGATTTGGATTGGCAAGGTTTTATTATTTGCTCTGCAGAACCTACTGCAGAAGGGCCTTTTTGTGCTACTAAGCGTTGTATTGCAGTTTTATAGATCCTTACATAACCGGACGAGGTTTTATAGCTTTAATTTATAGTTGGTATGGAGTCCCTTAAAAAACCTAAATTGTTACTTGGGTGAGTAGCAGTGCAGAAACTAGCAGAACAAAAAGAAAACAAAATGTTTCAATACTGGTGTTATGAAATCGCTTTGGTATATCTTTGTACCTGAAAATAATCACATTTTCGTAGGTGATGGAAAGAATTAAAGAAACATAAGCTATCAAAGAACGAAAGAACAGCCGTTGTATCTTTTTCGAAAAATTCATGACATTTGCGGCTTATGTTCTTTCGTTCTTTGATAGCTTATGTTTCTTTAATTCTTTCCATCACCTACGAAAATGTGACAAAATGTTTATTATGTTTGAAAGGTACATTCAACGGCTCCCCCAGATCTTTTTTTAAAGTATTCGGGTACATCTTTTAGAATTTTGAACCCGGAAGATGAAGCTAAGTGTTTTCGTTGCGGAATTTATAAAGATCGTTGGCAATTTTTCCTCTGCACCCTCAGAAAACAGTCGTATCCTATACCGAATCTTAATTTTTTCAAAGAACCTCACTCGAAATAAGAAAACAAATCTGCAAACAAATAAAAAAATGCACTAGTTTTTTAAAAATGGACTGCATGTTGATAAATTTTCGATAGTTTTCAAAAATAAATTCGAAAACCAGCTTTCTTCCTTCGAATCGTATACTTATGCACTGTGCAAAAGCTCTATTTCCGGTAAGCCATTCATAAATTTTTCAAAATAATATTTTTTTATTCTTAGTAAGAAATTTGCTTGAAAACAAAAAAGAATACAAACGAAAATTTCGAGTAAAGCTTCGGACATAAGAGTTAATTCAAGAAAATAGATAACATAAAATATTACTCATATTAAACGGGGTTGTGCCAACGTAAGAACTTAATTACACAATTAACAGACGACGTATTACAGGACACGACACTTAACGTTCTTACAAAACGTTTTGTAAGAACGTTAAGTGTCGTGTCCTGTAATACGTCGTGTGTTAATTGTATAAAATATTACACCAGATTTAAAAAAAAAATTCTGAACTCTCAAGTAACTATTAGATCAAATTTAAATTGGTTAGAAGAAGGATAAAGAATATTATTTATGATTTATCTTATTTTACACTCCTTTTCTTTATTTTATGTCAAGGATTGATTAAAAAATTTCACTGTAGAGCCTATCTTAAATTCAAAAAAAAATATCACTGTTTTAAAAGTGAATTCTCGATAAAGAAATTCAAAACTGTGTCGTACCTAGGAGAATGTATTCAATAATTGATTATTGAATTTTATTTGACTGCCAGTGATCAAATTTTATATTGAATTTTTTTTCAAATTATTTAAATAAAAGGCTAAAAAAGTTCTGTAGCTCAAAATAATAACTTGACATATTTATAATTCAACATCCAATACTGACAAATGGGGATTTTTTTTTATTATCTGACGGGTTTGCGCCGGGGGTATTCAGATTTTCCCCAAAATTGAAAATTTGGTTCATTTTTGCGACTTAAAAACACATGTATTTTTTCAGATTTCTAACATTTTTATTTTTTGAGTTAGCTTCGGTTAGATTTTTTTGAAAATAAAAAATAACCATTTTTCAAAGCTACATAACTCTGTTGTTTCTCAACGGAAATTATAAAATAGCACATCAAAATGCATTGAAATTTTATAAGCTTTCCAAATAGAATAGTTGAAAAAAATTAAATAATGACCTTCAACATGAAAAGTTGTAAATAAACTTTAAATGGCGTCTAAAAGTACCGTCTGCACCACCGAATATTTTGCAAAAAATACCATTGTATAGCTCGATTCATGATGCAACTTTTATCTGAAGACACCAAAGTGGGCCATTAACACCTTGAAGAGTTGTGAAAGAAATAATGACAATAAATCTCTTTTTTTGCATCGAAAACAAACAATGGTCGAACAACTGCACTCACATATGGAGATAGCGCGCACTTCTAACAACATGGAAACAAAAGAACTTATCAAAGCTGGTAAAAACACTATTTTTTCGTCCTTTTCAGACTGCCCTTACTCGCATAACAGTCCCATATGAATTTTCGTCATTTTAGGTCAACATAAGGCTTCAACATAAAAGACTAAAAAAAGAGGTTTTGTTCTAGAAATTTCGAAAAAAAATATCAATTCTTGGCTGTCCTATATGAAATGTTTCTTTCGGCGAAATAGTCTTTGGTTTATTGCTTTGAATCATTTAAACATTTTTTTAACTCACTTGATGTCGAATGATGCACACTAGTTTTCGAAGGCAGGTCTGACTTTCTTAGGAATGACTTTCTGAGCGAAAAACTATCGGATGCAATAAAAAATCGTAAAAAGATTCAACTTACAATGTGGAATTCATGATATTTTTTTGCAAAAGTATGTTTCTTTTTCTGACAATTGCATTTAGAAGTTCAAAAATGATCAAATTTAAGTCTTAGAAAGTAGCTTGGTGAGAAAAATATATTTTGTATGGGACTGTTATGCTAGTAGATTCGAAAAAGGTTTCAAATATGGTCGATTAACAGTCCCATAATGAATAAAAATGGTGCTCTCGACCTTACCAATAACCCAATTTCGAAAATTTCAGGCCTAACGATTTATCATGACAACCTAGAAACGATTTTCGTCTATGCTGAAAGTGGTGGTCACAATTTAAAAATATATTCCAAAACAGAAAAAGCTGATTGTCTCGCTTGCTTATTTTTGTATATGGGACTGTTATGAAAGAAGGGGCGGTAGATTGTTGCAGCTTAACTGACTTCATGTTATATCCAAAAATCTAATAACGTATTCGTTTATACCCAGTTTTGCACCAGGTCACAACAAGTTATGCACATTTTACTGTCATTTTTAGAAGTTTATGCGCTAAGTTTTGCATCCGTAATTCCCCAGATTTGATTTAAAATGGACGGTGGAACACTGAAGATTCGTGTGTGAGCGATCGAGGTAGCAAAACACTTACGACGAATTATGTTCGCTGTAGTATGGTAAACCTCCAAACTGGGCGAATTTAGAAAACGAATACGGTAAAAGTATCATATTTTCATCATTTTACAGCCTGGCCAGCCCTGAGCTCTTTGATTATTTCTACAACATTTGTGCCACTTTCTCATACTTTTTTGATCAATGGGAAAGGATTTTGGTGTCCAGTGCTTAGCTCCCGATATAAAAACTATGTAAAGCACGTCTATATTTCATTTTTTTAATCACATTTTTGTGAACCCAAACACAGGGACTGAACCTTCTACTATTGGCATTGATTATGCTTCACAATGATCTTTGATCGAAAAATTAATAAGTTATATATCATATGACCAGGTTGTAAAAGCAACATTCCCATTATTAGTTATATCACTTAAACAATACGATACTCAGAATTTTGGTTCAAATTTAAAGTCAGTTTTTCTGCAAACACTCTACAAAGCACGAAAAAGTAGTGTTTTTTACCTGCTTTGGTAAGTTCTTTTGTTTCCATATTGTTAGAAGTGCGCGCTATCTCTATATGTGAGTGCAGTTGTTCGACCATTGTTTGATTTCGATGCAAAAATAGAGATTTATTGTCATTATTTCTTTCATAACTCTTCAAGGTGTTAATGGCCCACTTTGGTGTCTTCAGATGAAAGTTGCATCATGAATCAAGCTATACAATGGTATTTTTTGCAAAATATTCGGTGGTGCAGACGGTACTTTTAGACGCCATTTAAAGTTTATTTACAACTTTTCATGTTGAAGGTCATTATTTATTTTTTTTCAACTATTCTATTTGGAAAGCTGATAAAATTTCAATGCATTTTGATGTGCTATTTTATAATTTCCGTTGAGAAACAACAGAGTTATGTAGCTTTGAAAAATGGTCATTTTTTATTTACAATAAAATCTAACCGAAGCTAACTCAAAAAATAAAAATGTTAGAAATCTGAAAAAATACATGTGTTTTTAAGTCGCAAAAATGAACCAAATTTTCAATTTTGGGGAAAATCTGAATACCCCCGGCGCAAATTGTCAGATAATAAAAAAAAATCCCCAAATAACAGATTGGGAAATAAGAAACTTATAAAGTAAAGAATGTACTAATTTTTTAATTTGTCGATGCCGTAAAAAACTTTACCTCGTATGACGGATTACCTTAATGATATCACCTACAAACTTTATATTGCTTTCATTATCCAATACCAACACTGTTGGTGTATAAATATTTTTCGGAAAATCTCCAAATGGGCAAAATGCAACAAAATGACAATCAGAACTAAATCTCATAAATCGCGTTTTCATATGCTGGGATATGATTGTTTTGCATTATGCGTTTGTTAACATTAATATTTCAACCATCCTAAGATTTATTTACATGATTTAAGATAATAGAACATTTTGTTTTTTTTTTACCCCTAAATGTATGCAGCAGATTAACACTTTTTTCTTAAAAACATTTTTGACAGAAAAAATGTAAAATTTAATTCGAACAAAACCAAAAACAACTGCAATTGGTGTTTTATGCGTTATGACATCACAAATATATCAAAAACTATAAAATTTCAAACGTTTTCATTTGATTTTCCATTAATTACAGAGTTTGTTGCAACTTACCCCTGTTTCTTAGTAGGGTGAAAATCTCATGTTTTTGGAAATTTAAAAATAACTGTTGAAACCAATAATTTGTCTGACTACTTCAGTTTGGTGTCCCACCAACCTTAAAACTTTTGATGTACAAGGGGTATGAGCATTAAAATTTTAGAAGCCATTGAAGTTGAAAAGTGTTGCATGTTGCCCCAGTTGACGGTAGTTCAAATCATTTTTCGAACTTTCTTAAGATAAATTAAAAATCTTGATCGATTTAAAAACTAAATTAATATAATTAAAATTAAAAAAAAAGTTTTTAAATTTTCAATCGATGACTTAAAAGTTTAAAATTTCAATCTCTAAATATTTGGTTGCTTTCGTTTGGTAAATTTCGAAGAGGAATGGACACCTTTGGTTTTCTTTTTTAAAATTAGTTTCAAAAGCTTCCAAAAAGATTATATTTTCAGAACACAAAAATTCAGATTGTAAAACCAAAAACAAAGTTGTTAAACATATTTCATTAAATTAAAATGGTTGGACTTCAAGATTCAGTACATATATTTGAAAATAAAAACAAAATAAGAAAAAAAAAACATTAGCTTTTTCAAGTTTAGGAAGGATTTTTCTTTCCATTCACTCATCTAGCCAATTTAAAAACTTATTTATAGAATTTAATTGATAACTCAAAGAAACAGAATTTTGGTGTCTATGATTGAATGATTGATTCAGTAGTTTAAAGCATCTTGAACTCGAATCTTTTGTCAAATTTTGTCTATTTCCGTGAGTTTTGGTGATATAGAGTTTAGAAGCTTTAAAATGTTCCAATTTTAATCATTGATAACTAATGAAATAACAAATTAACGTTAAAGAAAAATTCTAATCGCGATGTCAACAACTTTACAATCTCGACATGGTATGCTGTATATGATGTTCGACTGTTGGGCAGGCAATACGGTGTCTTTAGCGTTTGGATACACTTTCCCAACGTTGTTTATGGTTTTTTTTTAACAACGAGCAACATAACGAACATCACCCAACCGAACACCCACAACATCAAAACACAACATCGATGATCGCTCAACAGCAGCAGCACAGCATCAACAATGGAATACCAGCATCCAAAACACATCAACTCACCTTTCACAATCAGCATCAACACAGGAATTCAGCTACAGAACCTTAATGTACGTACCTTCATTGACCAGCAGAATCACCAAGGACCTAAAAAAGAACTTTCCAAACATTAAAATTGCTCAAAAAACCATAAACAACGTTGGGAAAGTGTATCCAAACGCTAAAGACACCGTATTGCCTGCCCAACAGTCGAACATCATATACAGCATACCGTGTCGAGATTGTAAAGTTGTTTAAATCGGATTGAGTACCAACACCCTTACAAAAAGAATGTATGGACACAAATCCGATGTAAACAAATACAAAAAGGTACTAGCTAATGGAACCACCAACACCACGGACATAAAAAAAACAGCTTGGGGACACCACTGCAATGACTGATCACATCATAACAACAACACACAGGTTCGAACACAGCAGAACGAAGATTATAGACAGAGCACAACATAAACAAACCCTACGGGTGTTAGAAATGTGCCATATCACCAACACAGAAAATACGGTGAATTTTAAAACAGACACCGCCAAACTCAGCTCAACATACGCCGGAATATTACATGCAGTTAAAACATTCACAACAATAAAAAATAGCAATAGAACAGGTACCAATACACATAGCCCAGACACTAGAAACCAAAGCTCAATTCCTCCTACACAAACTCAATCAGAAAGCTTAAGTTCTAATAATACCCACATTCTTCACACTTCATACTAATTCATACTCATACTCCATCTTAATTCAAATTGAACGTTAACAGTGCGACCATAGTGACACGGATGAGAAAAAATCTTTTCCATCCGGTGAAAAATGTAAGAAATTTAGAATTTTTATGAATGTATGTATGTATGAACATAAACCGATAACAACACTCCATTTATAACAGACGAGCAGCAATCAATCGACACGACAAAAACAACAGACAGCAAAGTGAGTCACACACTACTTTTTATAAATATTTAACAACGCTCATAACACAATTTCTGTAATAAAACTTCTAGTTCCCTTGAAAAAGACAACAAAACTGGTCGAAACGTCGGGTATTTCAAAAACAATAGTTGTTTGGTCTTCATCCAAAACCGAAAAAAGCCAAATTTAAAATTCTATATAGTTTCAGATGTTATTTAAAATACAAAAACTGATAGAAAAATTGCATATTTAGATCCATGGCATCCAAATAAGTAAAAATTAGCTTTTAAATTATTTGCACTTCGAAGGATGTACATTTTGTGGCCTTGTGTAATTTATCAAAATATTTTTGAATGTGATGTTGAGATTTTAGAAGAACAAGAAATACAAAATAAAATTGAGATTATAATTGTTAACATGAAGAATATTTCACATCGGCACGATTTTTTGAAAATCCGAATTTTTAGTAATAATGTAAAGGATACTAGGTTCAAATAAATCCAGTGATCTATCAAGCATTAATGGGTTTTTGTGAGTTCTTAGTCATGTAAACTTTATCTGAGTTGCTCATTCATGTAAAAGAATATGAACTCCATACGGCATGGATCCAACAATTGATGCTGGCAGATAGAGAGAATTAGGGAAATCTTAATCTTATAACAGTAAAAAATCTACATCATTTATAACATCATGGGCTATATTTCAATCAAAATTGAAAAGAAACCTACCCAATTTGTACACAAAATCTCTTTTGTGCAATATTTTTTTCAGTTCAAATGGCAAAGATTGAAAATGATCACGTGATATTTAAAGAATATGCTTTAAACTTGTGTGATTTTGGTGCAATTTTTTTCACATTTTTAATGATGCTTTGAAATAACTGTAGATACTGTGGTAGGTAAGTCCTGAGAAAAGATTTATGTTGAAAAAATTAATCAATTAGAGAATCAACACCTTTCATACTTCAGTAAAATATCCGGGAATAATCTTTTGAAGGATATGAATTTCACTTGAATGTTCAGATGTGTATAAAAAAAAAAAAAAGGAAATTATCAAACGTAATCCAGCTAATTCTAGAAGGCAGCGTAAAATGATTTAAAAATATTGCAAACTTTGTAACGTGATTGGAGTGTGTAATTTGAGTGGCGCATGAGTTCCGTGAGTGAACTGACAGGACTTGTGGATGAACGTTTTGTGTTGTCATTCTTGATACGAACTTTGGAACGAAACAACGAGTGAAAAAAATTCAAAAATTTAAATTGTGGAAAATGTGTGTGTTGGAAATGGGAAAGAGGAAAATTGGGAAATCATGTGCTCAGAAAAGGACGGTTACCACAATGGTGTGTTTTAAAATAAGAATTTTCACCGCAAATGTTGTCACAATAAATGTTATCATTCTTCCTTACGCGGATTAAATGGACGTTTACAAATAGAGGCATTAAATCGCCATATTGAATCGGATGCAATTCACTATTGAGTCAACAGTCAGCTTGTTTGCTGACTAATTTCTTGAACTCTGGTAGTTTGGAGCTCTAATAATCTATTCACTCAGGTTATCTAGGTTGGTGCTGTCTCCGAAGCGATGGTCTAAGCATGTTGGGGAAGTTTGGGAACTTTCCGATTTGCCTGGAAAGAATACTTATTGTTAGTTCGTAACTCTTTATTCAAACGGAATCAGAAACTATGCCTGGTAAACAGCCGTGATTGCGACAATATTTGCATGGTTATTGGATGGTTAACTTACCTTCGTACTTTGGCTCCTGGAGATGAGATTTACAATGATTTTCTTTCGAGGTTCAATGCATACGGATGGATTGCGCGTGGGGTAATATAAGTGGGAACAGTATATATTTTGCTGACATGATTTTGATAGTGACTGGGACCTCGGGTAAACTCGACTTGTATGTGTCCGGCATCTTCATACATCTTTCGTTACCCGGAGTGCTTGATCAGCTTCTGAAGTTCCCTTAATGCTGTTCGGCCGATTTCTTTTTCCATATCCACGCCGTGAAAACGTTTGGTGTTCTCGTCGCCAGACTCGGAATTCCGTAAATTTTCACAACAAACAAAATCTTCAAAATTTGTGTTGATCTGTCAAAGGAATGAGTGACTATACACGCTTAGAAAATCCTACCGAGAAGTAGGTGAGAAAAACTTATCGCGTACGGTAGTAAAATTTGGGAACTACTAATCACACAAAAAAAAATTTTTAGACAAATTGTTAATGATTCATAAAGCAATAAAAAAAACCTTTACTCTAAACGTTTAACTTCGGTTCGCTACATAAATGACTATATCGGGTAACTAGGAACAAACATCTATTCACTAATTAAAAAAAAAAAAAAAAAAAGATCGTGCATGTCTCAATAAAATCGACTACCCGAAACTCACCACTGCGTAAAATTGAACAAAAAAAAGAAAAAAGAAAAGAAGACATTTTATACGATGATAGCATGCAGAAATTTTAAGCATGTAAGAACGAGAGAGGTTGAGAAAGAACTCAATTCACTCATCCAGCATGTTTGACGCGAAAAATAGGAATAAGATTTTGAAGGGGGTCATAAACTTGATAAATCAGTATCAGTATATGTCGAATTAAAAATAACAGTTAAATATGTTATCCAGTTTAATGGGTTGGTGCCTGATTGATATATTGTTGTACCTACCTTATCACTGATTGAACAAATTTCTCATAAGTTTATACCACTTCTACACAAAAAAAAGCAAATATTAATCTATTCATGAGATGTTTTCAATGAATCATTCATTTTTTGCTAAGAGGTGACAAAATTGATATTTCTTTAGTTATCTCTTATTTATCTTCTTATGGAAAGAGTAGAGAAGAAGGCGAATGTGGTAGGTAAGTCCTGAGAAAAGATTTATGTTGAAAAAATTAATCAATTAGAGAATCAACACCTTTCATACTTCAGTAAAATATCCGGGAATAATCTTTTGAAGGATATGAATTTCACTTGAATGTTCAGATGTGTAAAAAAAAAAAAAAAAAGGAAATTATCAAACGTAATCCAGCTAATTCTAGAAGGCAGCGTAAAATGATTTAAAAATATTGCAAACTTTGTAACGTGATTGGAGTGTGTAATTTGAGTGGCGCATGAGTTCCGTGAGTGAACTGACAGGACTTGTGGATGAACGTTTTGTGTTGTCATTCTTGATACGAACTTTGGAACGAAACAACGAGTGAAAAAAATTCAAAAATTTAAATTGTGGAAAATGTGTGTGTTGGAAATGGGAAAGAGGAAAATTGGGAAATCATGTGCTCAGAAAAGGACGGTTACCACAGATACTTATTTGTAAGATTCATATTATGTGAAGGGTCTTAAGACAATGATTTTTTTTTCTTCGTGGTGATAACAGAAAAAAAACCCAACATAGATAAACCATTTAGCTTCTCAACTACTAAACGATTTAAGTAGGTATTAATCTTTCAAAAAACTATGCATTTTAAAGAGGCTCCTTTTTTCCGTCTTGTATCAATCATAAAAATGTGTGTAGTGGTAAGGCCTTACTAATCTTTCTTAATTATGCAATTTTTTTCGAAACTTTTAAAAACAACGAGTTTATACTTACTAGAAAGTTTAGGAGAAAGTTTTTCTAAGAAGATAAACAAATTTAAAGTGAACTAGAAAAGTTGCAGATACTTTTGAAAATTATTGCATTCCTCTTCATACAAAATATATGTGAAAATATTAACAAAAAGTTCTGAAACCTTTTTATCCAAGTCCAAAACTTCTTGTTATCTTCGAAAAAATCGTTTCTTGCCTTTAAATCTTTATCTAAATAGTTGTAGAATTTTTTCATTGTTGCCACAATCAATTATAAGTTTTTGAAAAAAAAAATTACCATTTTTTACAAAAAAACAATTATACTTAAAGGCGTTAGAGTTATCTTTAATTGATTATATAAGGATGATGACATAATTTCTCGCATCCTAAGCTAGTTTTTTCATGTTTTTTATTTTTATATTAAATTTGAAAAATTGAGCGATAAATGTACAAATTTCAACATTTTTCGATGCAGTAAAAAAGATTACCTAGTATGAAGGATTGGCTTGATAATATTACCTACAAACTTCTAACTGGTTCTTTCATGCTATAAAAATATTCTTCGAACAATCACTCTTTTTTTTCAAATAAATATTTTTATAATTCAGTTAGGTGTCTGTGAGAAAATACAACAAAATGCAAATCAAAGAAACACCTTGTAAATCTCTTTTCCATGGGCTGGAATATGAATGTTTTGCATCACGCGTTTGTGCACATTGAAATTTCATTTATCCAAATATTTATTTTTATGATTTCAGCTTGTAGAATTTTTCGTAGTATTACTTAACCCCTAAATGTATGCAGCATCCTTATTTTCAAAAAAAAATATGAAAACTAGTTTTTGCAAACCAAAAAATTGCAGCAATTGGTATTTTCATGCGTAATGGTCTTTAAGGCATCTCAAATATATTCAAAACCATCATTTTTTAAGATTTTTATTTAAAAACAAAGTTTGTAGCAAGTTACCCCATTTTCTAAGGAGGGTAAAAATCGAATGTTTTTAGAAAATTAAAAATAACTAATAAAACCAATAATTTTTCTAACTACGTCAATTTGATGTCCCATCATCCTTAAAATTTTTGATGCATAAGGAGTGGCATTAACTGTGAACATAAGTTTTTTAGAAGCCATTGAACTTGAAAATTGTTGAATGTTGCACCAGTTGACGGTATTTATCGTTTTTCGTAAGAAAAATTACTTCTTTTTTCTTGGTACCTCCCATCGGCCAGCACACACTTTTTTCAGTCATGGTATTGATCAGTTTTTCAAACTTATACTACGTTTAATCTGTATTTCAGGTGGCTGCATCCTTTTCTTTCAATTTCTGCCACTTTTCGGTCCAATACTTCTTTTTTTAAAGAAACTGAGGTCAATTTAGTGAATACAGCTGTTTCGAAAAATATGCTTTAAACTTGATGATTTTGAGCCACTTTAAAGATTTTCCAAAAGAATTTCTCATTCTATCATGTTCTTCTCCCTAATGCTTAATTTGAACTTTGTGGACATTTTTGACAGTGTTTGCATACTTTTCCACCACTCACACTCAGTTATTCTTTGAATAATCAACGGTTTTATCAACTATCAATTTGATACTGATGGATTATGAAGGAAACTGTGCAAAACAGTTTTTTTCTTTTTCTCTTACATCGTAAATATCTCAACAATGCGTAAATTTAAAATTTCGAAAAAAAAAATGCTGTCTAATTTTTTAATGTCCAATAACTGGTAAACGAGTTTATTATTACCATTAGCAAATTTTATAATTAGGCCGGAACAAATTTCAAATCCTTCTTTTGTCACTCAGAGTTGGAACATCGCGAGGGGGGTGGGACAATAAAAAATAATGCGAAAAACTAATAAATTGGAATAAATTGCACAAAATCTTGCATGCAAAAAATTGCATGCTATATCATTGCACAAAACCTATAAAATAATGAAATTTTTTATTGAAAAATTCAATAAAATCAAGAATACACATGGTAAAATTACTTCCATCTTCCAAAATTTCTTTTTTGGTCTTGTAATCTTTCGGATACTTAAATTTTTTATCATAATTTCCATGAAATTAATTGAAGGGGGGGGGAGACAAAAGAAGAAATTTATATTTGTTCCAGCCTTATTAAAAGTGTCAAATTTCTAAAAGAACTAAGCTTCAAAATTGGTTTGATTTTTTTACATTTCTTAGTTTAATTCAGTTTTGTAAAACGGTGAAACTGTTCTTAATTTTGAATGCATAGTGAAATCTTAAAAAAAAATTAATTTCTTTCGGTGACTAGACATTAAAGCAATCATGAATTTCATGAACAAAATTTAATTAACGAAATATTGCATTTAGAACGAGAATTAGAAATTTTAGAACTTCTGGATGAAATTGCTTGGAAACCTTTTGAGATGTTTGATGTCTCTTATGTTAATTTCAAACCAAGTGAAATATGTTGAAAAATTATAATTTAGCTTGGTTGATAAAACAATTTTATAGAAAAAATGTGAAACATTCTTCTCAAACTTGATCCAAGGAGCTCCACTTGAGATTATGTGTAGTAGGTTGGTTGGTACGTTCCATATTTTGTCTCCAACATCTTAAGTCCTCACAAAAACGGTCGCCTCTTTTGAGCAACAAAATGAGAAACTGTGCCTATTTTGGGTAAAAATCGGGTAGAAGTATCCGAACTTGAAGTCCCCAATCTGGTCCGCTTTGTTCGGCAAAGGAAATCCTACCATAACAACAGGAGCAGGAAAATGGGAAGGTCAGGAAACAGCTCGACAGGGAGTTTTCAGGGATTTTTTTTTCCTCTCCGTCGGTGTGCAAACGATACAAAATTGGAATCTATTCATTTGGTGTAAGCAGGATTTCAGTCACCCTTAGTCAAAGAAAGATTTTTCGGATAAAAGTGAAATAAAATAGAAAAACGATTCCCGGCGATAAAGCCGAAATGTTGATTTCAAATCCGTTGCCTGACTGAAAAGAGGGACCTCTTCCTTAGACTGTGGATGCAGTTGAAGGAGATGATGATGATGATGATGATGATGATGATGATGATGGCGATGATAGGCAGTCAAGGAGGATATCCGGGAAGTAAATATTTATTTGCTTCTTTTGCGTGATGAGACTTTTGATGCGAGCGCGCCGGTTTCATCATTTCGAGATCTCCCCGGAATTGAGCAACATCCAGTACCAGATGTAATCTAGATTGATGGAATCGGGAATAATTTGGGCAAAAGTCAACTAAGGTAGTGCTTGTCAATGTTAATTTGAATCATCATTCTCTTAAATCCGTGAATATTTCATTCGGAATAAATGTTGGAGGCTTATTCAATGGAATATGACCGGGATAAGAATAGACAAACATTTTATTGGTGGTAGAAAGAAAAACAAACAAACAAATTTAGATGTTAGTATAAACAGATACTGCCTAAGTGACTCAGAATAACTAAATGAAAAGATGAGAGAATCCGCCAGATGAATCACTTACCACCTTATATCTCAAGTTGAACCAAAATGTTAGTACCTGAAAATAAATAATAACGAATTAGCATTTAATTTTTTTTTAACTACATAGAGAAAATTGATCTTTCGAAAATTCCTTATGTTTAAATATAAGTGGAGCTTATGTAAATGTTTGAACAACCGTTATTTCCAATGTCATTTTATTGTTCCACAATTATTTCGTATATTTTTGGTTTGTTTTACATTATTTTAAATTTGGTTCTACTTCAAACGACAAACTAATCTTTTCAGATCCATATATCACAATAATCTGACAACGTAAATAAAAAGCATAAAAGCTAGGCGCAAAGATGTTAGCTTGTTTGATTGTGGTTTTTCGTGACAGGAAAACACCCACCGTATAACAAAGATGACAACCCGTTTGGCGTTTCCCACAGAATGGGATCCAATTTCAGCCACTAATCAAACCAAAATTGTAAACACTCAGACGGGAAAATGAACACATTTATCACTTTTCGTGACGCCCCCACCTCTGCTGCCAGATGAAGGATGACTGAAACGAAACGGTTAAAGGAAATCGTTTTCCGGAATGGTTTTTTGGAATCTGAAATGTGATGAAGAGTCTTTAGAAAATCGTTGAATCTGCTCAATTTTTCTTAAATTTCTTACTTGGTCATGAACTAAGGCTGCCAGAATTTTTCCAGCACGTCTCCGGGCCGGACAAATCCAGGCTTTTTTATGTTAAAACCTGGCATAATTTGGGCAGTTTATTTCAAATTTTTCGACTAAAAATCTGGTAAATTTCCGAACAAATTTGTGCAAAATTCAGAGGTTACTCAATGAAAATTAAGATAAATAAACTAGAATTATTTTTTCATTTAAACTCATCATCAGAATTTAGCTCGAAATTAAAACTTCCAAAAAACTTCTGTATGGTTTTCTTTGATTGACATTTTTTTGGGTGATTTATTAAGGATGAAATTAAAAAAATAATTTAGTAGTAATTTTAGAAAAAAAACTATTTAATATGCACACTATCTCGAAACTCACAACTTGTGCATATAAAATAGTTTTTTGAAAATATTGTTTAGATTAATACTTTCCATCCATTTAAAATACAGTTTTTCTGAAGATGGCTGAAGCTCAGTAGGCCGAAACGTAAAAAAAACAGTAGTTTTAATTTCGTCCTAAACAAATCACCTAAAAATATCAATCAAAGAAAACCCTAGAAAAGTGCAGTGATCAAAACCTAACAAAAAAAACTTTTCATGATTATTTTTATATAACTTGCTCATAAAATTTTGTTTAAAGCGCATGCATAAAAAAATAAAAAAGAATTTATTTCTTTGTTTGATTTGGAAAATCATGTGAATAATTCCGGGAAAAGTCCAGATTTTTTCAATGAAATCCAATCAAACGAGCTGGACCGGACTTTTCCCAAATTTTGTATCAAATATTCGAGCAACCTTCATTAAACCGAGCAATTTGGCAACCATACCAAATTAAAAAAATATTTATATATTTGTCATTTTTCAAAAGACAAATTAGGCAAACTTATTAAAAAACATTTGAATCACGCAAGAAAAACAGTTGGAAAAAATGGGAACATAAATTTAATACATTCAATAAATTTCTTTAAACCGGAGAAAATGGCATAGAATATGACTCTGTTCAACAATGACTTACAGAAACTCACTTGTTTTGTGGTATCTAGGTGAATTAAAAAGATACTGTATAGTGGCAATTGTTTGTATGCCTTCAACGATTAATTTTTATTTTTAATGCCAACGACACGCGACGTTCCCAAGCGGTCACCCATCTAAGTACTAATCGCGCCCGATGTTGCTTAACTTCGGTGATTGGACGAGAACCGGTGTTTACAACATGGTATGATCGTTGACATATTCAAATGATTTAGTTCTTAGAACTTTTTTCACTTGTTTGATTTTTTTTTCAAATTTTCATTCCATATAAATTTTAAACAAATGAAGAATCTTGAAGCTCAATAGTTGAAACATCTGAACGTTAAATAAAAATTCTGCGAAAAATCATAAGTTTTCAACCAGAACGAATCAAACCCTGGGGCCTTAGATTTTGAGAAATTTGAATATGACCCTCAATCGTCAAAGTCTCCGATAAAAATTTTGAATTTTTGGCAATAACAATATCTGTCATTTTTTTATTCGACTCTGAAAGTTTGTGAAGATTGTCTGTAATTTTAAGAAAATTCAAAGTAAATTCATACCAAACATCGACAAATGCTTCAAAAGGTTGCATACCCCTGCTCCAAGTAACCCAACGAAACTTGTTTGGTGAAATTCGGCCTGAGGAATTGCAAGTTACAGCTGTCTATGTTTGGAGGACCGACTTTATTTTTAAAAGCTGGATAGCTAAGCCGTGACGAGCAACATATAAGAGTAAGAAGATTAATAAGTCAATAAAAATCGGTGATAACTTGAAAATTTTGACGTTCGCATAAGAAGAAAGTTTCTAAAATTTTAAATCTTTCTCGATTGAGAACAGATTTATGAACTTTTGAAACTTGAAATTTTGTAAGGGATAAAAAAAAATATTATTGGGTGAATTGATATTTTTGATTCAAAAATTTCACAGCCAATGTTTTCATCAAACAGTTCTTTTTTAAAATTTATTATAGGGTGGCCACAGATCCAGGAATGCAATTATACCGGGAAAAATCCAGGAATATTCGTAGGAATTCTATTGAAGCTCTCAAGACAAGAAAAAACATTTTTAGGTTTTTTAAAGCTCAAGCCATTAAGAGCTATTTTGTTAAAGATATTAGGATTTCGATGACAATGAATTTTTCCCTGAAACCGGGAAAAATGTAAAAAAAAATTAACTCACAATTCAGATTTTTGATGAAAATTTCTCATTTAAAGTTAAACAGTTCAAAAAATTAATTGAAAATTTTATAAATTTCTTTATTTAATAGCTAGTCCAATCTGTATACAATTTATTCGATTTCAACTAACATTTTTTTCCAAAGCCCAGAGCTCAAAACTTTCTCGAAAAATGAGATCCGAAATGTAAATAGTTACCTTAAGTTTGTTCTTCCATTGCATTTGATTTAAATCTTAAAAAATCAAATCAATTTTATTACAAAAGTAAATGCATCCGATTTAAAAAAAATATTCAACCATCTTAAGAAAATTAAGAAATTCAAAAAGAAAATTCCTCCTATCAAACGCATTTTTATTTGCGAAAAAAATCCATCAGCATGTCTAATATCATTTTTCAAATAAGGAAGGCCGGCACACATATCAATATTCTTATTTTGTCATTCTCTTCGATTTTTTCAAGAATTTCGAAGGGAAAAATTATTCAACATTAAAATAAGCGAAAGATAAGAACCAATCATCTATTAAAGTCGAGATTTTTTAAACTTTCGATTTTAAATAACTAGATTTTTTGATTTTGTGAATTTATGCTTGTATGCAAGCTTGTTACAAACAAATGCTTATTTAAAAAAAAATGTGCAAAATTTGAAGAATAATTTATGATAACCAGTGTGAATAAATTTGAAATAGCCAAAGAAATTTTAAGAAATTTCTTCGTTTTGTGCATAACTTTTGAATGCATGGTTGGAAATTCATATCAAGTGATTTTTGAGAGAGCGTAGTTAAGGAATGAGATGGGTTTTAACAAGCACAATTCGAAAATTTCTAAAAGGAATGTGATAAAAAAAAATCAAATATGGTGTGTATGTGCCAAAGGAGAACAATCGGTTAAATTTGTCATAACTTCGACCGAATTAAAAATTTCGAATAATTTTGAAAATCAAGCTTCAGGAAATAGAAAACGTCATCAAAAGTAGCCTGGATTTGGAAAAAGGGTGGCTCACAGTATACATTATAAATGGCGCAAGTGATGCCCAAAAATTAAAGTCAAAAGCTACGTGATAAGACGCTATTTTATAAATCACTTGATAGTAAGTATGCCACGGAAATTATCAAATGTTAATTTTACTTAACGAGGCATTTTCTGAAAATTTCAATAATTTCCATTCATGCAAAAATGAAGTGATTTATTAAACGAAGTGTTGATTTTTTTTCGAATACACTCCTCAAAGCTTAGTTCTTTTAGAAATGAAACACTATATTTTGCTGATAAATTATTAACTAGAAATCGGAAATTTATAACTTCGGCAGAATTTTGTTGCCTATAAAAAGTACTGTTTGACCTATTTTTTATAATTTTGAAATTCACGCGTTTTGGAAATATTCACGATTCAAGAAAAAAATAAAAAAAAAATTGGCACAGTTTCTTTTAAAAACTATCGTTATCAAATTGATAGTTGACAGAATTGTTGATTATTCGTAAAATGTCCGTGTGTGAGTGGTGGAAAAGTATGCAAACACTGTTAAATGTGTCTCTAGTGCCCAACCCTGCCTTTGGACGGGGTATGTTAAACCGCATAAACCGCATCAATAATTTGGTTCGATCAAAAATAAAAAAAATCATTGGAACTAATGTCAGTTCCAGAGTTACCATCATTCTGGCATGATTATTTGAGAAAAATCCTAAGTTAGGAAGGAGAGATGGAAAATAAACCCCGTTTAAAGGCGGGGTTGGGAAAGTACGGCAACAATTTGAAAAGAATACTCTACATTTACATTTCATATAAATTGGAATATTCCAGTCATTTATAGGTCAATTTAAACAAAAACTGAACCAAAAATGGATCAGTGTTAATATGTTTCAAACTTAGGAAAATTGGTTGGAGTGTGTAAAAACTACAACCGAAAAAGTATCGAAGTCAAGTTCCTTAGCCCTTGTGCTTATAAATTCGGAAAAAAATGTCAAAAGATGTTTGTCTTATCTTTAAAATGGTGAGCTAAATTTGTAGAATGAAACTTTAAGTAACAAAATGAGGAATCCACTTTCATCGAGGGATAAAATATTTAAATTAGTTCAAGAGTCTGTTAGATTAGATTTGAATCTAAAATAAGCCTTTTTAAGGAAAGCTTTCATTTTCTTTAAAATAAACATTTTTTTTAAACTTCAGAACAAATTTAAAGGTTATAACCATATAGATGAAATAAATCCAATTTTCAAAAATAAAAATTTTCGGTTCAAATCTGGTGCTTGCAAACTTGATCCAAATTTATGATTTTAGGTTGAAAAACTGCAATATTTAAAATGTTAAAAATACACCAAAAAATATAGAATTTTGTTATAGGTGAAGATGAGCTACATGTTTCTTTGACAGCAAATAATTTTCTTTAAAAAGCATTCCCATAATGATAATCCTACGGAAAACTTTTTAAAATAATAATTAGATATTTTTTTTCGAAAAACGGAATTTGTAGACTCAAAAAATAAACTCAAATTCTACAATTCATTTGTGATTTTCAGCTGAAATCTGTGTACAAATGACACGAAAATCCAATATCCGAATCTTCATTCCAGTTCAGAATTTAAGCCAAGTTTCAGAGCTCTCATTCACGAATCTATAATTTAAATTCTGCAGTTGTGGATTTTAATCTGAATTCGTTATTTTAATTATTTATTTTAAATCTCACCAGTAAATCTGAATAAAAATATGAATTTCGAATGATGAATCTGATTCTAAGTTTTGAATTGAAGATCGCCATTTGAAGCTTGTTCTATTTCAATTTAAAAAAAAATCAGTTTTAGAACTTTAATACTGAATATGAAACAAAATATTCGTTTTTAATGTTCGGAAAATTATTATTTTACTGAAAAACTTTAAACTGAAAGCGGAAAATCAACGCATGAAAAGAATACTAGTATCAAAGCATTGAAAATGCATATAATTTTGGTAAATCATGAACCAAATTTTATATGAAATGAAATTTATAAAAATTTTAACTATGATTAAGAAGCAGCTTTCCATTTTTAATTTCATCCTCGGGCTGAAAATCAAGAATCCAAAACAGGATACAGAATCCGGAATATGATAATAGAAATACAACTTTTTGTTTGGAAATTTGGACTCAGAACCTTTGAAATGAGTTTAATGTCAATAAACATTTTATACTCAGAACTGAATTTCTATAAACAAGTTCGTTAATTTTGAATAAAAAGAAGCAGAATACTGAACTTGGGATGGATTTTCGAGGTTTTGCATGAGTTTTGAATCAAAATCGTTACTCATGAACTGAATCATCGAAATTTGATTACGAATTTCAAATTTCAAGTGAAGAATAGTATATCTTACTTGCCTTTCTTGGTCCCTCATGGGGGGGGAGGTTTGACCCCCAAAGCCCCCCCCCCCTGACCCTACGGAAAAGCCGTTTATGATAACAATATCCAAAAAATTTAAAGAGATTTGCATTAAACTTGCTACCAAACTAAATTTTACAAAATGATATGATTTATCACATGGGTGGCCAAATCATGGCCGCAGGCCACATATGGCCCGGTCTTTTTTTTTGTGGCCCGCAAAGCATTTTTCAGAATTGATTATTTTCTCTAATATTATTCAAAAGCAAAAGAGAAACATTTTTATGTTCTTTATTTTTTACAACTTTCTCATATTGTTTGAACTTTGTAATTACCTATTAGGCAAAACAAAAATTTACGTTATTTTGAGCTGAAAATTACAACGAATTTCAAAATCACTTAGATTTTCACAAAACAAAAAATAAGTATTTTTTTTACTTTGTACGATCGAAATTTTGATTTAATTTATCAGCTTCGATTGAAACAAATCAAACAGGAAAACCGAAGCTCAAAATAACTTGAATCTAGTTTATAAAATTATCACTTTTTTTGTAATCATACCATTATCAGAATTGTATTGATGTAAAACTTCTACTAGGAGGACGAATGACCAAGTTGGTTAAAACCCTCTAAAAATAAACAGAATAGAATTGAATAGAACTTCTGCTATTAGTAATTCGAATTCTATTTTAAAAACTTTGCTCTCCGATAGCAAAAACTCTCCACTCTATTTATACTGAATTTCAACAGGAAAAGGTAAATTTAAAAATTAAATCGAATTTATATATCTTAGTATTGGTAATTTATTTTTAATTTACTTGCAATGGTTTGAAAACAAATAGACAAAAGAGGGTATTAAAATACTGATCACTAATTAATGTGCTTTGTTTTTGTTATACTTTTTTTTTTGTTAAAATAACGGATAAGCAAGCTCCAGAAAATTGGCCAAGCGAGATGGCTGCGAGATGGAAAGCGTCCCTCAGTTCGTGGAGCTTTTTTATCTGTAAGTTCACCAAAATTTAAAAGAGAAATTAATTTATCTAAATTTAAACTTGATCTAACTATATATATTTACATAATACGAAGAAGGAAGATTATAAAAATATATTTCTCGTGTGAGCTCTCATTATTTCACATGAAACATCTAAAGAAATCACAGGAAACTGCTGCTCTAAAATTTGTATTTCACATAAAGAATATGTTGTCCAGGCTACAAATATTCTAAATGGGAAGAAGTTTCTACTAGTTCATGTCAGTTTTGGTATGTTTTCGTAATAAAACTCTTTGTTTAAATTTCGTTTCATACGACGTTATGAAAGCTCACGCGAGCTTTTCATAGTTATTTGCTTTTTCTTGTTTTTTATTTGAATAACTAGCTGACCCGGTGTGCTTTGCTACACCTTTCAAAATCAAATGATATTTTTAAAAACAATTCAAATTTTTATTTTTTTATTGCCATTATTTTAAATCAAATTATAACATAATTTATAAGCAACCGCTATAAAATGAGAGCTGCAGCTGGAGTTTCGAATTGCAACATAAAGATAACTTAAACAACTATTCTAAATCTTGCTCTATAAATTTGTGTTAAAGATCTGATATTTTGAATCTGTCTGGACGGTCTCAAATTAATCGTACGCAAACAATCTAACTTATAAAATATGATTGTTTTTCTTGATATGTTCTGGATTTATGCTGAAAAACTGGTAAGAGAGCCTCTCCCCTGTCCTTACCTTCACCCCCTGCTGAATCAAGGTCGTGGTTTTTAATAATCATACCTAATTTTTTCGTTCTCAAAAATCCTCTTATATCAAATATAGTTCCATTGGTGGATAAGTTTTTAAGCTTTACAATAACATTTATATGGACCCTCCTCCTTTCTTCCCCTCTCTACACTGTAAAGCGTAAGGATCTATAACAATCGTAGAAACATATCTCGTAACCAAGTACCTTTCCATGCCATATTTTTTTTTCATTTGTAGGCTTTATTAGCATAAATTAAGAACTTATGCTAACACTTGTCCATTTCTCGGATTTTGTAAAAAAAAAATTAAATGTAAGCCCCCTCTTCCCTTCCTTTGTTTCCAATTCTATCATCCTACTGCAAGCAAGGAATTATTTCACATAGTAAAGGTATTTTTCGTACTCAAATACTTTTTGACGCCAAAATTGGTTTCATTTGCTCGATAAATTCTCGAGTTTTGCGAGAACAAAATCATAAGGAAGCTCCCCTTTCCCTCTTTACATCTTTCCGCTGAAAAAGGTGGGGCTTCAATTAATGATAAAAACATTTCTCGAATCCAAATACTCTCATATGCCAAATATGGTTCGATTTGCTCGATCAACTCTCCAGTTATACTGAAAATTGTAAGGGAGACCTTTCCTCCTCCTTTCCATCCACCTCTTTGAAGGAGTGAGGGATACAAAATATTCATTGAAGCATTTCTCGTACCCAAATATCGTTCCATGCCAAATTTGGATCCATTTGCTGTTGTAGTTTTTGAGTTATGCTGTAAAAATTGTGTGAAACTCCCCTCCCTCTTTCCTTTCTCCCCGCTGGAAGATGGAAGAGGTCTCAAACAATCATTAGAACATGTCACGTTCCCAAATACCCGCCCATGCCAAATTTGGTTCCATTTGCTTTATTAGTTTTTGAGTTATGTAAAAAAATATGAAAGAGGCTCTCTCCCCCTTTCTACTGGAAAGCGAGAGGGGTCTCAAATAGTCATTGAAATATTTTCCGTATCCAAATGCATTCCCGTGCCAAATTTGGTTCCAATATCTTGATTAGTTTTCGAGTTTCGTTGCGTTTGCGAGTCTCCGAAACATCTGGCGGTCACGCCAGATCTCTCTACGAACGAAAGTCCGAATCTTCAACTCAAACGTCAAATCCGTATTGCTGTACGGGTGCGAAACTTGGTGCACATATGCGGTAACGACGCGAAAACTGCAAGTATTTGTAAACCGCTGCCTGCGGAATATCATCCGCGCTTGGTGGCCTGGCAACTGGATCTCAAATGAGGAACTACATCGCCGGTGTCATCAAAAGGCGCTAGAAATCGAGATTCGGGAACGTAAGTGGAGATGGATTGGGCACACGCTGCGAAGAGATGAAAACGAGATTTGCAGAGAGGCGCTAGATTGGAATCCAGAAGGTCATCGAAGAAGAGGCAGACCCAGAAACTCGTGGCGGCGAAGCCTAGCCGCTGAAATCCGAACTGTCGACGAGAATCTTGACTGGGACCAAGTGAAGACGCTGGCTCCGGATCGTCAACAGTGGAGGTCTTTTACCACGGCCCTATGCACCGGAGGATCAGCGCGGGATCATTAAGTAAGTAAGTAAGTTTCCGTTCGTTTATCCATTTATCGAATTGAAATTTACTCAAATGGGAAATTTTAAAATAACGATCGATAATATTTTAAACTTTTAACTAAGGTACGAGCAAATTTTAAATTTTCCCAAAGAACAACACATAAAAGCAACACGGAATAGCTCTGTTTATATTTCTTTTGAATAAATATAATTAAAGAGCCAAAGAAAGCTTCATCTGAAAGGTAAAAGCTTCAAGAGAGGTATTTTGTTTTGATTTCGACAATTCCGAGCTACAAAGTGGTTTTTTCAGTTTAATAAAATCATTTTTACCATGATTTAATTTTTAAAATGTGAAAACCATGAAATTGACCTAATCTTCACTTTAGTAACCATACTATTTGATCCTTATGGGATGAATAAGCCCAGAAAGTTAAAAATCTCTAGAAAAACGCTATTTGTGTGAAGTATTGTTAGGTACATTAAATTTAATTCATAACCCGTATATTGAGTCTTAATTGGAAGGTCTGTTAGCTCATTAAAAGTTGAAACACTTGAAAATTTCTGTATTGATAAAATAAAGAAGATTTTTTAAAAATCTGTAGTCTCGGAAATCTTTCTGCCACAATATGTTTTTTAAAACATGCAAAGGAAATATTTGGAAAAATGTATACTTAAGGAGACCCACTGAAATTCGTTTGAATTTTATACTAAAGAAAAAGTTGTTGTGTGGCCCGCAAGCAAGTCTCAGTACGGAAATTTGGCCCACCAGTTGCAAATCTTGACAACCCATGATTTATCACATTGATAGACGAGTCATGATATGATTTGTTAAATTATTGTACTGTAAGAGCCCTTCTTTCTAAGAAACCGAAGGAAATATAAAATAAAACTGGAACAAATTTTATGTTGTTCTGATCAAATTAAGTACACGTTCAAGTTCTGTTGTAATGAGATGCAGTGCCGAATTGAAATTCTATTCAGACATTTGTGGATGCTCTCATACATTTTCAACGTGAGACTGTAATCTTAAAAATTCCAATAAGTGCACCAAGCTGGTCATGGTTCGAATTGATAGATGTTTAGTATGGGAGAGTGGGGGATCATGGGCCACTTTTTTTCGTTGTTCCATAACTTCTTTATTATAAAAGATAAAATGGTTTTCTACATTTTCAAGGTATCATAAGGTATTTTTTTAAAAATTTTAATAACTTATTTTCCCCAAATTCTGACTGTTTTTTAAAAGGCAATATTTTTTAGATTTTGAAAAATGGTGGGGAATCGTGGGCCACTTAATCCAAATTGACCAAATAACATGCAAAGTTTATGAGTTGACCCAAAACTGTGATTTCATGATTCCTTTCATTATTTTAAAGAATTTCAGATGATGAAATAAAAAATAGAGCTGTGTATGATCGAAGAGATTCCAAAACCTGGCTCGCGAACGTTTTGGCAAAATTTCTTATATAAGATGGACAAAATATGTTTCATAACTCTTCATTTGGCATAAGAAAACTTTACAGATAGGAAAAACGAATTTTAAGTTCTGAATGTGTATAAAAACATAAAAATATAGGTGGTTCAAGATGTGTGGCCCACGATTCCCCACAAGCTATGATTTGCAAATTGGTTGCGTTTGTGTGACTTATTGATGTTTCATCAAAAATTCCTTTTCCACGTGAAAGATCATGACAAAAATAAGATCAAAAGCGTCTGAGCATATTTTTTTTATGTACTTTAGGTTCTCCATCGATGCAATTAGCGAGTGTTTTTTAATTATGTAAGTAAATTTTTCTTACTTTTTTTTGCTAAATAAATAAAAGAAGAATATGATGCGTATTTAAGTCAACAACATACAGAAATATATGCTCACGCAAAACGACGACGATAACAGTTAGTTTGAGATTTTTATCTCAACGCGTATCTGAGATATTAGAAGTGGCCCACGATACCCCACTCTCCCCTTTAATTTTTTTTCTGTGTTCTATCAATTTTTACAATTTCTTAGCAACTTCACTAAGTTTGGTCAACAAGCCAGATTTTAAAATGAGATGATTCAATTGAAAAACTCATCCCAGGTGATTCTGATATTCAAGTGAGCAATGAAAACTTTCCTAGCAACGAGCTGCTAAATCACATCATAGTTTGAAACAGAACTAAAATAAACTGCAATAAATTTGCTTTCGATCAAATAAACGTTCCAAGTTCAACATCCTCAAGCTCCATCACCCAGCAGAGCAGCATATCGTGCAGAAACAGCATTTCGTGCCGTGCATTCAAATACCGTTTGCTTCTTCTATCGATATGACGAGAGAATGCACTATTTTTTTAACATTCTCTCGACAATTGAATTGATAGCACGCACGTCTAGTTTCAATCATTTTTATTGATTCTTTTTATTTTGAATTCCACTGTCTAGATTATATGTATCGTTATCAATTGGGAGGCAAAAAAATCCACCAAATCCCGTATGAGTGGTGTGGTTTTTTTTAAACGAATGAACACGTTTTATTTTGGGTGCTGCTGATAGAATAAAAAAACTGAGTTGAAAGTTCAATTTCACAGACGCAAAATAGAAGATCAAAGATTGCAGTCAGAGGTTGAAGTTCTCTTTCACGTTTTTTTCTCCTCAATGGCTGTCCGTTGAAATACCAGTCGTTACCGTAGCATATGAATAGAAATTTTCCAGCATACTATTTTCACTAGCAGAAGTTACTGCTACTGATGGTGGTCCACGTGGAAAAATGCTGGCTTAAAGTCGGTGGTGGTGCTAGTTCAGGCATTCCGGCTATTCAGATTCCAGATGACCTGACTTTTTGGGACATCCCATGAGAAGCAGCAGGGAGCAATAAAACCAATTTCGTAGATAGTGCGTGAAATTGGCATTTGAAATGACTTTTCATATCGCGCAAAAATCTAAAACGTGCTGTCCTCAGGCTACATGGGAAGCGGGATATAGCAAAAAAAAATCCTGGAAAGACAATTTCCAAGCTGTTACTAGAGATGGGAATAGTAAGGGGAGTATGTGTTGGATAAAGTATATTTTTCAAGATTATGAACAAATCATCAGAATTATTTTTATCGTAAAAATAAAACAATATGAAAAAATGTTTAAAAAAAACCAGCTCTAGAACAAGACAACAAACAGAGAAGAAATTTATTGTCCCTAAAAAAATGTTGGTCAGCAATTTCAAATAATCCTAACATCCGGGCTAGTCAACGTTTTAGCCCCAAATTTGGTACCCTCATCAATCGAATTGAGAGTTGAAAGAGTATAAAAAGATGAAGAAAAAAAACAAACAAATCACAGCAAAAAAATCCGACCCGTGTGGACAGGACACAATTAAGTTCATACAAAAAAAGGTTCAGAATAAATATAAGGACAGTTTCTCTTTTTTCAGAGACGAATCATAGACCAAACAGACCTTTAATACAAAAATCTTCGGCTTTGTCGTTTCGAAAAAAAAACCTTTTGATACACACAGTTTTTGTTTTTGTTTTTCTTTCGGAATGAATTAAAATTATTTCCAGAATAAACTATTGAATAAAAATTTCAAAAAGATTTTTCTCGTTAGGATTGAGATCTTCTATTTTGGTGGTTTGTAAACATCAACTCTGACTGAATTTATTTCCAGCTTGTTATATTTTGATGAAACTTTTGTAGGATGAATTAGATTTTCTCTGTTGGGGGAGTGCTTCAATTTTGAAGCTTGTTCAGGTCAGGACAGTCATACAACAAGCCGAATCCGCTCGCTTGTTCAAACTTGCATGACAGATTAGTTGGCCAAAGTTGAAACTGTTCATGCAAATCGTTTTAACATAAATATTTCCATCAGAGAAGAGGGGAGAACCTTGAATTGTTCCATTCCCAAAAGCGGCACGAATGAACATTTTCCAGTTCAACCATGCGACACAAATTGTTCTGCAGATATAACTTTATCGGTGGAACTTTTTACAGGATTGTTGCGGTACGAGAAAACTGTAAGAGGGGTCTGTGAATAAATTTGTTCCGAGAAGTTACCCCATGTCCAAAAACTTCCATTCCACCCGAAGAGTTATCAAAACGAAATAAAAGGTCATCCCTAGGCCTACAAACCTGGACACAATCACACATAAGTCACACTGTCCGAAAATTGATGCCATTCACATAATCGTAACTTTCCAGTTTCAGCACTCCACATCCGGTTCAGTTGAGGGACAGGAATGTGATTTCGATACGATTTCATCACCCTCGTCCGTCTTGTGTTTCGGAATGTGGGCCTTAAATTGTTCCGTATCGAGCGGAAGTGTGGCTGACCGAAAAGTGTTTGTTGTGTTGATTCAACAGAACCGGATGTTTGCCGAGAGATTGACAGGAAGTGGACATATCTTGCTGGGTAGTAAACCGGAAGGGCACAGCCCTTCTTTTAAGATAACTTGTTTTCTCGAAAAAATTCACTGAGTTCCTTTAAGTTGATCTGAAGTAATTCAATGATGACGGAGTCTAAATTTGTAGTAGGTAAACTGTAAATATCTTTTTGTTGGGAGCGTAGAATGAAACTGAGGGAATCTATTTCACCCTAGGAAGAATTGATAATCTCGTTGCGTAGGTAATCTTCTAAACGATGTGTCGTGTACAATATTTATTATTGACAGATTTTTTTTCTTTTTTCAAAAGGTGATTTACTGTTTCCGATCAGAAAAAATCCTTAGGACCAAGGTGTGTATATATAAGAGGTGTAACGATATGCAAAACTTCCTATTCAGCCATGTTGATTTGGCTACTACGGGGTTCGTGGAGTTTGTTTACCAACAAAGCCCTCAGCTCAAACAAATTTACCAATGTTTACAAAAAAACTTACTGAACCTCACCGCGCTCTCCTCACCTACTTACTGACAAAGTCAGAGAACCTTGTGATCTTATAACTTTGGTTAGGACGAGGACACAGTGAGCGTGAAGCAAATTTCCAATTCGCGCAAAAAACACGTTGAAAATTTCATCGACTCACTTACACGCTGATCTCGCGAATTCATCCAGTACATCCAGATATACACAGAAAATATTTTCCTTGAATTTTTTTTCATTGCAAATGATAATTTCTCAAAAAATCTTTTTCAAAAGTTTATTTTTTTAATTACCATTGCCGTTTCCGTGTTGTATAACCAACACGTCCGGTTTTTAGCGTGGATTTTCGAAAATAACGCAGTGTCAGTCTTTTCAATTGAAACGAATTCTAACTGACAATAAACGACCGGTGGCATTATGAAAGCCCCACAATACACGTATAGGGTAAGGTTGCCAGAAATTTTTCAACACGTATCCGGGCCGGAAAAACCTGGCTATATTTATCTAAAAACCTGACAAATTCCACTCATTTGATTTCAAAATGGTCGTCCAAAATCCGGGCAAAATCCGGGCAAACTTTGTCAAAACCTACACCCAAAATAATCTGCACGTAGCGGCTACGTGAAAAACAATATAATTTTTATAAAATTGATTTTCACGTAGATGCTTCGAAATCTATATGTAAACGCCTCCCTATAAGAGTTTGTGCTTCATGAGAAGCACCTACATTTTACGTTAATTTTTTGTGAGTTCAACGCGGTTTGTTTATGAAAACCATCGATAATGATTTTAATATCGGAATGAAAATAAAGGTGGTATTTTACTTCTTATTTTTGTTTTTCTTCATAATGATTGAAAACCCTATATTTTTTGGGAATAAACTTTACATTCACAATCTTTTCACAACATATTTATCACTAACACTATATACTCATTAAGTATAAAGAAACATTTTTATTTTCGGACATCCTGCAACACAGCTTTCTTCTTTCTTCTTCTTCTGAAAATTCTGTTGAAATTTAAAAGTATGCATTAATAACAAAAACTATTTTTTGAATAAAATATATTTTCCTTGTCGTGAATAGGGTTCCGTTGAACATCTTCTTCGGAAAGTCTCACCAAAGAACTAGAGATCGTCGTGGAAATGGCACTTGCATCCAGAACCATTGCTATCAGAAAAATAATAAAAAAAATTTAAATTACATAAAAACAAAAACAGACGCAACAGCTTCATAAATTTTACAACAGTAAACAATGACGTACCTCAATTTAATTTTCTGATATAAATTTACAACCAAATGCTGGAGAAAAATGCACAAAACGGATTTGAAATCATTCACATAGACTTAAAGTGAAATTTTTGAGTCAGTTATGTGGAAGTAAAGTAGTTACTACCGGGGCGTCCTTGATACACTGTGGTTACTACAAGATTCACGCAAAGTCGAAATTACGAATCAAAATCTTAAATTACGTGAAAAATCGCGTAGAAATAATTTTTAAATTCTTTTTCGTGTAGAAATTACTCTTCAAAAGTCAAGAATAAAAAGTTATAAAAAATGTTTTCATCAAGATTTATCAACAGATTTTAAATCGTATTTCAGGCTTTCAAAAAACCTTTTATGATTATTTTTATGAATTTTTCTTTAAAAATTTCGTTTTGGACGCATAGATAAAAATATAAAGCATAATTTTTCTTTTATTAAAGTGTGATTTGAAGATGAAAATGAAAATAAATCCGGAAAAAATCCGGGCTTTTCCAATGAAATCCAGGCCAGACCGGACTAATTCCGAATTTTATATTAAATATCCGGGAAAACCCGGATAAAACCGGCCAATCTGGCAACCTTAGTATGGGGTGAAGGGGCTGAACGGATAGAAGATGAAATTCGTTGTCTGTCGCCATCTTAAAATCCAATATGGCACCTCCCACTCAACTTTAAAATGTTGAAAGTGACTGAAAAGCAAACGAAAATCCCACAATTTGGGTATTGGATAAAAGGACTTAATAAGTATACAGAAGTCGAGTTTGGCTGGGCGACGCAATCTTGAAATCTAAGATGGCAGTTTCGACTTAATTCAAAATGCAGTTAATAACTGAAAATTGCATGATTCATCCTCAATATAGGTAATGGCTGACAAAAAATAAATAAAAAATTAGAGAAATCTACAAAAAAGCACTGAAAGAAATAAACGAAAATATGACAAGTGTTATAAAAAAAGTAATAATGATAACAAAATAACAAAACTGTGGCAAAAATATGAATAATTATAACTAAAATTTGACAAATGACAAAAATTTGAAATAACAAAACAAAATAGTGACAGATGACAAAACTATGTATAACACGACAAATGTGATAAAAAATAAAGCCAAAAGAATGAAAACTATTACAAAATCAGAAACAGATATGAGAAAATTTTCACAAAAATGGTAAAACTATGGCAAATGTAAAAAAAACTGGTTGTATACTGTTTACCGGAATTTAATTTAGCGAAAATCCGTTTACCGGACTATACCATTTACCGGAATTCCTTTAATACGTAGAATACGTAAAAATATGTTACAAAAATATGGCAAATATGACGGAAAAATGACAAAATCTAGACAAATCTATGGGCTTGTGAAATGTGTAGCTCAGTTGGCAAGTTAGTTCCCTCCAATGCCGATGTCCGTGAGTTCAAATCCAAGAGTAATCATCGAACACAGTTGTACCGGATAAGACTTTCAGTGTGGAAATGGTAAAACGACTATAATCGAACAAAAAAGACAAAACTATTGAAAAAAATTTACAACATAATGAACAAAAAATCTTACAGAACTATGCCAACTATGACAAATGAAAACTAGACAAAATTATAACAAAAATTAATATAAAATGACCAAAATCTGAAATTACTTTAACCAACCTTGGTCAATCTTTTGTCATAATTTTGTTTTCATAGCTTTGTTACATTCTTATCATATTTTTGTCATAGCTTTGTAAAATTTTTGTCATAGTTTTGCCTGATTTATGTTATTTTATTGCAAAATTTTGTCATTGTAATTTTTTATTAGTTATTTGTCATATTTTTATTTCATTTGCCATATTCTTCATAATGTTTTCAAATATTTGTCAAAATTTTTTTTCGAAATTTGTCATTATTTTACATTTTTTGATATTGTTTAGTCAATTTCTTATAAATTTTTGTCAGATTTTTTCATGCTTTGGTCATGACTGTGCCATTTTAATGTCAAATTTATCAAAGTTTTGGTTTTCTCATGTTTCTATCACTATTGCCATATTTTTCTCAAAGTTTTATCAGCGTTTCGTAATTTTTGTTGCCATAATATTGTTTTTTATTTTCATAATTTTGTTATATTTTTGTCATAGTTTTGTTAGTTTTTTTTCCACCGATTTTCAGTCATTTAAAATATTTAAAGTTGAGTACTGTATTTTGAGAGGATGTTTCATTCATTGCGTCAGACCGCAAAATTCATGTCCTTAAGATTCCTTTTCATAATCCCTGCCGCCCTGGAACTCGCAAGGGTTTTTACGCGGTTTCCCGGAATTAACGAGGATTGTTTTTTTTTGCGCGGTACGAGCGTATCTCATAGTTTTGGTTCTGCAAATTAATTTGCAAAGATTTTTTCACGCGTGATTAATTTTCGCAAAACACCAAAGGTTTTTTTCAGTGTTGAAACGCTTTGCAATTCCCGTGCACTGTGGCCGACCTTCAAAAACGAATTTGCGAAGTTCATCCGTTGAATGAATATTTCGCTTCGCAGTTCGCTTCACGCTCACTGTGTTCGTACCGTTATTTTTATTGTTAGGAAATATATGATTTTATCTTCTTTTTATAGAAGAAGTGGTTTTTCCTGTCTTAATCTGCCTGCTTCGAAAGCTTTTATTGGATTTTTGAAGCTATCATTCCAACACTTCAGGTATGGTTATGTGGTAGAGTGCTCACCTCTCACCCTGAAGGTCGAGGAATCTCTTGATTGAACTCAAACTTTTCAAGAATTGTGCAAGTTTGAAACAAAACATTAAAGTTTAAGCAAAGGCAAGCAAAAACAAACGAGGCAATGCCAACTAGCATCAGGCCCGTGCGAAGGACCCGCTCATGGGGGGGGTTTTCAAAATTCAAAATTCAAAATCAAGATTTTCAAAATTTTGAATCAGTGCTCTGTCCGGCTAATCATCAATAAATTATTGAAAATGATGTTCCTTATTCTGAACTAGACATTTACTTAAAAATAAATACGAAGCAATTAAGTTGACAAATGTAACATCAATATTTCAGAAAACACAGAAAACGAATACTATTTAAAATTTTGAATAAAAACTGAGTTTAAATCTCCGAGCAAAAGAATAATAGAAATAAAATTCATCAATTTAACCCAGATTAAAAAAGAAACTAAATCTGAATTCTAAAATAAATTTCAGAAAAGATAAGAATTTAATCATGATTTAAAATTGTTCAGCAAAACTATAAAAACTTTTGTTTATCAATCGTCTTAATTAACATTCCTTTCCTTTATTTTCAATTGATGGCTTGATTAAAAAATTCTGCTGTAATATTTTAAATTCAAAGAAATATTTAATCACTATTTGAATTGTGAAATCTTGATTAGGACAAAAATCCATTTTAACTTGAGAGAATTTATTCGATACACATACCTACTTGATGATTAAATTTAATTTGATACAAAGAAGAATATCAATTTTATTTCAAGAGTACCAGTGATCAAAATCAGAGATAACATAATTTTTATTTCGTTCAGTTTTCAACCTCAAAGACTGAAATAGTTTAGTGCATTTCTGAAGTTTACAATATTACTTCATATATTTAGAGAAAACTAAGTGTTTCTTTTAAAAAATTAGATTAATAGGATTATTATGTTTTCAGAAAACAAAATTTCAGACTTGAAAAACAATGAGAAACTTATTTAAACTATTTTGAAACAATTTAAAAGTGTTTGACTATAAAAATTGGAAAATTCATGTAAAAATTTAAAATAAAAATATATAAAATTTGGTAATTTATAAACATATAAAAACATAATAAGACGTTAAAAAGATACGTTCTAGTATCGATGATATGGAGTTTAAACATGATTCAGTGTTGAGTGAAATCAATCAATGATAACTGATGCTCAAACAAATCTTCATGAAATTGAAAAAAAAAATTGATTCCTTATTTGCTTATTATATTTAATTTATTTAGGAACAATAATGTAGATGATGATGGTAATGCATTATCTTAAAAAGTTAAATTGTACTGTTTTTATAAACTTGGAATATATCATTTCAAGCATGTCCGACTCTAGTAAAGTAATTAAAAATAAGAAAGATATTGAAATTTACCAATTTGTTGAAATCTGCATTTGTTTTTCGCCTACAAATATCTTAAATTAAATTTGATTTAAATCGAGTAACGTGAACAAGTAGAAGACTGCTATAGCTTTTTTCGCAGAAACCAAAATTAGTTGCGATCTAGGGGAAAATTGATTTGAAGCCTTTTATTTTTTTATGTTTCATAGATTTGTCAAAAAAGTAAAAAAAGAAATTCTTAAATGATTTTCACCTATTGTGATAAAAGTGATTTGAAAAACAAAGCTGTTAGACAAAAACCTAATTGCATATTTGGATTTTGGGCACCCAAATTATATAAAATCATCTCTTAAACTATTTGCGCCTACTAAAAATGTTAAGTTTGAGGCCTTGAGTAATTTGTCAAAAACTTTTCGAATATTGAGTTTAGGATTCAAAATAATGAGAAACACAAAATACAATTGAGGCTGAAATTGGTTTCTTGAGGAATATTTCATATCAGCATAAAATTTTGAATGACATTTACCTTTTTTTACCATCAATGTGGTTAGTTATAAAGTCATTGAAACTAGGATTTTGACAATCGTGCGTGTTCAACACCTTTCAAATGTTTACCAACTTGTGATGTGTAAAATTAGTATTCTATGAATGAATTTTGAAGTTCATATGATTGGTTTCAAATGTTAAACTTGTTTAGTTACACTTCTTAGTAAAAACCCATTTTAAACACGAGTTAGGGTTTGATAAGTAAAGATTAGAGTTTCAATACAAAAGGTATTAACTGAATTGCAAATCGAAATCTACAATTGATTATTTCAATTTGTGAACGTCATATAGAGCCGTAAAACGAAATGTCTTAGGCCTTGAGAATGATTTAAGATGAAATTCCGCCGGAGGCGAGCCGAATTTCTGACATATTTGTCAACACTAATTTTTAAACACCTTTTGAGATCAAGTAATTTCCGGTAAATTCATTTCTTGTACTGAAAGTTTTACTTGGAAAAAATCTCCATGGGGGGGGGTTAAACCTCTAAAACCCCCCCCCGTTCGCACGGCCTTGACTAGCATAAAAGTTCTTAAGAACTTATTAAAAATTAAATTGGAGCTGGTATACAAGCACCTAAATCTCATTTACATTAGAAGCTTGTATAAAAGCCTTTTGTTTTAATGCTATCAAAGGAGGACAACGTTTAGTTGTTCTTGCATAGACTTTTAGATACAATTTAGGATAAGGTTGCCAGATTGCCCGGATTTTTCCGGGTTTGCCCGGATATTTAACACAAAATTTGACAGAAGTCCAGCCCGGCCCGGTTGCCTGGATTTCAGTTCAGTCCCGGATTTGGCCCGGATTTAATCAATTTATTCGCCAAAACAAAAAAAAACAAATTTTGTTGTAATTTTTTTTATTTATGCGTCCAAAACGATTTTTTTAACAAGTTTAATAGAAATATCTATGAGAAGTTTTTTTGAAAGCTGATGAAAAAAAAAATTTCATGTTTTTCTCCGTGATTTGTGTTAAGTAATTTTTGGATTTAGACCAAATTTGCCCGGATATTGCCGGATTTTTGGTCGTCGTTTTTTTTTGATGAAAAGAACCCGGATTGTCCGGCCCGTGCACGTGTTGAAAAAAATTCTGGCAACCTTAATTTATGATATTCTCATTTGAGATATTTTAAACTTTGTATATTAAAATATCTCTATATATAAAAATATCTCGAATCAAGACCGTGTGAACGGAAGAGCGAGGGATAGTTTAAGGGTTGCTTGACTGACCGGATATTTGATATAGAATTTTAGACCAATCAGACCTGGCCCGGTTGCCCGGATTCCGTTGAATGAATCCCGGATTTTTCCCAGCTTTATAAACTTTATTTGCCAAATCAAACAACCGAAAAAAAAAACAAATTGTGTTGTAATTTTTTTTATTAATGCCTCCAAAACTAAATTTTTTGAACGAGGTTTTCAAAAATAATCATTAAAGGTTTTTGTGGAGCCCTAAGAATAATTTTCAAGTCTGTCGATAGGTTTTGAAGATTTTGTTTTTACTTTAATTTTTTATCTAGATTTTTGTTAAGTAGGTAGATTCAGGGTTTTGACAAAATTTGAACGAATATTGTTCGGATTTTGATAGTCCATTTTAAAATAAAATCCCTGGATTTTGCCAGATATTAATGAAAAATTTTCCGGATCTGTCCGGCCCGGAAACGTGCGGAAAGAATTTTGACAACCTTAGTTTAACCCTTGTGGAGATTTTTTTCAAGTAAAAGTTTCAGTTCAAGAAATTGATTAATTGTCAAATTATGTGATCCCAAAGGTTTAAAAAATAAGTGTTATCAAACATGTCTGAAAATTGGCTCGCTTCCAGCGGATTGTAGTTGGTTACAACTCTAGGTCCAAAAAAATTTCGTTTTGCGACTCTATATGACGTTCACGATTTGAAACTAATTTTAATTGTAAATTTCGATTTACAATTCAATAAACCTTATGTAATGCAACTCAAATCTTGACACTCAAAAACCCTACCCCGTCTCTGAAATGGGTTTTTATTAAGAAGTATAACTAAACAAGTTCAGAATAACATACCAATGATTTTTATTTCGAAATTGCTGCTAATTTTGGCTGCCCTGAATGCAAGTTTTAAAAATTGGTATAAATCGTTAAAGGAATTTCTGCCCTTTTTTAACAAAACTGTATAGCATAAAATATTTCTAAAAATAATGCTTTTTAATCAAGAATCAACTTTCCCCAAGTCTGCATGTAATTTTGTCTTCTTTGAAAAAAGTTAAAAAAGTTTTCTTTTTGTTTACTTCTCCCGATTCTGTAAAATAACGGGGAGTTTTGACGAATTAAAACAATGAATTTGAACAACATCTAATTAAAGATATTTGATATTTCTTAAAGTAATAATCAAATTGTAATTCAGAGTTAAAAAAATTCAACAATTCAAAACTTTATTTCAACCCTTTTTTTTAATGTCAGAAATATTTCTAATGGAATCTTTTGATTTTTTAAAAAAACTGAAGAATTAACGTTTTCAGATAATTTTATCACGGAAAAAAGAATTTTTACGCGAACATTTCTTCCTTGTTTAAAAACGTATAGTACATAAATAATTTCAGAATCAGTATTTTTCTCTTTCATGTAGGTTTTATAAATTTGGTATCTTTGAGTTGCCGAAAGTATTTTGTTCAATTTTGTAGACTAGATTTGCATTATTAAATTAAAAATATTAGCATCGTGCCCCCGAAGAGTAGCACATTCACGGCAAGCGAAAACACGAGATTTCTCGTATTTAGTCCGCAATGTGTTCAAGTAAAGTTTGATTTTTTATTTCAATATTCAGATAAATCTACTATTCAAGTTCATGATTTTTTTTTTGCAAGTTTGTATATGTTTTGCAATTCGTATTTTTTTTGTTCGGAAGAGATAATCTTCTTGATAGACAGTAAATATTAATTTTTAATAAGAAAAACATTATTTATTCCTTTTGTATTTCAATTGACAACGACCATATACTCAAAGTTTTAAATAAAAAGTTTCACTTAATTATTTTATTTTAAATCATCCTTTTTTGAATGATCTTGATTTTCAATTATTTTATCTTATAAAAATTCGATTTTTGATTCGGAGCCTCAACTTTAAAGCTTTTTCAAATGCGCACTTTCAACTTAATAAGTATTTTATTTGTTCTTCAATTAAAACGAAAAGGATAAAATTCATTATTTTTAATTCTAACAGATTCTAATTAATCTTTCAAGAAATTGAATTTCCCAACCTGCCCTTTGTCAGTATAAGCTTTGAATTGAACATGTGAAGTTATTATTGTTAACTTAATAACTAAACTATTTTGACAATTTTTTTCCGAAAAATAGAACAAATTGAATACAAAAAATGATTTTTTCTCAGACTTTGATCACTGGCATTTTCAAAAAAAATATATATTTTTTTTATCAAATTAAATTCAATTATCATCTATGTGTTTTGGATAAATTCTCTTAAGCTCAGATGGATATTTTTTTTCCTAACCAATAATTCACATTTCAAATCGTTATTATATATATTTACAAATTTTAGATATTTCCGCATAATTTTTAATTGAGATATATAATCATTTTGCATAAAAATTTTAATCATGGTTGATTTCTGCGCTGATCATAATTTTTTTTTTAATTCGGAGTGACTTTGTTTTTAAATCTGGAACTCTTTTTTGATATTCTATTTCTGTCCACCGATTTTCATGTCCGAGCTTTAAATTTGGTTTTTCATTATTGATTTGAAATTATTGAACAAGACAGTTCAAAAATTATTTTCAAGCAAATTTCTTGATCAGAATAAGGAACGTCATTTTGAATTATTTTTCAATTACTTATCGGAAATTACTTTGATTGCAACTTTAATTTTGATTCATTTTGAATCTTATCAGTAAAATTTATCTTTTTTTTCCAGTTTAAATGATATTCAGGATTGGAAGAAGGTTTTAGAAATCAATCCTAATTTACTGTGCATTTTTGGTATTGTTTTTATTTCTAGTTGAATTTCGATTTCAAAACCCACCTCCAAAAATGGTAATGAGATTGTTCTTGGCACTGGCCTGTCTCACGTTTATATAATTTTGTTTTCCCCTTTTAAGTGTCTGCTTTTTTCAATTCGTTCGTCTTGCCTTCTTTTTATTTTTTCCATCAAAACTTGTTTTATTTATCGAAATTTTCGAGAAATCCTAGAGTTTATAATCCGGATTTCATTTTTCACCAGATGATAACTTCAAAACCAGATTCAAATTTTCTTAATTTAGGATGCAATTTTAAGTTAACACGGATTGAGAATAATCTAAATTATGATTTCCAACTTCAGTTTTGGATTCTAGTTACAAACTTTTATCGGATTCTTCACGCTAAAATTTTACACTTTGTGATACATATTTCAAGTATGCTGAATAAGTTTAGATTTGGTTTCTTGCATTCCTATTAAAGTTTGTAAATCTAAGCTTCAAATCTAAAAAAAACAAATTTTAATTTTTAGTTTTAATTAAAAAATGTTCCAGCAGGCATTGAGACTTTTTCTTTAAAGATCTATTTTTTTAAATTGTTCATTTGTTTCAAGTAGTTTGAACAGGTCAACCAATCTGCGAACTCAGGCTTTTTGCACAGATTCCTTCAAAATAACAGCACCAAATTCGTTAGACGAGTATCTTCCTGCAACACAAGTTCATCTGTCTACTTAAGAAAATTGAAGCAAAAAAACCGCTACAAACCGTGAACTTCCTCTTTCGCTCTAATGGAACGCTGTGCACTTAGCTAATGCGACAGTTCTTGTTTTTAAAAACATTTACTTTTACAGAATGCTTCTGAATCTGCAAATGTCAGCTGTTTCAAGTGGTTTGACTTTTGTGGTCCCGCAAAACGGGGCAAAATAATGAACCCGCCACAAGTTTCTGTAAGTTACGTTTCGAATGAATATTTCAGCTGCTCTATTAAAACCTTTTAATTCGAGGCAAAGTTTACTGTACGAGAGCAACAATTACTGAAAGCCAGAAACAGTAGAAGCAGCAGCACTTCACCTTGCGGGAAATCAGGCAGCTGGCAGCTTCTCTGCAGCCACAAGTACAAGTGCCACTCGACCTTAAGCTTTATTTATTTATTTTTAGTTGTCTTCCGGAGCTTCGCCCGGAAAAAATCATATAGGAAGAAAAAGCAAACGGAAAAAGAACCTCCTTTTTTCCAATCCCACAGGATGTCGTTCGATGGCCAAATGCGACTACGATGATGGTGATGACGACGACGACGACGAAGACCATGTTTTGCTAGAGGTTGTTTTCCTACTTATTTTCATTCGTTTTAGCCCGATGCTTTCTGTGCATCATTTTCCCACACAGAGGCCAAGGCGTTCATGAATTGAAAAGCTGTTTTCATTCTGGATTTTCGTTTTCAGCATCCGAAAGCAGAAACAACCATTGTTGCGAATTATTTTTTGTTTTCTTGGATTTGTTTTTTGTTTCGGTTAGTGTGAAGTCAAAAGTTAATCTTAGAAAAATCAACAAGTAATGATCATAGTTTACTGATAGTAGTTATATATAATTGAAAACTACCTTATGAGTGGCTCCAGAGAGTAAAAAAGCTTCTAACACACTAAAACATCATTAAAAGAATAGGTAAAGTTTTAAGGCATAAGTTTTTATCAGTGTAATGTAATTTTTTTTTCAATTTAAAAAAGGCAAATTTTATAATTTATTTTTTTATTTTTCGATGTTATTTTGTTTTCATAATTCTTATTTTTATTTATTTTGCATCTTTGATTATGACTTTTTGCTTAACTTCCTTGAGTGTTTATCATCTTGATTCAATTGATTATTTTTATTTTAAAGTTTTTCCATTTTCTGTATTGCTTGGTTTTCTCGGTTTTTTTAAGATGAAAATTTTCTTCTGATTTGATAATCTTGATTTTCTTAATTTTTAATGATTCATTTTTATTTTAACAACTTTCTTAGTTTTTTTCTTCATTTTCTTAATTTTCTTGATTTTCTTGATTTTCTTGATTTTCTTGATTTTCTTGATTTTCTTGATTTTCTTGATTTTCTTGATTTTCTTGATTTTCTTGATTTTCTTGATTTTCTTGATTTTCTTGATTTTCTTGATTTTCTTGATTTTCTTGATTTTCTTGATTTTCTTGATTTTCTTGATTTTCTTGATTTTCTTGATTTTCTTGATTTTCTGGGTTTTCTTTATTTTCTTGATTTTCTTGATTTTCTTGATTTTCTTGACTTTCTTGATTTTCTTGATTTTCTTGATTTTCTTGATTTTCTTGATTTTCTTGATTTTCTTGATTTTCTAGATTTTCTTGATTTTCTTGATTTTCTTGATTTTCTTGATTTTCTTGATTTTCTTGATTTTCTTGATTTTCTTGATTTTCTTGATTTTCTTGATTTTCTTGATTTTCTTGATTTTCTTGATTTTCTTGATTTTCTTGATTTTCTTGATTTTCTTGATTTTCTTGATTTTCTTGATTTTCTTGATTTTCTTGATTTTCTTGATTTTCTTGATTTTCTTGATTTTCTTGATTTTCTTGATTTTCTTGATTTTCTTGATTTTCTTGATTTCTTGATTTTCTTGATTTGCTTGATTTTTTTGATTTTCTTGATTTTCTTTATTTTCTTGATTTTCTTGATTTTCTTGATTTTCTTGATTTTCTTGATTTTCTTGATTTTCTTGATTTTCTTGATTTTCTTGATTTTCTTGATTTTCTTGATTTTCTTGATTTTCTTGATTTTCTTGATTTTCTTGATTTTCTTGATTTTCTTGATTTTCTTGATTTTCTTGATTTTCTTGATTTTCTTTATTTTCTTGATTTTCTTGATTTGCTTGATTTTCTTGATTTTTTTTGATTTTCTTGATTTTCTAGATTTTCTTGATTTTCTGGGTTTTCTTGATTTTCTTGATTTTCTTGATTTTTTTTATTTCCATTATTTTCTTGATTTTATTGATTTTCTTGATTTTCTTGATTTTTTTGATTTTCTTGATTTTCTTGATTTTCTTGATTTTCTTGATTTTCTTGATTTTCTTGATTTTCTTGATTTTCTTGATTTTCTTGATTTTCTTGATTTTCTTGATTTTCTTGATTTTCTTGATTTTCTTGATTTTCTTAATTTTCTTGATTTTCTTGATTTTCTTGATTTTCTTGATTTTCTTGATTGTCTTGATTTTCTTGATTTTCTTGATTGTCTTGGTTTTTTTTATTTTCTTGATTTTTATGATTTTTTATTTTCTTGATTTTCTTCATTTTCTTGATTTTCTTGATTTTCTTGATTTTTTTGATTTTCTTGATTTTCTTGATTTTCTTGATTTTTTGATTTTCTCGATTTTCTTGATTTTCTTGATTTTCTTGATTTTCTTGATTTTCTTGATTTTCTTGAATTTCTTGTTTTTTTTCTATTTTTTTTATGTTCTTGATTTTCTTGATCTTTTATTTTTCATTTTCTATTGGTTCTCTTGATTTTCTTGAATTTCGTGATTGTCTTTATTTTCTTGATTGTCATGAATTTTTTTTTTGATTTTCATGATTTTAGTTTCTTTTCTTGATTTTTTTAACTTATTTGATTCTCTTGTGCTTCTTAATTTTCTGGATTTTCTTGATTCTCTTGATTCTCTTTGTTCTCTTGATTTGGTTAGTTTTCTTCATTTTTCTACTTGATTATTTTTCGGATTATCTTTCTTTTCTAGATTTCCTTGATTTTCTTAATGATTTCGATTTTCTTGATTTTCTTAGTTTTTTTTTGAATTTTTTGTTTTATTTTTGTTTCTTGATATGCATGATTTTCTGAATTTTCTTCAATAACTTTATTTCTTGACTTCATGTTCAGTTCTTAATTATTTTTTTTTTGTCTTAAAAAAGTTAGATTGATTTTGTTCTTAATTGAGTCTTCAATGATTGTTTTTTTCTCATTTGGAAATTCACCTGTTGCCAATATTCCTGTCATCAGATCCATATTTGATGTGCAAATGTCTCGGCTTCAGACCTTCCGTTTGAATAAACTAACTCGTCCCACTATTTGCCGACACTCGAATGATCTCTGCAGGCGAGCGCTCATCAGCATTTTCACCGAAAGCTGTTACGGTTTTATTTTCATTTTTCCTTCTCCTTTTCCCACCCAGAAAGCAGCGAAAAACAACTACACATTGCACATCCGGAATAACCGGGTCCAATTTCCCCACCTCGGACAAGTTTCTTCACAAGCTACGAGACGAAAAGGAGAAGAAGCGCACCGTGGGAAATGTGTTTGTGCAAACACGTAAATGCAATCTTTTTAAATGAATTTTAATTTGCAGATAAAATGTAAATAACGTTCCGTTTACACAGACTCGAAACTCTGCGACGACTCCTACCGGTCCGGAAGATTCTTCCGGCAAAATGTTGACGATGATGCTGCTTCTGCCGGTTGGTGTTTATGGCCACCCCCGGTAAGTTGCTGGAAGTCATGATGCCGGTTGGAGATCGTGCCCCGGTTTCCTTGTTTTCCCGTGTTTTTTGAAGGTGGACGCGAGAATGTTGCCACACCGGTTTACCGAGGTGTTTGGATGAGGTACCGTTTCTAGACTACGGAACACTCTCCTCCATCATTAAAACGGGAAATTATATTTTTTCTCGAATATTGGGGAAGGTTGTTCCTATTTCGTTTCCATCCAAAGATGGATGGAAAGTTTATGGACTCTCCTTGGAGTGTTGTGACTCGTTTATTTTGGAATGGAATTTGATGAACCCAGGATGTTTGCAGTCTTCTAGGAATAGAAACTGCCCTTGAATTTGTTTTTTTTCGGAGAATTTTGTTGCATGCATCAAAGTAAATTGTACCGTTTGAACGTTCGAATGAAAACTTGAAAATTAAACTGTGTAGCATTCCAGTTGATTTTGTGTTCACGAAAAAATAACAATAAAAAAACTGTCTTCAGGTTTAAGCTGTTTATTAAATGCCAATCAACAGGTTTGAAAGAAAGGATAATTGATTATAATTGAAATTTGATATTTATTTCCAAAACATGGAGTTAAAATGATGAATGCCTATTCTGACATTTCCGATGGTTTGATTTGTTTGTCATCTCCCAATAAACAGTTATAAAATGAAGGATTATTGAAAAGAATAAAAATTCGGTGTTAAATTTTCAAAAAACCAAAAAATAAATCATCTGATGAATGATGATGATGAACCATGTTATCACGGAAATGCATTTTAACCTGTCGTTAATTTTACGTTTCTTAAAGAGGTTCTTAAAATTATTTGGTTTTTTCAAACGAATGTTGTAACGTCTCGATTTCGTTCGAAAGTCGAAGCTGAAACAAGACGACAAAACTCTCAAAAAACCAACAGCCACTGATTCTAATCAGGACTGAATCCCACTTCGTGCTAAAGGAAAGTTAAAATTTTATTAGCAAAATTGCGTAGCTCAACTTAACAGCACTTAAGCGCCAACAACTAAAAAAGTTGATGTGCTGAAGTCTCTTAAAACCCGGACTTTCTTCCCAGGGGTGGGCTTCCAAAGAAAACTAACCAAAATGGTGTTGGCGAAATGAGGAAAGTTTGTGTAGGTTCACGAAATTAGTCGCCGCACAATATCCGTAGTTCTCCGCAGCATAAATTGACCAAACACAATGCTTAAAAAGAGGTTCACAAAGGTAACTAAAATGCAAACTTACCGATAAAATCGTCCTTGCACCTGCACACAAGCTACCGCCAGAGAACTTCCCGGGCTGGGTTTGGAGGCCAAAACGTATAGCTAGGCCGTTAACTCCCGAGATCGTCGTAGGCTCGAATCACAACTTGCGCGGCACGTACTATTAGGGCAGATTTTTTTTGGGGAAAATACTTGAAAGCAGTAGGGTAATAACCGCCTTACTTAGATTTACTCAAAACGCAGCTTATTTAACAAACCGACCGAACAACTCCAGGATCAAAATGCTAAGACCCTCAGGTTTTCTTTTTGGTCTCCAAGAAGACTCCATTTTCCATTCTCCCATAGAAAAGCCACCATTGGTAGCTCGTGATGACTGTCAGAATAACGATAAGTTATTCCGTAGTCCTTATGGGTGGAATTTCCATTTTACCGAAATTTCACATTTCAGCACACAAAGATCCACTCCCAATAAGACTGACATGATACATGTTCAAATTATGCATTGGAGATACTACGGATATTCCCACTTTGCCTACTACGGGCCGTTACACTACCCCCTCATTCAAGATAAAAACCAGGTTTTTATAATGTATGCGCCTTGCCACTTTCAGAAAAAATCGTTGGAAAACCACCCCTGGGACAGAAAACCAAGTACTAAGAAGCGCTATACAGTTCTACTAAAAAAAACCCTTCCCTCGTGCAAGAAGCAACCCGCGGGTACCAAATCCGCAATTAAATCGGGTTGTGATTTCTAAGAGTGTTGTTTCATGCCCCGTTCCGAATAGCAATCGGCTGAGACAGAAGGCCCCCAAACCAATGATGCAACTCGGGGTCATATTTGATCATTGCCCGAAAGCTACAACTCTATTTCACTTTAGAAGCTACTGACCGTCAGCGTTAAAAAACTCAGGTCTCCAGCGAGAAGCATAAAGGTTCAGTACCAAACTTTAAATTGCTTTAAAAAAATAAAGTTTATTTGTATAATAAAACACTTACGTTTAAACCTCATTTATCCATTATATCTATAATCTAACCATCACCGTATATATGAAAAAAAAATTAATTCAATCTTATTTTTTTATTCAATATTAATACTTAATACTTAAAGCTACACTGAAAGTTAAAATAAATACAAGAATATAATAATTATCGAGCAAATCAATCCCGCTTAATGTGTTCCGTGCTGTACACTCCGATTTTCTGGCTGTTTAGATCCTTGAGTTTGTATGAGCTGGAGCCTAATTTTTTAACGACCATACACTTTATAAAAGCTGGACCTAACTTTGCTGAGTACCCTTTTGCAGCGTCCGATAACGCAAAGTTTTTACGCCACACTGTTTCTCCTTCTGCGTACGTTACAGGTCTTGCCCGAAGATCATATCTAGTTTTATTAGTATTGTAAGCCTTGGCAATATTCACTTTGACGATTTCTCTAATTTCGTTTAATTTTTCCAAGGATTTGGTGGGATCCGTACAAGCATTCGATTTGTTTAAAGAGTTTTCCGTCCTCATTTCATAACCAAAATTTAAATAAAACGGAGTGTACTTAGTAGATTCGTGAGCTGAGGTGTTAATGGCACAAATGATTTCCTGTAAATACTTATCCCATTCCCTTTGATCGGACTTAAGTAGACTTCTGATAGAAGCTCCTATGATTTGATTCGTCCGTTCTGTCGGATTTGACTGTGGGTGATAAAACGAGTTTTTCCAATGCTTTATGTTGTGCTGCGCTAGGAGGTTCAGGAAACACTGTGAAATAAACTGTTTACCGTTATCAGTGATCGTGATTTCCGGAGTACCGAACTTAAGTAATATCTCTTCGCGGAAAAAGGTCAATACATTCGCGGACGTTGCTGCGCGGTAGGGCTTAGCGATTACCCACTTAGTGAACCAATCCGTGGCCACAAGTAAGACGGAGTTACCGGACTTAGAGCGCGGAAAATGAGTAACGTAATCCATCGAAACAACTTGAAATGGGTAGTCCGAAGGCTTTTGAGCACCCATCGGAGCGACTTCATTTCGATTCGAAGGTTTCGAGCTCTTACACACGTCACACTTCCTGACGTATTGCTTAACATCGCGTGACAACCCGGGCCAATAATAATGTTGCCATAACCTTTGAGCTGTTTTCCGGATACCGAGGTGACAACCGCTAGTACTATCGTGAAATTGGCGGAGGAGAGAAGATCGGTTAGCTACCGGTATCACTATTTTCCATGCTAAACTAGCATCGGGAGTCTTAAGAGGTTCATAACGTTGCAAAATGTCGTCCACGACACGGTATTGGGGAAAGTCAGAAGGTGAATTTTGTACCTTTTTAAGCAGTTCTTCGTACCAGTAATCCTTTTTGTCAAGATCAATTACTTCTACGGCACCGGCCTCGACGGGAGTTTGTTCTGGTATACGCGACAAGGCATCGGGAACAGTATTGAGAGAACCCTTGCGATACTGGATCTCGAAATCGTACGCTGCGAGTCGTAACGCCCAGCGAGCTAATCGACCGTAAGGATCTTTAAGATTTTTCAGGCAGGTTAATGCTTTGTGATCAGTGCATACTGTGAAATGTGAACCTTCAACGTAGTGCCTAAAATGTTCTATAGCTTTGATGACTGCTAGGCATTCTTTCTCGGAGGCACTATAGTTTTTCTGAGCTCCCGTGAGCTTCTTACTCATAAACGCAACCGCACGTTCTTCATTACCATCCCCCTGACAAAGCACAGCACCTATGGCAAATCCACTAGCGTCGCATTCAATACGGAATGGTTTCTTGTAATCAGGGATAGATAACACAGCTGACGAAATTAAAGCAGACTTTAATAGCGAAAAAGCGTTCTCCGCTTCCGTAGTCCAAACGAATTTTTGCGACTTTTTGATCAGGTTCGTTAAGGGTGTACAAATAGTGGCGTACTGGGGAATAAAACGACGGTAATACCCTGTCATGCCTAGAAACCTCCTAACTTCTGTTATCGAACGTGGAGTTGGATAGTTGACGACCGTAGACACCTTTTCTGGATCCGTGTGGACACCTTCTTCATCCAAAACATATCCAAGATATTTTACACTAGGCACACAAAAAGCCGATTTATCTGGGTTCACTGTAATACCGGAATTCTTCAGTCGTTTTCCGACTTCAACAAGCAGTTTAATATGTTCTTCAAAGGTTTCCGTTGCAATTAAAATATCGTCCAAAAACGTCCAAACTTTGGGCTGCAAATCATGTCCTAAGATTATTGAAATGGCACGACTCATACATGCTGGAGCATTTGTCAATCCAAAAGCCATAACTCGGAACTGAAATAACCCTCTACCTGGAATAGTGAACGCGGTCTTACAACGATCAGTTTCTTTAAGAGGTATTTGCCAAAAACTATCGCTCAAGTCAATAGTAGTTAAATATTTTGTCCCTTCGATTTTACTAAAAATATCCTCTATGTAAGGCAAGGGGTACGCATCTTTCCTAGTGACTTCGTTAAGCTTACGCGAATCGAGACATAACCGTACTTTCCCATTTTTTTTCGGCACGCAAACGACAGGGTTGTTCCACGAGCTGGACGAAGCCTCGACTACCCCTAAGCTGATCATCCTATCTAATTCTTGGTGCATCAATTTTAGTCGATGGTTTGATACTGGATAGTATCTTTGTTTGATAGGACTTGTGGTTCCGGTATCTATTTCATGCTCAATCACTGAAGTTCGACCCAATTTTTCCTCAACAGTGAAAGGAAAAATTTCAATAGTCCGCTTTAAAATGTCTTGCTGCTGACTTGAGAGACTACTTGGTTTAACTTTTTGAGGAAAAGAATTTTCTACCGAAAGTGCGTCGCAGAAACAGGGTTTGATGCCAAAAGCTTTCCAAAAATTTATTCCTAGAATCAGTGGTTTTGAAATTGACGGCACCAAGTACACTGGAAGGACTCTTACACAACCCTCAACTTCAAACGGAACATTTACATAGGAATAAGAATGATGTTTCGTGCCATCCGCTGTTGCAACAACTAAATTCGAAGAAAATTCCTGCAATTGCAGCTGCTTTAGCCTCCAATCTTCGTGCGATCCGGCAATAGTGACACTAGCGCCTGAGTCCAACAATCCATAAAACGGTTTACCTAACACCCGGAGCGATAGATAAGGGCGTTCATCCCCATCAGACCCAAAAGATATAGTACATACCCCAGACCCCGACAACTCAGGAACTGAACTATCATCCGGAACAATATCAACAGGAACTGAACTATCATCCGAATCATCGCTAGAAAGATCCGAAAATGAAACCGTGCTTCCACTACGTGGTTTTGGGAGCTCTATTTTGGATGCGGCGGTAGTATAGCTTGTAGAAGGAGTCTGAAAATCGAAAGTTGTAGCAGGAAACAATGATTTGGAGGTTTTATTTAGAGGGATAGGCTTAGTTGCGAAATCACAGTAATCCTCAGTTACTGCAATTTCGCCTGGTCGTTTCCCGCGTCCGAACGATGCTGGTCTTTATTTGGACAATTCCTCACCGTCGTATCTTTTTGCCCACATTTGTAACAAATGAGGCTCTCCCTAGGGAATGGACACTGCTGAAAAAAATGCTCATTGGAACCACAGTTCCAACAAGAACGTAATCTACCCGAAGACTGCTCAAGGTTAAAAGTGGTTGAAGTGGCTTTATCTACTTTCGACGGTGCATTCCTTGAGTGACGCAAGTAATCTAATTCGCAGGTACCAACTGAATTAGATTCAATTAGGTTATCTTGAACGTGATCATCAATACTATTTAAACCTCTAACACGTCCAGGTGTAGAGAGTGAAGGTTCCAATAAGTACGAAAAAGGCATACGTCGAACGAACTTCCTCCTCTCCATCAAAAATTTAGCGGATTCTATTTTCCTACAAAGATCTACTAACTCTTTTACTGATCTTGGATCGTGCGTAACCACTTTTTCAAAATAGAATTGATTCAAATTCTTTCGTAAGTAGAAAAGCTGTTGTGTTTCGCTAAAAGGTACTGAAATCCATCTGAACAACAAGGACATGGCAGAATGATACGATGCGAAAGACTCATCTTCACCCTGCAGTCGAGTATCGATTTCCTGAAGCAGAAGTTCATCGTAGTGTGGTGGTAGATATTGCTCTCGAAATCTTTTCTGGAAATCTCTCCAAGATTGAAAACTGTAATATTTTTCGCGATACCACCTCAAAGCTGAGCCTTGCAAAAGGTGGAAAACTGATGACAACATGTCTTGATCGGAGACTTTCTCCGCGTTTTGTAATATTGAAACCGAGTCCAAGAAATCGTTAGCACTCAACCCTCCTTCGCCCGAAAAACTAAGTTTCCACTGATGTACCGGCTTGCCATTTGATCTGGCTTGAGATGAAAACGAATGATTATGCATTGATGAATCATTGCATCGCAATTGATTTCCCTCACGATTTAAAATACCCTCTATATTATTAATAGAATTGCTTAGCTGTTGTAATTTAAGTGTAAGAGAATTTATTTCATTACTGTTTACTGTTACCTCTTCATTAGGACGAATTTCGTCCTCCCTTCTATCAAATATTTCACTCCTGTTAAGAATAACATCCTCTACGAAAGTTTCACAGGCCTTTTTATCATAAACTCTATCATATGTAGTTGAATTAGCATGGAACCTGGTTTTTCTAACAGCGCCTGTATTACGCACCGGAGATCTTAAAACTGATTCATAGGGCGGTAATTCTTCACTAGCCTCGACTTCACCCGCGATTTCATCATTGAGCTTTGTCATGATCTGCTGCACTCTTTTTTCCAAGTCACCTACTGTTTTATTTAATTTACTATCCACTGAAATGGCAACACTGTCATCAAGCGCGCTAGCCCCGAATTCCTCGGGGAAATTTTGTTCTAGGTCCTCCGCAAGACAACGAATCTGAATCGAAACTGTTTCTCTATCACGCACAATAACATCATCATCCGAAGCAATACGGTTTGCCCGCTGTTCTAAGTGGTACAACTGGGAAATAAAAGGTTTGATTTTATCAAAATCTTTCAAAACAAGTACTTCATCCAAGGAAGGAATTAGATGTTCCAAATAGTTTTGCAATATTCTGATTTCTTTTTCGAAGTTCGTTGATGTTTCCGCTCTTGGGGATATAATGTTACCACTTAGTTCTTTTGCTATGGTTTGCTGTAAAATTTTTGTTCTCAAACCATCATTAAATGATTTGGAAATTTTGCGAATTGAGCATTCGTAATCAAATTGCTCCGCACAAAGGTCCGAAACATTCATAGACATCGTGTTTGTTTAAGTGAAACACGGTAGCACTTAGCAAATGATTGCAGATCAAAAGTATACTTTAAAGAATAATAAGAAGAAAAAGTGACGACTTACCGGAACAGAACTTGTTGATGTAACTTTGAAGAACAGTTAAATAGAACCAATAAAATGTTCAACACTATAAGTTAATCAAAGAGGGGACCAAACACTACAAACTGGAACCACAACTTTTATAATAATAACCCCCGCGGAAATAAAACCCCAACTGATAGCTATTTCGCTATCCTTCTTTAGCACTTCACTTCTTCTTTCTCTTCACTTCAACTTTTCGTTTTAACTTTACCCACTACACCTATATATACGTATAGTTACTTTTATAAATATAACTATCACGTACTTAAAAATGTAATGCAAAAACAATAAGTTTCAATTGATTTCACTTGTATTGTAACTTTTTAAAAACACTGATATCCAATATGTTGTGTTGTGATACGAATCGAGCTATGACCAAACCGAAACGCGATAAGAAATGAACTGAGATGATAATGTTTACAACCGATGGATGAACAATTTCGAAGCAGGTACTCACTCTCCGTGTTCTTGAATGTCCAATTGGGCTGATGATGGTTATATGTTATCTCTAGAGAACTGAAATGAATTTATTTCTCACTCCTTAATCTGAAATCTCCAATTGAGCTTATGATGGCTATATGTTATCTCTAGATAAATGAAATGAATTTGTTGAGAGATCAAAGCTTTAGTTGATCAGCTTCCGAACTTGCCTGCTATAGCAAATGGTACTGGATCGCTGCATAAAAAATTCCAATGTTACTTCCAACCTGGGAAACTTTGATGCTATAAAAAAAAACAAAACTAAATTTCCTCAAACGCAACTCAAAATTTGCCTACTTGATGGGCGCCAAATGTAACGTCTCGATTTCGTTCGAAAGTCGAAGCTGAAACAAGACGACAAAACTCTCAAAAAACCAACAGCCACTGATTCTAATCAGGACTGAATCCCACTTCGTGCTAAAGGAAAGTTAAAATTTTATTAGCAAAATTGCGTAGCTCAACTTAACAGCACTTAAGCGCCAACAACTAAAAAAGTTGATGTGCTGAAGTCTCTTAAAACCCGGACTTTCTTCCCAGGGGTGGGCTTCCAAAGAAAACTAACCAAAATGGTGTTGGCGAAATGAGGAAAGTTTGTGTAGGTTCACGAAATTAGTCGCCGCACAATATCCGTAGTTCTCCGCAGCATAAATTGACCAAACACAATGCTTAAAAAGAGGTTCACAAAGGTAACTAAAATGCAAACTTACCGATAAAATCGTCCTTGCACCTGCACACAAGCTACCGCCAGAGAACTTCCCGGGCTGGGTTTGGAGGCCAAAACGTATAGCTAGGCCGTTAACTCCCGAGATCGTCGTAGGCTCGAATCACAACTTGCGCGGCACGTACTATTAGGGCAGATTTTTTTTGGGGAAAATACTTGAAAGCAGTAGGGTAATAACCGCCTTACTTAGATTTACTCAAAACGCAGCTTATTTAACAAACCGACCGAACAACTCCAGGATCAAAATGCTAAGACCCTCAGGTTTTCTTTTTGGTCTCCAAGAAGACTCCATTTTCCATTCTCCCATAGAAAAGCCACCATTGGTAGCTCGTGATGACTGTCAGAATAACGATAAGTTATTCCGTAGTCCTTATGGGTGGAATTTCCATTTTACCGAAATTTCACATTTCAGCACACAAAGATCCACTCCCAATAAGACTGACATGATACATGTTCAAATTATGCATTGGAGATACTACGATATTCCCACTTTGCCTACTACGGGCCGTTACAATGTCTGATTCCAAAACTATAAGGTTATTCAGAAAAGCATTCATGTTTATTGGGAACCAATGTATCTTTTTACCAACATTAAAAACGGTTCCTTGATAATCAGTTTATACTTTTAAATGCATCTTTCGTGGTGGCAAGGTGTTTTTAGTAAAATAATTTTTCTTATTTTTGCTCCACATACAAAAATAAGTCCTAAAATCTTTGAAATCGTTTGCTTAATCTGAATGATACAGCTTGAGAAATAAAACAAGGAGTTTGAACACTGTAAAAAACAGATGAACTTGCTGACTCTAGATGAATAAACCAACTTGGATTAAAATCCAGAAAAAAATGAACTTGCTGACGTTGCGAAAATCAGCAATAACTTAAAAAAAAATCCCCGAAACTCTTGTGCATATCCCAATGTTTCATCCATCGATGAAAGCAAAAAGTCATTAAAAGTCGGCGATTAAAATATGATCAATATACGTATATGGTACTCTTGAATGCTCGATTGGAAATTGAAATTTAGGCCAGTAGTTTAGAAGAAAATTATGATCTGGCCAAACCAAACTGAATGCAATTAGCCTTTTTTTTTCGAATCACTGAAAATACAGGCGACAATAATGCAAGGAACGCAACTATATTGTTTTAACCAGATTAATAGTTAGTAGTTCTGGTTGAACATATCAGCTTAAATTTTGATTAACAATAATACTTTTTATAATCAATTTTCTCTTGATATTCGGATCGATCTGGCCGTAGATCGAACAAAAAATTTAAAAAAGATCAAAGAAATATAGAATTTTGACCAGAATATATTAGATGAAGACTGCAATTTTTTTTAATACACCAAAGGTTTTTCATTAAAAATCAATTTTAAAATTTAAATTGCTTGTGGAACGTTTCTTTCACGAAATCATTGATCAGAAAACAATGGACACAAAATAACTTATATACTATATCAAATTTGTGATTTTCAACTTAATCTAAATTGTAACAGTCTATTGTAAACCTGCCAAACTGCCCGGATATATTCGGGTTTTCCTGGATATTTCAGACAACATTTGGGATAGAAACAAAAAGGATTGAAAAGCGATATTTTCGGCCAAGTTTTATGAGAATAATTAAGAACGTTTTTGTAAGACTAATATACCAATCAAAATCTGCTGTTGAGAATTGATTAAAAAATTTTTGTTCCTTTATTTGTTTCGAGTAATTCATGGGTATTGACCAAATTGTTTCGAATGCCCAGATTTTGCCAAAGTTCTAGATTTAATGACCTTATTTTGCGCTGAAAAAAAAAATCTGGCAACTATAGTTCATTGCCCATTTCTAAACTATTAATTCTGAGCACTGAATTCTGAGCTCTGATTTCTGAACTCTGAATCCCGAATTTCAAAGTTCTGAAGAAATAGTATTGGATTTTTAAAATCTATAATCTTTTCGATTATGTTCTTATTCTAAATCCAAATAAACGACTGATTCTGAATTTTTATTTATAGATCAGCACTTGGAGTTTTTCAATGTTCAATGCAATGTTCTGCAAAAAATAAAGATGATCTAATCCGATTATAAAAAAAAAAACAACTAAACAATAGTTTATATTTTTTTTAATTTTTTCTTCAACCAAATATTGAACAAACATATAAATATTGAGTATGGAGCATGAACCTAGTAGTATAAGGTTGCCACATTTTTTTCAGCACCTATCCGGGCCAGACAGTCCGTGCAATTTTCTATAAAAAACCTGGCAAAATCCAGGAATTTCATTTCTCAATCGAGACCGATAATCCGGGCAATATCCGGGCAAATTTTGTGAAAACCGAGAAATAACTCTACACAAATCAAGATAAAAGAATTGAAAAAATCAATTTTGTCATCAAAATTCAAAAACAGATTTGAAATCGTATTTTTGTCTTTGAAAATACCTTTTATGATTATTTTTGCAAAATCTGCTCAAAAGTTTATGTTTTGGTGGCTTATTTAAACAAAATTAACAGAACAATTAAATTTTTTTTTTGTTTTATTCTCCAAATAAAGTGAAAAAATCCGGGCAAAATCCGGGAAAAATCCGGGCATTCCGGACTGTTCTAAAGTTTTATATCAAATATCTAGGCAAACCCGGATAAAACAGTGCAATCTGGCAACCTTATAGTAGCAGTAGAAGCAGCAAAACTAAATTTGATCCGGGATTACAGCTTTTGATTTAAAATCTTTTATCATTGATAATCCTTATCAAAAATGAAGAATTCTAATTTGGATACCGAAAGGAAAATCTTAGCACAGAAATCGAAATATGATTATGATAATAAACAGAAAAAAAGCAATCAATACATCAGAAATATGTTATGTCTTATTTCAAATTTGGTATTTGGAAAAATAACTCTATCTAAACATAAATAAAAAATTGCAACAGAATTCGAGGTTTGATATGAGATTTTTATTTCTAGCTTTTTTTTGTCTTTATTTTTCTAATTGGCATATCAGTCTTTAAGAAGCAAATTTCAATTTGCCCGACGTTTCAGCCTTGGATCTTGGCCTTCTTCAAGGAATAACTAAAATATTTTATTTTTGATAAATTCTGTTAAATAAACTTTACAAATATTGTGTTGTACTTACTTTGCATTATACTGTATATGTTCCTGAGTGAAGAGAACTTCTGTCAGATTTTAACCTGTTATGATGAAAGTTCCATGTTGTATTTTTCTGTTGAATGATTAATTTTTGTGTACTTTACCTATTTCAATAAATTTTCACAATCGTAGAGTTCGTAATTAAATAAACATGTGGACACGTTTCTCGTAGCTAACTTGTAAAAATGGTGTGGATTTGTTTAAATTAGATGTAGGATTGTGATTTTGTATGTGTGAACGAATTACATTTTGATAATAAACTACATATAAGTTAGTCGATGTTTTATCTAGTGTGTTAGTTAATATCAGTCGTGAAAAATTACCAAAAAAAAATCATCATGGCGAAACCAGACATAACTTTTTTTCTGCAAAGGCATTTTATTTTTGGGTCAAGATTTTAACTCTTGAATTTCCTTGATTGAGATTTAGAAATTTTGAGAGGAATAAAGATCTAGTAGAATTCTGTCGGATGACAAAAGAGAATTTGCAATATTTTTAAATAATTAAAGAAGCCACATTGAGTTTTGGATTGATATTTGCGCAAATTTCACTCAATTCTTCAAAATCCCATTAAAAAAAAATTGAAAATAAGTTATTTCAGAGTCAGATTCACTCTTCTTTTTTTTCATTTTATCTACATTTCAAATTCGCAAGTTGGATTAAGAGTTATAATGAAAATAATAAATTCAGATTTAAACAGCAAACGTCCAAATTAAAATTCTAGATCCATGATTGAGAAGCTGTAAAAGAATTCAATTCTTGGCGTGTAATGGGAATGCTGATTGTGATTCTTAATTCTGAAGTCGTTTTTTTTCATATTTCAGCAATCGTATTGCAATTCCAAAACAGATCCCAAACTCAAAATCTAAGTTTAGGTGAAGAATTCTGATTTAAAATAAAAACTCAAAATTCATATTAAGATTCTGCTTTTTACAGAGTTTCATAATCAAGAAAAATTATCAAGAAAGCTATTTCAATGGGGATTTCAAATTGCCTTTGACCATATTCTTATTATTTGGATTGTTAGTTTCAGTTCGGAAATTTAAATTTTTTTTATACGTAATTTTTTGTTAATATATTATCCTGCTGAATATAACAAAATTGCAGTAGAATTTGAGTATATTTCGCCATTTTTTAAATCCACAGAATTTTGATTATGGAATTTATTTTCGATGTTATAAATCGAGGAAGTATGACCTTAATGGGTTGAATTCCTATTAAAAAGAAAAAAATGCAATTTATTTTCTGTCATCTTTTTGTAAAACAAATTGCAGGAATTTCCATATTTTTGGTGTACTGCATAACATTGTAGGTAAATATTGCAGTATTTTCAAAAGCCCTATTTCAAACAAAAATCGAAAATTTGGAATGAATTTGCAAGAGTCAAATTTGAACCACAATATTTAAATCCGATTACTTTTATTTTTTAAAGTTTGTTTAGGCTTTTTAAGAAAAAAAAATCCATACTCATATCAACCCGAGCAGACTTTAATGCCAAAAACGATAGCTAAGTGAAACCAAAATAAGGTATACACAACAAACTGATAGCTAATTTTGGTGTATGATTTTGAACGAAAGCAAAATAAGGTATCGATAAGGTTTCAAGGGTATATACTTTGATAGCAAAATTATACTTAAATGAGGTTATATGAGCACAATGATAGCACGTTTGGTGTAAAGCTCTAATTGAGAGCAAAATTAAGCATCAAAATGGTATCATATAAAACAGATTTTGAAAGCAAATAATACTAAGCTGAGACTGATAAGACACAGTAAGGCGATCCCACGAATAGATTTCATTATGACAATTGAAAAACGCCTTTGTGTAGAAAACAAATTGATAAGGAGAACTTGTTGCACACCAAAATCTTTATGTTGCATATGCAAAGGCGCATTTTGGACGCGTTGTCTACAAAGTAGTACAAATTTTGTTTTTCTGGTCATTAACTAAAAAATTTAGTAACATTCGCTCTTGGGATAAACATAAATGAAAAGTTGCTTACCCTTTAGAAGATTTAAACATTCCAGTGAATGTTGTTTGAAAACAACTTTTTGAGCCAATCAATAATTTGTCGAAGAATTCTAAAAATATACCTGCTTCGCTTGATGGTTCCATCTTCTACAAGTTTCAATTTTTTGAAATCCAGGAATCTACCTACATAAAATTCAATAAAAATTAAGGACACAATACCCTTTGGTTTGATTTACCTTGAATTTAATGAAACTAAAATATTTCGCCTCTGTTTCTTTTGATTTCTTGATGGCATTCGAATTTAATGGTACTAGAATTTATTCTAGGGTTGCTACACGCTCCCGATTTCAAAAGAAAAATAAGGTACTGATGGCTCAAATCGAAACGAAAAAGTTCAGTGGCAGCCCTAAAATTTTAATGTGCATTCTACAAATAAAGTTTAAAAGGCATACTCAATATTGTGTTCGGCTGAACTGAAATTGAAACAACTCAAAACTAAGATTGGCAGTTGGTCGGAATCAATTTTTTTGTTCGAAAGAAAATGTTTTACAATTGAGGAACACTAAATGGCATTCAAATACTTCCGGCACTTTCTTAAAAACTCATTTTCAAGTATATTGGTAAATTGGTACATGTTGGTCTTACTATTTGTTCCTTCTTTGAAGAAAAAAACGGGTTAATTCTAAGTTTGGAAAAAAGTTCACAAAATGAAACATTGTTTTGATCTCTTGTCTAACCTTATTTTGAGTTTCAAATCGGGAACCTGTTGGATTCTAATTTTCAATATTTCGGTAATGGATTTTAAAATGAGTGAATGCGCTAAATTTTAACAAAATGAGCTATCAGTTGGCTAAAACGCTTGATACATCGAAGACCTACATTTTAAAATGTCGCATAACAGAAAGGGTATTCCTATAAGTATTAGAGAAACATTTTGGCTTATATGAAGCTATTATACTGCAAAGCATTTTTTTCAGAAAAGTGTTATCGTCGCGTCCGCACTTAAAATCTAAATTCATCATCGATTTTTTTTTCTGAACAAGTTGCCGTACTGTCAAAAAAATTATTTTAAAGTCAAAAAATAATACCCTTTTTTTATTTATCGCCAACTTATTTTTAAGTTTATATTTGTAACCGTGTAATTCACATTCCGAGTGAAAAAAAACTGTTCGTGTTGTTTTGAAATGTAATTGCGTTTTTGCCGTTTTTGCAATCGGGATGTTTTGTATTTTGCGTTAATAAAATTCGCATCTGGGTGAAGCATAAACAGCCGGTCAACAAAATGCAATTTCACTGGAACGTCAGCAACCGACGACGGCAGCTGGTGCCAGTGAATCAAAAGGTAAATTCATTTTTTAAAAATCTATACCATTATCGACACAATCCGTCATTTTAGGTTCGGCTATATTTCCTGCAAAATGGTCAATTCCGCTTGTGTTTCATTCCGGATAGAAACTTAAATTGACGACGACGATTGTTGCTGGGATGGATCTTGGTCGGTTGGTCGGAAGTTCCAACCAGTCAGTGCATACGTTCTGACTCGGAACTACTCGCCCTGAAAGGAACAAACTTGAGTTGTTCCGATGTTCGGACAAGTGAGCTCTGTATTTCGCACAGTAATAGATTTGGATATGCGGAACAGGCGGAGGGATCTCAGGTTTGGCGTTTTATGTTCAATCAGCTTCTAGAAATAGGTGCAACCTCCAAGCGGCTTTCAAATTCAAGCATGCAGCAGGATGTGTACTGCATACGTTGAGACTCTATCATATGTGACTGTCTTCAAATAAAATATAAAGGTGAGTAAAAATGTCTTTAAATTTAGCAACAACCTTTTCTTTACTGGTCAAGTTTTCCGAGATTATTGAAATCCAAAACATCTGCCCATTCGTTCATGAGAACCTTGCGTATTGAAAATACCACCATAAGTAAGATTTTAAATCTGAAATTTACCTAAAAATAACTGTTTAATTCGTTTAGCTATGTTAGTCCTTAAATTGCTATTAGAAGCTCTTAGAAGCGCTTTCGCTACTAACTTTTTGTTGTTTTGATATAAGCTTAATATGTACAGCACAAAAAACCCCTTGAATTTAAGACCGAATAAAGAAAAATAAAAGTCTATGCATCTTTGCACTTTTATCGAACTGTACGAACAAATAAGATTATTTACGCGATATTTTGTTTTGGTACATGGTGCATGCTTATTGTAGTTGTTGCAGATGTAAAGGCGATATTCTTTTTATGATTCTGACAATTCAGATTATCAAAAAAAAAACCTTTGCCGTGCATACATTAAGGCGTTTAATATCTAAGCAAACTCATTCGACATAAATTTCTCTGTGCCTAACACCTCTCAAGCAAACTTTTACGGGACAATTATAGCGAAATTTGCTATCACGCCTTGAGACTGAAATTTGATATAGTTTTGCTTGGCATAAAGTTGTACACAGCAAAATTAAGAGCAAAATTTTCGTGCTTATATAGCAACATTATGCCATATTTTGCCTTAATTGAGACCTTAACTACACCTTATTTTTTGAAAGATTCGAGAGCAAAACGATGTTAATTTTATTTTTATTGAAAAATATGTTATGGCTTATATTGACATCATTGTGCTCTCCAAGCTTTCAAAAAACGAGGTGTAGTTAAGGTATCAGTTTTAGCAAAATTTGGTATCACTTTGCTAACCAAGTATGAAAATCTGTGCTCTCATTTTTGCTGTGTACCACCTTATGTCAAGCAAAATGAGAGCAGATTTTCCTCTCAGGGCGTGATAGCAAAATTTACTATAATTTTGCCATGAATGTCTGCTCGGGAAATGAGTTCAACCAGTGTTCCGAATATCACTCATTTTCAATGAATGTTTCTGATTGCCCTTCGCACCTGAACGTACAGCGGTCGGGTTTCGTTATTGATTGCTACTCGACCTACCCGATCATCGATCGTTCAATTCATCGCTAAAATACAGATCACCTCGCACGATGCTTGCTGTCAAAACAGTGCAGCACCATCATCAAATTGGAATCTCACAAATGCGCCATGCATATGGCGAATCTTGTTGGTCTTCGATCAGGAGTGAATGAATCAGGCAGTGAGTGAGTGATACATGAAACCGATCATTAGCGTATTTTGTTTGATTTGATATACAGCAAATTAATAAATTTATTTGTTGTTATAACGTTTTTTAACAGCAGTATGATTAAAATCAAATTGTAGTTGTGTTTGTGAGGGAAAGATGTTCACTTTCGCCGTGTTTTTCAATTTTTACAAGTTCTTTTATTAAACTGTCGTCCGTCACGTTAAAATTACTGAGAATTTATGGTGTTCCTCACAATTGTTTGATTTTTCTCGTCCTGCTAAAAATAATTATGAATTTCATATAATTCAGGCAGATACTGAGTGAGCTACATTCAGAATGGATCAGTTTGTATCTCAATCATCTCCGATATGCGATGTTTGCTAAACCGATTATTCTGAATGATGCGACTCGGTTTGCATAGCTGATAGGAGCGCTGATCGAGATTGCATACCAGCCAGGCGAAGCAGTTGCGAGAGGCGCTATCCCATTATACAATCGGAATGTTTCCAACAGGAAACGCATCCTGAGTGTTTGTTTTGATTGATATTCGGAACACTGAGTTCAACTCACTACATTGTTGAGGTAATTTAATGAAAAAAATTTTCGTTATTTGATTCTCCATGATTGCTTACAAAAGTTTAGCTTGTCATTTAAATGGTTTAATTACTTTTTTTAAATAAGTTACTATTTAATACGAAAAACTGTTAACTTTAAAATGAGGAATCAAAAGTATAAAAACTATTATTTTTGATTTGTATTATTCATGCACTGTTAAAGCAAAAATACCAAAAAAAAATTGGTCATCATACCCCAACACCCTCTTCCGTGTCGTGGTTCTTCTTACGGCCCTGATTTAGTCTATGGCTAAATTAGTAGTAAAGGTTTAACCATGCGCTGGCTGTGATAATATTTTTATACAAATATTTTAATTTAGGAAGAAAAATAAAATTAATGTATTTCAGTATTTATTTCGCATGTGATTCTGTTTTAACAGTTTTCTAAAAAAACAGAAGAACTGAAGATTTTTGTGGTATTTTGGTAACTTCATACTTTTTTTAACTTATCGAAAGCTTCTATGGGATTGAATTTTTGGGGTAATTCGTGTAGTCAAAAATAAATAACTGAGCAAATGATGCGTAGCCAAGCTAACAACATGTAGAAATATTTGCTTATTCAAATCGACGATGATGACAGTTGGATTGACATTTTTATCATGACGCATCCTAGATATTTAGAATGGGCCATGTTTTCCCGAGACCCAAGATACCCCACACTCCTTTAGATATATGTTAAAAACAGATCAATTAACTCCTGAGGTTGAGTTCAAATCACTTTAACTGAGGATTTGTAAGAAAATCTAAGGTAATTGGTATTTTGACTTACTTCCAATTACACAAATTCATCACAGCTTATTTATTGCTCAACTGCGTTCGAGCGCAGGTGGTTTGAGAATTATTTTGTTCATTTTTAACTTCAGTCAGAACTGCAGAACATTTAATCCTTTTTAAATTAATCGAAAACATAATCAGTAAAAACAATTATAACTTAATTCTTACGCTATTGAAGCAATAAAATTGGTTAATTTACAATGATCTAAATTTTCAATAAATTTGAAAAAAAATTTGCATGCAACAAACTTGCATACTTGCATGTTACAAAATTGAAAAGATGAGTTATTATGAGTAAGGGAAAAATCTCAAATTCAAAAGGTGATATAATTCACATGTTCTATTGCTTGATACTCGATTTTTCAACTGTTTTAAATTTCGAAGCATTTACCAAAATTTTCAGTCAAATAAAACTTTTGAAAAAATGTTCTAGATTTCTGGAAAAATTGAATTTAAGCGATTGGTACGGTTTTTCGAGTAACTATTATTACAAACTCATTTTAATCAGCGGGTAAATTATGCAGATCCGCACTTCCGTCTAAAATTCGGTGAACGAATGCAATTTCGATTACCGGCAGGAGATTTTCGTCAAACTGTTCTCGTAAAAGCTTCCAGCTTTAAATTTTCCATCACCGAATGCTGAGAACGATTTGCAGGCTGAGTTCTTCGTACCGCGCGCGTCAGTTCCTTCCAACTTCATTGAACGTAATTGAATAAACTCACCGGAATTGGGCCAACAGCGCGTTTCAGCAGAAATTAAACAGCTACTTGGTGTGGAATTTTTTGTACCCGATAAATGGGGCAGAAAATAAAGCTTTCCTCTCTCTCTTTTTGCTGGAGACAGCGAAACGTAAAAGCGAGATGGCACATCCCCTCAAAACGTATCCGTCTAATCCCATTTTCATATTCTCACGTAGCCGCCAGCCAGCCGATGATATCTGGCTTGGAGCAACGAAAAATTGGCTGATAGTCATAAATTTGCGCTTTTCATGCCCGCTTACCATCAGCGGGGTATCATCATCGTGCATACATATAACATTCTCACACACAAATCGCGGGCTTCCGTTGCTCAATTCAACTTTCAACGAACGAGAGAAAAAAAACCCAAAGCCAATTTTCGAGAATGGAGAAATGCTATTTTTCAACGAATCAGGTACCAGTCAGCCATTTGCCATGGATGGCGCACGTGAAGCAATCGAGAATGAATTTTGGGGAATTTAGAAAATTCGGGTTTTAGTGGAAAATCGTGACACTTCAGGGCGCGGCGTGGAACATGACCCGCGTTCCCTAGAAGGTTACGTTATTTAGCTTAGTGGGGCGCTCATAGATTAAAAATTTTGTGTCCTGCATTGCCGCTGACGGAAAGATTATATTTTATGATAATGGATTGCTACATTTATGGGCCAAGTGGTAAAGTTTTTCAGCTTGGTGATTAAAGTCTTATTATGTGTAGAACTTATGGTTTTTGTGAAAAGACTTTGGCCGTTGATTCACAAGGGACAGTCAAAATCAGATTAGTTCACTTTTTGCTAAGAAATCATTTATAACTCGAAAAATTATAAGAACGAATAGACACGTTTCAAGCTTTACTTTCTGTAAGATCCCTAAAAATGAACGTAGAGAACTGTTAATTTAGTTTGAAATAGGAAAAGTCATGAATTTTGAATCCAAGATATTTTATAGCGTTTTTTTTTTGTTGAAAAACACTCTACCATTGTCGGTTTAAAGAATTCAGAAGTTCAAAGTAGATTATTCATTCTTTCCTTGAAATCTTTTTCTAGTTCTTAATTGTTTATTTTTCATAAAATGCATAAAAATTCATAAATTAGTGAAAACTTAATCTCGAAAAAAAAACAAAAAGTCATTATTTCTTCCATCGGCCACCGAATTTGGTGTAACAACCAATATTTGAAAACAACACCAATCAAAATCGATTCAATTATTCAGAGGCCAAATATTCGCAACAACTTCTGTTTCCAAGCGAGTTAACTGAATTTTCATTTCCTTGAAACAATAAAAATCACTGTCTAACAGTCGATCGGTTGGCCCCCTCGGCCAGATTTGTGCTCGTAAAAGAAAGTTAAACCAAGAAGCAATCCGCCTCCGACGTTGCCCCCTTCTCTCCATCGTCATCGCCGTCAATAATTCAGGGAATTGATCGTTTGGGGCCAGTTGGTTTTTCCTACGGATTCTCCCCTTAACAAGACGGGAAACAGATTTGATGGGTGTCACATATAAATTTCCCACAAAACAACAAACCACCACCGAATGGCTCATAAAAACCATACCCTCCCCCAGCCAACAATGGGAACCTATCGGTGGATTGACAGTACTTTCCGGATCCGGATCCAGAGGGCAGTTGGCGGGGGTGTGGTTTTGGTGACAAATTAAAACACGGCAAAGTTCAACGCGATGGACAAACAAAAACGAACGGAAAGCGATTTGTTCATCGTCGCTTCTATTTGCTGACGAGGGATACGAAAAAAAACATGGGTTCACTTGATTCCAATTTCTTCGTTGACTTATTGAAAGAAAGTCATTTGGAGTAGTTAGATGAAAAACTTTCTTCATTTTTCCAGGGGTGCCAGGGAAAATTGTTGAAATCATGCATAGATTTCATACAGGCATGTTTAGAAAAATGAAAAGGAATACATAGTTGTAAATCTGCTAAATCTTTCACCTTTATTTGAAGAAAAAAAAGCTTCATCTCAAAGAGCGTCTTATTTGTAAAACATTAGGGGAGATTGAGGATATTTCATCCCTGGGGATACTTGATTCCTCGCTATATCGCGAACCCGGACTGTTTTAAAAATGTCAAATGTTCTTGAAAAATGTGTTAAATAAAACATAACAACAATACAGTTATCTCATCAGATTATAATAGAAATATTTTTCGAGTTATTGAACATTGTTTCAATGATTTAACAAAATGTGATTGAAAAATCTGTTTTTATCACTTTTAAATGTTTCCCAGATGAAGAAATTATTACAAAAATATTAATTTGAACATGTCAATCGTTGGAGTATGCTATGAACTTTTTAATGCCATATTTAAAAAGCAATATAAACTTTCAATTTTCTTTAGAACAAGTTTTCCAAAATGTATGTTATGGTTGACCTCTAGAATCCAGAAAGCTTTATTTTTCTTCTGGATGGATCCTGATTATTGGTTGTCATGAAATTACAAATATTTGTTCAATAATCAAAGTGTAAGTTTGTCTGATACTTACAAGCTGTGGATAAGAACTAATATGGCAAAAAATAGTCAATGGACCCTTTATCTTTGGATTTTAATATACTTTCGCCTAGCATCCAGGCCCCCTGAACTAAAATTCAAGTTCCTTTTAACTTAAAAAATATCACAATTTTTTCCGTCTCTCGAAAATGCTTCTAGTACATCTACGGGTTCATGTATCGTTCGAACTTTTGAATCATATAAATAAGAAATAACACGCTGTCAGAAAATGCAGAAGACGGCGAGATGCTAACATTTCCCAAAAAGATATGATGAAATTAAAAAAGGAGATCAAGTATCCCCATCATCACCTACTGATTTGAAGCAAAAGATTACAATTTTTCATCCAGAAAGATAAAATTTTTATCGAATTTTCAATTAACGTGTCGTTATTGAAGCCATTATTGAACTTTGTTTGTTTTTTTTTTTTTTTTTTTTAATTTCGAGTAGCACATGTGTATTGACATGGCGGCAAGGTTCCCAAAATCATCGAAAAATCTACTTACCTGTAAATGATCACGTTTCCAAAAGTGGTTGGAAGTATTAGAGAAACATAAGATATCAAAGAAAGAAAGAACTAAAGCCGTGAATTTCATAAATTTCTTAAAAAAAAACTACGGCTTACCGGCAGGGACTTGAACCTGCAATTTTCGCTTCAGTAATATGGCGCGTTAACCAATCACACCACGGTGAACGTGACAAAATAGGCTCCAGTATGTATACCTGTTTAGCTCCATCGGTTGACCGCTGGATCTTCTATCGATACTCCATGTATATCTCGCTGTTCATTGCCCACTAGGATTCTGCTCGGATCTGCTCGAAACCTTGAGCAGCACTGATTGCTTCTTCATATGATCGTAAGAAGCGAACTACGCGTGTAGTGAGCAACAAAAATAGTCCAGTAGGTCCTCCGAACAATCAGTGGAGGTTCTTCCAGGATTTTATTTTCCTAATTGGCAGCTTGTCATTGCATAATAGCTCTAGTTTTGAGGAAATTTTTGGTGGCTCCGATGGAAATATTTCAACGAGGGACTTTTTTTCGAAGTGAACTACACAGCAAAAAAAGTGTTGTGACATTACATAAAAAATGTGCCCATAACTTGAGTCACAAATGCTACCTAATATTACATCATTTTGATGTTCAGTCAAAGGATGTAAAAAATTACACAAACTCGATGTATCACATTAGACAAACTCAACCATTCCAGTTGTAAAGCTTCTGATGTTTTTAAAATCATTATTTTGGATTTTTGAATGAGAATTTTCTGAACCAATTCATCAATTATTCTTACTTCCTTGGTCATTGGATTTAAATTTACCACTTAAAGTTAAGGAAAGCATGAATTAATAATGTAGCCCGGAATGAAAATAAACAAAGACTTTATTGATAGTGGAGATTACAGATTTCCCAGATAACCAGAAATCGTAAAGCAGTGTTCATTTTCGATTGTATATGCATCCAGTTTAAATTGGAATTGTATAAACATCATGTTGTAGCTAAACCAAGTTATATTTGATCGTTTATGGTTTGTATAGTTCATTACATACGATAACATGTTGTTAATCGTATAGAAAGATCAATAAAGTTGTTTTGAATCGCAGTAGAATTGTGTAAAGCTCAATATTTAACCCCACTGTACAATTAAGCAATCTTTCATGCTTGCGATCTATGATGACATATTATTTTCATGCAAGGTTGTACAGTAATTGTGAGAAAATCGTATAGTGTAATTTAAACAATCTATTCATACATGTCATTCAAAGTCGCTTATTGAGATTAACTTAATCGGTAAATAATTGTTAATAATGCAATTCCTATGCTTAGTAATATCGTAATCATCTTATGACAACAATTGCAAAAATTGGAAATCCTTGACAAATTTTGTTTCAAACATGAAGGCAGTGTTAATTAATAATGTTGTAGCTAAACCAAGTTATATTTTATCGTTTATGGTTTGTATAGTTCGTTATATACGGTAATATTTTGTTAATCGTATAGAAAGATCACTAAAGTTGTAGAATTGTGTAAAGCTCAATATTATATCCCACTGTACAATTACGCAATCTTTCATGCTTGCGATCTATGATGACATATTATTTCCATGAAAGGTCGTACAGTAATTGTAAGATCATCGTATAATGGAATTTAAACAATCTGTAGATTGTCAAATTGTTTAACAGTACAGTAAATAGCTAGCTAAGATCGCACAGCGCTGAATACAATTATTGATTGTTATTGAATCGTCTATGAGATAGATCAAAGTTGTATTTAAAAAAACGGCATCTATAAAAAGATTTGAAGTCCGAAATGATGCAGTCAGTGGTATTTCATACGATCAACTGATTTTTAAACAGAACTCTCAACTGTACATGAACAAATTTGCTTGTTTGTATCAACATGAAATGGCGCCGAGGAAGTATCGAAAGACAGGGATCGGAACGTTGTGAGTTTGAGACTGCGGAAAAAGTGACACATAAAGTTGTATTAAGTTCAATTTTTTTTCGCAGTAAACATTAAATTCTATTGTATTAAAACTTAAAGGCGATTCATAATAAAATCGTTATAAGGGAAAAATATAATTGATTTGGGATACCGTAACAATAAATTGTATTACATGGCGAAGAAAGTTGTGCAAACCTCAGGCTACCTGCAAAAGGAAATTGTAATCAAATTGTAAGACAGGCAATAGAAAGTTGTAAGTTGTACAATCCTAAGATTTTATACAAAGCAAAGTTGCTATCAAATTGTTGAAAACGCAATACAAAGTTTTATAATTTCAAGGTGGGCAGAATTTGGTCCGTATTTTGCCTCCACTTTGGTACGTACAGGCTCATATAGAATATTCTATACAACTTTCTCAGATTGTACAAAAGTGTGTATATCTCAGAAACAACTGAAATATACAGACCAAAATGTTCACTGGGTTATTTCTGGTTAATCCATTGAAAGACAATTCTTTAGGACACTTTAAACACATTTGACTTCGCTAAAGCTTCGTCAGCCGGCTATTAGAGCCCAACCAGAAAAGAATTGTCATCTATACGACAACTGTATCACAATATAGAACTTTTTTTTTAATCCGGTCACAGGGCTCGTTCAAGCTTTTGCTATTCTGCCGATGTGCTGGAACAGCTTTTTTCCAAAACAGATACTCGCTCTCCGCTCACAAGCCATTGAACTATATGGATCGACGTCTAGAAATTTAAACTCAATACAGGTTTCTCTCCTTACGATTTCCTAATTAATAATACAGCCGACCCATTTTGTTAGTTAAATACAAGCTGACCATAAAACTCGCAGAACCTCCAAACCATTATCGTATTGCTGATGTCCTTCTGTAAAATATCCTGAAAATGAAAAAAAAAAAGATAAATTGACAAGTAGCAATAAGTTTGCTTAGCTTTTTAATAAATTTTGATATAACATACTTGCACGACAGATTCTCCGAAGCTTCACATACCGTTTTAAACATTTTGATGTCAAATTTTCTCTAAATATCAATTGCTACAAACATTGACTACTTGATGTTATATTTCATAACCGGTTGTTAGATCAAGTTCACTGGTGTTGGAAAAAAAGTGGTAGAAATTTTGACAATTTTACCATGCAAAAAATGTTTTCAAGAACTTTAGGCGTTGCAATTTTTTACATCACTGTTTCTATTTTAGCCGTATGTGATAGAAATGTTGCTATTTTTGCATCACAGCATGCGAAACTACAACACGTGTTGTTGAAAAACTTGAAGGCCACAGATCTTGAAAATGTTTTTGCATGGCAAAATTTTCAAATTGTGCAAAAAGTGACAAAATCTCTACCACTTTTTCCCAACACCAGTGAACTTGCTCTTATATTACACAGCATGACGTGTCTGTAACGTGTACATCCTTAAGATGTAATATTATTACGAAAATCGTGAATAATACGTTAGTTGACCTACATCGTCTTAAATTACATCGGTCAGTGTTACATTTTTTTTTGCTGTGAAGGCATAGTTCCCAGTCAAGGACTTCAGTCCAGTCGAGGATTTTGTTCCAGTTGATGACTTCGGTTCAGTTGAAGACCTCGGTCCAGCTTAGAACTTTGGTCCAGTTGAAGACTTCAGTCCAGTCAAGGACGTTGGTCCAGTCAACGCATAGTTTCCAGTTGAGGACTGGCTCGCATAGTTGACAGTCAAGGCACAGTTGCCAGTCGAGAATTTCCGTCCAGTTTGGGATTTCAGTCCAGTTAAGGGCTTAAGTCTAATAAAGGCAAAATTGCCAGTCGAGGATTTCGGTCCCGTCTAGAAAAAGTCAGGCTTCATTTTGCTCATCTTGCCCAAAAGGAGACAGTGAACTTTCTCGCTCCTAATAATTGTGAGGAGATTTTAAATGAGAATTTTATCATCTGCTGCTGAGAGAGGCAAGAGAATTTTTTTCTCTAACGAATGATCACTCTTCTACTGTCAGAGCACTGTTGGTTTGTGACTCTGAAAACACCTCATCAGCGCTACGTGTGATCAGTGAAATAAATTGCTCAGTGAAGGCAAGGGCATAGTTTTACTATTCTCATCGCTCCTAAGAGAAAAAGAAATGCAAATCGCATATGAAATTTGGCCGTTTCACCAAATCACGTGGACAGCTTTAATATACGATTGAACCGTCCTCTTTCTATATGAAATAATGGAACATTGGCCCAGCAAGTGCTGAAATAAACCACAACCGAAGCGTCCATCTCTGTTCGGTCGTTGATTTCTCAGCCAGTAACTGAGAAGCTGATGAACATTTCTCCCTTCGAGAAAGAAATTGGGTGACTGCGTTTTTGAAATGCTCTGCAACAAAACGTGGGCTTCTTGATCGGTTTATGTGTGAGAAAGCATGTTTCTCTTAGTCGTTTGACAAGCAAATGAGAAAAAGTGAGCAAAAATCAAGAGAATCGAAGAAGACTGAGAAAAAGTAGCCAGGACATCGTTCCAGTCAAGGCATAATTGCCAGTCGAAAAATATCAGTGCATTCATGGCAAAATTGCCAGTAGGAAACTTTGGTTCAGTTTAAAATTAAGCGGCAGTTTAGGACTTCGATTGAATTAAAGCAACGTTTGCCAGTCGTAAACTTCGGTTGAGTTGAAACCAAGTTGTCTTTTTAAAAAAAAGTTTAGTTCAGATGAAAATTGTAAGCTTTGCAGTTCTTAACACTTTTGGCAGACTACGTAAAACTAACTTACAGTTCCGGTGAAATTTGTCAGATATTTTTTGTGGGAATCGTCAGATAAAGTTTTTCTAGTTTGAAATACAATGATGGCTAAAAATTTATGTTTGTCTTTTTCTGAAGAATTCCTTTAAGTGTACTTGGTCGAGCGTGTAAGGTATCAATTTATGTTAAGTTAAAGTACGTTTTGATAACTCACCGCCATCTGATGTTATATTTTGGATAGAGCACCAAATTTAAATGATAGCATATTAGTTTAGAGAGTATCTTTAAAGTTGATGAAAAGAAACCGCGAAGGACTCAGAATTAACAAATTCAGAAACGGATGAACAATAGACTGCCTCAAATTTGTATGGGAAATTTCAAACTTTTGAAATGTTATGACAAATTGATCCTAGGCCAAGTGCAATATCTCATGCCAAATTTGAGCCAGATCGGATCACGGGAAGGGGTCGCTCAACGAGCTTAAAGTTGGTACGGGATTTCGAAACATTTTGTTCGGGAGGAACATGAAAATTTAGTTTTTCATCAATAACTTTGGACCCCTTCTGACTATATCTTTTTAATACAGTTTTTCTTCAAGCTTCAAGCTTCATCCCAAGACTTCATTTGGGACACTCTAACAAACATGTTATTGCTTTTCGTCAATATCAGGGCCGGCGCCATTGACTAGAGTTATCTAATGTTGACATTGTACAAGTGTAGCTTTAAATACAACGGAAAGAGTTGCTGAATTCCGACAGTGCTGATGCTGACAAAGCAATTGATAGTGTACAAATAAATTTGAATTAAGGAATTGAAAGTTATTCTCTTGACAACTACAGGGTGACAAAAAAGTCCTGTCACACTTTTTTTTTGGAGTCGCCTGTAGCCTATACGTTGTATCTCTCTGGTGCCATCTATATGTCAAATGAAAGGGCTAACTTTGCTGTCCACAGTGGCAGAGTTTCATTTTTGTGCAGTTTGTGTACGTTAAGTTGTGAGTGGCAGAGTTGAGAGCAGCTGTTATCGCTGAATATGCGAGAGGGTACAAACACGGACACATATTCAACATATTCAAACACCTAAAACCGATCGTAATCAACCGGAAATTCGTGTACCAGACCATAAATCGATCCTAGAGACCAGAGGCCCCAGGAGAAGACACGATCCAAGGTTTGTAAGAACTCCAATGTTGAAAAAGATTATACGAGACCGGACGTACGCGCCGCTTGGGACGACTTTCCTAGACGTCTGAAGCTGGTTCGATCAGAGAAAGGTGGTGTAATTTCGAGATATCGTCTGTGAAGTATCTAGATGAGTTACTAAATAAAGCTATGAAAGTCAGATTCTGATTTTCTTCTTATTCTTTGAAATATTGAGATTTTTCGGTGTGACCGGACTTTTTTGTCACCCTGTAATATGGTTAAAGTTAATATGGTTTGGGATGATAACAGCGAAATGAACATTTTCAGTTATAATTTTTATTTTTACATAGTGTTGAAAAACATTTTAAAAGGAAAACGATGATCTTCTGTTCTGATGCTTGATAAAGAAATGTAAGTTTAAACTAAAATATTCAACGATCAACGTGGAAAACGAGTGAAATAGGAATTCCGAGGTGCGTGGGTGTGTGGGTAAAATATGTTGATAGTTAAAAGAGAAAAGGCATAGCGCTGTCAAATGGATTTGAAATATAGTCCTTGTAATCAAAAGAGATTCAATGGTAGAAATCAGTTAGACGTTACTTACTCGAATGATTATGCCATAGCTTTGACTTTCAGTGAGCAGTCTGGACCTGGTTAATCGGTTTTGAATTGCCAAAATTTCTTCATCAATTAAATAAGACGTACAACTGCCAGCCAAAAATTTTGAATCATCCCCGTCAAAAACATGAAAATTTTTATCAGCCTCGTATGCCATATTGCCATCGTATGCTATTGCAATTCCTTTGATCTCATTCGAGAAATCGGGAGCAAAAACTTTTTTTTGTTGTTGACAATACTTTAATGTTGAGTTAATAAAAGTTATATTATGCTCAAAGTTAAGACATTTTTCGAAACCATCACTTAAAATTCAAACTTGATCATCTTTTGTTAAACTTTTGCAAAAAATTTGCAACGAACTTAAAATAAATAAAGTAGCTACTTAAGTTATCGTTCAAAAGTTTGGGACCAACCCGCAGTATGATTTAAAGTGGAGAGGCCTAAAGTTTGGGATCAGTCTTCAGAGATTCCTCTGTCAATCAAAATGCCAGTTTTCACAGTAACTTTTCTCCTATGGTCTATCCTAAGGTTGCCAGATTGACCGGTTGTATCCGGCTTTGCCCGGATATTTAATACAAAATTAGACAAAAGGCCGACCCGGCCCAATTGCCCGAATTTTATAGAAAAAAGTCCGAATTTTGTCCAGATTTATTCACCTTATTTGCCAAAACAAACAGAAAAAAACCAAATTTTGTCGTTAAAATTTTCATTTATGGGCCTTAAACAAAATTTTAAGAGCAAGTTTTATAAATATAATCATGAGAAGTTTTTTGAAAATCTAAAATATAATTAAAAAACTGCTGATGATAAAAATTTTGTTTCAAGTTTTTTTTTTCATTTGTGTTGAGTAATTCCTGGATTTTGAAAAAAATTTCCCCGATAATGTCCGGATCTTTGGTAGACATTTTTAAATCAAATACACGGATTTTGCAGGTTTTTAGTTTGAATAGCCCAGGTTTGTCCGGCCTGGGTACCTGCTGAAAAAATTCTGGCAACTTTAGTATATCCATCTATCATTTCGAATTTATACCGATTAAACTTAACGATTAAATCGCTTTAAATTTCTTAAAGAGCAAATGCACAGTGATTTCTGCCTTAAAATAAAACATTTTGATTAAAAGAATCAATTTTAAAACATCGTTTAAAATAATCGAAGAAAAAATTAAATCAAGATTTCTGTCCGTTGACTGATTGTTTTTCACTTGCCTACCATCAATATCAGCCAGAAAAATGCTGAAATAGAACAAACCTTTACTACAGCTCAATTCAAATTTTTAAAAATTTTAAATAACAGTTTTTTTAACCTTTCATTTCAGAATCATATCAAAATTCAAATCACACCCTGATCTTAATATCATAACAATTACAATCAACTGTTTGAACCATAATGATATCAACATTCCAAAAACGATAATGCCACCGCAATAACTGGCATCCCTGCCAATCAGTGAATAAAACCAATGAGCCGTGCAAAATGTTTGACCGCTGCCGGCCGGGCGCCAAGACGGATGAAGTAAAACTGACAGCAAATTGACGTAACTGCAGATCCGGTCCTGCGAACTGCGAACAAATCTCGATTGATTGTGTCCGGGTCGTAAAAAATCCTCCGGACAACAACCATATCTGGAGCTCATAAAAGCAAACCATCTCTGGGCCGGAAGTAGGTAACGCACCCATCAACCGGAATAAGGGCAGCTAGCTAGTCGGACTGGACTGGACTTTTGGTCATCATCCATTTGGGCACGCCTGCCCATCGATAAAGTCAATTGAAGGTGGGATCAGTCCCGAGGAGTTTTATTGGGAGCAAATCAAGATCGGACGCTCACACACAATAACAGTAGGACAATCCAAGGGAATTTATCAACGAGTGAAGAAAAACTCCTCCCATCGTTATTACGACGACGTACGGCGGGTGACAATGGAAATGGGGCCGTAAAATCACTAAAAGCAAAAACTGCTAATAGGATTAGATGCGCCCTGATGGTCCTCGAGACACATAGGCCTAAGGCGCCCTTTTTTGGGTGTTGTCCCGAATGAAATGGTTCTAGCTAGGGAAATTGGTGATTTGTCGATAAGTACTGTGACAATGGCTTTTGATATTGGAGCGAAAATAAAAAAAAAAGATTTCGGGAATCCCTCCAGCAATGATAATGTAATCAGCTCGTAAAGCTTATAATGTCCTGTGTCGAATAATGCCAAAACTACTGGTGCGTGATGAAAATATAATGAGATTTCTCTTAGTGCTCTGATAATCCACATAATTATTTCGTTTCCGATCAATAAGCTGGAGGCCTTTGTGATAAAAAAAGCCATTATTCAACGATGAATTTGTTTTTAAGAAATTAAATATTTCCTCTTTTTTTTAATTGTATGGCATTTAAAGAGTCTTGATTCAATTTTTACGATATTAAAATTTTCTTAAATAAAACTAAATTATTTGAAATTTTCTGTTGTGAAATAGATTGGCTTCTGATGTTTAATGGAATAACGATTTTTAATACCGCAAACGATGGTTAATGAGCGATTTAACCTATAAACAGAATCGATTTAAGGTCATATTCATATGTGTTAAACCTTAGTTCTATTGTGTTTTATTTTTGCTTAAAACTCCTTCATGGCTAATCTATACAATTATCGAGCAACGTTTAGATGATTAAATTTCATCATTAAAGGTTGTAAATATGTAAAACTTGTTGACTAGATTCTATTGGCTTATTGAAATTAGATAATCTCGTTTTGTGAATTATTTAACTGATTCCGTATTTTGCAAAGAATTTATTTGCGACCCCTCTCATTTCAAAGTAAGAGGTTGGTTTCAATGCAATGAATCATCTTTTTAAGCTTAAACTCAATCTATACAAAGTTTCATGAAAAGTAGGTTCTTGAAAATGTTTGATCTTAGTCATTTTAGTGCAGTTTCATTTACGTAGTAATATCAAAACTTAGCGTTACAGAAAAATTGAACATTTGAAGAAAATAATTTAAGTTTTTTTTAAGATATTCATCATGTGTTGTGAATGTTATTTTTTCCTTTTTGAAGTGTGAGAGGTTTTTTTTACCGAAATCACCTAAAAATAGTTCCCCATGTGTCGTACTTTCATGAAACTCCGTTTGAAAACAGCAAGAGTTAATTATTGTTTTCAGTGTTATCACCGATCTTTTTTGCAAAATTTAGACAAACGTTTTGAGAAATTGTTCGTTTTCCAATTGCTTATTTTGCAGTGTTATTTTAATCTTCAAACTTTATTATATAGCGTTTTTCTGAAACATCACTAATCAAAATCAAAATATCTCGGAAACGCGTGAATATTTTTAAGTGATGTACTGACAAAAAGTGTTCTAGAGATTAAAAGAAATTAGTTCATGGTATTTTTATAATGATATTTCAATGTATGTGTGAGATATCGAACAAGAATGCGGAAAAATTGCATAAAATTATTATTATTATATTTTATTCTTTAAAAAAAAAGCATTTTTTGGAAAATAGCTGTTATTGCTTCAAATTTGGGAATTCTTTCAAACTTTTAAACCTCAATCAATCCAAAACACCTTCCTGCACCGAATTGACAAAGTTTGGATGAAATTTGCAAAATCGTATTGAAATGAATTAAGAATTTCAAAAATTATTTTTCAGCTTTGATGGGCAATAACTTTTGCTATTCTCAAAATAATGACTTCAAAGTTCAAACCTGTTCAGTTGTGTTATTGGAATTCAAATATTATTATTTTACTAAATCAACAACTGCTATTCTCATTAAAAGAAAGTCATATATTAAAGGGTTAAATATAAATCCAAAGTCAATTTTGTTTAAAATTTTTAACTGATTTTGCTCGAAACTCCACTGTTTTGTAAAAGCTTTCAGTTGTATGAATAAGTCGTTTCTTACATTGAATTTCTGAGCAATCCTCCCGTTTTTTAATAAGGAAAATACATTCATTGTAAAGAGTAAAATAGTTATGATACAAATATGTTTTGTTCAGTATTTCAGTTGCGTCTATTTTACATAGATTTAGAATAATCATTATCCCATTTGAACTCTCTTGGAGTGAAAGTTCGTTTGTATAATGAAATTGATAGAAAAAATACTATAAACTATTCGCATTGTGTCGTATTTCACATTGGTACATTAAAAAATCATAAAGTTTTATCGAAATTTATGTTAATTTTAAAAGGGACATCATCGCGCCGCGCCCTCCATATTTTAGAAGGGTGAGTAATTCAGAGTTTATAATCTTGTTATACGAAACCCCGATTATGTGGTAATTTTACAAAAAAATAAAATTGAGTTACCGTAATCCAGGGTAAGATTGATCACTTTTTTAAATATTTTTCGATTGTTTTTTCTGTTTAGGAGAATGTGGCATGTTTCATATTTAAAAATTCAGTACCGGACTCTTATGAGCGTATGAACATGGTTCAGAAATTTATTAGACTACTTTAAATGTTGATTTAAAAGTTGATTTTGTCTTCGTTTAGAATTTGATGCTTTGGGGTAACATTGATCAGTCTCTATTTTGAAGGTTTTAACGAATTTTCTAGATCATAAAGGATAAAAAAAACATCTTCATAATATTTACCAATGTTAGTTTCTCGATTGCTAAGGCAGTTCGAAACAATTTTTAATTATTTAAAATAAATTATGAAGCTCAACAAAATAGAACACAACTCATTCAGTGGCTTAAAGATACTAAAATTTTAACTTTTGGTTTAGTAATTTCTGAAATATACAATGCTGAATTTCGATGTTTCTTGGTTTAGATTTCTTCGCGGTCCAAAAAAAAACAACATTGCGATGCTTGATGTGTAAAGACCGAATAACAATGAAAATAGAAAGTTTGACAATGATGCTGCATGAATTAAGGGGCAATTTTTTTTACATTACTAATTAAATTTACACTACAACCAAAAATGAAATTTTGCCTTCATTCAATTTCCTAGGCTCACCACATTCCTCTTTTACTTATTTGTTAAAATTTTACCATTAGATAGGGTTTCAAGCCTTCTGTCGTAGTCTGGCTTTTTATTGGATAAGGTCCTTATTTTTTAAAATAAAACCAATTTTTTTTTAAATATAAACCTCAAAATACAACAAAAACTACACCAAAACTATATATTTATTAAGGAAAAAGGTTGAATTCTCACATTAATCAACCTGCTGCTTCTGAACGCTTTGATTTCATCAGGAAGACCCAAAGGAAGGGTGTTTGTTTGCGAGCCTTTGAAAAAATAAATATTTCAACATTTTGGAATTACATTTTTAATTTCATTTGAAAAAATCAAAAACAAACAAAGTTTTTTTCCAATTTAAAACTCAATTCATAAGTTTTTTAACTTTAATTTTTTTTTTGAGATATTAAACTTTAGATTTAGTTATTGATGATTATGTGGAAAAATTTCAAGTTGATCAAAGCTACTTTGGTGATCAATGCTGTTTCAATTACAAAGTAATGTCAAAACTTGTATGCGTGACAGAAAGATTTAACATTTGAAGAAAATAACTTCAAATTTTTTTAGCTTTTCATCATTTGTTGTGAATGGAAGTTTCTCCATTTTAAAGTGTGAGAGGTTTTTTTGATCGAAATCACCTGAAAATTGTTCCCCATGTGTCATATTTGCTCAAATTTTTCCGATTTAAAACAGCAAGAAGTAGGGTAGGTGTTCCTAATATGGCATGTGTACCTAATGTTAACATACCGTTTGATTTTGACTGTTTGTGGCGTTATTTTCCACTTATCAAAATTATAAAAAATATGATAATGTAACAGATAGTTTGAACTTTCATTTTACAGGAAAAATAGTTTTCTAACTCATGAGATTTATTGTAAAATTCGCATTGTTTCAAAGTGTGTCCAAATTGAATGGAGTTGTTAGAAAATTTCTTAAAAAACACCTATTCAGAAATGGAAGATAAAAGCTGAATTTGTCAACGGACTTTTTTGAAATTTTTTGTAAGATTGTTTTTTATCATGATTTTAGTAATTAGTATGTTAGAACCATGATTTTTTCGTGTCAAAACTAAAAAAAAGCTTATGTCCACAATTAGGAACACTTTTTTCAATGTGTTCCTAATTATGGACATAGTAAAAGTTTTCCAAACTATATCAAAGTCATAGAATGTATTTGAAATAAATTTGATTGATTGAATTGTGTTTTAACTTAATTTTCAACGATCTGTTAAATTAAACTGTTTTGAGTTAGTAAAACATGATTTTTTATACTTCAGTGTATCTCAAAGCTAAAAATGTTGAAAAAATATTTTCGCCAGGTTGTAAAGAACGCACCCTACCCGACAGAAAAAGAAACCATCAAGTTACAGAGAGTTTCTCAACAAGCACAGATACGGAAGGAAAAATTTAAAAAAATAAATAAATAAATAAAATACGTTGTATACCGTCACATGGGGCATCATGCAACACTTTTCAACTTCAATGACTTCTTTAAACCCTAATGTCCACAGATAATCATACCGCTTGTACATCAAAAGTCTTAAGGTTAAAGGGACATCTAATTAACGTAGTCGCAATTATCTTCTGGTTCGGTCGTCAATTGCCGAACAGCAACGGCACTCGGAGCAGAAATTTATTTGTTGCCATCAACAGCTTCTCCAAAGCCATCATCCCCCAAAACGTGCTTTTTGTTCGCCCCACTCGTCCGGGAGTGCAAACCGTCGGGACACCTGAAGGATTCGGAATTGGTTGCCGCAAGCGGGTTACGAAGACGGAGGACGCCTAGATCCGATTGGAAATCGTATTTTGCTGATCGGAAGCACTATCGACACTGCCAACAAGCCACTAGGTAGCTGCCATTGCATTGGTTAGAGTCAAATCACCAGAGGCATAGCTGGAACCCAAACCACAACAAATTGATTCATTATTGTATCTTCAGGTATTTCATTTCCCTTTTCCTTTATTACTTTCTTTTATCTTTTTTCGAATTGTGTAGCTTCGTACATTTTTATTACGGTGGACTTTTTAGTCTTTGTAATAAATTATGAGCGAAGGCGGGGGGTCACACCGGGCAGTTTTGATGGATGTGAATTCTGTCGAAACTGCTGGGAAGTCTTCCCGACTCAGAGTCTACCCAGAGGACTCGTCTTTTTCTGGTCCATGGGTGGTTTATTTCCGGCCTAAGTCGAAACCTTTAAATTTCATTCAGATTACAAAAGATCTGGCAAGGTGGTCCTCCGTAACCGAAGTGTCTCGGATAAGACCAAATAAATTGCGTGTCGTTGTGGCTAGCTTAAAGGCCGCAAATGAAATTGTTGCTAGCGACTTTTTCAGGCTAGAGTATCACGTTTTTATCCCGTCTCGAAATGTAGAGATTGAGGGCGTGATCACTGAAATGAGCCTGACGTGTGAATATATTTTGGCTAAAGGGATGGGCAAATTCAAGAGCCTCGATTCGACCTCGGTTAAAATCCTGGACTGCCGTCAACTCTCGATTGCTACCACCGAAAATGGAGTCAAAAAATATTCACCGTCAGCCTCATTTCGTGTAACCTTTGAGGGTACCGCCCTCCCTCACTATGTCTTGATAGACGGGATTTTTAGGCTTCCTGTGCGGCTTTTTGTGCCTCGCCCAATGGAATGCAAAAATTGCATTAAATTGGGGCACACAGCGTCCCATTGCTGTCACAAGACGCGTTGTCCCAAGTGTGGGGAGAGTCATGAGGTTGGAGCTTGCTCAGCAATAGAGCAGAAATGTGTCTATTGCGGAGACTCACCTCATGATATTTCCTTGTGCGAGGCATTCAAAAGCCGCTGGGATAAACAGAGGCGTTCTTTAAAAGAACGATCCAATCGTTCTTATGCAGCCATTTTAAAGAACGCCTCTCCTCCGACCCCCACTCGATCTAACAATGTTTTTGCTGCTCTGCCAGTTGATGTAGTGGATTCAGATTCCGCTGATGAAGGGCGCCCATTTGTTCTATCAGGGTACTCCAGGAAGCGTACCAAAGCGTCTTCTGCTAAAATTCCAAAACGAACCCCCGCGGTTTCCCCAGCCTTCAGTTTTGTCAATAAACCAACTGAAAAAAATGAACCAGAAGAAATTCCACCTGGATTCCGTGCGACAATTTCGACACCAAATAACCCAGCTGTCGCTGGAACATCCAAAACTCCAATATCGAACGTGGTTTCGTCGGCAACACCTAATCTATCTGGGATTTTTAAACTATCTGACATTATTAACGGAATATTCTTGTCCTTTAATGTTTCTGATTCCGTTAGAAGTATTGTTACTTCAATGCTCCCCATGGTCAAGACATTTTTTCAGCAATTGATGCAAACTTGGCCCCTTCTTTCAGTGTTTATCTCTCTCGATGACTAATCAAGTCCGAGAGGTCAGAGATATCACTGTTTTACAGTGGAATTGTCGTAGTCTTATTCCAAAAATGGATGCGTTCAACTTTTTGATTCATAGAACTAATTGCGATATTTTTGCTTTGTCCGAAACTTGGCTTTCTTCTCAATCTAACATCTTATTCCACGATTTTAATGTTGTCCGTCTGGATCGTGACGATTCTTATGGAGGGGTGCTTTTGGGGATCAATAAGCGCCACTCCTTTTACAGAATCCACCTTCCATTATCAGGCGGAATTGAAGCTGTTGCTTGCCATACAACTATAAGAGGTAAGGACTTATGTGTTGTCAGTTTGTACTGGCCTCAGAGAGTTGCAGTGGATCCGAGTCACCTAGAGGACCTATGCTCAGTGCTCCCTGAGCCAAGGTTGATCCTCGGAGATTTCAATTCACATGGAACAGTCTGGGGAGAGCAAGTTGACGATAGTCGTTCCACTCTTATCTATGACATTTGCGACAGATTCAATTTAACGATATTGAACACGGGTGAAAAAACACGAGTGCCTAAACCTCCTGCAAGACAAAGTGCTATTGACCTCTCACTCTGCTCAAATTCACTATCATTGGATTGCCAGTGGAAGGTGGTCCATGATCCTAATGGTAGTGATCACTTGCCACGGTGCTTTTATGGAAGATGTTTAAAAGAAAAAATACAGTAACTCTAATTTTTTCAGAAATGAAAAATTTAGCCTTTTCTGAATCATTTTCAGGCAAAATTAAAATATTTGGTCGGTGAGTCCTCATACGTTTTGTTTTTTTGAAGATTTGTAGTCCATATTTAGAAATTATTACCTGTTAATTTATTCCAATGCAATGGAATAGTAACTTTTTGCATGAAAAATTATTTTTTTTATTTTTACTGAAATATTTTGTCATTCTGAAACAATAAAAAAATTCAACGCCTGGAAAGATAAGTGATTTGGACTTCCTGAAAAACTTATTTTTATATGAACATTTTATTTTAAATTTTATTATTTGGAATATCCTTTTTATTATTGGTGTTATCCAAATGTAACATGAATTGATATTTTCATGTGTGTATCTTGGAGAACTAATTCTGGTTAAAAAAATGTTATGATACATGAATAAGAACAGTCCAATACCATTTGATTGGTTTCCAACAAAATACTAAAAATATTTTATTTTTTTAAAAATTGTTCTTTGGAATATTTCCACAATATTTGCAGGCTCTGATGCATATGGGTACGCACTTTTGAAAAAAAAATTTAATTTTTGATGATGTCACTCGTTTACGGCATTTTTAAAATAAATTTAAAGATAAATATTAGATTTAAACATATCTAAGAAGACCAGTTTTCAATAAAATTTTGTTAAAAGTTAAAGTACTTGCACTGAAATCAGCTTATCTTCCGCTACATATCATCTATTTTAAATTTCTTTTTCTCATACTGATGGTGAATAAATTTTCTATTAATCATTTGAACTTCACTTTTGCTTAAGAATTGAAGTACTGATGATATTCTCGTATTCATGATCAAAAAACGATGAAAACCGAGAGAGTTTCATCGTTTTTTTAGAGAAATTTCTATTTTATCGACGGTTTTGGACCTGATTTATGCGTTTGATTTTTTTTTGTTTTATGAATTTCTAAGGTTTACCCAAATCAATGATTTCTATACTTTTTGCCATAATTGGTATACAATTGTAGAAGTTATGATTGTTTTACTGTAACATAAATGCTTCATTATGGTTCTATTTAATAAAAAAGAGACCTTCAGTGTACAGTAGAATAATTAAAATAAATCAGGGATGACATAAATATGATGAATCCGACGCGCTGCAGTCTAGTTTGCTATCGATAATCTGCAATTCACTTTTGCCAACAATACTGATAATTTTTGTACATGTAAGATCGACAAAAACATTGAAATGCAATTTTTTTTAAAAATTCCGAATTTATCACAGTTTTAGACTAGATTCATCCATTAAATAAATTTATTTCCAAAAAACTGTAAAATTTTATTTAAAACAATGAATTTAAGAGATGATTTAAATAATATAGTGGGTTGGAAATCGTGGAAGCAAAGATTATTTAATCTCAACAGTAATGCTAGCTCTTTGAATAAAATGGAAGAATCACAGAGTGCAGCAGGGTTACAAAACTTGGGCTGGAAAATAATAAAAATAAAAAGGTTAAAGCAAACTCCAGGCTTATAATGATAATTGTATCAAAAGACAGAAACAAGCAAAATTTAAGCTAGATTGAACTGCTGTAGCGATTTGCATTGAATCTGAAGTGCGATTGGAATTTTGAGACATTTAACTAAGGAGAAGTATAAAAACGGATTTCTCATCAAAGATGTCTTTTAACGTATCGTTAACTTTCCAAAATTCATTATCGTAATATTTTTTTCAAAGCTTTAATTAAGGCAAACGTTTCTACTCCTGAGCGCATTACGATAAGAGTTATCATAAAAAAGTTATAGCGGTTCCTAGTTTTACTAATTTACTAATTTTATTAATCATTGAGCTTTTTTCAATAAAATTTCCTCCAGTGTTCCACAATCAAAAAATTTAAAAATTATGGATTCAAATGGTTTCATATTATTTTAGATAATTCTAATAATTTCAGATAATTTGACCCTCTCAGACTACTGACAGGATTTGCCAGCCAATTTTTAATTATTTTTTTTAGAATACGAAGATACTTTTTAAGCATTTTTTATGTTAAACAGCTTTGTAACTAGTTTAAAAAAATTTGAAATTTTTTCAAAGTTTCTAATGACATTGTTGAGTTTAATTTAAAGCTATCAAAAGTTAAAACTAAGAAAATTAGCTCCTCATAAATTATAAAACACTAAAAATATATTTATTTTTTAAAGATTTCAAATAGAAAATTTTCAAAAAAAAATTTTGTATGGGGGGTCACCGACAAAATATTTTAATTTTCGGTGAAAATGAACCGGAAGAAGCTCTACTTTCTACCCATGCAAAAATTAGAGTTACTGTATTTTTTTTCTTTAAGTTCTTCTACGAAACACACCGTGTTGCCTATCGAAATTACAATCACCAATGGGGTCAACTCTTTAAACCCAATAAAAATGACATATGACCTTACAAGACACATCGACTGGAAGAAATATGCAGATACGATTACGACAGCCCTAGATCGGGTAATTGACTTACCACCCATGGAGGAATATAACTTCCTTGCTCGCTTGATTTATGAAAGTGCGGTTCAATCTCAAACGAAACCCATCCTAAACTCATCGATTCGTCGAACACCTCCCAATGCATGGTGGGACAACCAGTGTTCCCAATTGCATGCCGAAAAATCGAATGCATTTAAAGCCTTCCGAAAGCATGGTACACTTGACAACTTCCAACTGTACTCTTCCCTTGAAAATCAATTCAAAAAGTTGATCAAAGGAAAAAAACTGGCGTATTGGCGTAATTTTGTGGGAGGTTTGTCACGAGAAACGTCCTTAAGTACATTGTGGAAAGTGGCACGACGCATGCGTAACCGTACTTCAACTAATGAGAGCGAAGAATATAGCCATAGTTGGATCTTCAACTTTGCACGAAAAATCTGTCCAGATTCCACACCTGTGCAAAAAATAATTCGAAATGTGCCTCCAGGAAGGAGTGAACTGGACTCTCGCTTTTCCATGGTAGAATTCTCACTTGCTCTTTTCTCCTGTAATAATTCGGCTCCGGGAATTGATCAAATTAAGTTTAACTTGTTGAAAAATCTCCCGGAGATTGCAAAATTTCGCTTGTTAAATTTATTTAATCAATTTTTGGAACATAACATTGTTCCTGAAGATTGGAGACAAGTGAGAGTTATTGCAATCCAAAAGCCTGGTAAACCTGCGTCCGATTTTAATTCGTATCGTCCAATAGCGATGTTGTCTTGTATTCGGAAATTGATGGAGAAAATGATTTTGTTCCGATTGGATAAATGGGTGGAAACAAATGGCCTCCTATCAGATACTCAATTTGGGTTTCGGAGGGGCAAAGGGACAAACGATTGTCTTGCTCTGCTGTCTTCAGAGATACAAATAGCGTATGCAAAACGTGAGCAAATGGCTTCGGTATTTCTAGACATAAAGGGAGCTTTTGATGCAGTCTCAATAGAGGTTTTGTCAGAAAAATTGTACTCCCGGAGTCTGCCTCCTCTATTGAACAACATCTTATACAGTTTGCTTTGTGAGAAACACCTTAACTTTGCGCAAGTAGATATTGCAATAAGAAGGACTTCATACATGGGCCTACCTCAGGGTTCATGTTTGAGTCCTCTTTTGTATAACTTCTACGTAAGTGACATCGATAGTTGTATCTCTGAAGGCTGCACGCTGAGACAACTTGCAGACGACAGTGTAGTTTCTGTAACAGGATCTACAGAGTCTAATCTGCACAGACCTTTACAAGATACTTTAGACAGATTGTCATCCTGGGCATTGGGGCTTGGGATTGAGTTCTCTCCACAGAAAACGGAGATGGTTGTTTTCTCTAAGAAGCGTAGACCTGCTCAACCTAAGCTTCAACTCCTAGGCAGAACGATCACTCAATCGAGGTGTTTTAAGTATCTTGGGGTTTGGTTTGATTCCAAGTGCACCTGGCGAGCTCATATTGAGTATCTGAAAGGAAAATGTCAGCAAAGAATTAATTTTCTCCGAACAATCGCCGGCACCTGGTGGGGAGCCCATCCAGAAGATCTAATAAAACTCTATAGGACAACTATTCTCTCGGTAATGGAGTACGGCAGTTTCTGTTTCCAATCAGCTGCCAAAACACACCTCATTAAACTCGAGCGTATTCAATATCGTTGTTTACGAATAGCCCTGGGTTGTATGCCCTCAACGCACACAATGAGTCTTGAAGTTTTGGCTGGCGTACTCCCACTGAGAGATCGATTTTACTCATTATCTCTCCGGATCCTCATCAGGTGTGAGATCATGAACCCATTGGTGATTGCAAATTTTGATAAGCTACTGGAGCACAATCTTCAAACAAGGTATATGACTATATATCATGAATTCATGTCTATGCAGGTTAATCCTTCGTCGTTTTCTCCCGTTCGTGTTTTTCACTCTGACTATGACTCTTCCTCTGTCCAGTTTGATTTGTCCATGCAGCAGGAAATCCGTGGAATACCGGAACAACATCGTTGTCTTATTGTTCCTAGGCTTTTTGATGCAAAGTATGGACACGTCGATGCTGATAAAATGTACTTTACTGATGGATCCCTGATAGACGAATGTACCGGGTTTGGAGTGTTCAACCAAAATTTTAGTGCCTCTTACAGTCTTCAATCTCCATGCTCAGTATACATCGCGGAATTGGCAGCTATTCATTGTGCACTTGATTGTATAGTGACACGCCCCGTTGAACACTACTATATTGTAACGGATAGTCTTTTTTTTTTTTTTTTAAATTATATTTTTTTTTTAATTATATTTAAAGTTTATTATTTTAGTTCTATTGAGGCTATTCGTCCAATAAGGCCCGGAAACCCTGGTTCAATAGATTGGACCTGAGTCGGGATTTTATTAAAACATTTTCCCGCCTCATGTCCAATCATTGTTCCTTAGACGCGTTACTCTTTCGTGTAAATCTCGCTAGCAGCAATTTGTGTGGTTGTGGCCAGGGTTACCATGATGTCGAGCATCTTGTTTGGTCTTGTGAGGACCACCTTATCGCCAGAGCGAACTTAATAGACTCCCTTCGGGCCCGAGGGAAACCACCTAACGTTCCAGTGAGGGATGTGTTGGCTGCGGTGGACCTAGATTACATGTTCGAATTATACCTTTTCTTTAAATGTATAGATCTTCGTGTATAAATTCGTTTTCCCTTTTTCTTTATTCTTTTTTCTCAACTATACAATGTATGAATTGAATTGTAAATACAAAAACAAGGGTTTGGCTCTTTAAAACCTTCGGTATGAGCCGTTTCAAATAAACAAATTATTAAAAAAAAAAAATAATTAACGTAGTCCGAAAAATAATTGGTTTCCCCAATTATTTTAAATGTACAAAACATACGCTTTTTTACCCTACTAAGAAAAAGGGGTAAGTTGCAAAAACCTTTGTTTTTAAGAAAAATCAATTTAAAAAGTGTGAAAAGTTATAGTTTTTGATTTATTTGTGATTTATTTACGCATAAAGCACGATCTGCAGTTATTTTTGATTTTGTTCGAATTAAATTTGATGCTTATTTTTTCGGTCAAAGATTTTAAAGAAAGAAAGCATAAGGGTGCTGTATACAGTAAGGGATAGAAACTAAGGCTATGATCATTTAGTATCCGGGCACTTTATTTCGGTGATAGCTTCGTTACTAAAGCTCGGATACGCAAAACTTTAGTAGCGTTGTGTTGGCTATGAAAAGGATTATCTTTCCTATTTTTGATAGATTTTTAAGTAAACGTGCGTTTGAGATATTTACGATGCAAAAAAACATGGTAAAAATAATTTTGCACAATTTCGCTCCTTTTACGCATTTTGCACCTCGAAAATTTTTCATTGTTGACTTGAAAGCTCATGAACTGTTGATATTTTCTGATTTTCTTTCGGTCCAAATGGTCCTAATAGTTCTTAGGAGTCACTCTGGAATCCACACGAAGTTCAAACCAACCATCGGAGTGCAACCCTTGATCTTAAATATGATAAAAAGTCTTTGGTTATTGGAGATAACTGAATGCAGACTCCTTAAATAATGCAAAAAATCCATTTCCGGCAGGCAAAAAGTGTTGGCTGACTAGTAGACACCAAGTAAATAACTAATAATGATCAGTTCCAAAGATTGCAATCTGTGCATCCGGTTTTTACGTAATATGACAGATGTGTTCAGATGGACACAAAAATTTATGTTAAAATCGGATTTAAGAGATCAAATTCTTCGAAATGCCTACTCATGAAAAGGTTCCAACCAGATTCCAATATCGTCTTCCAGGTGAGTTTAATTAAAATATCATTATTTCGTAAAGGTTTTGCTTCTGTGGTAAAAATAATAGATCAATACATGTCTGAAAAAAGTGTGCAAAGATAAAAAAGAGATTTTATGAAAAAGTAAGAGTATTTCTTGAAATCATTGATAAATTTTTTTTCTATATTTTTATATTAAATGTCATATCAACACCTTCATTTCCTCCATAGAAAGTTTTTCGATCAAATGATTGGTTTTTAAAATACACACGTTTGTAACTGCCCAGATACTAAATGATCATAGCCTTACTACAAAAAAAATTTAAAACCTTATTCCAGCATATGGAAACAAGATTTAAACTTTGAATCGTTGATTTGCATGTCGATGCATTTTAGCGCAGACTGGTAACTGAATTTCGAAAATATTTATTTAAAAAAATTAAATGATTGTCCGAAAAATATTTATACACCAACAGTGTTGATATAGGGTAATAAAATCAATATAAAGTTTGTAGGTAATATCATTAAGCCAATCCGTCATACTGTGTAAAGTATTTTACGGCATCAAAAAATGTAAAGAATTCGATTTTTCAAATTCTCTATTAGAATGAAAAACTTCAAAAATCTATCTCACGATGTGAGAAACTATGGCATCATAGTTTTGTTATCATAAAATGTTAATTTTATTATACTAAAACAAAAGTTAAATAAGTGTTGTGGTATAAAAATGTTGCATCTAACCATGCTGTTGCATGATGCTCTATTTGACTGTATCTTATTTGTATCCAATTCAATGAATTTCCTACTTTTTGAAATATAATAAATGTATCCATTGAAAAAAAAAAGTTTGAATTTTTATAAGCTCAACATCTACTACTTTCTATAAAACTAGCGTGAAGGAATATTGTGTAGGATTTAAATAGTCCTTATGTATCTAATCATATTCCAAAAACGTTGTTAAATTTATAAAAAGGTGAGTTTTGAGATTTTTATCATTAAAGTATTAAAAAAAACAGACCCCTATCCAAATTCAGGAACAATTAGTGTAATATTGGGTACGCGGATACATTTTTCCTCATATGTTAACATTAGGAACACCCATATGTTAACATTAGGAACAATTATTGCCAAATTAGGAACATCGACACACTTTATAAAACATGATATTTCTCGCAAATTAAAGCTTAAAATGATTATTTCAAATCATAACAGAGTTCAGAAAAAAAATTGGAATTTGGTACCAAAAAATTTTAAATATATGAATTAAAGATTCAGCCTCCTAATATCAAATCTAAGAACCTCTGACATAATATAGCGAAATTAGGCGCATTTACCCTAATTATTGTTTTCCCTACTAGACGTCATTTTTTTCGCCTTTTTTTAAACACAGTCGAGACTTTTCAACCAATAATTTATGGCTGGAAACCTGTCAGATGCCTGCTAAAGAGTTCGTTTTGCTGTCCATAACGATTTTCCCTTTCACAGCTCCCCATTAGCGATCCGAATATTTTGCGCACGACTTGACCACCGCATTTTGTTTATTTTTCCGGTAGGCTGCTTTTTTATCTTCTAAATAGAAAATAAGTCAGGATTGTTTATTTATCAGCTAGATGAACCTGTCTGAAAAATTTACTTTTTCTATCACTTCCTCCATTAAAATTTTCAGATTACGCTTGTTAAAACCTCTTACATTTGTTAACTTCATGGAATCAACCATCTTCACTTTTATTCAAATTTTAGCTCGCTGTTAGATCCTTTAGGACTCTCCAAACGATTAACCATATGAACATTGGTCGAAAAGTTTTTTTCCAACTATTTTGGGTCTCCATTTGTAACGTTCATGGATATTTGTCGATCCTGCCAAAAAAAATAGTGACAATAAGTTTCTGTATTGAATGGTATCTCAAAAATCACTTGACAGATTGTTACGAAATTTTGCACACGTAAACATTACATTACTGGGTATCCCAAAGCAATTCGCCAAACAAAGAGTTGCATTTTTATTTCGAATACACTCCTTATGTTTATTGTGTATGGGAGCCCTTCGTTTTGGAGGTTGGAAATCTTATTTGTTACTTAAAATTACCCTTTTATGTCAAAAATACATACAAAAAATACATACCGAATTTCTTAAAAACTACATACACATTTCATAAACTTTGTCGTTTTTTCAAAAAAAAAACTTGTGAAGGACCTCCGTTTCAAAAGTGGAAAGAGTCATTCAGTAAAAGAAATCACGTTTTTATGTTTTATAATCCTTGTGAACCAATGTTTCAACGCGATGGTTTCGCAAAGAAAACACTCTCATTTTTATAGATAAGAATTTGAATTCCCTCCTACAAAAGTGGGAGAGTCTTCTTCAATCGTGAAAACATGGTTGTGTGCCAAATTTTATTGAAATTGCTTCACTATTGATCGTGGATTTAATAGGGAAACCCTCTGTTTTCAAAATGGTATAGTCCATTTAGTGGAAGAATTATCTCACCAGGTCATAACTTGCATGTGTGTATAGTTAAAAAAAATTGCTCGAGAACAGTATTAGTTCTGTCTTTTATCTGTTAATTTTGTATGATAGCCCCTCCGGTTCATAAGCAAAAGTGGTCATTTTGAAAAAAAAAAATCAATTATTGTGTCATATTACGCTTTTGATCCCATTTATATGAATATCACCTCAAAGTTCTTCGAGTTATGTCATATTTTAGGGTGAATTTGTATGTGAGCCCTCATTCCATAAAACCTGAGGGTCTTTGAGTATTATACAAACTTTCGCCCTAAAAACTCTCGGGTAGAAAATTTCCCGCCATTCTGATCACCCGTTCATATATATTTAAATATTTTGTTCTGGAAAACGAACATGATCTTTCTTTCAATTCTAACATCTAACAATTTAGTCAATTTATAAGATCTCTAATGAAAACTTTCAACTGAACAATTTTGTGAAAGATCGTTTCTTAGGGAAAGGGTATTTCAAGCAAAAAATACCACGTTTGAGTTATTCGGAACCTAACGAACCAAATGGAAACAAATAGATCCAAATGGAACCATATTTTCCATGTAAAAGTATTTCTTTAAGATAAAAATCTTCAGGGTGGTTTGTGATCGATTTGAGAGGTAGAAATGGAGAAGGGAGGCATACACACAATTTTTATGATAAACTCGAGATTTTATCGAGCAAATGGAACCAAAGGTGGCATGGGAGGATATTTGGATGATGGAAACTTTTCTTAAACTGTTTGAAACCCCTTCCTTCTTTTAATAAATAGATTTGAAGAGGAAAGGGGGTTCCAATACAATTATTTGCATATCTCGAGCAAAGTTGCCGAGATTTTTTTGTATTTTTGCGAAAAAAAATATTCTGGCTTTCTGTGATTTCACCCACAAATTCTGTGATGGTTTTCTGAGATACATTTTTCTTTAATTTCATTGAAATGTAATGACGAATTTGGTTTTTATACTATTTGCTTCAGATAAATCAATCAACATTATTATAATATTTTTCATATTATAATATTTTTCCAATTAAAAGTTAGAAATCCAAAAGGTTTAAAGACATTTAAAAATATATTTTTGAAAATACGTATAAAATTAAAAAAATCTATGAAATCTGTAAGTATTTCGAAAATTCTGTGATCTGTAACACAGATTAAGTAATGTAAATTTGCTAAAAATTTTGTGAAAGAATAGGTTTTTTGTGATTTTGGCAGCTTTGATCTCGAGAACTGATCAAGCGGAAGTAAAATGTCATGACATGGTGGAGTAATTGGGCACGAGAATTGTTTCCATAATTATTTGGCATCCTATCCTCTTTCCAGTGGTGAGATAGAAAGAGAGGAGGGAGAAATATAACTCGAGCTACTATAGACCAGTGCAAATAAAACCAAATCTTGTCTAGAAGGGTATAACGGTATGAAAAATATTCCTATGATGATGTTCATAGGAGAAAACTTTCTTTTTTTCTTCCTATTGTTGAAACAGAAGGAGGAGAGATGTGCCCCGATACAAGCTTTTTTTTCTATATCTTGAGAACTGATCCATTCCAAGGAAAAAAATTGACATAGAAGGGTGTCTGAGCATTGAAAATCTTTCTATGATTATTTGACAATCTCCTCTACTTCCAGTGCACAGTGGTCCGAAAAGGCAAAAAGCGGAACTTTTTTTCAATCGGCTTTGTTTTTCATATAAGCTCTAAAATATCTTCAGAACATCTGCTTCTTCAAACATGTTTCATAACTGTAAAGCATAAAAAAATAGTCAAAGTATACTATGGAAAATATGATATAACTTTTTTTTAATAGATAGAGCTTTATTTAACTCTGCAATGTTATAGAATACGCAAAAATTTCAAGTTTTGTTGAAAATATCAAAATCTATCCCTATCAGTCCAGAGTTAAAGAGGTTTTATATTGAAAGTTATTCAAAAGTTTCTTTGAAATAAACCTAACTATAATGAGATGAGGATTTACATGACTGAGATATTCTAAACATTTGTTAGGCAAAAAAAAATACACGTTTGATGATTTAAACATTCATTTAAAAAACTACTTTAAAGTAACTCATCAAAAATTTTCAAAATAAAACCTCTATAACTTTGCTTCAAACAGAGATAGATTTTTATGTTTTCTACAAAATTTCATTCTATTGCGTATTATACAACTTTGAAGAATAAAGTTAAGCTCTATCTGGTGAAACAAAAAAAAGTGAATATTATATTTTTTCCATAGTAGACTTGTTTTAATTTTTATTATTTTAAGTTATGAAGCATGTTCTGAAGACACATAAGAGCTAAAATAAATGACAAAGGCACTAGGAAAAAGGTTCTACTTTTTGCTTTTTCAGACCACAGTGCAATAGAGTGATAAGAATAGGGGAAGAAGGCTTCCATTCAAATTGTTACATAACCCAAAAACTTATTAATCCAAGGAAACCAACTTTGAAATCAGATAGTGTGTGAGCACGAGAAATGTCTCTTTATATGATTGTTAAAGACCCCTCTCTCCTTCCAATAATTTTAATTTTAATAAGTTCTTGTTCTTTAAAATAAGTTAAGGTTCTTTTGATAAATAATTGGAGAATTGATTCAGCACATGAAATTAAACTTAGCCAGGGAAAGTGTTCCCTTAAGAGAAAAATTTTTCGGATTATTTGAGACCGTTCAGAAGATGTAAAAGGAGGAGGGAATCTTATATATTTTATAAGAGCTTAATTACTAATCAAGCAAATGACGAGAACGAAGAGGTAGGTCTTTTATCATTTTTGAAAATTGTGAACATATGAAGCAAGTGAAACCAAATTTCGCAATTGATTTTATTCAGCTACAAAAAATGTTTATATGTTTCTTCAAGACCCCTCTTTCTTTTAAAATCCACACAAATAAAATTTTTTTTTATAAAATTGAGAACATTCAAAGAGAATAAAAGTAAAGTTTTAACTATATTTTCGAAACATAAATTAAAAAATAAAGTTGGTCAAAACCACAGGAAAAAATCTCTGTGAAAATTAGTACCAATTATCAAAATTGATTTCAAAATAATGTTAAAATAAATCGAAACCCACGCCTCGACTCACTTGAAAAAAAAAATCTCCAATGAAGAGACTTTCAGCTTACGTATTAGTTTTATGGTAAGGTGACGTAGAGTAAATTTGAGGACTAAAGTTCTGTTCTTGATCGGTATTAGTTTTTTTTTACATTTCACTCAAATTTTTCATCATCGTTTATTTGTCATTGTGGGTAGTCAGTATTCGTCTTCATTTTTATAGCAACATGCTATTTTGCTAAGTTTGATACGGTTATTATTTTTATGTTTGCTTGAGAAATTTTGTTGTTCCTACGATAAATTCTCCGAAATGTTTGCTGGGATTATTAATAAAAAATTAGGTTCATTTCCAGCATTCTCCTGTTTTTAAGCTTCACTCAGATGTGGCATTTGAAAACTTCAAATAAAAAAACCGTTACTTTTATGGATTGTCTTATCAGTATGTTCATAATAATTGGCTTTGGTTTTTTGCAGATTTAACCCTTCGTTTCATTAAATCACAAATTTGCAACAATTAATGAATGGAAAAATTGGAAAATCGTATTTAATTTTTTTTTTTTCGTGATGTACACGTCATTTTAAACTGTTTAAACGATTTTTAAGGAAAAATAAAAAATCATGAAACGAAGGGTTAAGTAAACCCGGTCTAAAGACCAAGTTGACTTTTAGAGGGTTTAAAATCGAACTAGAAATATTTGATAAAGTTGTTATATTCCATATTGTACTCTATTATGTGTTGTGAGCCTACTTCGTTGAATGATTCTACTGAATCAAATCAATCGAAAGATTCCCTTTGAATCAGCCACGGTATAAGAATAGTTAAATATCGGTATTTCGATAGTAAGCTGTATCAAAACACTGGTATCTGAACAATCTTATACCGTGGTTTTCTTTCTTTCTTTCGATTGCTTTGTTAAAGTCAATTTAGTAGTTTAAATAATTTAAAAAGTTGTAGTCTTAACACCAACTCCATTTATCTCTCACGCATTTAAATTTGGTAATTCTGGTACACATATTTCGCTATAAGCTAGTTAGCTTAAGCTTGAAATATCAAAAAGCCATAGACCTACCCCAGTACGTCGAATTAGAGTGATAATTTCATTTCACTTTAATTTTCATGGGATTTTTTTTAACCTTCAACGCCCCCCGAAGACAGTGCTAAACAACGAAAGACTCACATAGCTTTACTCAACCTCCAGTTGAAGTATGCTTCGCGGAAGAAAATGATTCCTTTGCTCAAAGCTAGCTCGAACAGCGACAACCAAAAGTCACAGAACCGTAACGAGAACGCGAAAGGTCTGTTTTATGGTTGGAAAATTTATGCTCACCAGACAGGCCCAGCCAGCCAGTCAGCGTACTTTTTCGCGCTATATAAAAACAGAAATATACGACAGACTAAGAGCCTCTTGCGCTTTTTCACACTTTCAGCTAGAGCTCTCACACTACAAACTGCCTAATAGTGCATCATCCCTGTCACCCTTCTCTTGACTTTTCCGACTTTTCTTCCTTTGGAAAGAACAGCCACCAACAACTTGCAAACATAACGCGGGAACCCCGTGGCAGGATTTAAGCCAAAAAGGCAAAAGAGAGCCGTTTGGCTGTCGTCTTTAGATCCTGAAGGCCCAGAAAAGGCGCTTTAGATTTTTTTCCTCGCCACTATTTCAAACCGCTCGCTGCTGAAGTCAAATGGCTGTCGTTGTCTCTGGTTCTCGCGTCGCTGCAAAGTGGAAACCTTCCTGATGAAGACACTTTTGCGCGAAAGTGTCGTAAAGTTCAAAAGATTTTGTCGACCAAATTAATACGGAAAAAACACAGCAACATCCACGGCTTCGGGTTTTTGGTCGCCAAAACATAGTTGGGCTGGGGGTTTGAAGTTTAGCTCGATTTTACGCTTTTATCAGCCATTTGGATGATATTTTGCAAACGCTTGAGCTAGAATTCCCAGATTGGTGATAAAGAATTTTAAGGAAATTTTCAAAATTAACGATAAAAGAATGGATTGTAAAAAGAAAGATGATATGTGACACTACCTGATTATTTGATACATGAAATGGGCCACCCACTTAAAAAATGGGGTAGAATACAAGTTCTTAGCTTATTATTCGATTTAAATCACCCTGGGTGTTTTGTTTTATTCAAATAGAGAGACTTTAAATTTTTTCAGTTAACTCCTTTCTGGTTATAATTTCGTTAGTTTGCATCATACAGTTCACACATTTTTAGAAAATTCAAAATTTTATCTTCAGCTTCTCACTCTGGGTGATTTTTTATTGCAGTCTTACATTTTCTTTATTTTGAAAAAGGAATCTCCTCTCACACCTTACCAGAATTCCCAGAATTCCCCGAAAAAAATCGCTAAAATGACCCATTTTCAAAAAAAAATACCAGTACGAACCATTGCCCAGAAAGTTTTTCTCCAGAAAAAAAAACACCAATTTACTGAGGGAGTAATAGATTATGACATATTTTTTGTACATGTATATTCGCTTCTTGCGAAACAAAAACCTTACGATTTTTCATTCAGATCGTGCAAAAAAAAAAAAAACGGAGGGATGCTCATGTGTTATTTACAATTGGACAAAATTTGACAGATTAGAAAAAATGTAAATTCAATCTGTTGGAAATTGCCTATTACCTCTAGTTTTGGTGGTATGGCGTACAAGATATTGTAATTTCAAACTGAAATAAAACTTCTGGATAAAAAATCATCTTGAATAATTTTGATGTTCTTATATGAAATCAGGATTCAGTATTAACCTAAACAAGAAAAAAAAAAGAAATTGAGTTAATAAACGCAATAAAATGTATCAGCTAAAAATATTCAATACATTAAAACACAGATCCATATTTTTCACTTTTTCGAAGTGCTAAGAGATTGATTCCTTCTCTGACTTACTAAGTGGCGCTGAACTAGACTGAAACTAGAGGTTACAGAAAAAAAATTGACATCACATTCAAATTGAATAAGGCGAAAACATAAACGTGTGTAAATATATTACATTTGTTAGCATCTAATACTTTTTCGGGGTTCCCTACGATACTTTTGCTTCAAAGATGTCGCTCCAAAGATTGCTTCTTATTTAATTTTATAGTTTAGCTCAATGCAGGACAATTAGATATTTAAGGTATCTTTTCAATTAGTCATTTTGTTTAAGGCTTTAGCTATGCATAAAGAAATAGGAAAGGTTTCTCGTGTTTTTTTCCAAACAAAAAAAACTTAAAAAAAACTTAAAAATTTTGAGGTAAGCTGAGTCATGATTTCTATCATCTGGTAAGTTTTTTCATATCATTGTTTAACCTTTTATAAAAATTCTTCTCTTGGATCTTCAAAAGAATTATCTTTTGATTTGAAATAATGAAAAAGATAGAGAACCGAAACCTCCAAACTATTCGAACTCAACTTTATTTTGTAGACCTGAGAAGTATTTTGATTTTGGATTTTTTTTAATACTTTTCTGGCTCAAACACAACAATTTGTTTCTTTTTTTAACGATCTCGTGTTTATCATCCCTTAAAACAATTTTTTCCACGATAGACTTTTTTTTGTCTCGTCGTAACCCTTTTAACCATTCAAGTAAGCAAAAAGAATCAATTTCGAATTAAGCCTTTTTTAGTCAAAGGAGCTTAAGTTCAGTAATCATCGATTATATCAAAAGATTTCCGACATTTTGAATATCGGTTGGTTTAGTTTTCAGATTAAAGTTTGTTTAGATCAAACTTTTTGGATCGAAGAAAAAAAAAGCTTAAATCTTTTAGAAGCTTATTCAGCCCTACTCGTGAGCTGAATAGCAATCTATTCAGTTGAAAATTTAAGTTCTTATACAAACTTCCAAGTTCTATGATCAAAGCTAAGTAGAAGACTATTCAGCCATTGCATGAAACTTTGGAGAAAAGATAAAAAAAAACAGTAATTACAAATGATTTACTTATTTTGATATCTTACACTTACAACTCTTAGATCGGTTAAGAGGCTTATGTTGTGTAAAATCTATTTCTAAATGAATTTCAAACTTAGTTAAGTTTGCATATTTTTAGATTTGAACCTGAACTTTTCTGGTGAAAGCTGAGCCCGTCACTTTTGTACCATGGGCTTCTCTTAGAAGTGTGATGTTCATAACAGCAATTTAAACCAACTTTATTCGGGTGCATCCACTTTTTTTTATGAACGCACTTCAAAATTTCAAGGAAACTTCCTAATCAGACCTTAAGTCACAATTTGGCACTTCTCGAATGAAATCGCCATACCTTTCTTGTATCTAAAACGGTTTTTACAAAATTAATAGTTTTGAAAACCTCTTAACGTAACTCAATTTTGTCTTCCAGACATTATTAACCTAAAATACTTCAGTTTTCCGATATTCAAAGTCTAAGAAAAAATCCAAAAAAGTTTAGCTCGGTAAAAAGACTGTGGATCAGCTACGGAATGCTAAGAAAAAAAATTACTCTACTTCCAGAAAACTGAAAATAGAAGCTATACGATGCACGTACAGATATATTTTTTTGAAATTTTTTAAGACCATGACCACCAAAAATGTTTAACAAGTGGGGAAAACCGTACTTTTCATTCAATGAATCGTCAAAATTGTAAAAGTCACACCAGAAAAATTTAAGAAAAAGGATTGAAAAGTTGACGTTATTTGGCACACTTTTGCATTTTTAGTTTTTCAGAAACCGAAACATGGAGTTTTTGACGAATTTTGGTGAACCTTTTGTCAATTTGCAATTTCACAGATTTTGATAGACTTAAATTTATCTTTGCACTAGATTTTGAGTTAACTCAGTTTCCAAAACTATAAATCTAATAAATATCGGTGAGAAATAAGAGAAATATATTGGTTACAGTCAAGAATGTCAAACTGACACTCCAGGGACTACATACAACGGATGAAAATTCCAGGTAGGAATGAAGGTTGAACGAGCTTTGGTTTGTAAAGAATATCCTTCCCAAAGTAGGCTTTTCACCAAATGATAAACGAACAGACAAAGATTAAGACGAAGAGACTGAGTGAAGGGCTTCATTATTTTGGTTTCGAAAATCAAGTGTTGTCAGAAATAATAACAATACTTTAAATCTATATATATATATATATATATATATATATATATATATATATATATATATATATATATATATATATATATATATATATATATATATATATATATATATATATATATATATATATATATATATATATATATATATATATATATATATATATATATATATAAAAATGAATTTCTGTCTGTCTGTCTGTCTGTTCCCTATAGACTCGGAAACTACTGAACCGATTTGCGTGAAACTTGGCAGGTGGGGGTATTGGAGGTAGGGGAAGGTTCCTATTATGGTTTGAGACCCCTGCCTCTCTCATGAAGGGGGGGAGGGGCCTCCCAAACAAAAGACAATTTTTTGCATAACTCGAGAACCCATCAAGCAAATGGTATCAAATTTGGCATGGGGTGGTATTTGGGAACGAGGAATATTTCTATGAATATCAGGCATCCCTCCCTCTTCTCAGTGGGGTGATAGGAAGGGGGGAGGGGGGCTATCTTACAATTTTTCATATAACTCGAAAACTAATAAAGATATAGGAACCAAATTTGGCACGGGAAGGTATTCGGATACGAAAAATACTTCAATGAATATTTGAGACCCCTCCCTCTTTCCAGTATAAAGGAGGAGGGTCCTCTTTCATATTTTTAATACATAATTCAAAAACTATTAAAGCAAATGGAACCAAATTTGGCATGGGAGGGTATTTGGATACGAAAAATATTTCTATGATTATTTGAGACTCCTCCCTCTATCCAGTAGGGAGGTATAAAGGGGGGAAGGGGTCTTTTTTTATAATTTTTTACATAACTCAAAAACTAATTAAGCAAATTGAACCAAATTTGGCATGGGCGGGTATTTGGGAACGTGACATGATCTAATGATTGTTTGAGACCCCATCCTTCTTCCAGAGGGGAGAAAGGAAAGAAGGAGGGGAGTTTCATACAATTTTTACTGCATAACTCAAGAACTACAACAGCAAATGGAACCAAATTTGGCATGGAACGAAATTTGGGTACGAGAAATGCTTCTATGAATATTTGGAATCCCTCACTCCTTCAAAGATGTGGATGAAAAGGGGGAGGAGAGGTCTCTATTACAGTTTTCAGTATAACTGGAGAGTTGATCGAGCAAATTGAACCATATTTGACATGCGAGGGTTTTTGGATACGAGAAATGTTTCTATTATAAATTTCAGCCCCAACTTTTTTTCAGCGGAAAGATATATAGGGGGCTTCTATACAGTTTTTTGCATAATTCGAGAATGAATTGAGCAAATGAAACTAAATTTGGCATCAAAATGAATTTGAGTACGAGAAATACTTTTTCTTTGTGAAGCAATACCTTTCTTGCAGTAGGATGATAAAATTGGGAATATAGAAAGGGAAGAGAAGGCTTACATTTAACTTTTTTTTTTATTAAATCCGAGAAATGGACAAAACATAACGTGGAAAATCATTTTGCTATGATTCTATGAATATCTGACACACCATCCTCCTTTCAGTGAGTAGGTACCTAGGAGGAGGAAGTTGAGGCCAATACATTTTTGTTAGCATAAGTTCTCAATTTATACAAACAAAACCAACACATGGAAATAAATATGGCGTGGAAAGGTACTTGGTTACGAGATATGTTTCTACGAATGTTATAGACTCTTACGCTTTACAGTGTTGAGAGGGGAAGGAAGAAGGCTCCTTTTAACTTATGTTGTAAAGCTTAAAAACTTATCAACCAATAAAGTTATAATTTGATATAAGAGGATTTTTGGACACGAAAAAATGGGTATGATTATTAAAGACCACGACCTCAGCTGGGGGTGAAGGGAAGGAGAGGGGAGGCTCTCTTATCAGTTTTTAGCATAAGTCCAGAGAATATCAAGCAAAAACAATCATATTTTATAAGTTAGATTGTTTGGGTACGATTAATTTGAGACCCTCCAGACAGATCAAAATTATCAGATCTTTTACACAAATTTATAGAGCAAGATTCAGAATATTAGTTTAAGTTATCTTTGTGTTGCAATTCGAAACTCCAGCTCAGCTTCCATTTTATAGCGGTTGCTTATGAATTATGTTATAATGCCAATAAAACAATAAAAATTTGAATAATTTTTGAAAAAATCATTTGATTTTGGAAGGTGTAGCAAAGCACACCGGGTCAGCTAGTGCACAATATAAAAGAAAATTCATTTCCTTGCGACTTTCCTACACATGACTGTCACTCAAATTCGACATAATAAAAAAATTCTCTGATACAATTCTAAATAAATCAGAATCAATGTTTGAATCAATGCTTTATCCGGTAAATCATAATAAAAAATAAAAAAAATAATTTAATGTGAGAAAGAATTTAATGCAGTCTAACTTATAAATTTTTGATCAATAATTTCGATTCACCAGTAAATAAAAACAAAAAAAAATTTTTGAAAATAATCCAGAATTTAATGCTTCTGAAATTCTACGAGAGTATCTGGAAAACAAATTGTTTAAAAAAGTTTTTCAATATGAAGTCATAATTAGGAAAAAAATAACAATTTCAAAAATCTCAAGAAGATTTTTTTTATAACACATTGTTGATGATTTAATTTGATTTTTGAAATTATCAGTGATCAAATCAGAGATAAAATCATTTTTATATTCTAGCTATCAAAATAAAAGGCAAAAAAGATCATTTTTTAAATTCATAATAAAAACATTACAACATTTTAATTTATCATTGGAAGCTTAGACAGACCCCGTTCGTTTTTAGCAACACGCTCGTAAATTTTGTGTTGCCATTTACGAATGTTGCCAAAATCGAACGGGGTCTGCACTGACACATTAAAAGTTGGGAAATTTGACATATTGAATGGTTAATAAGAACCTGACAAAAAAATAGGCACGAAAAGATTTGTTGCAAATATTGAATAGCATAAAAAAAAATAAATGTTTAATTCGGAAAATTTATTTTTCAGTTTAAACTAAATAATACAATAAGAAACATAAGATTTTTAACATTTTAGAATAAATTTTGTTCATGAAAACGTTTTATCATTTTTAAACTTTTTCATTGAATTTAATTGAGAACAGTTTGTTCAGTGTCGATATTTTTTCTAATATACTTGAAAGAATTTGGCGTTTTGAATTCAAATCTTTTGTCAGATTTTGTCTATCAACTCTAGTTTTGGCGATATGTAGTTTATAAGGTTAAAATATGAAGAACGAATAAACTTACATAAAAGAAAAATAACTGACTCTGAATTTGTTTATGATGCCTATTATCTTTAAGAATAATATTTTGCCTACAGGTATTCTTATTTCAGAAAAATAATGATCTCTTTATAATTATGAAAGATATCATTACAAGTATTACAGTCATTTCTTGAAGTGTAAAAAAAGGTGTTATTTAAAATAACAAATTTGTATAAGATCACAAAACAATTTGACATTTGCATTTAAATTGTTTTATTATGCTAAACAGTTTAATCAGAAAAGTACAGAAATTTCTCATTTGATATTGTCCTACTTACAAAATCTATATATATAAAAATGAATTTCTGTCTGTCTGTCTGTCTGTCTTTCTGTCTGTTCCCTATAGACTCAGAAACTACTGAACCGATTTACGTGAAACTTGGCAGGTGGGGGTATTGGAGGCCGGGGAAGGTTCTTATTATGGTTTGGGACCCCTCCCTCCAACGAGAAGGGGGAGAGGGGCCTTCCAAACAAAAGACAATTTTTTGCATAACTCGGAAACCAATCAAGCAAATGGTATCAAATTTGGCATGGGGTGGTATTTGGGAATGGGGAATATTTCAATGAATATTAGGTACCCCTCCCTCCTCTCAGTGGGGTGATAAGAAGGGGACAGGGGGCTACCTTACCATTTTTCATATAACTCGAAAACTAATCAAGATATTGGAGCCAAATTTAACATGGGAAGGTATTTTGATACGAAAAATATTTCAATGATTATTTGAGATCCCTCCCTCTTTCCAGTAGAGAGGTATAAAAGGGGAGGGGCCCCCTTTTATAATTTTTTACATAACTCAAAAACTAATCGAGCAAATGGAATTGAATTTGGCATGGGCGGATATTTGGGAACGTCACATGTTCTAATGATTGTTTGAGACTTACTTCTTCCAGCGGGGAGAAAGGAATGAGGGAGGGAAGTTTCATACAACTTTTATTGCATAACTCAAGAACTACAACAGCAATTGGAACCAAATTTGGCATGGAACGATATTTGGGTACGAGAAATGCTTCTATGAATATTTGGTATCCCTTACTCCTTCAAAAAGGTGGATGAAAAGGGGGAAAAGAGGCCTCCCTTACAATTTTCAGTATAACTGGAGAGCTGATCGAGCAAAATAAACTATATTTGGCATGTGAGGGTATTTGGATACCAGAAATGTTTCTATTATAAATTGAACCCCACATTTTTTTCCGCGGAAGGATATGAAGGGGGAAAGGAGGGTTTTTTTTTGCATAACTCGAGAATTAATATAGCAAATGAATTAAAACTTGGTATCAAAAAGTATTTGAGTACAATAAATACTTTTATGAATATTAAGTTCTCACCCCTCCATTCATGGGGATGGTACTTTCTTTCAAATTCAGCATGGGCTGGTATTTCAATACGAGAAATTTTTTTATGTCAAACAATTCCTTTCTTGCAGTGGGATGATAGAATTGGGAATAAAGGAAGGGAAGAGGAAAGCATACATTAAACTTTTTTTTTCACAAAATCCGAGAAATAGACAAAACTTGGAAAATCATTTTGACGAGATATGTTTCTACGATTGTTATAGACCCTTACGCTTTACAGTGTAGAAAGGGAAAGAAAGTAGGGGCTTCCATAGAAATTTTGTTGTAAAGCTTTAAAACTTATCAACAAATGAAACTATATTTGAAATAAAAGGATTTTTGGGAACGAAAAAAATGGTTTTTATAAAGATTACGACCACCATTCAGCTGGGGTGAAAGGAAGGACAGGGGGGGCTCTCTTATCAGTTTTTAGCATACATCCAGAACATATCAAGCAAAAACAAACATATTTTATAAGTAATTTGTGACCCTCCTTTTTTAGGGCGAAGCTTAAAGAAACAGATGGAAATTATCATATCTTTAACCCAAATTTATAGATCAAGATTCAGAATATTAGTTTAAGTTATTTTTGTGTTGCAATCCGAAACTCCTGCTGCAGCTCTGTTTTTTTCAGCGGTTGCTTATGAATTATGTTATAGTTTGACTTAAAATGATGCCAACAAAACAATAAAAATTTGAATAAATTCTGAAAATATTATTCGATTTTGGAAGGTGTAGCAAAGCACACCGGGTCAGCTAGTTTATTTATAAAAATGAATATTTTGCACCTAAACTCCTCACAACTCTTAACTTGTCTGCACCTTGTAAAAATGTGAACTTTGTGGTCTTTTGTAATGTATAGAACTCCTTTCAAATGTGTCACTTGGCTATCAACTCGTTGATGAGTTAAAATAGTTTTTGGTGAATTAATTTTGGAGTTCAATTGATTGTTTTCAACTTGTTTTGTTACTTTTTTTTTAAATAAAAACCCATTCTAAAGATATGGTAGGGGTTTTGACTGACAAGATTTGAAATTCAATACAAAATGCAAATCAATTGTGTGTGGTAAAAATGTCTATGAATTCAAAACTGATTGTAAAGTTCTGATAATTTATTATTTTTTGAAGCTTTTTGCTGTGTGATAAAATTTGAAAATATTGTATAATTATCATCATTTTGGTTTCAATTCTTCAACTTTTAATTAAAAATTTAATTTAAGATGAGATTTTCAAAATATGTTTTTTATAAGATATGAGGCTATTGGCTCTTTATTTTCATGGATTTTTTTTTAAATTCAAATTTTTATTCTAGATATTTTTTTCTTTATGAAACGAATTCAATATAAATTGTAACAAATTATTTTTGAAGAAAGTAAAAAGGCGTTTTGTTTTCTTTGTGTTATTTTTATTCATTTTACCAAAACGTTTGCAAGCCAGGTTTTTGAAACCATTCGATCATACAAAACTCCCTTTTTTCATTTACATTTTACGATTGAAATTTCTTACAAATAACTAAATGAATCATGAAGTTTTAGGTCTTCCATGAACTTCTCATATTATTTGGTCATAACGAATTTAGTGGCCTACGATTCACCGCCAATTTCCAAAATCCATAAAAATTTATTTTTTTTAAACATTCAGAACTTGGGGACATAAATTTATTAAAAAATGAATCATATTGCTATATGATACGTTAGAATTGAAGAAAATCAAACCATTTTTCATTTTCATTTTACCTTTTATAATAAAAAATTTATGAAGCAAAAAAAAGTGGTCCATGATACCTCACCCTCCCCTATATAAATAAAGTAAATATGCCGCCGGTCGTGGCCTAGAGGATAGCGTTCCAGTCTTCTAAGCCAGAGTTCATGAGATCGAATCCCAGCCATAATATCTTTGAAAGATGTACGCCTAAGAGTTAAGTAAATTAGATCTCTTCAAAGAAACATGAAGTTTCACTGAGATCCTTTATGTGTGTGTTCGTTTTTAAAAAAAATATGCCGAATTTGAAAATCAGATGTGCAAATTTCAATGCACAACTACCGACATTGAGGCAATTTTTTTTTTCTTTTTAAGATTCTCTTGAGTTGAGGGCTAGACCAAATAGCCCCTTTGACACACATTGCAATTGTCTAAATTTATTAAAAAATATCATTTCAAGGAGTTACTTGTCCCTTTAGGTACAAAAAAAAAATCATAAATAATTTCTCAGACACCAGAGTTGACAGTGTCAAAAAATCACAACGAGAACGCAGGAAGTTGGCAGCAACATCCCGTAACTCAAACAAGACGTCAGCTTTCTGGTTAGTGAAAGATGGAAGATTCTTTTTCATGTGAAACAACGAAAAAAAAGAAACATTTCTGGGGTACAGAGGGGACGACCCAAGTGCCAAAAGTGGGTAAACCATTTGTTGGAAAGCTGTTGTTATTGTACCACTACCCTTCTTTTTTTTATCATTTTGCTACCCTACTAACCCCAACTAGGACCCGGGAAGTATTTGTTTGGATTAAGTTTCGTGCTCGTTTCGGAAAGTGTCAAAACTTAAATTAAAAATGACGTCGCCTTGGAGCCTCGGTCTGGCATGAATGAAAGTATGCTCGGTTGAGGAATGTGCATGATGGGTGAGTGGGTGGATATGCCACATATGGGTGTTTTTTATATGTACTTTCCCAGGGTGGTAGAAATTGTTCTATGGGCGCCCAGCTTTCTCTAAGCACGCAAGATTTTCTTTTCATTGCTGCTGCTGCCGCTCTAGTAAGGTCGTAAATTTTTCATATCCGTTGCCGCTGGGGGGAAAACTGCTTGCGGTCGCCCGTATGGGGTTTCGTAAACTGTCAGGAGTAGTTTGAAACTAGGAGCTGACTGATGTAATGGCTTAATGGAACGAACTATCAAGGCTGTCTGCTGGGAGTGAAAGAAGAGAAAAAAAGCTAAGAATGAAAGAAAGAATCACACACATTCACCAACTCACTTCGGTAGGAGCTTTTTCCTCGTATGAATAGTAGAGTTGGAAAGTGAATTTTGCTGATTGACACGTCAGTGGGTACTCATCAAAAATGAATCAGCACTCCTAATTTGACATCAAACGAAGTTCGTCGCGTCTGGCAGTAAATGGATCGTGATCGGTGTTATCAACACTGATTTGATAAGTTGTTTCTGATGAAGTGATAGTTTTTTCTCTTCCATGAAACGCTTTTGTAATAAAAAAAAAGAGAATACTTTGAAACATTTATCTATAGATGTTTAAGAATTTAATTTTTTTCATATTTTTCAAAGCCTAATAAAATGTTCATTATTGATAAATTGAGGTAAGTTTCAAACATATTTTTCGATTCAAAGATAGTTGCAATAGTTAACCCTTCGTTTCATAAAGTAACAAATTTGCAACAATTAATGTATGGAAAAAGTGAAAAAACGTATTTTATTTTTATTTGTTTTCTTAATGTACACATCATTTCTGACTGTTTAAAATGATGTTTATTGAAAAATAAAAAATCATGAAATGAAGGGTTAAAATTTCAATTTTGAGAAATAATTTTGAAAAAAAATTTCAGTGTTTAAGATCCTAGGGGGGCAAACATGTTTTAAGTATAGTTTATTATAATAAACATAAATATATTTAAAAAGAATTAGATTATTAAAAAATTCAAACTGATTTCTTAAACCAAAATCTTCAAAATCAAAATATGCGCTTCTTAAATAACAGGTATTGATCTATTATTCTTACCACAGAAGAAAAACCTTTGCAAAAACATGATATTTTACACAAATTCATCTGGAAAACCGAACTGGAATTTGTTAGGAACCTTTTCATGAGTAGGCATCTCGAAGAATTTGACCTTTTAAATTCGATTTCAACATAAATTTTTTTGTCCATTAGAACACATCTGTCACATTACGTAAAAACCGGTTGTAAAGATTACGATCTATGGAACTGCTCCCTATTAGCTATTTACTTGGTGTCTGCTATACAGGCAACACTTTTTTCCTGATGGAAACGGATTTACTGCATATTTGAGGGGGCCGGAATTCAGTTATCTCCAATAACCATAGACTTTTAACCGCAGTTGAGATCATGAGTTTTACTCCGATGCTTGGTTTGAGCTTCGTGATCATTCTAGTTTGGCTCCTAATACTTCTTAACCACTTGGGCCAAAAACAAATCAGAAAAAAAAACCTGTTGTTGAGTTTTCAAGTCGACAATGAAAAACTTCCGAGGCGATTGTGCAACATTATTTTTACCATGGTTATTGCATCGTTAATATCTCTAACACAGGTAAATTTCAAAATAAAAAAAAATTGGCAGGATAGTCTTTTCTATAACTAACACAATGCTGCTAAAGATTTTCTTATCCAAGCTCTAGTAACGTATTAAAATTATAAAAAAAGCTAGATAAAGTTGCTCATTGCTAAACATTTTAATATTTTCCTTGTTAATCCATTATTTGTAAGATCTACCGTATTTATTTAATTGAAATTTTGCAAAAAAAAATTCTGAAATTTTATTCAACCTAAAATGGTATTGGCAGCAATTCATCGAATGTTTAGGCCAAGGTTGCCGAAATCACAGAATAATGTATTTTTCTTTATTCACTAAATTTTCAGTATATTTTCGTCACAAAATCTGTGTGTGCTGCAACCCGTGGCGTAGAGGATAGCCTTCAAGTCTCCTAAGCCAGCGGGCACGAGATCGAATCCCGGTCACGGCATACATACCCAAGTAACACACAAAATTCAGATTGGTTTTATAATTTTTGAACGTTAGTTTATAAAGGACGTATAATATCTATTATTGGTTTAAAAATCATTTAATAATAACCTTTTTACAACTAGTCTCTAGGACATCTACACGCCCATTATATATCCAACTTATATAACAGCATTAAACTTTTGAGATTTGATTTTTATTAGGCACCTTGAGTGTCCTATAAAACATTTTTATATTTGGAAAGATAAAGGATTTGAAAATGTTTAATTATACCTTCCTATGAACCTGTTCAGATTTATAAAAGCCCTTTCAAACCAATTCCTAGTATTCGTGTTCTTATACGGTCATTACAAGTGGCTTAGGTTTAAAACATGCAAATAAATAACTTTTTGTGGCGTCTATAAACCGTTTATAAGAAACTAAAACTTCTATACGCTGTAAAAGTTTTATAAAAGTTATTCGGTCGAATAATTGGCTTACAACAGTCAGTCGTCTCTCAATCGACCATAATGTCAACAATGGAAGGTTTTCTGTTGAAAAATCTGTAATTTCGCATCATCTGGGAACAATAAAGGGCGAAATTCATCTTTCCAATCACCAGGAACGTCATGCAGCATAATTTATTATCTGATAAGTGTGCGTAACGTGGTGAAGGAATCTAAGGTGTAAGTGAAGTATTTTGTTTGTTCTCAGTCGCAGATTTGTTTTATTTTTTTCGCGAAATTAATCGAAACATGATCCTAAAAATTTTAAAGTGTGCTATAAGAAAAACGTATGGTGCATTATGTTATATTTTTCAACTCAATAAAAAAAATTATAAACGATTTAAAAATTTGTCTTTTAATTATCCGCCAAACATATTTAAATCGTTTATTATAAATGCTTCAAAGAAACTCATTAAGCCTGACTCAGTTTTGAAGGAAAGACTTACAGAATGTTATATAACTTTGTCGGTTTATAGAATACCATTCAAGCTTCATTTTCAAATTTCACACACGTTTATAAGACAAAAAGGTTATTTAAAAGAAAAATAGTTTTATTAGCAGTTTTTAGAAAGTAAAATCGTTTTTTAAGAGTTCAATAACGACTTTTATTAATTTCATATATTAGCGCCATTTGTTAGACAAATAATGGTGAATTTATAAATAACATCTTTCTATTTTAGAGATTAACCCTTATCCCCTAACCCACGCATTATAAATTTGGATATCCTTATTGCTGAGATAATGTATTAAAATTTATTTACAAACCAAAAGATGATTCAATAGTTGAAAGCAATATTTATTCGACCTATTTAATCGGTTTTTTATTGTTTAAAAGAACGATTTACAGCAGGCCCACAATTTTTCCCAAATTTTTTCATACCTATTTGCGGTAAATTTGAAAGCGCAAGTAAATAAATAGCAGGTATTGAGCATTCCGGCTTAGAAAATAGCATTGAATTACCTGAATAATTAAGACATCCTTTGTGCTTTGTTTTTTTCATTTTTGATTTGAATAAGATTCAATTGATTTGTAAATTATTATTGAAAACCCAATTCCGGAGCAGAATTATTTGTAGATGAAAATAATATAATAAATAGGTTTTATAAGCGAAATTCACACAGAACTCTGAAAGTTGATTTGGATTGGCAAGGTTTTATTATTTGCTCTGCAGAACCTACTGCAGAAGGGCCTTTTTGTGCTACTAAGCGTTGTATTGCAGTTTTATAGATCCTTACATAACCGGACGAGGTTTTATAGCTTTAATTTATAGTTGATATGGAGTCCCTTATAAAACCTAAATTGTTACTTGGGATAGTAAACTTTCTTTGGGTTGGTGGTTTTAGCATTTTTAAATTGCTAGCCATCATATCCTCGAAAGATGTACGCTTAGAGTTAATAAAAAGGAATCTCTTCTAGGAAACATCAAGTTTCATTGAGATCCTGTATGTGTTTGTGTTCGTTTAAAAAAAAAGAATTTTGAAATTTTTCACAGAATTCACAAATTGCTTAATTTGGTACACTTTTTGAAACGAATAAATTTTTATGTCCATATTTAATATGGATTTCCAACTCGTATCCATTGAAATGTTAAAAAGTAAACACTGTAAATTGATTTCTATCATATTTATTTTAAAAATAAGCATCTTTGTTTGACAAGTTTTAACAGGGAAAATCGTATTGAAACTATGCCCTAGAACTTTGGAGTCCCATCACAGAATTAAAGGTTTTTTTTTTTGTCAAAAACACAGAATTTTAATAAGTATGAAGAAGTAGGTTGCATTCGAATTGAAATCGATTCAAATAACTCTTCAAGCTTTAAAATTCGTTGCTTTCGAACCGCAAAAATAATCCAAATTTTCAATAATTTGGAACACATTGGACAAAAGAACAACATCGACAAATCGATTTATTCCAGATCGAAAATTTGAAGAAATCTCGAGTACAGTGAATTTTTGAAAAAATTATCAATTATTCAATAAAAAAAACCTTGAACTTCATTCATTTCCCCCTTCTGGATTTTTTTAAAAGTTGGAAGGGCGGGGGGGGGGGGGGGGTATTTGACAAATGAAGAATTTGAAATTTGTTCCAGCCTTATTGATAAAAACAGAACTTCTAACTCTGATAAGATCTAGGTCTGATGTCAAATGAATGTTGCTCAATTGTATTGCCCAGAAAATTCATTTGAATGTAATAAGCACATTTTTGTTTCACATTGCTGTTAAGAAATTTTTATCCGAAATCCGCTGGATACGACAAAACTTATAGACAATTTTTTGGCAGGATTGAGAAAAAATTCAGGAAAAAACCAGTGGGAGACACAAAAACAACTGGAAATCAGCTATTCAACAAAAATTCATTCGTTTAACGATTCATAGCAAAACTAACAGTAAGCTAAAATTTGAACAAACGTGAAGATGATTGATTCCAGGAAGTTCAGAAATGTGAGTGAAGTGTGTTTTAAAGAGTGCAATCCGAAAATTTCGATGGGGGAATTGATAAAAAAAAAAAGGTAAATTTTTCCAACTGGTTAATCTAGCTGATAAATAAACAGGCCTGACCGCATTTCTAGAAGGTAGAAAAACTACCCACCGAAAAAAAATTCAAAATACGGTGGTCAAACCGTACGCAAAATATTTATACCGCTTGTGGGGAGATATTTAAAAGAAATCGTAATGGACAGCAAAACAAACACTTTTGTTGGCAGGTTTCCAGCAAGAAAGTTTCGTTGATATGATAAGTCTCAACTGTATTTTCCGGAATCGAACTATTATAACTTGAATTTAATGTGCATTCGGCATTCGGTCAATCAAGATAAACCCTCTTTCAGTAATCGCATATTTCGGTAAAATAACTAGCGTTTCGAGCTGTCAGATTAGATGAGGAATTTGAGCTATGTAGAAAATAGGGAGAATAAAGTCTTTCCGATTTGAACTGCCAACTGAACAACAACTGTCTACTTATTGCTCCTGCGAAGAAACCTGAAAATCCAACTTATAATACGAACAAGGAGAGAAGAAATAGAAAACAAATGTCTAGTACTCGAGAAAAATGACGATCTGTGGAAGCTGCACATCAGAAGAGGTTGCCCCAAATGCCACTTTTTTTCCTGCATAGCACTTAAATAGGTCACACAAAGTTTATACTCTGTTTTGGATAGATCGTGCCATTACGCAAAAAGTATGGTGGAGAGATATGAAATCTAAAGCATGGATCATTACAAATCTGGACGCATTAAAACGGGTCTATCTCGGAGCTATGTAAACGAAATAAAAATGTTTTGTGCTCAAATTGTAGGGTTTTTACTGCACTTTTGAGGAAAAATATATAAAAAAATATTCTGATGTTGTTTTGATGAAATTTCGTACTTATCGTCGAGAACCACTCATCTAAGTTTGGACAACCTCTTCACCTCTGTTGCATTTCGAGTCGTCCTACCATTCTTCTCCATCTTCTGATTAACAATTGCCCAAAATTTTTCGATAGGGCGGAATTGAGGGGAGTTGGGTGGGTTGATGTCCTTTTCGACAAAATCCACCCGTTGGCCCGATATCACTTTAGCACCTCTTTGCTGTAGTGACAGCTTGCCAAATCTGTCGAAAACTTTACTGGTTCTTTGTGAGATCTAATTGAAGGAAAAAACATTTTTCAGGCACTCATCCTTGTACATTTCGGAGTTCATGGTCTTGTTTTTCACAAAAAAAAACCGGGGTTTTTCGGCCGCAGCTCCAAATATCTTGCCAGATCAAACACTTTTCTGCAAAGTTATTAGCAAAAACGAATTTGAACTTGATGGGGACATCACTCCAAACAATGGCTTTGTAAAGTTTTTGGTCAGGAAGCCTCCCAAAATCAGATTTCGCGATTTTTGAACCAGACCACCAGAGATGCCATTCTCTACCGAGAAAAACGGAGAACGGAGAAAAAATCACCCCCGTGCGATAGTTGCAAATCACCCGGGTGAGATTTTTCGATCCTCTCCACACATTATTCGCACCCCGGTTTCGAAAGCCACACACACTTGAGTTCAATAGCTCCGGCGTGCGACGATTTGTCACTGTAGAGCACCCCGGTGAAAACACAGAACCGACTAGTTGAAGCCACCAAAAAGCAAAGACAAAAACAAACACGACGGTGTGCATAATAATAGCATCAACAAACGATGAATGTTTCGGGCGAGTGGTTCAGCTTCGTATGTGTTGGTAAACGCAACAAGCCAAGCCAGCTGCCGTCGCTGTCGCTCTCCTTGGTGAAAACATTTTTTCACTGTAGTGTGTGTTAGCTCTGTCGTGTTGATTTACAGATTCTCTACAGAGGTTCGGCTAAAAATCTCTGCGGTGCGTTTCAGAGAATCTCTACCGAGAATCGAAAACCGAGCACATCGGTGATTCTCGTTAGAGAAATTGCAAGCCTGCAGACCACATCGGGTTTTTGAACGTGGTTGTCCAAAATTAATTTTCGTCTCGCGGCTTCTATCACGTGTAACTTTTTTGGAACACAACGAATCGTAATGAAATTTTCAGCACTGATAGAGGAAACATTTTCGAACAAAGTACTGTCAAAAAATTCCAGATCCGACAACTAGGAGCGCTATGGTATGATAAACAGTGCGTTCTGATTTCTGATGATCCATGCTTTAATATGTCTATTGTTTTTTTTTTTGGCGGACCTTAAGCGGAGGAGACTATTCGGTTTCACTTGTCATAACTTCGACCAAATTGAAAAATTCTAGTTATTTTAAAAATAAAGCTTCAGGAAAAAGAGAACGTGATAAAAAATAGTGTTCATTTGGGAAAAGGGTGGTTAGAAACATACATAATAGATGGCGCGAGTTGTGCCCTAAATGAAATTCGAAAAACTTTTTTATAGGACGCTATCACAAAAACCACTTTACAGAACGTCACGAAAATTTGCACATGTAAATACTACATTACTAGGCAGCTTCACTGCAGATAACTTGTTCCATAGTGGATTGGTTTTGTCTTAAGGAACAACAAACATTTAAAACACATAAACAAAAAGGGCTTTTTTTATATATATTTTTTATTTTATTTTATTTTTTTTTTTTTGGGAGCGGCCCACCACACTCCCCCACACCAAAAAACTCATTTGAGCCTCCTGGTATACAGCTCAGTTAACAAGTCAGTTGCCTTCTAAGCCGATGTCCGCGATCTCGAGCCTCAATATTTAGTCAATATCAAACACAGTTGTACTGAATAAGTTTTTCGGTAACTGTCTTCCAACTGTAATGTTTATATTAAGCCGCGAATGTCATGAAGCTGATTAAACGACTCTGATCAAAACAAAAAAACAACACCCAAATAATCTCAGCATTTATTGGATTTTTGATGAATGATTTAAATCAGGGGTTTTCAGATCATTTGCTTGTCGGAGCACTTTTCAAAACCAAAAATTTTGGCGGAGCACCTGTTTTGAAAGAATGATAAACCCGAGTTTTGAAAGATTAATAGTATTTATCGTATAAATAGGATGAGTTTTGTCATCGTAGTCAATAAAATGAGTAATGAATGGCTACTCTTTGGATAGTTTTGCTTTCATTAACATTAACGGGATCGGTATTTTTCCTTCGTTGCGAGATATGTGGAAAATCCAGAACATAGAAAAATTGTGGAAAACGGTTGAATAATAAGTTTGGCTTTATAGGGCAAAATTTGAAATTAATTTTTTGCAAAAGATAGCGAAAAAATGCCATCAGAATTGCTAGACCTGCTACATCTGTGGATTCGTTAAGCTGCATGACGAATTTTGAAGTTCTCAATCGAGAAACTAAAATGCTTTCAACATCTGTAGCCAATTAAAAAAATATCACTGAGAAAGCTCACTACACAGCAAATTTTAATAGCTGGTTTTGCAACAAACATTTCAGCAATTTGAATTACTGGAAACGATCAGCAAACTCAATTTTTGGAATTCCAGCAATCTAAATAGCTGGTAACCAGCTATCTATATTGCAGGAAATCAGTTTTTTTTTAAACAGCCGGAAATTTTTGGTGTCTAAATAACATTTAAAATTTATAAATAGAAATTGGTTTGTTCATTTTTCTTGAGCGACATTTGTTTAAATTTAAAAAAATTAAATTTAAATAAAAAAAATTGTTATTAAAAAAATTAATAACAAAATAAAAAAATATCTGCCAGTGTGTCGACCGCTTTTTGTCAAGTCTCGGACATCATCTGAAATAAATATAAAAATTATTAGTTTCTTTAACGAATTACTCGACGTTTCAAAAAAATTAGCTTTGGTTGAAATGGTTCATCGCTGGAATATGGAATGAAATAAAATTTGGTGACCGTAACACTTTTTGCGCACAACGAAAAATGACTAGCAAAAACAAAAACAAATTCGAGATTGACAGACAGATTGCTGCACTAAACCCAAATTCACTCTTAAAATACACATGATTTTTCACTTAAAAACAAGGATCCAGTGATTTTCTTCCATTCAAGTGGGACATACACATTTCACTTGGCAGTCACTTAAATTTCAAGTGAACTCATCCACATTCACTTCAGTCGTCACTCGAATTTGAAGTGAGGAAAATATTCACTTCCTCATCACTTGAATTTCAAGAGAATGTCGGGTTGTAATTATTTTCAGAGTTCAAAATGGCAAATTCTAAAGAGCAGCGTTTAAAGCTTGTGCTGGATTTGGATTTTCCCAATTCTTTAATAGGCGATTTTGGCGGTAGTTTGTGTTAAACGTGATGTGAGAAAAAGTTATTTAAAGGTGTTATCATGTTTCAGCTTGTGGGTTGAACTGGACAGATTTTCTGGTTTGCATCAGGGAAGATTTAGAAGTCGCACTATCCGCAGTAACCGATCTGCCTTGGGATTACGATGGAATTTTCCAATCACTAAATTTATGGCGAAAGCGTAATGTAAGTATTTGAAATCGAAGTGCTGTTCTATAAATGTTCTTTTATTTAAAAACGCGAGAGATAATTAACTAGAACCTTACTTAGAAATTCAGATAAATTTCACTCGAACGTCATAGTGTAATTCACTTGACCGGTCACTTAAGTGAATTCACTTGACCCATCACTTAAAATTCAAATGAAATTACGTATGGCGAGAATTTACTACGGATGTCACTTATTTTTCAAGTGAAAATTATTTTGGGTGTGGTGTTTCAGCAACGTAGATCCAATGCTGAAAAAAACAGCAAGACGAAGAAGGTTTCCAGCAAAAAATGGGTTGCTGAACTCTTCCATCATTTTTTTTTTTGTTGGAAATCGAAACAAAAATTTTCTGTGCCTCTCATTGAGTGTTTTGCAGCGATTAGTCATATTATTCTGAGTCAATGAAAACTGTTCACGTTTACGCTCGAAAAAATCGCGCAGCTTACCTCCGTACTCCGGATGCACATTTTCAAAATGTCGGCGCAGTGTTGCCGAAACCATTGGTTTTGCAAATGTTCCGTATTTTAACCAGCGATCCATGATGATTCCAATCCCCAATTTTTTTTAAATGGATTTTTAAAACAACAAATCCAAACTCAATACTGTGCTTTTTGACTTTGTTTGATAACAGCTCATTGCTTGTTTCTGTTTCTGTCGCACGCGCTCAAGTCCTCACTAGAGTGCCTATAAAAAGAGTGACGACATTCTATTCCAAACAAAATAAATGTCTTTGGAAACAATGAAATTTACAGCTGGTAGCACTGGTTCAGTTTAAGCCTTCAAGTGACTTTTGCGAAATGATGCTTTTGTTTACTTTTGGTTGTACTTTGATTGTCGGTTTAGTGGTTTATTGCGTTTAGTTTAAGTGAGAAAGCATAAGAATTTGTTCGAAACAATGAAGTGTTTTGGTAAATATTGCACAAAAAAAACAACACCGGGATTCAAGAACATTAGGTTCTTTCGATTTCCAGCGGATGAAGACCTGCAAGTAGCATGGAAAAAGTTCTGTGGATTCCCAGATCATTTCGAAATAACAGCTAGTTTTCGAGTGTGCAGCGTCAGTAAAAATCGTTGAAACATAAGGAGTTAACTAAATATTTGTGAAAAACCTTTTTACTTTCTGCAGGAGGATGTATATTTTGCTTCCGGAAAAGGAAAAATTATGCGGCGACGTACGGCAGTCCCAGTGTACGATTGCGTTCCACAGATTGCCGACTTTACTCTCGAAGAAGATGACCTGAGCAAAATAGACTAGCAGCAGGACAAACACTTTTCTTCGGCAGTACGTTATTCCAATTTTGACATTGGCGTCACCAAGGCCGGATTAACGGGGGGCAAAAGGGGCAATTGCCCCGGGCCCCCCGGCTCAGGGGGGCCCTCCGAGGGAAAAAAAGGTTTAAAAATACTTTAATCATACAACTTCAATTTCTTCAAATCTATGAAAAGAATTCTAGACTAGATATTCGGAATGAAAACTTGAAATAAACCAACTAAAGAGGCCCCAGTGAAATAATATCTTGAATAGTTTTTTCTTACATAAGAGGTCCCCTAGAGTAAGTAGAAAAGGAGTTCTCGCGAATTTTGCGGGCTGAAAATATCAAAATATTGGTATTGAAATACAAAATTTCAACCCAAAATCTGACCAAAAATAATGTTAACTGAATTCTTAAACTAATCAACATAACTTAGGAAGAATATGAGGCAAACATCTCAAACTTTCATTTTTTTCCATCCGAACATGTCAGTCAGGATATTCTGTACGGAAAAGTTAAAATAAAGGAAAATATCTCCATATTTTCATTACATTACATTTCCAAGAAACGATTACTGCACTAAAAGAGCAGCAAATTTCGTCAAAACTGGCTCTCAGTGCTAAAAGATAACAGAGAAGCTTTATGATAATCATTTCAGAATTTTACGCGGGCAGTGTCCTGGTTAATACCGGGTATTTTTATGACTTTTTACTTTTCAATCATTACTATTGAAATTTAAGTTGGTTTTTAAATTCTAAACCCTTTTCCCTACCTATTTTTAAAAATAAAGTCTAAAAAAAGAACTGGAGTTGCATAAATTAGACCAATCGACAGTACAATCCCAATTTCTGTCTTAGACTTGAAATTCGTGTGGAAACATTTTCAACAGATTTGACAGTAGTAAATATCCTGAACTCAGCATATCATTTTCCAAATGATCATTCTTTATAATAAAAACGATCTCATAGTTGAGTTGCTAATATCATTGAGTGACTCTCTTAAGGGGGGGGGGGTAGGGTCTAACGGGTATAAAAAACACCATTTTCACGATTTTTTTCTAGAGCTATCTGTCAAACAAATGTATTCAAATTTTTTGCATTATACAAAGCATTGCTAAAGGAACATTTAGTAATTTTTTCGTAGAAAAATATTGAAAAATGGGCCGGTGACGGAGCATTTTCGAGGATGCCTTTTAGAAAACAGGATTTGCGGTGGACACTGTATCTCAGCACAGAATCATCTGAAGTCAAAAAATCAGAGCAAAATATTTTTAATAGATGTTTTTTCTGGACCCCAACGTTTTTATTTAACTTAAAAATATTTTTATGAAATTTTTGTGGCTGTTTGAAGTAAAAACTACGATTTTTCACTTAAAAATCCGCCATTTTTCACCTGTAAAATCTCCCCAAAGTAAAAAAAATCAAAAAAGAAAAACGTTGGGGTCTGGTATTTTATATGTAGAAAACATGTTCCAAATTTGAAAAGAATCGGATAAGTAGTTTTCAAATGACGATGTCCACGGACTTTAAAAATGTGCTTTCGAGAAAAACGCGTTTGAAGTTTCTGCTCTTGCTTTCTTGCAGTATTAGATAGGAGGAGATAAAGGCCTATAACTTCTACAGTTTTGCTTCAATTGACTTGAAAATTTGACACAACATTCTTGAAATGTTTTACATAAGAAAATAAAAAAATAAAAAATTGATTTTTGAAAGTGTTAGACCCTACCCCCCCCCTTAACATGAATATTTCTATGTTTTTAATCTTACATTTTTCCAAATTCATTCATTGAGATTTTCAAGCCTTATGCTGTTTCTTCACTTACTGAAGTTCAGTTTCATAGATTTTCTGAATTTTTAGAACTCGGGATCTTTGTTTAAGGTACTAAAATCATTCTGTGTTTAATCTCTATTCTGATTTTTTTTTTTTCAATCGACTAATTTTGCACTTCAACCCCTTTGGCTTTGAGGGCTTCGAATGAAACTTTTGTCACAATCAGAATAACAATTTGATTACAATTTTTTTTTATCTGATGGGAATTATACTCATAAACTGGGATGAAAAGGGTTTTTTGGATTTCAAAGATATAAAATTGAATACATATTTGGTGCAATTCCTGCTTTGGCTCTGATTGTAACTCTGAATCTCTTTTTTTTTATTTAATTCATATTTTGTTCCTCAAAACTTGATTTGAATTTATGGAAAACGGCACCGTGGATTTCAGCTAAGTAGTTTTGTTTTTTGTTTTTATTTAGACGATAATGTAGAGGTTGTGTATGTGTGCGCGCGTGTGTGTGTGTGTGTGTGTGTGTGTGTGTGTGTGTGTGTGTGTGTGTGTGTGTGTGTGTGTGTGTGTGTGTTTTGGGGGGAGGGGGGCGGGGCGAATAGGATAGTGAGTTTGGTCGGCAAATTTTCAATATCACTACAGCAAAAAAAAAGAGTTTTTTGTTTTATTGTCGCCATTTTATCAATTTCGGATTTTCGAAGCATTTATGTTAACTAAATTTTTCTAGACAGTGAATTTTAAATTTGACAGGCACTATTTACCTCCTATTACGGAAATGAATAACACTAAATCGCTTAAGTTCTGAATATCAATGTAGTGATTTTTTTTTTTCTATACTACACGGATATTTCGAAAATATCAGAGCTTTTGTTGGGGTGTTCATTGAAAGTTTAGCTTAAAACTAGTTTCGTGTTTCTTTTGACGTTCATCGATGAATATGAAAAATCGTAAAAATTTCTAAATCTAAAGATTTTGTAAATTCTGAAAAAGAAAAATCAATGTAATGTTAGTTTTCGTGTTACAAACAAACGGTAGCTTTGTAAAGCTTTTATTCTTAGTTTTTGCAAGAGTTAGTTTGCGTTTTCATTTTTTTTAAGTCTCCGGTCAAATCAAAGGCTTGTGCAGTGTTCGGTAATGGATCATTTTTTCGTCAGTAGGGTCGGTTCGTTGTGTGTGTTTGTGTATGTGTGTGTTTGTGTGGGGATAATTGACGTGATCGGTTGGTTCGGTGTTCGTTTTTTGCTCGCTAGATCGTTCTTGCTCTTCTCGTTTTAAACTTTAAACGCGTGATAAAATTCGGTGAGTTGCATCGTTGCCAAGTGCATTGTACGTGTTTGAAAGTGCCACGTTAGGACGCTTTGCTCTTTTCGTCTTAAGCGCGCGGTAAAATTCGGTGAGTTACGCCGGTGCTAAGTACTAAGTTAGTTAGGACGTATAAAAACGCGATGTACTCGATAGTGTGCGACGCGACGATTTTTAACTTTGCTTAGATCACATCCCTTCCCAAAGGGAATCCAGATCTTATTTACCTTACTCACTAACAAACCACCCTTCCTGTGACGACCGTGGAGATTTAGAGGTGTATTCGGTCTCTAGTAGCAACGGAAGTCGAACTAACAATCCTTCCCTTTCCCCGATGAACCGTAAGGACGTGGCCGGCGCCGTTATTGACCATATAAGAAGGAACCTTCGAAACGTGCACACAGAAAATGGTAAGCTAATCCCAAGTCCCATTTATTTGGATCTATGTGCAATTTTGATGGTTCTTGTCAATCACGGAGTAGCAACTACTGAAATGTACGGTTTATCCAAGCTCAAGCTCAAGCTCAAGCTCAAAACTTGATTTGAATTTATGATTTAGATTTGAGACACTGAATTGTGGTTCTGAATATAACCTGAAATTCTTAAACTCTTATATCTGTATCTCTATGGAATGTGAAATTAATCATTTTGTTAATTTTGTATTCTATGTTTCAAATCTTCATGATACTTCCCAATTGTCATTTCGTAAATATCTTTCGATAAAGCACAAACCAGACAATCAATGATGAAATGAAAATCATTCAAAATATCTATCTGATCATTTTTTTCTAAATCAGAGAATTTAAGCTGGTGATAAGAATATTAAAAAAAAAAGAAAATTAAATTTTGCATATTGCAGCTCAAATCAAAGCTTTCGTTTTTGAGAAATTTCTAAACTCTTCCGCAATGTTTGCACGTGATTAATTAAAAAATTTTAATTGAAGATACCAAAAACTATCTTTTACGCAGACAACATGGCTATTCGAAGACAGTGTACTGAACTCATCTCCAGTTCTTTTATACGGTTGAAATGTAACGTATTCTCTGGGATAGCATTTGAAAAAAAAAAATGAATCATAGGGGCCCCCCGAGAAAAATTGCCCCGGGCCCCCCGATGGCTTAATCCGGCCTTGGGCGTCATTTTTCTTATAGGCACTCTAGTCCTTACACGCAAGAACGTGTTCAATAAAACCCAATCGAAATAAATTGAAATGGATTGACAATTGATCAGTTATTTTTCCAATTGACTTCGATCGATTTCTACCAAACCGTAGATCAAGGTTGGTGTATGATTTTCGTTGCTTACGTCGCTGAGCACTTTCAAAAGCTTCGCGGAGCACCAAGTGCTCCGCGGAGCACGATCTGAAGACCCCTGATTTAAATCATAACGATCTGGTTAAAAGGAATGTCTAGCATCTTTTTTCTATATTTTTTTTTCTACCCAAACCTTTCGTGAAATGTGATCTACTCAATCCATTCAAGATCCATGACAGTAACGAACCGACTAGAACCAGACTAACGAACTGCTGATAAAAGTAATACAGCGAACACTTGCAGCAGAATTGAAAGCAAACAAAGATTAAATCATCACCATTTGTCGTTGGTTTTTTTTGTGTACGTTTACTAGACTCTCTCTTTGACGAATGATGCCGCCGACACGGAATGGCGAAGCTATGAGCTTCTAAGCAGTTTTCACCTCATCATCCTCTAGAGCAGGGGTGAGCAACCTTTTCAAGCAACGGGCCAATTTTTAATTTGAAATCTTTCCAGCGGGCCGCACTCAAATAAATTTTGCCCCTGGAGTTAGGCATCACAAGTAACATTTCTTCTAATATAAGTGTGGATGAATGAAAAGGTGATTACTGGGGTTTGGAAAAATCAAAAAATATCTGCAAAACGAAAAAAATTCTTAATTTGCTTTGAAATAATGAAAGCTATATGAACGTATGATGTACGTTCTTGAGCTTAAGAGTTTCTCAAATAATAAGGAAATGTCCCTATAAACCCAAATTGTGGAGAGGGGGTGAACAAAAATTACTTTTTAAAATTAGATAAGATAAAACTTTGATTTTTTTTTCCTTTGATTCAGTTAGGTACAGGCCCATAAAATATACCATCTCCAGCTGCCAGGAAGCACAAAGAGCTATATTTGACAGACACATTACGCATATATTTTAAAAATTGTTCCGATTAACCCCGTTTTACAGTTTTGTTTTTTATGCAAGGTGAATAATAAATATCAGCCAAAATTGAGCAGGAAAATCACGAAATTTTGATCAATTTTGTATAATTTAAATTTTTTAATTGATTTTAACTTTTTCGCGAATATTGAGAAAATTTTGAAGGTCTTTTCATGGTTCGTTAAAATCCATTTCCTTTTTGAACCGTTTTCCAGGAAAAAATTCTGTTACGATAGATAGGTAATTACGTACTATTCGTCATCACTTCAATTCAAAAGTGTGTGGAGCTAAATCACAGCGATAACTTATAGTTAGGTTGCCAGAATTTTTACAGCACGTATCCGGGCCGGATATAAAAAACAGGCAATATCCGGGCATATCATTTCAAAATTTACGACCAAAAATCCGGGCAATATCCGAGAAAATTTTGTCGAAACCTAGAAATTATTCAACAAAAATAAAAAAATTAAAATGAAAATAAATTTTTTTAGTCAAAATTTATCGACAGGTTTTAAGTATAAAACCTTCTATGAAAATGTTTACACATCTTTCTCAAAAATTTAGTTTTGTAGGCAATAACATTAAAAATTACAACACAATTTGTTTTTTTACTTGATTTTCCGAAATTTCATTTTCAATGAAATCCGGGCAACCGAGCCAAGCCGGACTGTTTCCAAATTTTGTATCGAATATCCGGGCAAACCCGAATTACCGGGTAATCTGGATACCTTAACTATAACGAGAAAAGTATATTTTTAAGAAATTACTGTTTTCTCAGCGTTGGACGTTGAATTGTTATTGGAATTTATAGACTTAAAATGCGCATTTTCAAAAAGATATTCCACAGTTTTTTTTCAAAGATTTGATTGTTTTTTCTACAAACGGGGAATAACTGCTTTTCATGACATTGTTGCATGTTGAGCAAGCTTGTTGAAATCACATGAAAATTCATAATTTTAAAATGTTTTCAAGCCAACTTCGTCAAAACTCCAGTTAACATTCTTGATTCTAGGATTTTTTTTAACTGATTTCATGATTGTTTTAGTTTAATGAGCATACCATTGGGATAGGCTTTCAAAAGCTTATTCATGAAAATCGTATTAAAAAGAATTTAAATTTAAAAAGAAAACTTCTCAATATGTCGCTGTTTGGCATGGTATTTCGATTATTTTTTCTGTCGATGTTTGGCATGGTATTTCGATTATTTTTTCTCTCAAAATAGCACGACAGATGATCGTCATAAAAATTTTGGGTCAAATCACAAAGTGTTTGACATTGTCCTTGTTAAAAATTTAGAATTTTTTTCGGAAGCTTTGATACTGACTTATGGCGATAAGAAATCTTAAACCGTTCACCCAGTCTTCATTAATCAGATTTCCTCATTGCCGTCAATATTCAAGAACGAAAATGTTTCACTTGTTGATGGTTTTTTATTTTTATTCTTTTTTGTTCAGACTTAGCTTCTTTCTGAATTTGATGAAAGAATAAATTTTATATATATTATCTGAAGAGAATATTCATCATACAACTGTATCTTTGCTTGAAACGGAAAAAAAATGATCACACTAACGGGCTCAGAAACGCCTGTGGTCATCTGCAGCACTCGGATTTTTTGTTTGCTCTCCCGATCTGCTTCCATGGATTAGAATTTGCAAATGGTAGATTAATAATTAGGAAAAAATATTATCTTAAAAACACCAATATAACGTTTTTTCAATAAATAATCTTGCATGTATGCCTTTAAAAGAACACATGATGATTAATAATGTATCGTTTAAAACATCGTAAAATTGATTCAATTTGAAAAAAGCTTCGCGGGCCGCACAAACATGTGTCGGGGGCCGCATGCGGCCCGCGGGCCGCGCGTTACTCATCCCTGCTCTAGAGTAACAACACCGAAAAAAGTTGAGGAAAAAAAACATTGAGACCAAAACATGGTTTATCCAACCGCAAGACTGACGAGTAAGATTTTTTTTTCGGTTTGCAGGGGAAGAACTCTGTACCGTGAATGGTCCAAGCTGGAAATTCCCCCGGAGGCAAAATGGCGCACCAGACAGACGGTCGCGAATTTAATTGAAAAGCTCACCCTCATTTTCGGGTCCCAGCCTCAGTCTTCAAGAAGCAGATTTGTTTGCTCCTCGTCCTTCATGGCCTTTGCCGGGAATCCAGGAAAGACTTGGCTTCGTCTTCGGATTTTTTTTTCTTCTTCCCTTACGCCTCAGCTTTACGTTGGCGTTGATGGCGTATTCGGCGCTGATGATGTTGATGAAAACGACAAACGTTTCTCTGATGAGACTGTCAGCGAAGATTACGCATTATGTGCAAATGTTGACGAAGAGCAACAAGGCAGCAGCAGGGATAAAAAATACTTCTGAAACCAACGAAAGAAAATCCAAGGTGTCATAAAGGTATATTCCCCAGAAGTTTTTTTTAAACATTTTTCTCTTCCATTTTGTTTTTCTAACGTACGCGGCACAGATGGTGAACGTTTGCCGCACTGATACGAAATTAATTTCAATTCCTGACAAAATTTAATAAAATTTAATTCGGGCTTATCTTGACAGGTTGGAGCTGAAAATGTTACAGCCGAAATCCCACCCGACGAAGTATGATACCGGAGACTAAACGTCATCTTTGGGAAGATTGAAAAGGCCATGAGGATCGAATTTGTTATTTTCACCAAACACGTGAAATAAACAAATCTTATTTGGTTCAAATAACTTTAAAATATATTGCACTTTGTTTTAAAAAAACTTTGAAACTTGAGAAAACTTTTCAGCAAGCTACAAGTTCAGTTCAATATTTCACCTTTATTGAACATATGGTTCGTTTAAAGTTATCTTTATAAAAAATGAAAAATTACCATGTAGTTCGATAGTACTTGCAACAAATATGATGTCGGACGATTGGAAATTCCGTATGGGTTTTTTTCTCTGTTAACTGGGGAGAATGAAGGTTACTGTGTATTCAACGAGAAATTCATTTGATAAAAAGTCAATAAAAGATAGAGACGCGTAAACAAAAAATGAATGATGAGAGCATTCCAATAACATAGATTATTTTACGTTTACCTGCTTTTACGTTGTAAAATATATACATGGATAAAAATGGCAGTGCATCAGTTTCACGTTATTAAAATCTAAATACTCAATTAAAATAACAATATTTTATTTGTATCATACATGATGTATTGAGGTTGAAAATTTGATAAGAAATTTTGACACTATAATTTTCCTTGGACGTGTTATTTTTTGTGGTTGGAAGTTATTTTTTTATTGTTTTTAAGAAGGCATGGTGAAATGAATTGTTTTTGAAAACCTATTTCAAACTAAGTGTTGAAAGATCAGGGACTTAAAACTTAAACATCAGTATCTCGTTGAAAAATTAACTTTATAATGAAATCATTACCCTGAGTTTGAGAAGCTTTTAGTTAACATTAGTGACTGGAATATATGAGTAAAAGACAAACCAACAATTTGCCTTTCTTCATACATAATTTTTATTATTCCTTCCTTTTAGGTCGTTTATTATTTTTTGATCTCATCAAATGCCATAACATCGTTACAGAGACAAAGTAAATTTTTATATGATCATGGGTTCTATTTCAAAATTCATATTTATTTTAGGCACTGGAGTGTCATTATTGTTGAAATTTTTCTTTTCGAATTTTCAAAATATTTCACTCGTTTTTCACTTTTTTGATTTCTGAATATTATATCAACCAAACCATTAAAGTTATTATGAATTGTTCTCAATTGTCACTGTAGTACTTGATTTTCTTACTTCAAGGGATTTGCTCGATCTTATTTTCTAAATCTAGGGCGAAGGAGTTTAATATGTCATTTGTGTTATGTATTTTTTTAATTTATTTAAATACATATTTCATCTAATATTTACACATTTGCTGATTTACTGATATTTATTCATGGATTAATTTAACTTTTTTATTTTTTTTACAAAAAAGTGGTATTTATTAGATTATTATTTTATATTTTATTAGTTTTATATTTAACCAAGCTCATCTTTGAAGTTGTGTACTATGAATAACTAACTTTTTTCGATGATTTGTTTTCTTCGTGAAATAGCGAAATCAAACTGAGGCAAAGAGTTTAATTGCACTGACGAGTTTTCAAAAACGATCTTATCCAGTTATCCCAACCTACATAACAAATTAAAAATTAAAAGTAACAGTAAGGAGAATCACTTCGTCTTTTAACAAAACTATAATAATTTAAACATATTATTATAAATATTTTTCGAAGCCTAAATATCGTTTTTGAAAACACATAAGTGTATCAGGAACAAGAATTAGGAAAACAAATTAGCTAAAAAAAATTCAATCAAATTTTTTACTATAGTTTTTATCACTGCTTCAAAGATAGAAATAGGAGTTTCCTTAAGAAAAATCTAGGAGCATAGAAGGTGTAGGAAAACTCGATCGCACCATTCACCAAAATTTATCCTGATCTATTACCTATCCCCTACTAACAAAACCCTTTTCTTGGATATTGAAATATAGATTCGCAGACGTATAGACGGTTTCTATAGATGGTGATATTGGCTTACCCTTGTTTCTGAATTTTTCAAAATTAACCTTTGGAATACAAAGGGACAAAAGGTTGTTAATTGATCCTATGAAGTATCCTACTAACAATCCCTCCTTCATTCCTCATTGACTACTAGGACGTGGCCGGCGCCGTTATTGATCATGTTCAAAGTGAGAGCATGAGTTTTGTGCATTGTGAATGAACTGCTAATCCCAAGAACCATTCTTTTGACCCTTGCACAAAGCTGATGGCCTCGATCAATCACGGAGTAGCAACCATTGGCGAGGTAGAACTTGTTCTGCTTAGCCACGCCAGCGATTATGGAACTTGAAGTGCGTAAGTTTAACAAAGTCTAATCAAATATGTTATTTGAAGTATAAAAGAGATGATCATATCCAAGCACTTCAAGTTCAATGATTTAAGGTGGATATGAGTAGTCAACTAAGCTAAGCTAAGCTAAGCAAAACTTTGAAACTTAAGAAAAGCATTCAATATGAAAGTTTTCACTAAATCATCTACTATTCCTCAGACCGCAAGTAGTTTTGAGTTCTGTGAAGAGAAGTTTTCTGTTTGATTATAAAGTAACGGTATTTTAACGATTTTTTTTCTTTCATATAGATTTTTAGAGTTAATCTGTTATCAATAATTGATTTCACTCAATACTGATACATTTTTAACAAAGTCTACCGAATTAACAAAAGCAACGATGGGCAGTTTTCTTGAATTATCGATCAAAATTTATGAGAAAATTTTCAAATGGAAATATTTATTTATTGATTTTTTTATGTTAAAAATGTTTATTTTTTATCTTGATTTTTTTCAGTAATTTCAGATAATTTTTTTAGTATATTAATTCAAATTTAAAAAAAAAGACGGCATATTCAATTTGAACTATTTAAAAACTATTTTTATTTTTTGAAATGTTTTCAATGAGCTTGTCTTTGTATTTTTATATCAAGATATTTTCTGGCTTTTGCCCTTGTCAAGACCCAACATCTCAATTGAGGTCAAAAAAATATTCAGACTTTGAAATTTTAACCAATCTTATCTACACATGAAAGTTTATATTCATTTTTTTATTTTCATTATTTTTAATAATTTTATGAAGAGACTAACCACCGTAATTTATATTTGTTACTTTAATTAAATCGGCCTTAGCGGTGAAAAGTGATGTCCTTTTAAGTAGGGACATCTAAAGATTATGAATTTTTTTTTATATAGATAGAATAGAAGGTTAGATGGAATGAAAGATGATGGAAATGAGCGGGTAGAATTTATTTGGAAGCATTATCATCACATATTAAATTTTTGTTCCTCACGGGCCTACTACTATGAAGTGGTAGATACAGATAAATAAAGTTAAGTTAAAATTAAGATACATACTTGAACAAAAAAATTGTAATTGTGTCTGATAGCAGAAGCCAACTTTATCAATATAAAAGTTTCAGTGAACAGACTGTTTCAAAAAGTTGATACAATATATATACATCCTTAGAATACTACAGAAGTTGATAACATGAAAGGGTATTTGAATATTTGAACATCAATTACCTAGTTATCTGTAATTCGAATAGGGTTTTTTTTAAATTGGGTTGTTTACGCGAGCCGGTATCAGAAATGTTAAATATTTCCCGGGTCGGTAATGGATGTGGCCGATAATTGGATTTTATAAAGATTTACAGAATGTAGGGCAGCAGGTGCGGGGCACATTGATAAGAAACAGAATATCCAAATTGTTCTCAGTTCTTTTTAGCTAGGACTCGGTACACATGCTTTGTTTTACTTATTTATTTCGTGTTTGATAGAAAAATAAAAACTCACGATGTTTTTCTTAGTTCCTTCTTTCAATGTCTAGATTTTGTTTAGAAAAATTAAAAATGTACTGGTTGGATCAGCCCACTTAAATGCGGGGAAATTCTGCAATTTTTATTCTATGGGGTCTCCTAACTTTTATTACAGTGAAACTTTTCGAATTATTATTTCAAGGGGCCCCCTTTAATGTAATAATTCCATTTTTCAATTTTGTTTATCTTGATTTCTAGAATTTTAAGTAGTACGATAAAGTAATGTTGTAAGAAAATAACCCTTGAAAGGACCGGGGCGATTGTCCCTAACGATCTCCATCAATCCGGTGTTGATCTAAGCATATTTTAGGCAAATTTGACTGTGAGGTTTTGATGATTCAAGCAACATCAATATAAAAAACTTTCTTTAGCAAAGAACGATAACATACACCTTTACATGTATTTTTTTTAAATGGAAAATAAGAGTGTAAAAAATTTTCAATAAGGGGTTTGAGCATATAAACAAATTAGATTTTGAAGTTCTTCCAATTTGAAGATTTCCTATAGTTTGAAGAACCGTTTGAAGGATTCATTGTTTGCATAAATCTGTGAACTTGTTTATAAAGCATCAATTATCTCGGAAACGTCGTTATGAAGTTTGCTTGCAAGTTATTCGACACTCCAATGAAATGCTAGCTTACTATCCAAAGGAAATGCAAAATCCATACCACCCTCATTTATCAAACTTTCCATCCGCTGCAACTCGAGCCTGCACACAATGCGCAATGCAAAACCGGTGCGAATGGTAAACTTTGTGATTCCAGAATCTGCCCAACCAATTCATTCAAGGGGGGTTCTTTCCGCCAAAAAGTTCACACACGACCTCTTCCCTTCCTTATTCTGTTCCTCAAGTTTAGAGATTCAGCATCCACCCGTAAACCAAAAGCTCGAAATGTTTCCACAAGCAGCCAGTTTTGCCTTTTTGGCAGGAAAAGGCGATTAGAGAAATGGTTGGTAATTTGATTTAAAGTTTTTCCATTCGGTTTCCCCGTACCCTTTTTGGTGGGGCATCGCTTTTCGGATGCGGTGCGAAACCATGATTTCGATTCCTTTTGCTCCAGAAAAAGTTGAAAAAAAAATCCAGGAAAGCTCATGGTACCGTCCACCTTTCGAAGGATTTTTTTCTCGCTCATCCGATATAAAATATTTTCTGAATATGTTGGTGTGTGTGAAAAGTGGTTTTGAATTAGCTATCGAAATTCCGTACTATCTGGAGCCACTTTTTTCCCCCTAGAAAACACCCTTTGGAAGCACCCGTTGCCAGGCGGAGTGATGAAGTGAGTTTTCTATCGCAAAAGTTGTCCTGGTGTAAACTTTTTCACTCGATCAATATTTCTTGATTGCTTCCGGGGAGAAAAGCTCCCTCGAAATGGAAAACGATCGGAAAAGTGTTTGGGAGGAAAAAAAATTCCCGCTCCAAAGGAAAACTAAAAACCAAAAACGGTTTTCATATTGAAAACGCCAGTCACCCTCCCTGGATGGTGGAACCAGCTGATGTGGACCATTTGTTGAAAGAGATTTTTGGACCAAAAGTTTTTAACTGCGAACAAAATCTAATGGAATTTTAATGAATGCCATTTCCGATTGGAAATGGACGAGTGTAGCTTTTTTTCATCTGCCTCTATCAGAAATCTCCGATGGTTTACTGGCAGTTTAATGGTTATTTTTTTTCAGACACTTACCTTTGATTAAGCATTCATCTGCAATGACAAGGAAAAGAAAATTCAATTATTAGTGGAATACTCAATCGAGCCGAATAGTGACAGATGGGTGAAGAAATAAGATATTGGAATCTCTGTAGTTCGTGGTAAAGTTTTAAAACTTAAGAATGGAAAGGAAATGGATTTTTTTCTTTTTTTTTTACATTTTTGTGGGAAAAAAAATGATGAAACTTAATGTTTGAAGCTTATTATATTCAAATTTAAATATTTTTTGTTCACATTAAAACAAATCGCTGATGTGATCATCACATATCTATTAAATTTTTTTTATTAACTGTAGCATCTAATCGCTTTAAATATTATTTTCCCTATGGCCGTAGGAACGGAGGGGGGGGGGGAGGTTTTGAGGGCTAAACCCACCCCCATCCCTTCCAATGAGGATCCTAAAAAAGCGAAATATTCTACTCTACACTAAAACTTTAAATTAAGAAATTAATTGAATAAAGTTAATCAAGAGTAACATCTAGACTAAACACTAATGCTAAAGCCTCAAAAACCAATGCAAAATTCAAAATTCAGCTTTTTTAAAAAAAATATTTTAAAAATTTTCTCACTTTTCATAGAAATAAAGTTCTGAATAATAAATTTTAAATTAAATTAAAGCCATATCGGAGGTTCTGTTTTTACATAATTCTCATAACTAAAACTATATTCCTATTTCAGCATCTATTCCTATTTCGGAATCTGTAGCCAGTTCCGGATTGAACGATTTGCAGTTCCAATAATCATAAGAAATAATAAATGAAAAGTGGTTTGGAATTCCTGGTACAATTTAGTTTTGCAGTTCATATACAATTTAAATCAAGTGATGCTTTTTAAATATTTTGAATATAATTTTCCTTATATGAAAAAATAGAAAAATTTAGCTTGATGTACAAAATCGAAGTTCTTAAACTTATTTCTTAAGGAGGGGGGGGTAGGGTCTAACGGGTATAAAAAAACACCATTTTCACGATTTTTTTCTAGAGCTATCGTTCAAACAAATGTATTCAATTTTTTTGCATTATACAAAGCATTGTTAAAAGAACATTTAGTAATTTTTTCGTAGAAAAATATTGAAAAATGAGCCGGTGACGGAGCATTTTCGAGGATGCCTTTTAGAAAACAGGATTTGCGGTGGACACTGTATCTCAGCACAGAATCATCTGAAGTCAAAAAAATCAGAGCAAAATATTTTTAATAGATGTTTTTCTGGACCCCAACGTTTTTATTTTACTAAAAAAAATTTTTATGAAATTTTTGTGGCTGTTTGAAGTAAAAACTACGATTTTTCACGAAAAAATCCGCCATTTTTCACCTGTAAAATCTCCCCAAAGTAAAAAAAACAAAAAAGAAAAACGTTGGGGTCTGGTATTTTATACGTAGAAAATATGTTCCAAATTTGAAAAGAATCGGATAAGTAGTTTTCAAATGACGATGTCCACGGACTTTAAAAATGTGCTTTCGAGAAAAACGCGTTTGAAGTTTCTGCTTTTGCTTTCTTGCAGTATTAGATGGGAGGAGATAAAGGCCTATAACTTCTACAGTTTTGCTTCAATTGACTTGAAAATTTGACACAACATTCTTGAAATGTTTTACAATAAGAAAATAAAAAAAAATCGATTTTTGAAAGTGTTAGACCCTACCCCCCCCTTAAACGAAATTCAATCATTTAAAGCTTCGAAATCGCAATGCAAAAATTATACGCTTCGAAGTTGCACAACTTTCTATCCAATTTTCGATAAGATGTAATTTTCGATCAATTAAAAAGTAAGAAGTTAAAATTTTTAAAATCCTAAAATTCCATCAAAATAAGTTTTCAGGTTGAAAAAGTTTTAAGCAACATTAACTCAATTCAAATAATATGTCACATATACCCAACAGCAAGGAGATTATAATCAAATTATTGAGGAGTTACGTTCACTAGGGCTCTTACTGATTAGTAAGAGAATCGCGACAAGAATCGGCAAATGTTCGCATCGCACTCGAGCAGTCTAGGCAACAAATAGGAGAATTACTCGAAAAAAAAGACACATAGAATCTTCGCAAGAATTCTTGACTGAAAAATTCGACCAGATAAGCGAAGGATTTGAGGAATTTAAACTGGAACTAGTAGCATTGAGAAATGAAAACCAAGAGCTTAAAATGGAAATAGTCACTTGCAAAGAACAAAACGGGGCTCTCTCGGAACGAATAGATGTGCTTGAGGTAGAACTTGATCGTATAAATCGTAAGGAGCTATCACGTAATGCAATTGTCCTGGGTGTTCCCATAACAGAAAAAGAAAACTCTTGTGCTCTCATTCAGCAAATAGGAGTGGCTGTAGGCTGCAATATAGAAGAAAATGAGATAGTAAATGCAAGACGTCTGACAGCTTTTGGAAAGGATCTGCTTAATGAAACCAGAAATTTGCAAGAAGGTATGGGAATTAAATACATATGGCCGGGACGAGATGGGAAAATTCTGATTAGAAGAACAGATGGCGCAAGACAAGGCCGTGTGAACGGGGGGGGTTTTAAGGGTTCTACCCCCCCCCCCCCCCCCCCATGGAGATTTTTTCCAAGTAAAATTTCTTAGTTCAAGAAATGAATCTTCATCCAAAAAGGTGTTTTTAAATAAGTGTTAACAAATATGTCACAAAATTTTCTCGCCTCCGGCGGAATTTACAACTCTAGGCCTAAGACATTTCATTCTGCGACAGTACATGACATATACGATTTGAAACTAGTTTATAATTTTCAGTTTGGATTTACAATTTAAAACAAAACCGTTTCTTGCCTTTGAAATTGGCATTTATTAAGAAATGTTTCTCAATAAGTTTATCCATAACGTTCTAACAAATCACTGTGATAATAATAAAAAACTGTTATATCATAACCACTTAAATGCTGATATAAAATATTCTCAAAGAATCCAACCAATTTAAACATCAACTTTAATTTGTGTTTATTGTTCTTCTAAATACTCAACTCGACATTTAAAAATTTTTTATAAATTACACAAGGCCACAAAATTTTCTATTAATATAGGTGCAAAGGATTTAAGAGCAAATTTTTAATAATTTAATTTTTGTGTCTTGCAAATCTTAAAAATAGATATAAATTATTTTAGAAAAATTTGCACTTTTCTGATAAAACTCTGATATTTTTTTCTTATTTACAAGTAGTTTTATTGAAGCATTTAACTCATAAAGTTTTTTTTTTGTGCCGAGTATTCAATTTCACTTTTCTGTGGTGTTTGTAAGAGGGGGGCCGTGATAAAATATAAAAATAAGAACTGAATAAAGGGTTTTCCTCAAACCTGTGATTCATTTTGACTTTTGCGAAAACGTTTATTAAAGTTTTCTTTTTGTTTACTTTTCCCAATTTTGAAAAATAATAGATTTTAAACGAACTTTGAAGATGTATTAACTTAATTATATTTGAGATATTTTTAAAGCAAAAATCAAATCCATCAGCAGATTTCGAGAAGTTGGTTTATTTGAAACATCAATTCAATTTTATAAATAAGTTATGAAATTTCGATGAAGTTTTTACTGTCTTCCAAAAATTTTAAAATTTTATCGAGACTGGGAAATAGCCAAAAATACAACAATAAATATTTTAAAATATAAAATGATCATATTGATGAAAATAATGTTCTTTTATTAGGGAAATTTCATAATTAATAAAATTTAGGCAGATCGAAAGTTAGAAGAAATGAATAAATATTGAAAAAGATCGAGTAGAATTTGATAAGAAGCATTTACATCACATGTCATCAAATTCTTCCTCAAGAAACAAATTTTCAAATTATGAATTTGAAATGGTCTTACTAAAAGAACATGACTTTCACCGACAAGGCCGATAAAATGAGTTAACATTTTATTATTATTTTCAAATAAATTAACTTTTTTTTTTTAATAAAGTTACCGATTAATAGTCAAACCGTTAAAAAAAATTTGAACAATTTTCAATTAGTTTGTCTTTGTTTTTCAAGTCTAAATTTTTGTGTTGAAAAATGATTCGAAGAAGAAACTTCAAAGCTTAATTTTAATGCACAATGTTGACTCAGTTAATATTTGATTTTCTGAGTTTTCCTAAAGCTTAAATTATGATAAACGTTTCAACTTCAGATCGCATCACGATAAGCATTATCACAAAAAAAGTTCAACTGATTTCAAATATAAAGTGATTTTCTGAATCCTTGTTTACTTAAAATTTCACCAATGATATCACAATCAGAAAATCCAAAGAGAATGGATTCATTTATGGATTCATATGATTACAGATAATTTTTATGATTTCAGATAATTCAACCCTTTAAGACTGCTGACAAGATTTGCCAGCCGATTTTCAAATGTTAAGATGAGGAGATATTTTTAATGCAATATTCTTTATATTAATCTCTTTTTTTTCTGTTACTAGTTTAAAATTATTTTAAAAAATTTTAATGGATTTGAATGAGAATGTTTTGCGAACCATTTAAATTAATATTATTTAAAGTTAAAATTATAAAATTAGCATCACTTAAATTGTAAAACACTTAAAATATATATATTTTTAAGCATTTCAAATAAAAAAAATTAAAAAAAAAAATTTCGATGGGGAGTCACCGAACAAATATTTTAACTTTTGGTGGAAATGCAAGCGTTACTGCAAGTGAATTAGCGTTACAGTTATTTTTTTCTTTAAGTCCTTCCTTCCTTATTTATTGTGTGTTTTGGTATTGTTAGTAATTCTAGCATAATTTGAATTTCAAAAAACCCCCCCCCCCCCCCCATGGACGAGTCCTTCGCACGGGCCTGGCGCAAGAGTTGAAAAAGTAAGCTCGAAGCAGGATTTGGTGAAGCTGATGGAATCAAAAAAGCGTGCACTGAACTTCTCTAGTACATCATCGTTTGCCATGTCGTCACCAAAGCGTCATCATATGCAGAATTAACTTCCAGCCACTGCCGTTCTATGTAAAATCAATTAATAAATCATGAATATTACATCTAAAAACTATTTAAATAATACAATCGAAGAATTAAATAAAAATAGTAATAAATTAAATCGTTTTTCTTTAAAAATTATCCAGCTTAATGCAAGAGGTATCAACAATCCTGATAAGTTTGATAATATAAAGTTATTGTTGAACCAAATTGGCGAAGAAATTCACGTTGTTGTCTTAGGAGAAACTTGGTTAAAGCATGAGCGCACCAAACAAGCTTATTTGCCGGAGGAATAGCTGTATACGTGAAGGATGGAAAAAAATGTGATGAAAAAAAATATACATCTTAGTGAATATCATCACATTCACGTTCGCTTGCAAATTAGTGAAGGAAAATGGATATCCACGCTATCTACAGACCACCCTCAACCAATGTAACCCACTTTTTTGAAAATTTGGAAGCCATACTGTCCGATAACGATTCAACTTCTTCATGTGTCATAGTAGGAGATATGAATATCCCAACAAATAAACCTTCCAGCCCAGATACAGTTGAATACTTGGATCTATTAAATTGCTTCAATTTTCAAGTTACGAATTCCTGTACAACAAGACCCGCTAGTAATAATATCCTAGATCATATACCTAGTCTGCTCCAAAATCGTCCAATCTAATATTGTAAATGAAACTATTTGTTCAGACATAAGCGACCACTGGATTATAATCTCTTCGATATCCTTGAAAAAAAAAATGTTTTCGCCCGCAAACTCGAAAAAGTCCTTGTAAACAACTCGATGCTCAACCAGCTTTGCAGAGAAAGCCTATAATCTTAGAGCTAATTCTGCAGAAGAACTCCTTTCGAAAGTAATAATATTATACCAAGAACTTAAGGTCCAATGTTCGACGACCTTCAAAGTACATGCCAAAGTGAAAGGAATATGCCCTTGGATGACAGTTGATGTTTGGGAATGGATGAAAATTAAAGATAGACTATACGCTAAATATAAAAGAAATCCATTCGATGAAAACACTCGTAACTTATTACAGCACGCATCAAGAAAATTAAAGTGGTGTAAACCAAATGCGAAAAAAGCTTACTATTGTAATTTGCTTAGTAACTCAAACTGCAAAAATGTTTGGAAATGTCTTAATAATTTATCCGGAAACAGATCCAAGCAGCATGATACACTTAAACTTTCAGTAGATGGAAACATGATAAGTAATGAGAAGACTGTCGCCGATACCTTCAATACCTTTTTTAGCAGCATAGGACCCCAGCTTGCCTCCACCATTACGAGTCAGCGGAATCCAAATCGATTTGGAACCTTGTCACATCTGCGAAACTCTATATTTCTGCAACCGGCTACCGATCAAGAAATAATCTTGAAGATTCGAGTCCTTGACTCGATGAAAAGTGCTAGACCTGATGGAATACCTACACACTTCATCAAAACCCATTTTAGCTTCTTCTCTAAATTAATGCGGGATGTTTTCAATGAAAGTCTATGTACTGGAAAATATCCGGACTGTTTGAAGGTCGCCAAATTCGTACCGATCCACAAAGCGGAGTCTAATGTGAACAACTACCGGCCGATTTCAGTTCTGCCAGCCTTCAGCAAAATCCTAGAACAACTATTGGTTCCAAGGATTACAACGTTTTTCAAGAGCCAAAACGTCCTATTTGATTGCCAATATGGATTTTGAAAAGTATCTAGCACGGCATCAGCTACTTGCGAACTCTTCTTAGATGTATATAAATCGTTGGATCAAAAAAAAATCAAGTTGGACTTCTTTTCCTCGACCTTAAAAAGGCATTTGATACTATAGACCACGAAATGTTACTCGAAAAATTAGGTTTCTATGGCATAAGGGGGATATCGCTTAAATTATTGAAAAGTTTCCTTATCAATAGAAGCCAGTATGGGTCTTTAAACGGAGTTCGAAGCTGTTACCAATCGTTGAGAGTTGGAATACCCCAAGGCAGTAACCTAGGTCCACTCCTTTTCCTGGTGTATTTCAACAATCTACCCAATCTCAATTTAAATGGTAAACCACGTTTATTCGCCGACGACACTTCTTTGTTTTATACTGGGAATGATGAGAACCAAATAGTGAACAGCATGCATGAGGACCTAAAAGTTTTGCAGAAATACTTCGACGAGAACCTGTTGTCCTTAAATCTGGCGAAGTCCAAGTATACACTGCCGGCCAAAAGTTTGGGATCACCCACTAAAAAACATGCAAATTTTGATCGTTCATATCTCAGCCGTCTTAAGACATATTGAAAATCTTCTGGTCTCATTTGATAGATAATGAGCAATAGCTATCTCGGAGGTATTTTGTCCAAATATAATGTTTTAGTTTTTAACTTAAAACTTAACCTAAAGTTATAACATTTTCAAAAAGTCGCACTCAATATTCAAAGCCGATCATCTCGGGATAGGGTGGACCAAATCTCAAAATTTGAGTGGCATTAGAATTCCTGTTCTTTACTTCTCAAAACACAATCAAAAAAATTTGAGAAAAAATTCAAGAATGTATTTTTAATTAATAAAATAGACACTTGAGTTATCGTCCAAAAGTTTGGGATCACCTCTTTGTATGGTGAGTTTGGGATCATTCTTATAAAAACATGCAAATTTGTTTTATTCATATCTTTCTCATCTAACATCGTATTGCAGAGCTGAAGGGTTCATTTGGAAGCTTAGGAATTGTTGTTTTTTAATAAATTCATTCAAAAATTATATTTTAAGGTGAGAACTATAAAAAAAATCTGGGAACTTTCAAAAAAACAATTAATTTCAGGTGATTTTTTTATGGTTATCACTTCAAAATATAATTTTTGAATGAATTTATTAAAAAACAACAATTCCCAACAATCACACGATGATCTGATTGTTGACTCCATACCAATTGAAAGAGTAGAAAACTTCACACATCTAGGACTCAACATCGACAACAGACTAAAATGGACCAAGCACATAGAGAAACTACATAAAGAAGTTAGTGCAACCTGTGGTTTGTTGTGGAAAATCAAGAGATTTGTTCCACGGAAACATTTAGCCATGATGTACCAAGCATACGTTCAATCAAAGCTGCAATATCAAGTTTTCATCTGGGGTGCATCAGCGGATATCCATTTGAAAAAACTCTAAGCTGCACAAAATCGATGTTTGAAAGCTGTCTACAACCGGCCTAGGATGTACCCAACACGCCTCCTATACTCAGAAGCTTTAAACTCAACGCTCCCAATAAAAGCTTTAAGAGAACTTCAAGCAACCTCGATCATCCACTCGCACTTTTATGACCAACGAACTCATCACAATGTTGTGTACGAACAACTGAGCCACGAATACACGCTTCGTAACCAGGCCGCCCTCAGAATTGATCAACCGCCTACTGAAATGGCTCGAAAAGCATTTCCCTACTATAGTAAACACGTTTACAACAATCTTCCTGGAACTCTCAGGGAAGAAACGAACGTCAAGAAATTTAAAACAATGCTGAAGCAATACATAAGAACCAAGATAGAAAGTTACTTTAACTAATTAGCTCTTATGTTGAAGTACCCGATGACTCATAACTGTGAGCCATAGCCGATAAACCCTTCCTTCAAAGAGATTTATATCACTGGAAGCAATGTGAAATACGCACTTCCCATCATTCACATGTCTAATATTGCCAACACCTACCCTACAAGCTGTTTTTATAAGCTTTACAATGTTTGTTTTTTTTTTCGTTTCCGGCCAACCGCCACCACCCGCCAATCGCCATCACCATCGCCCATCCACAATTTAAAGAAAAAATGAATGAAAAGTGAAATGTGTTGCTATACATACTAACGAAAGTGATGTACAATATTGTAAAACAAAAAACAATCAAAGCAAAAAAAATGAATAAAGAATGATGAAGAGGTTTTGCGCCCACTGGAGAAAAGCAAGAGGAGCACTCCCGCGGGCTTTTCCCTGCTCAAAAAGAAAAAAAAATATGACTAATTATCTTAAGCTTTAAATACTCAAAAACGACCTCGAAAAAATTTCAATGACAGATTATTGTCAAATCTTTAAACCAAAAAAACTAGAATTGATAAACAAATTCTGAAAATATATTTGACATCACAAATACGATTCTTATGTATTGTTTGTTATCCACCATTTATTTAATTATTTCAACTAATTTGTAAATCTTTGACGTGAAAAACCTTTACTTATAGTTAAAATAATCAACACTTAAAAACATGTGTTCTTTTGTAACTTTTTTCATTACAAGACCTTTTACTTTAAAAAGTTTCCTTTTTGATCGAAACGATCGAAAGAATTTTTTAAGATTTTTTAAATGAGATTTAGGAACTTGAGTTTTGTTTTAAAATTTTATATGGGAAAACGTGAAAATTTGTTAAAAAAAATGTTCCTTTTTATATATATTTTGCTCCAAGGCAATGCAAATTAAATTTCAATATATGGAGCTTACTGAAAATTCTCTAGCTACATCTTTACCTAAACGGCAAAGCGTTAGGTGCAGCAAAAAAATAATGTCTCAAACTCAACATTTTTTATAATGAAAAATGAAACTAGCCACACATACAGATATTCCATAAATTTTTAATATTATTTGCACTAGAAAGATATTGATTGATGATTGATGATCACTGAAACGTTTTGATGAAATGATTTTGACTAGATTTTCTTTCATTTGCTTAAAATATGGTTACCATGCCTTTTTCCGAGAGTGTAAACCTTGACACTACCTTAACCACAAGCTCAATTCATTGGCTACTGAATACTTGTCCATTATAAGGAAAATACACTAATTTTGTGCTTTACGTAACAGATATAACTAATGTAATATGATTCCAAATCGGTTTATATTAACAGATAGCCAAAAGCAATGGGACCGTAAGCGATGCGTTTGCGATTCACATTTGAACACTTGTGAAGAGATTTTATTGAACGGAGTTACTTGGAGAGCAAAGAAATTAGTTAAATAAAAAATCATATTTCAAATTGGTAATACGAGAAAATATGGAAGAATACAGCTTGTGCAAATGCATGTACTACATATGCACTATCGGCATACTCTTCTCGAAAGAAAAAACGTACAAAGGTTAAAAAAATACTAGCAAGAATTTAAAACTGATTCAGATTCAAAACATTTTCTTCCAATGTTTTGAACTTGAAAAACTTCTGAACTCTGCATGCAATAATTGACCTTGACCTATTTTCTCCCCCGTCCAGATACAGCTTCATTGATTTCCAATAGACAGAAATATAAGATACACGTATCTATGAAGTACTGGATAAGTCGTCTCGTACAACATGGACCAGTATCCCAGTGGCAGTATTCTTTAGGCTGCTGCCACACACCCAGAATTAGTAAAATATTGTGGGTCTTTAGAACATTTTAGGATTGATACTGTTTATACTTTATGCTACAGGAAAATAAAAATAAAGTATATTGGATTGAAAATTTGATAACCTTTGAGAACATGTATAGAAGGGTAGTATCATAATGGGTCATGTCGGAACTTAGTCGGTTTTCCGAAAATTGAACGATTTTCCGAAAAACGGTTCAGTCTCAGTGAGTCGTATTTTTGCAAAAAACTAATTTTCGTTAATACCAGATCTCGAAGTTTCTTAGTCATTTGGCAACAAAATTGAAAAATCGATTTTACGGATTCCCTTTGATCCTGCCTTTGGTGATTTTTAAAATTTAAAGGTCGATTTTTGATAAAAAGTAAGTTATGGACAACATCAAATCTTGATGTTTATTGCATTTTCGAGTCATTTGGCAAACATTATTTTTTCGGATTTCTCTTGGTCGTCCCTTAGGCGATTCTCAAGGGTCAAAAACTGAAACTTTGAGCTCTATGAAGCATCTTTAAATCAAGTCTGGTCGAACTGTAACTCTACACAGATCACTTGTTTTAGGCAATCTACAAAATTAATATGGTTTTTTGAAAGCCGATTGTGATTTTTTCTCCTACTTCCATAATCACCTTTTGTACAGTTTGTTGGAAAATATATAAAAAATGGAGAGTTAATCACCGTTAATTTATTTTTATGAAATAATGTTATCGGCTTTATCGGCGAAATGTCATATTTTTTTATAAAGATTATTTTAGAAATTTAATTTTCAAATTAAAACTATCCTTCCGCTCTTTTTCAACATTATTTATCTTATTCTTATCTTCTATCCGTCTATAACCTTTAATTCTTAAACATTCTTTCCCAAAGGCCAATAAAATAATTTCATAAAAGATAAAATTTCATAGAGAGAGGACGCTTGGACTCCTCTTTAGTGTTAATTGATTTTGTGGGGTAAAGACCCCCTTCGATTTTGGCAACATTCGGGCAAAACTATTCATTTTTGGCATCATCCAAATGATTGTTTTAAATTTTCTACTGATTGAGCAAAATAAATAAGAAAAATAAAAAAAGTTACAGAAAATCCGCCCGGTTTTGGAAAAATAAAATTTCCGGATGTGTTGCAAAAACGAAAGAAGTCTTATTTAAAAAAAAAAGAAGATTTAGTTTTCTATTCGTACAACAGATCCGCCATAATTAATATTTTTCTTCAAAAATGGTTAAGTTGAATAGAGCTGACAGAGTGAAAGACCAAATTATTCAGTTTTGAGCTAGTATTGCCAAACCAATTTTAAGATCAACTTCTATATTCTTGTTTTTTTTTACTTTTTTCTTTGAAAACGGTAACAGGAAGTATTTGACATCGAAATGTCTCAAAAATAAATGTGTTGTGCGTAGATCACTTGGTCACAGAGATGTTATTAAATATTCAAAGGGTAAGATGATAAAGTTCAAATTCAGTCAACCACGGGGAAGCATTTCCCCCTCAGCTAGACCTGTTAAGCTTTCAATCTAAAGTATTATCTCCCAACAAAATGTCTCTTCCGCATTTGACAAACAGGAAATCACCTGGATTACAAAGTAATTTTGCTCATACAAAGAAACCTACATACCATAATCCAGCTTGAATTCCTCGAGCTCCACTTTGTTCCCTTTTCCTGACGCTTCTCTATCATCCCTGCCTGCAACTGTCACGTACTTCTCGCAGAAAAACCCACATTCAGAGATGCTCAAAAACGAAAAGATTTACCCAACCTTGAAGGAACAAAACCGGAAGAAGCAAGGTCTTTTTTGTGCTTCCAGTTTACCCCGCTGCCTGGGAAGAAAAGTGAAACTTTATCCCGAATGATAATAATGATAGAGACCGAGGAGCATGCTAGTGCCGCGCCAAGGCTGTAATAACAAATGAGCTCGAGATGAAGAAATCCTTTCTTTCTCTATTGTTGTCGGGGTGTCCTTCGACGTTTCCGGTTCCTCGGAAGATTCCTCGATTTTAAGGATGCCACCCGCAGCCTTCACCCACCTTGAATTGGAAAGTGTTGATAGAATATAGGTAAGGTGGCTCCAGAGAGTGGCGTGTAGCCGGAAAAGTTTTTCACTTCATCATCATATCTGCAACGGCAGGAAGCTACACGCTATTCTTGAAAAGTTTAGTTTATTCAAAAGACCACATTACCATTTGTGAGTATGATTTTTCATTCAAACAAGATTCAAAATCAGCTTATAACTTTTCGCTCAACAATTCATATTGTTTCAACGAAAAGTTAAATAAATTTCGAAATGAATTACATATTGCCTGCCAAGATTTTAATGAAACCTGTGAAAATTAATTTTAGTGTGCAGCACTTGAACGAGAAACGTTTGCACGTAGTTTCCGACTGAGTTTCAGACTGAGGATTGCCTTTTCTACCAACTATCTAGGACCATATCACGACTGGCGAAGGAGACACAGAGCGATTGTTAAGCCCATAGATTACGACTGCCATAAGTTTTAATGCTGATTAATTTGTATTTAAACTTATTCAAATATAAGAACCATCTCGCGCCCATTCCAGCAAAAGTCTTCCAATATTCAAGCGAATGGCTCTTTTGAGGCAAAAAGTTAAGAACTTTGTGCTGGCTGCCCTTCTCGTGCTTTGGCTCAATGTTGCTTCGGCTGATATACAACCATTTCGGGTAATGAAGAAAGTTTTTATGTTACGACCAGAGGAACGATTTTTTTTTTTGTTCATTCAAGCGAGACAATCGTTTGGCAAGTGATCCATTGAAAGGTACAGAAATAAAACAGCGAAAAAAAATTCCAAAGTGGATGGAGCACACGGTTTATCTCTGGCATTGAATCTTGGAGCGACTTTGTATTTCTTTTAAATGGAAACGGAATTATGAACATAAATAAAAAAAATAACAAAATCCATAATGAGCACACTGTTTGAAAACAAAGAGGATATTTTTTTTCAAATTTTAAATAAAATTATTTGAAATTGTTTGACTCGATGATTCCAAACAAATCTTCAAATTGACAACAAACGAAATATACAAAATTGTGATACTACAAAAAAAGAAAAAAGAAGAAGCAAAATTATAAAAAAAAAAATCTGAACATTGACCAAATTGAAAAAAAAAAAATAAAAAATGACAAAAATGACAAAAATGACAAAAATGACAAAAATGACAAAAATGACAAAAATGACAAAAATGACAAAAATGACAAAAATGACAAAAATGACAAAAATGACAAAAATGACAAAAATGACAAAAATGACAAAAATGACAAAAATGACAAAAATGACAAAAATGACAAAAATGACAAAAATGACAAAAATGACAAAAATGACAAAAATGACAAAAATGACAAAAATGACAAAAATGACAAAAATGACAAAAATGACAAAAATGACAAAAATGACAAAAATGACAAAAATGACAAAAATGACAAAAATGACAAAAATGACAAAAATGACAAAAATGACAAAAATGACAAAAATGACAAAAATGACAAAAATGACAAAAATGACAAAAATGACAAAAATGACAAAAATGACAAAAATGACAAAAATGACAAAAATGACAAAAATGACAAAAATGACAAAAATGACAAAAATGACAAAAATGACAAAAATGACAAAAATGACAAAAATGACAAAAATGACAAAAATGACAAAAATGACAAAAATGACAAAAATGACAAAAATGACAAAAATGACAAAAATGACAAAAATGACAAAAATGACAAAAATGACAAAAATGACAAAAATGACAAAAATGACAAAAATGACAAAAATGACAAAAATGACAAAAATGACAAAAATGACAAAAATGACAAAAATGACAAAAATGACAAAAATGACAAAAATGACAAAAATGACAAAAATGACAAAAATGACAAAAATGACAAAAATGACAAAAATGACAAAAATGACAAAAATGACAAAAATGACAAAAATGACAAAAATGACAAAAATGACAAAAATGACAAAAATGACAAAAATGACAAAAATGACAAAAATGACAAAAATGACAAAAATGACAAAAATGACAAAAATGACAAAAATGACAAAAATGACAAAAATGACAAAAATGACAAAAATGACAAAAATGACAAAAATGACAAAAATGACAAAAATGACAAAAATGACAAAAATGACAAAAATGACAAAAATGACAAAAATGACAAAAATGACAAAAATGACAAAAATGACAAAAATGACAAAAATGACAAAAATGACAAAAATGACAAAAATGACAAAAATGACAAAAATGACAAAAATGACAAAAATGACAAAAATGACAAAAATGACAAAAATGACAAAAATGACAAAAATGACAAAAATGACAAAAATGACAAAAATGACAAAAATGACAAAAATGACAAAAATGACAAAAATGACAAAAATGACAAAAATGACAAAAATGACAAAAATGACAAAAATGACAAAAATGACAAAAATGACAAAAATGACAAAAATGACAAAAATGACAAAAATGACAAAAATGACAAAAATGACAAAAATGACAAAAATGACAAAAATGACAAAAATGACAAAAATGACAAAAATGACAAAAATGACAAAAATGACAAAAATGACAAAAATGACAAAAATGACAAAAATGACAAAAATGACAAAAATGACAAAAATGACAAAAATGACAAAAATGACAAAAATGACAAAAATGACAAAAATGACAAAAATGACAAAAATGACAAAAATGACAAAAATGACAAAAATGACAAAAATGACAAAAATGACAAAAATGACAAAAATGACAAAAATGACGAAAATGACAAAATTGACAAAATTGACAAAATTGACAAAATTGACAAAATTGACAAAATTGACAAAATTGACAAAATTGACAAAATTGACAAAATTGACAAAATTGACAAAATTGACAAAATTGACAAAATTGACAAAATTGACAAAATTGACAAAATTGACAAAATTGTCAAAATTGACAAAATTGACAAAATTGACAAAATTGACAAAATTCACAAAATTCACAAAATTGACAAAATTGACAAAATTGTCAAAATTGTCAAAATTGTCAAAATTGTCAAAATTGTCAAAATTGTCAAAATTGTCAAAATTGTCAAAATTGTCAAAATTGTCAAAATTGTCAAAATTGTCAAAATTGTCAAAATTGTCAAAATTGTCAAAATTGTCAAAATTGTCAAAATTGTCAAAATTGTCAAAATTGTCAAAATTGTCAAAATTGTCAAAATTGTCAAAATTGTCAAAATTGTCAAAATTGTCAAAATTGTCAAAATTGTCAAAATTGTCAAAATTGTCAAAATTGTCAAAATTGTCAAAATTGTCAAAATTGTCAAAATTGTCAAAATTGTCAAAATTGTCAAAATTGTCAAAATTGTCAAAATTGTCAAAATTGTCAAAATTGTCAAAATTGTCAAAATTGTCAAAATTGTCAAAATTGTCAAAATTGTCAAAATTGTCAAAATTGTCAAAATTGTCAAAATTGTCAAAATTGTCAAAATTGTCAAAATTGTCAAAATTGTCAAAATTGTCAAAATTGTCAAAATTGTCAAAATTGTCAAAATTGTCAAAATTGTCAAAATTGTCAAAATTGTCAAAATTGTCAAAATTGCCAAATTGTCAAAATTGTCAAAATTGTCAAAATTGTCAAAATTGTCAAAATTGTCTAAATTGTCAGAACTTTTAAAATTGTCAAAATTGTCAATTTTTTTTTGTGTCGGTTAAACAAAAAACGACCTCAAATTATTTGAGGGATACTAATAAATAGTTTTCTGGTTTCCTGGATCATCACAGAAAAAATCTAATCAACTAATGAAAAGTTGTTTGCAGTTCATTTGATCATCGGAGAATGTCTGTTCCCTAGATTTCACTGATTCATCTCAAATAGCACATTTTTATCGTAGCTAATGAAAGCGGAAACTATACGAAGAAATCGATTGCAATCAACACCAAACTCATTCAAGCAATTGCATCGATTTGCTTAGTAGTGTAGCATCCCGGTGGAGCAAAACGAAATGAAACGAATCGAAAAAAAAAATACACTTAGACAAAAACTCATCCGGACGTGATTACTTGTGGGACTAATTTGGAGCGTTAGAAGTGTAGTTGTCCTAGTTGTATCTTCAAGGGGGCAGTTCCAATCCGAGTACTGATTGTTGGGCAGGAGCTGGTAAATAATAATAACAGACTGAAGTGGGGTCCCACTTTTTTCTCCGATTACTGTCCACCCAAATCGACAGGATGCTGTCCTGCATAGTCGTTAGAAAAAATATAGGAAACGGAAGACAGCTCTGGAGCAGCAAACGGTTCAATGGACAAGGAAAAGCTCCGATGCTCGTTAGAGGAAATAGGTCAATCGATCTGAACAAATTGGACAGATGGGTGGCAGAAAAAGCGAACAAAGTTCATGTTGTTTTTATTTCATAAGACGAACAGGGATGATCCGATTTAGTTAAGATGCATGCCACTTTCTTCATCTTAGTAATGTCAATGCCAGGGCAAGGTTTTTCTTTGAAGTTCATTTAGTTGTAGGATGTTCCCTGGAAGTGACACTCACATTAAAATCTGGCCAATGACATGGGAATTAATTTTTCATCGGAAGCTGCTCGAATTCCGATGCATCACCATCAACAATCGGAACCTGCTACTCAACTCAACAACACAAACACAAATTATAAATGTACAACACCGGCTCCTATCAAGTGTTCGCAATGAATGAATAATGGATGGATCGGTTGCTATCATCGAAATTACGTATTCATAGATCGGCACAATCGACAACATTGCGATACAAACAGTTAGTCACTACTAATGTCGAACCGCAACAAACGTAATTAATCTTGCAAAATATTGTTCCGCGTCACGAATTGCCGTACATAGCCTAGCAAAATCACAAAGCGTTTATTTTAACAAATCGGACGAGAATCAGAGGCCGTTGCCAATAAATAATACACAGTTCAATTCGACGGCTGAAATTGGGTTCATATGTTTTATGGGATTGTGCCAATTATTAAACTGACTGCCTCATTTATTATGCGATTTTGCCTGTTGAATTTCAACAGGTTGAGAAAATAAAACATTTAACTTTTTCACTTTTGCAGTCAAATAATAACGGAGTTTAAAGTGTTTTGACAAATTTCAAAGACAAACAGTATCGTTTAGAGATAGTCAAGATTCAAGATTCAAATTATTTTAAAATTTATTTTTTTTTTTGAAAACTTTAAACCATTTTGACATATTTTTTTTAAACGTCAGAAAATTTTTGAAAAATTCACAAAATTTTATCAATAGTGATCATAAATTATAATTTTCAAAATAGGCATCATTTTTGATTATTTTTGTGTAATTTTTGTGTGATTTTTGTGTTATTTTTGCATCTTTTTTGTGTGATTTTTGTGTGATTTTTGAGTAATTTTTGGGTCACTTTTATGTCATTTTTGTGTCACTTTTGTGTCTTCTATGTGCCTTTTTTGTGTAATTTTTGTGTCAGTTTTGGGCAATTTTTTTTGTCATTTTTTTGTAATTTTCGTGTAATTTTTGTGTAATTTTTGTGTAATTTTTATGTAATTTTTGTGTAATTTTTGTGTAATTTTTGTGTAATTTTTTGTGTATTTTTTGTGTATTTTTTGTGTATTTTTTGTGTAATTTTAGTGTAATTTTTGTGTAATTTTTGTCATTTTTGTCATTTTTATCATTTTTGTCATTCTTGTCAATTTTGTCAATTTTGTCAATTTTGTCATTATTGTCATTTTTGTCATTTTTGTCATTTTTGTCATTTTTGTCATTTTTGTCATTTTTGTCATTTTTGTCATTTTTGTCATTTTTGTCATTTTTGTCATTTTTGTCATTTTTGTCATTTTTTTCATTTTTGTCATTTTTGTCATTTTTGTCATTTTTGTCATTTTTGTCATTTTTGTCATTTTTGTCATTTTTGTCATTTTTGTCATTTTTGTCATTTTTGTCATTTTTGTCATTTTTGTCATTTTTGTCATTTTTGTCATTTTTGTCATTTTTGTCATTTTTGTCATTTTTGTCATTTTTGTCATTTTTGTCATTTTTGTCATTTTTGTCATTTTTGTCATTTTTGTCATTTTTGTCATTTTTGTCATTTTTGTCATTTTTGTCATTTTTGTCATTTTTGTCATTTTTGTCATTTTTGTCATTTTTGTCATTTTTGTCATTTTTGTCATTTTTGTCATTTTTGTCATTTTTGTCATTTTTGTCATTTTTGTCATTTTTGTCATTTTTGTCATTTTTGTCATTTTTGTCATTTTTGTCATTTTTGTCATTTTTGTCATTTTTGTCATTTTTGTCATTTTTGTCATTTTTGTCATTTTTGTCATTTTTGTCATTTTTGTCATTTTTGTCATTTTTGTCATTTTTGTCATTTTTGTCATTTTTGTCATTTTTGTCATTTTTGTCATTTTTGTCATTTTTGTCATTTTTGTCATTTTTGTCATTTTTGTCATTTTTGTCATTTTTGTCATTTTTGTCATTTTTGTCATTTTTGTCATTTTTGTCATTTTTGTCATTTTTGTCAATTTTGTCAATTTTGTCATTTTTGTCATTTTTGTCATTTTTGTCATTTTTGTCATTTTTGTCATTTTTGTCATTTTTGTCATTTTTGTCATTTTTGTCATTTTTGTCATTTTTGTCATTTTTGTCATTTTTGTCATTTTTGTCATTTTTGTCATTTTTGTCATTTTTGTCATTTTTGTCATTTTTGTCATTTTTGTCATTTTTGTCATTTTTGTCATTTTTGTCATTTTTGTCATTTTTGTCATTTTTGTCATTTTTGTCATTTTTGTAATTTTTGTCATTTTTGTCATTTTTGTCATTTTTGTCATTTTTGTCATTTTTGTCATTTTTGTCATTTTTGTCATTTTTGTCATTTTTGTCATTTTTGTCATTTTTGTCATTTTTGTCATTTTTGTCATTTTTGTCATTTTTGTCATTTTTGTCATTTTTGTCATTTTTGTCATTTTTGTCATTTTTGTCATTTTTGTCATTTTTGTCATTTTTGTCATTTTTGTCATTTTTGTCATTTTTGTCATTTTTGTCATTTTTGTCATTTTTGTCATTTTTGTCATTTTTGTCATTTTTGTCATTTTTGTCATTTTTGTCAATTTTGTCAATTTTGTCAATTTTGTCAATTTTGTCAATTTTGTCATTTTTGTCATTTTTGTCATTTTTGTCATTTTTGTCATTTTTGTCATTTTTGTCATTTTTGTCATTTTTGTCATTTTTGTCATTTTTGTCATTTTTGTCATTTTTGTCATTTTTGTCATTTTTGTCATTTTTGTCATTTTTGTCATTTTTGTCATTTTTGTCATTTTTGTCATTTTTGTCATTTTTGTCATTTTTGTCATTTTTGTCATTTTTGTCATTTTTGTCATTTTTGTCATTTTTGTCATTTTTGTCATTTTTGTCATTTATGTCATTTATGTCATTTTTGTCATTTATGTCATTTTTGTCATTTTTGTCATTTTTGTCATTTTTGTCATTTTTGTCATTTTTGTCATTTTTGTCATTTTTGTCATTTTTGTCATTTTTGTCATTTTTGTCATTTTTGTCATTTTTGTCATTTTTGTCATTTTTGTCATTTTTGTCATTTTTGTCATTTTTGTCATTTTGTCATTTTTGTCATTTTTGTCATTTTTGTCATTTTTGTCATTTTTGTCATTTTTGTCATTTTTGTCATTTTTGTCATTTTTGTCATTTTTGTCATTTTTGTCATTTTTGTCATTTTTGTCATTTTTGTCATTTTTGTCATTTTTGTCATTTTTGTCATTTTTGTCATTTTTGTCATTTTTGTCATTTTTGTCATTTTTGTCATTTTTGTCATTTTTGTCATTTTTGTCATTTTTGTCATTTTTGTCATTTTTGTCATTTTTGTCATTTTTGTCATTTTTGTCATTTTTGTCATTTTTGTCATTTTTGTCATTTTTGTCATTTTTGTCATTTTTGTCATTTTTGTCATTTTTGTCATTTTTGTCATTTTTGTCATTTTTGTCATTTTTGTCATTTTTGTCATTTTTGTCATTTTTGTCATTTTTGTCATTTTTGTCATTTTTGTCATTTTTGTCATTTTTGTCATTTTTGTCATTTTTGTCATTTTTGTCATTTTTGTCATTTTTGTCATTTTTGTCATTTTTGTCATTTTTGTCATTTTTGTCATTTTTGTCATTTTTGTCATTTTTGTCATTTTTGTCATTTTTGTCATTTTTGTCATTTTTGTCATTTTTGTCATTTTTGTCATTTTTGTCATTTTTGTCATTTTTGTCATTTTTGTCATTTTTGTCATTTTTGTCATTTTTGTCATTTTTGTCATTTTTGTCATTTTTGTCATTTTTGTCATTTTTGTCATTTTTGTCATTTTTGTCATTTTTGTCATTTTTGTCATTTTTGTCATTTTTGTCATTTTTGTCATTTTTGTCATTTTTGTCATTTTTGTCATTTTTGTCATTTTTGTCATTTTTGTCATTTTTGTCATTTTTGTCATTTTTGTCATTTTTGTCATTTTTGTCATTTTTGTCATTTTTGTCATTTTTGTCATTTTTTATGTTGAAGAACTGAGTCCAAGTTTTAAACAATTTTGTTGAACCCTCCTTTTTTATTTCTTGTGTCTTTGTCTATTTCTCAATAACAGCAAATTTTTTGTTTGTTCTTTTCATTTTTTATTCTTCAACAGTAGGTTTTAGGTATTGAAATCTAAAGCTTTTTATACTTTTAATAATTTGATCAGTTTAATTTAAAATTAACATATTCTTTATCTTATACATCAGCTTTTCCGCTTGAAAATTGCACAGTAAAGCCAACAGTTTTCCCTTCTCCCTCTCAAACGTAGAACTTGGAAAATTTTCATTTTTCATAAATCCGCTGAACCGTGATAAAATATGTTCAGCTTTCCCGTTTACAGCCCGATTGCATCTTGTCACAAATCAGAACCCAGGCAACCGAATAAACGAACGAAGAAGCATCCTGTATTCGGAAGTTGCCGGGATTTTCCTTTCTTACAGCCAAAGTTAAATCGAATTTTCGTTATCAATCAACTGTGTAGCAAGCAACGCCGGCAAACTGAACGAACATATTACAAAGCTGTCTTTCTCATGTAAACCAGCAGCATCACAATCTTTGCGACTTACTTCACCTGGTTCAACTTTCATGGCGCAGATAGCATCATGCCTGCATACATATGTGCTTCCTGGTTCCACTTTTAGGTCCGAGTCGTCGGGAATCCAGAGGACCCGCATCCGGTTGCAAGGATCCTTCTCAGTGAGTTTTGCATTTTTTCCACTTCGTTTGCCATCATCGTCGTTGCCAGTCAGCTGGCTAGTAAATTGGTAACTTGCTGGCTATGCTAGTGAACTTGCAATTTTCCACCACCAGATAGATGTACATACCTTTCCCTACATACATCAGACATCTTGTGCTCTAGTTTGGCCGAAAACATACTGAGGTTGTCTTGTCATTGTTTGTCAAACTGAGCGAATACTCAACTTGACTTGAGTCCTTTCGAGGTGGCCTTTTTCATTCGAGGGAAAACCTGGATGATCATAAAATACGTTACTTTGGAAGGATCTACGGGGAAAATTAGATGCCTGGAGATTTTATGAATAGATCGTTGAGAATTTTACCTTCGATTTTTAAAATGTGCCGAAAATTAATAGTTAGTTCATGTTCATACTATTGAAGATTGAAGATTGAAAGCTGTTTATAATTGTTGGCACCTTTAGTCAATTCATGATTTGATTCGAGAAATGTAGATTATCAACCATGGGTGCACGGATTCACCGCAGTTTTACCTAAGCATGAACACCTTCATATTCTTACACTCTTCAATTAAATGTGTTTCATACCCGGCACCATGGCTTCGTATTTTCTATTGTGGATGGATGTTTCGTGTAGCTGGATTAGTATATATTATAAGAATGTTCAATTCATCTCCAAACATGTTAAAAATTCATAAAATTTACAGTTATATAAATTTACTCAGGTATTCCGGCATCCGTGTATATACCAGTTTCCAGATGATTGAACATTTCGTTATATAAGAATACAATGATTACGAAATTTAATGTTTACTTTCACATCTTAACTAGTAATAGGACTTTGGCTCATGACTTACCTTACCCACTCTGATAATAATCCCAATTCACTCCTCTTGTTGAACCTCTTATTGGTTTTCTGATCACCACCTTCTTTACTTCCACTAGGTTTGTTTTAACAAATCACCCTACATCCTTCGCCTTCTAAATATTTGGGCTTATAATTCTATTTTTTCTTCGCTTCACTGCTTTATCTTCACTACAAACTTCCTCCCTTCCTCACTTGCTGGAAACAAAGGGTAGTTTTTTTTCCAAAATACCATTTTCCCCATAAACTGAGCACACATCTTCCACAATTCTAAATCTTGTAATAAAGGCTGTATACAAGGCATGAACCGCAATCATTAAATTTCTAAATAACTATTCAACAAGATTTCGACCACTTTCAATTTCTAAGGACAAACGCTCATATCATATAATTTGTGAATAGAGTTTATCATCGTTAAATAGGATGGATCAAAACAAAATTGTCCGAGTTTAACATAAAACATTAAAAGTTTTGATTCGTCTCTACCATGAGCGCTCTGAGTTGCTATTTGTAGGTTGGGAGCATTTCTTCAACATGCCCTCTAGCCTTAAATTTCACCACCTATTAAGCTTTCTTCTATTGGAACACTAATGCCTGTGTATCCAGTTTTCTTTCATATTCTTTAAAGAAATTAAAAATTAATCTCTTGTTTTTCATTTCATCGGGCATGTCACATTCAACTTTGAATAATATGTTGAAGAAAGTTCTTATCAAGTTAAATATATTTATTTTGATTAATGGTCTATTATAGTTGGTCCTGTACCTTAAGTGAAAGTGATTTGGAAACTAAGTTGAGCGTAAAACTCCCAATTTAAATTAGATGGAAAATTAGAATCTAATCAAGATTTCAATCAATCCGTACTTCCGACAAGTGCAAAGGAACTCTCGAACCGTAAGGTTGTGTAGGTAGATACCCAGTAATTTTGGCACTTGGGGTCCAACGAATCGATCTCAAAGAATCGATTTTTTCGAAGCGCTGTTTTCAAACTTAGATGGAAGCAAAAAAATTTTAAATCAATTTGTTAACCCAAATCTTAAGAAAAATGAAGATTTCTCAATGTCATTCTCGGAAATTTTAAACTAGGAGTACAGGTTTTTTACCATTTTAATTTTTAGTTCAAGAAATGAATAAACCGTAGTGAAGGCAAGGTATTTAAAAACAAGTGCATATAAACATTTCAGAAAATTAGCTTGCCCCCGGCGGAATGTTTCTTATTTATCACTTTAGGATATGTGTTGAAAGAAAAATTTAAATTTCAATTCTACAAACCGTTTGTATTAAAATCAAATCTTGAAACCTCATAACCCCACCTCGCCTTTAAAATAAGTTTTTTTTTAAGAAGTGTAACTAAACAAGTTCAGAATTTGATATCAATTATTTAAACTACAAAAATCATTCATCAAAAAAAAATTTTGAACACATCAACAAGCCGGTAGCTGTGTCACTGGTAAACTACTAACGAAAATCGCAAACCCTAGAACCATTACTTTATAACTTATCTCTTTGGTTGTTTAAAATAATATCGTCTATGTCATAACTTGTTTTGTGGAGATATGATTTTTTTATGAAAACCAATTTTAGCTTCAATTTGATTTTGTGTTTTTGTGTAAAACTTTCATTTGGCAAAAAAAAATTCATTTTTATTTTTTTTCGGGTGCAAAGAATTTAAAAGCTTATTTTTGTTTATTTTTTTATTCTGAATCCACCCTGTCCGATATAAATCTTGAAAATAGATGAAAATCATTCAAATTATTTTAATTTTTTTTAATTTATCTGAAAAACAATAAAAAAAAAATTGGAAATAAAACTTTATAATCAATGATCCACTTTTCCGGAGACCACAAATCATTTTGATTTCTGCAAAAAAAAATTATATATATATATATATTGCTTTTGTTAACCATTTGGAAAATTCGGAAATTTCAACGAAGCATTTCAATACAAATGGAATGTTAGATAATTTTGAAACCAAAAATCGAATCGTTTTGCAATCTTCAACAAATTTATTAAGTGAAATACAACCTTGTTTTTTTTAGTTATAAATCGATAACAGAAAAACTTGTAATAATATCTTTTCTAATAAAAAAAAACAGAAGTTTACTTTTTAAGATTTTTTTTTTGAAAAATCAGGTTCTCTAGGAAAAATATTATTTCTTGATTGAATGGAAAATGGTAGAGAATTTATAAATCATTGTTTGTCTTTCATGTAAGTTTGTTGGTATATCAAATTATTTTACTCAAATCTGATTCATTTTTGAACTCATAAATGCCAACTCACCAAAACTGAAGGCGATAGACAAAATCTGACAAAAGATTCGAAGTCAGGACGCTAAAATTTTCAAACTCTATATGCTAACAACATTGTTTGTGCCTTTTGCCTTTCCTGGCCTCAAAATTTCAATTTATGACGACAACATATTCAGAGCTTGAAATTTTAATCTATAAAAACTCAGATTGAAAACTTTGATGCAAATTATTAGTATTTTACCAAAAAAATTTAATAAATGATTAGTTTTGAGCAGATCTAAATCTTATTCTTGAACTCGGATTTATTTATTTTTTTGATTCCGTTTATATGTATGCTTTTTCTGTGCATCGATTTTTATGATCAGACCTCACCAATTAAAATCTGAAAATCGGAGTTATAATTTAAAATTATGTCAGAAATATGAATGAAACCAAAAAGCAACCACTTATCCCAATATAAGAGAGCGTCCATTATGTGTAATAAATTATCAAATAATCTTGATTGATTACTCGATGAAAATCACCCTGGGTGTTTTCTGATGATTTTTAACCTGATTTCTGTATATTGAATCAGGACCCTCTTGATTTATGGAAGGGGCACTTTGTGCTCTAAAAATTATCCTTAAATGAGAATTAATACAATTAAAAAAAACTTGAAGAGAATTACTTCTCAATTCATGGAATTGAAATGAATTTTATCGTATATATCGATTCATGGAATTGAAATGAATTTTATCATATATATATCGATTTATTTGTTAGGGAGCCCCCCCCCCCCTCTGGTAAATGGGGTGAAGGGAGACTCATAACTTTACTGGAACACAAATTTCACATCCACCGTTTGAGTGGTTTCTGAGCTCGTGAGGAACACTGATACAAATTCTATCGATTTATTAGAGATTTTAGCGGTTATACTAAACGGCAAACAATGATTAAAAGCTTTTAGCAAAAAAACATACAGAAAGTTTTTCGATATTGTAAAAACTATTGCATGAGCTTTTGAAAGCAATCAACAATATAATTAAACTTTGCCCCATTTGGATTTATCGCCTCATAACTTGGAAACAGAAAAAAATAGATATTCCGTTTTCAAAGAATATGCGCATGGTTATCTTGATTCTTACCAAAAATAATATTTTTGATGAAATATCGCCCTGAAAAGATTTAATGGAAAAACTGTTTTTTGTAGGACCACCCTAACCTCATGAGAAAAAATTGCAATAAAACTTTAAGAACAAGAAATTCATGTTGTACTTTATTGACAGACCTCAATTTTTAATGTAAACGGGCACTGAATCCGTAAATGAAATTCAAAAAAATCTCAGAAGAACAGTTTTAAAGCTATATTATGCTATGGAAAAATAAAAAAAAAGATTTTGTACCCAACAGAAAATCAGATTTTTTAAATGTTACCATCGCGTCTAAAACTTTCGCTGAAACAAAGTTTTCTCTTAAAAATGCGTTTTTATAATATTTCTATCATAATGTCACTAATATCAACAATTTTGTTGATCATACACAAAAGTCGAAATCAGAAGATTGATAGCAATTTTTTTCACCTTTTTATGCGAAAGAGAGGTTGACTGTTATGCAGCTTGAGATATTTTAATCTTTGTACAAATACTTTTTTTTATTTTTCCAAATCTTCATATTTTGAGCATAACTCAAAATTAGTTCTACTAAGATTTTTTTGATTTTCATTTTCGGATTCAGCGCACGATTTCGCATTCAAAAAGACTTTTGGTATACTAAGTTCAAAAATGCTGTAAACTCGTGTAACTGATGATCCAACAAATCTTCATGGAAAAAATCTTCTAATTCTGGATTTTGATTCTATTTACTATCCTTCGTCCAGTTAAAAATTCATATTTCGCCTTCATTTTTAGAATTCTGAGATTATCAACTTTTTAAAAAAATATTTTTTGAAATTTAAGTATTTAATATAAAATATTATTCATTTCATCTTCATTTGATAAAATAAAAAAATTTGTTGCAGACTTAAAACAATAAGGGTTCAAGAAATATCCAAGATTCAAATTAGGTTGAAATTTCTTAAAAATTTTGGCAAAATTGTAGAAATCAACAATAGTAAAACTTGTAATACTCTTTTCTCAAAAATCACTCGCGATCTTCGAATCAGTTGAAGAATGAATTTAAACCTTCGATTATGAAATCTTTCTTATTTTCTACAGTTTTACCCAAAAAGTGCCCAAATTGATTTAGGGAAATTTTACCAATTTTCCTATGTTTTTTCGATAACAATAACTGATACAAAAAAAAACTAATTGCATATTTGGAATCAGTGTCTCCAAATTAATCTAAATCATTTTTTAAGTTCTGTGCACCTCGGAATAAGGTTGATTTTATTGCCTTGTGTGATTGTATCCCGTAAAATTCCATTTCTGGACCATTGTGCAACGGAATGACATATTATAGCATTCAAAAGCTGTCCACAAAATATTTATCGGGAAATAGTACATGTATGTACACAGAATACTTTTTTAAAAAGAACTTTTTCTACACGGTTGTATTTTGAACGATTTTCTCGAAATAAGACGGTTTTCTAACATGTCAAAGAATGTCCTACACATTCCCGCATTTTTTCCAAAACTGTTGGGTGGTCAATTGATTCGGATGAAACTTCTCTAAAGAAGCATGGGATGAAATGGCTACTTCGAGACTCTGCAGAAGTTCCGTAACAACCGTAGAAGAAAACAATATCCAATATTAATCTTTGAACTTCCAAATTTTTTTCAAACCACCTTAGGATGATCGACCAGGTTTGTAACGATCGATTTACAGTTAGCTACTTAACTTTAAATGCGCGATAATTTTTGCCCGATGGTTTTGAAATTTTTCAAACGATATATTTTTTTTTAAAGGTACACAACAATCGTTTGAAAAATGAGTCCGGTGCTTATTGTTGGCGTCTCAAATTTAAAACGGTTTTTATAGTATAAGTTTCATTGTGAAGTTTTCTTATTTAAATTTCTAAATATTCTAATATGTAGTGGATTTAATTTGTGAGCTGACAGCTAAAAATTAATAACTCGTGCTAAACAAATCTCAATAAATAGCCTTAAGGCCGGATTTGCCCAAAACACAAAAATTTCAGTTCAATCGTATTTGATGACTAAAGGAAGGGCCAAAGCCAATCGAAAAAATCGAAATTAAAATGTTCAATTTAAAAAGTCATAAAACGTTGAAATCTAGGTGTTATCTCTAATAAAAATGACTACAAAAATAACAAGAAGGGAAATCTGGTAAATCAAGGTTGACATTTGATGCCAAATGACTAAGAAATGCATAAAATGTCGGAAATTGATGTAATTTCGAAAAAAAATTGTACAGCCAAAATCGAATTTTAAGGACTTTATGAGACTTTTTGAAAAATCTAAGTTTTTTTGGAATGTTTCAGAAAGTCGATTTTTTGCCATTGTTTTTTTTTTTTTTTTTTTGAAAGCACCAGAACTCGAAGTTTCATTTATTTCTAAGTCATTTGGCATCCAAAAACCAATTTCCATTCTCCCGATTTTCTACGGTCTCCCTTTGGAGATTTTTAGGGTAATAAAACTAAATTTTGAGTTTTTGAGGCACTCCTAAATCAAGTCCGATTGAGCTGAAATTTTGCACAGGTCAGTATTATGTGCCAATTTTCAAAACAGGCCCTGGTCTGTTTCCGAATTTTTACATGACCCATTTGGCTGCCATACTAATGGGGATTTTAAACTGAATACATATGTAGTTAATCAAGCACTTATTTTAATTTCTTTTTCTATGTACTTACTTAACTTTACTTACTTACTTTTCTATGTATAAAGTAAGAAAATTCTATCTTCCACCATTTAGATGAGCTTTTTGATAAGAATCAGATAGCACGCAAATATTTTTGCACATTTCATACCAAATATGGAAAATGAGATTTCAAATGAGCAAGATTTAGGAAATTGTACTCGTTTTTCTCGACAACATCAAAGATCATGAGAATTCAGCCGAAGGTGTCAGGGGTACTGAGGTGAACTGAGAACCCTTCATTTTGGTACAAAAAATCGGATTTTTTCTGGTAGCAGCACTTTTGGTGTAAATAGGCCCATAAAAAAACAACATCTAATGAAAATTATCTCTTCAACACCAGGAATGTTTGGTTTAAAATCATTATTAAATATATTTGAAGTATGTGCTACGGCTTTGACACAACAACATGATAAAAAATATAATCAAACTTTTTGAACACCCTGTATTCATCTTTTTTGTAAATATACATATGTATTTATCTAAAAATTGCAAGATACTTTTGAAAATAAATTATATATTCCTCACAGTTCAAAGAACTGGATCGAATCTTACTCAAAATATTCGATTTAAATCTCTGACCTAGGAAAAAGTTTTTTCTTCTTTTCAATCTTAATCATCTTTTGCGAAAGCTCCCTCCAACTTGCAAAAATAAAAACTGTGGCAGAGATGCCAAAAATCACTCCTTTAGCATCAGTTTAGCATATTTCCGGGTATTCGGGTAGAAAAAACTCAGTTCAATCCGGAAAACAAATGGTGCGATATCTCTCGTTCTGCTTTCCTCTGTATGTGGTTTCCAAAATGGTACCAACACTCGCTTCATTTGTTCCTTGTCAAAGTTCTGTCTGTTTTTTCCCCTCTTTTCAGTTCTTTTCCGAACTGATAAAACAGAAAAACATCTCCGACCAATGACATATGATGCCTTCGTAATGTTGTTGGTTGTTGATAATGACACTTGTCCGGGTGATTGATTGGAAAATGATTTATGCTTTGACTGCCTGATGATTGGGTTCAGAAGAAAATTCGAAATTTGATTCGGGGAAGAGTGATTTCATTGTAATTAGTGCCAATTGAGAGAGAAGTAACATTCGGATTGATATGTTGAATGATTGTTTGTTATGTAATTTTTCTGAATTTTAAAACAAACTAAAATAAACATAGATGGATTCAAACTACTTTTTTGAGAATCCTTTTTTGTTAGCAATTTGATTCTTTTTCTATTTTTTTTCTAGTCTTTGGCATGCTCTCAAGACTTCCATCTCTATCAATTATCCAAAAATTTAATATAATTTTCAAGAATCTCAATCACAATTTAAAGTTTTTCCCAATCGAATCCAAAAAAAATCGAAAGCGGAGAACCTTGGGAAATTTTTCATAATTTAATCCTACCGTTGAAGTATGAGCATCGCGCGGGTTGAAAGAAAAATAATTTATTCACCAGCTAGAGAGAAAAAAAAAGAACAAAAATAAAATCCTTCACCACGGGGCAATTCAGCAGTTTTGCATACCACCTTTGAGATTTACCCGGCGAAGAGACCGAACCGAAGGAGCTAGGTATATATATGCAAATTAAAATTGAAAGATGAAACCCCATTCATCTTGCTGCTTCTTTCATCGCCGGCCCCAATTGAGTGAGGGCGCATTCGAATGGAAATGTGTTAAATTTTAATAATTCTTGCCACTTTGCTACCGTGATAAACTGTTCCCGGGTTTGGCGAATCGCGGCAGGGAATCATGGAAAAGGAAAAAAAATCAAACTCATCGGAAACATTTTCTGCGGGAATTTATGTGCAATTGTTTTTGTTCAATTCTGAACAATGGAACGGAAAACCTTAATGATTGGAATACATATGGGTACGGTTTCATTTCCAATTTTTTATCATGGACCAAATCTTTCGAAGTAATAATTTTTCAAATCAGCAAATTGAAAATAAATATACGCATAACACAGCATTAAATTATATTTGTCAACAGGAAGCAAGTACATTCCCACTCATATGAAATCATTATTGAAGCAAAATGCTCAGAAGCTCGCAATTATTATTTCAATTCCATATTTGCCGGCGAGAAATCTATTTATTGTGCTTGGAAAAAATACCAATTCCACGTGCAATTAACCTACATGAATGCTAACAAGCAATAATCACTTCCAATATAAAAGAAAAAATGAAATTCGCTCGAACGGAAAGCCACTTGAACAAAACTAGAAAAAATGATGATAATAATAATAAAAACCTGCAATTTTCCTCGGCTTCTTTTATCGGAAACATACCTTCCGAAAAAATTCTAAATGATTTTCACAATTTTCGGCCGAGGGGTGCAAACTTTTTCCCCGCTTTCATTCAGGAATCCACGCTCAGTCAGTCATTCATTCCTTTTTCCCGTCGATTGGCACACGGACGCAATCGAGCGCACCATTAATTGGCCCATTTGGGGGCGATTGCTGAAAGATGATTTCTCGGTTGCCTCCTTCCCTCATAAAAAAAAAGGTGTCACGGGGCTGAGCCTTCCACCAATCCCGGTTATTTTTCTAGAAAGCGCAAACGTCCATTCGGTGGCCTATGAAAACCTACTTAGAAAAGGAAAAATAAAAAAAAATAAAAATGCGCTGCCAAACGAATCGGTATAATTCTCCGTTCGGAAATTCATCTCCCGGGGATCAGACCAACCCCGTTATGTTAAACGGAGCGATGAAAATGCTAATTGAATCCTCAAACTTTTTTTTGATTCTGGCCGTTTGCCGGTGTCCGAGGTTTTTTTTTATTATTCTGAATGAGTTAAGAAAGGTAGAAGTTTAGTGACGGGGAAAACCGTTGGTAATTTTTTTGCGTGCAGCGAAAAAATGGCCGGTAAGTTTGAAATTTTTTGTATTTATTAATGCAATAATTTCAGAGCAATGGATTACTTTCAATTAGTTTAAAACTAATTTGCAAAACTATTACCTGAGTATATAAAATTAGTGCATCATTGTGATTTAAGAAATATTTATCTGGTCTGGTCTGGTAAAAAATAATTTAAAGATTGACTTTTTATGAGAATTTAAATCATAACTAATGCTTAAAGTTTTAGGATTATAAACAAACTTTGAGAGTTCACAACTGATTAACTCTTACATGAAAATCAATATGGCTAAACCTTCAGGGTGTTCAATAAGTTCGAATAAAAATGAAATTCAATTTAATTTAAAACCAATCGATCAGAATAAAAAAAATTTACTCAAATTAACCCTTTAATGCATAGTGTTGTTTATAAAACAAATCTAATCAAAATCCAAATGTCTCGAAAACTCGTGAAGATTTCTGAGTGCTGTATTCACAAACAATATTGTAGAGATTCAAAGAAATTAGCCCATGGTATTTTTAAAACGATATTTTAATGTATGTATGAGATATCGAACAAAGTATGCGAAAAAATTGCAAAATACAAATTTATTTATTTTTTTTAAATAAGAAGTTTTTGGAAAATCGCTGTTATTTCTTTAGATTTGCAAATTCCAACAAACTTTTTCATTTCAATCAATCACAAACACCTTCCTGCGCTCAATTAACAAGGTTTTGAAGAAATTAAATGAACCAAGAAATAAAAAAAAATCAACTTTGATGGGCTATAACTTTTGTGATACTCAAAATAATAACTTCATACCTGTTGAGTTTTGTGATTCAGGTTAAAATGTTATCATTTCACTGAATGAATAACTGCAATTCTCATTTTAAAAAAAAATCATGCATTAAAGGGTTGAAAAACAGTTCAAAAATGGCCATTCACATCTTTTGTATTGATTTTTTTTTACCTCAATCTAATATTATTAACTTCAAAGATTTTGTCAAGTCCATTGTACGCGACACGCTTCCCTATTTTTGACATCTCGTTCCACATAGAAATGGTAACGATTTAATATAGAGTCAAAATAGGTTCTCGATAACATGTATGATATAACTAACCAACTAGAGAGAATTAGTTTTGGAGGGCAAGGTACCTTTAATTTTGAGCCAAAATTTCCAAAAACCCGAATTTTTGTGTAAAATGGCCTGTACAAATAAACTATACATGAAAAAGAAGCCCAAGGAACCATAAATGATCAATGTAAGGCTATGATAATTTAGAATCCGGACAGTTACAAACGTGTGTATTTTAAAAACTATTCATTTGATCGAAAAACTTCCTATGGAGGAAATGAAGGTGTTAGTATGACATTTAATGTAAAAATTAAAAAAAAAAATTATTAACGATTTCAAGAAATACTTTAACATTTTCATTAAATCTCTTTTTTATCTTTGCACACTTTTTCAATCATGTATGGTTTCATTTGTTCACTACAGAAGCAAAACCTTTGCAACATCATGATATTTCAAACAAACTCACCTGGAAAAAGCAATTGGAATCTGGTTTGAACTTTTTCATGAGAAGGCATCTCGAAGAATTTGATCTCTAAAATCCGGTTTTAACATTAATTTTTTTTGTCCATCAGAACACATTTGTCATATTGCGTAAAAACCGGATGCACAGATTGCGATCTTTGAAACTGATCATAATTAGTTATTAACTTGGTGTCTACTAGTCAGGCAACACTTTTTGCCTGCCGAAAATGGATTTTTTGCATTATTCAAGGAGTCTGCATTCAGTTATCCCCAATAACCATAGACTTTTTACCATATTTAAGATCAAGGGTTCACTCCGATGGTTGATTTGAACTTCGTGTGGATCCTAGAGTGGCTTCTTATACTTCTTAACCATTTGGTTCGAAAAAAAAATTCAGAAAAAAATCAACAGTTCATGAGCTTTAAAGTCAACAATGAAGAATTTTTGAGGAGCAAAATGCGTGAAAGGGGCAAATTTGTGCAAAATTATTTTAACCATGTCTTTTTGCATCGGAAATATCTCAAACGAACGTTAACTTAAAATTCTATCAAAAATAGGCAAGATAGTCCTTTTCATAACCAACACACGCTACTGAAGTTTTGCATATCCGAGCTCTATGAACGTAGCTATGACCGAAATAAAGTGCCCGGATACTAAATGATCATAGCCTTAAACTCAAAATAAAGTTACACAAGCACATATTTGATATTTTTCGTCTGTTTATGATGTGAAATAATTCTATCCTCCACCACTTTGATAAGCTTTTTGGTGAAACCAGCAGGCACGCAATTTCTTTTGGGATATTTCACACCCAATATGAAAGGGAAAAGATTTTATATGAGACAAGTTTCGGTATTCTGTACTTTCTCGACAAGATCAATGGTCATTAGAATTGAGCCATAGGAGACATATTAGTTGAACTAGAAACCATTCATTTTGGTAAAAAAAACGGGTTTTTGCCTGTAACAGTACTTGTGGTGTGAGAAGGCATGAAAACTTAATAAAGATTAACTTTTCAAAACCAGGAATAGTTTGTCTGATGGATAGTAGTCTGTAGCCATCAAGGTTGAGGTTCCCTGAATAAAAGATCTTATACCTCCTTACTTCAAAAATATCACTTTTTTACGCTACACGACAAAGCTTCCAACTAATCGACTTGATGAAGTATCGTCCTAACTTTTCGAACATACAAAATAAGGATGACATGCTATCAGAAATTATAAAAGCCGACAGGGTGCTAAATTTTTCCAAAAAGGCATAATAAAAGAAGAATCAAGCTATTTAAGATATTTCATATTTTTCATGTTAACTTTATATTTGAAATAGTTAAATAACGTGGTTCATGTGAAAGATAATAATTGCATGCGGAATATCATCCGCGTTTGGTGGTCTGGTAATTGAATCTCAAAGGGGGAACTACAACGCCGGTGTGGTGTTATTTTGAAAAATAAAACAAAATGGCAAATATCAACGAAAAATCACCAATGGAAGTTGGGAATATCTAGATTTTAATTTTAAAGACAAACGACTTAGAAATGCATCAAACGTTGAGATCTGGTTTTATCACGAAAAAAAAATTTTCACCAAAAAATCGACTCTCTGGGATTTACTTGGTTTTACGAGTCCAGGAAAGTCGATTTTGGCGCAATATTTTTTTTTATTCAAGATAACTCCAGATCTCGATGTCATTTAGCATTGTTTAAATAGATTACGGTAAGAATCTCAATGGAAAATGATTAAAACTAAGCATTAAAACTAAAATTACTTTTTTTTCGATTTTTTTTGCTTTTCCTTTTGGTAATTTTTGAAATTTCAAAGCCGATTTTTGACAGTTTTTTTAAATATCACCAGATTTGGATATTTTATTTAATATAAAGGTATCCAAATTAGAATTTCGAATTTTCTGATTTCCTTTGGTGATTTTTGAGGGTAAAAAACGAAATAGAATTTTGTCTTTTATTACTCTAGCTAGGCCCATGACATTTCATTTAACACCACTAAATGACATTCAAAAATTGAAAATCATTCAGATGTTAAATTTCTTATCTCAATTCTGCGAACCCTTTTGCATTAAAACTCAAATCTGAAGCCATAAGACAGGTGTTTTCTACTCACGGTAGTCAACAGACTGAAATTTTTTTATTAACTTTTGAAAAATGGTAAACGTCAGTGAAATGTTCCTGCATTTTTTGACAATTCTGTGAAAAAAAACAATACCTTTTTTTTAAGTTTTTTTTAAAGGTATTTTTGATTTCATTTTTAAAGATAATGTTGATAAGAACGATGTTACTGCAAAATGCAACGTATAGAGGCAGTTTTCGGATAAGCTTTGTAATAATTTCACGATCAAGTCCACGTTTATATTAAAGAAAGACAGAAAGAAAAAAAAATGACTGTAAACATGGTCAAAACGTCGGACATTTCAAAAAGAAAGTTGTTTACTTGAAATCCGCGAACGAATCAATTGACAAATTGAAATACACCCATTCGTATTTTTTTTTTCTTTTTCCATCAATCAATGCAATTTTTTTAAGCAGATGTTTTGTTCTGTCCAAAACAAATTTATCATCTTTTCCCACATCCATACTCAATGAAGAAATCAATACGGCACTTCAATCCAGGGGTAAACTCCAGACTTCTCAAAAAGAGTTTTTCGCTTTTTTCTTTGATTTCAGTTAAAAATGAGCTCGAATATCTTCTGGAATCGATCATTTAATTATTTATTTATTTAGTCTTTGCAGACATTTAGAAATGTTTACACATTACAAAAAGATACTATCTTATTCTACTTTTGAACACAGCCTTAGAAATATTAAAAGCAAAGTTACTAACTATTTCATTGAAACGAGCACAATATGTATCCAAAGGGTTGTTTTGTCCGTATCGGGTTCGTCTAGTAGTAAGTCTGAGGAATTCCTGCGTCCGAGTTGATCTTAGAGGAGCGTTAATCGGAAGTATCGACAACAATTCTGGACAGTTCACATTATCCTGTAGAATATCAAAGATAAAGATCCGTTGCAGAAGAATGCGCCTTGATGCCAGCGTGCGTCGGTAGATTCAGCAATAAGCAGTGCTGTTCGTAGGGCGGGAGGTTCGAGGCGTCGTTCCATGGTATCTGGCGCAGAGCGTATCTGAGGAAGCATCGTTGTACTTTTTCGATCCGGTTTGCCTGTACAACCTGGTATGGAGCCCAGATTTGACTCCGTATTCGACAATGCTGCATACAAGAGCACAATAAAGTGCTTTTAGGCTGTACTAGTCGTTGAAGAATTGCGTGTTTCGTCGTATGCATCCAAGAACCGCAAAGCCCTTAGCTGTTGTAGTCGAGATATGCTGCGAGAAAGTGAGCTTGGCGTCCAAAATTATGCCAAGGTCCTTGACGATGGAATTGCGGCTTAAAGTAGTCGATGACACTACATTTGGAACTATTAGGAGCCATACCATTCTGATGACACCACGTTAAAATTGAATCGATGTCTTTTTGGAGAGCACAGCCCTCAACTAGTGAAGCTATGGTACGAAAAATTTTTAGATCGTCGGCGTACAACAACTTCTCCGATTCAATGATAGCGCATAGATCGTTGATAAAAAGAACGAAGATCAAAGGTCCCGAATGACTTCCTTGTGGAACTCCAGAAGTGGTTCGAAAAGGCGTCGAATTCACGTTGTTTAGTCGTACGTAAGCAGTTCGGTCTATGAGATGAGAGTTGATCCATTTGCCAATCAGGTCGTCCTATCCGACGTATTTTTTCGATGACAAATTTGTGCGGTACTCTATCAAAAGCCTTGCTCAAGTCTACATAAACTGCATCGATTTGTTGACGTTTATCCAGCCTAGTAACCAATTTCGAAACGTACGTCATAAGATTGGTGGTCGTAGATCTACGTTTCATGAATCCATGTTGATCTTCAGAGATACAGTGATGCACCGATTGATAAAGTACGTCATAAACGCGGCTCTTGAATACCTTAGGCAAACAGATTAGAATTTAAATCCCTCGGTTGTTTTCCACTCGATGCAAGTTGCCGGATTTGAGGATTGAAGTGATCGATGCGATTTTCTATGCGGTGGGAAAAGTACCTTCCGTTAACGATTGGTTAAAGATGATCGAAATAGGTTCGGATAACGGATCGGCGCATTTCTTAACCAGAATTGGCGGAATGCCATCTGGTCCAGGTCCTTTTGTTTCATCTAACGTAGACAGCTTTCGGAAGACGTCGTTCGGGGAGAAAATCAGCAGAGGAAGATTGAAGAAACGATTCGGCAAGCTACTTAGGTTCGCATAAAGGTGGTGAGTTAGACAACACTCTGAAAGAATGTCGAGAATTGGATTGCAATAGCATTTGGCGTTTCAGCAGTTTCATCGTTGTAAGTGGTCACTTGAAGTATACTCGGAGTACCCTTTCTTTGTCACACGTATGACCAAAAAGATAAGGGATCGGTGCAAGCGTTATCCTGAATGCGATTGATGTAGTCACAGAAACTTGTCGCGTGTAATGTGTTGTAGGCGCTCTCTAAGTTACGTACCTCAAGAGACACGGTCATATAATGGCCATTGCGGAACCTTTTTCTCGCTTTCCTCAAACGATTGCGAAGGTTATGAAGTTCGGGGTTTAGCCAAGGTTGACTTACTCCAATACGTGAACTCCGTTTTTTGACAGGAACAAAATCTCGGAATACTTCATTCAATTTTCCATAAATAGCTTCTACCATGATTAATTTGTTGTAAACAAAAAAAGTTAATATCTGGTCGAAACTAAGGTTTTGAATCTGAATGATGATTAAATTTTAATTTATTCGACTCGTTGATCAGTTTGGCATGGTTCAGTAAGCAAAACTAAAAATTAGCGAAACTTTCTTATTCGAAAGCTTTGGAATCAGTTTTTGTTTTTATATGAATATTTTTTGGCTCATCAGTTGACCATGACTGATTTCACTTTTAAAACTTTTAAATTTTTTAAACTTTTCAATGTCATATCACCGCAACGAGAGGTGCTAGACAAAATCTGACAAAGATTCGATCCCAGAACGCCAATATCTTACATTAATCAGTCATTAAATCGTAGGACTAAAAATAGGTACTGTTCCATTGAGGTATCAATTAATGGTAACACGTTTTTATTTAAAGAAAAACCTTTTGAATAAAAGAAACTTATCTATTCCAGCTTCATACTTTGTATTCATGTTCAAATAATTTTAACAATTTTAATAGCACTTCCAATTTAATTCTTTGATTTTTACTTATAAAATAAGTTTGTCTTTGTTGTTCAATTCTGAATTTTTGTGTTTTTCTTGGAAGCTTGAACATCAAAATTTTTAATTAGTAAACATTGTTTGTTTCTTTTGTCCTTTCCAAGACCCGATATTTCAACTGACGGAGCAAACATATTCGGAGCTTGAAATTTTGAACTACAAAACCAACGCTTGATGATTAATAAAAGTTTCACTTATTATTGTTTTTTTATGAATTTTCTTTTGAACTGATTATGAAAAATTCGAATGTTGATTCGAAGCTGCAGCTTTTGAACTTTTTTAAATGGGTAATGTTGTCTAAATCAGTATTTGATTTGTTTCTTCAATATTTACATACACCAAAATTAGATTTTACTTATTTTTTTTTATCAGTTTTTAAATGATCACTCAAAAAATCAAATTTCCCAACCTATACTTTGTCATTAAAAGCTTTCAATGATGAACTGAAAGCTTTGAATTAAAAATATGTAAAGTTTTTATGTAAATTTTGAAAACGTCTTTTAAAGCCTATTATTTTGATAACTTAAAAAAATGAATAGAATATTATTATATCTCTGACTTTGATCAATAACCTTATATCAAATTAAATTCAATCATCAAATATACATTTGAATACATTTTCCAAAGTTAGAATGGATATTTCATTTATATCCTAATCGAGAACTCCTATTTCGAATCGTTTTGATTTTTTTTTTTTCGTATTATTAATATTATCTAGGAGTTATTCAATCAAACCTTCAATTTAAAAAAAAAAGAAATTAAAATCATCATGATTGAAAATTTAAAATTATTTAAGTTTTCTTAACTTCTTTCATCGTTTTATAAAGTAACAAATTTTCAACTGTAAATTCAAGGAAAATTGAAAAATGGTATTTAATTTTAAATTTTTCCATTGATGTACTCATGATTTCCAACTATTTAAAATTATTTTCAAGGAAAAATAAAAAAAAATCATGAAATGAAGCGGTAACTACTTTTAATCAAGGTTAATTTTCGACCTTATCTAAAATTTAATATAGAATTCATTTTAATAATATTTTTTTTAATATGGGGTTATATTTTATGTATTCTTTTTTGGTGCACTCATTCTTAAGGTTGCATATGGTTGCCTGAACTTTTTCAACACGTACCCGGACCATAAAATTCGGGATATTTTATTTTAAAATCTGAAAAAATAATCGGGCATTTGATTCCAAAATGTTGACCAAAAATCTGGGCAGTATCCGGGCAAATTTGGAATTACTCAACACAAGTCAAGAAAAAAAAATGAAGAAATTTTGTTTCCTTTAGCAATTTTTAAATTGTATTTAAAGCTTTAAAAAAAATTCTCATGGTTATTTTTATAAAACTTGCTCAAAAATTTCGTTTTAGACACATAAATATAAATTTTAACAACACAATTTATTTTTTTTTGTTTGTTTTGTCAAATAAAGTGAATTAATCCGGGCATAATCCGGGCTTTTTTCAATGAAATTCAGACAACAAAAGAAATTTGGCATTCATTCAATTCCCTAGGCCCTCACACTATTCCATTTTTAATAGTTTCCTTCAAATTTAACCATTTGACTGGATTTCTAGCCTTTTGTCCTTGACTGGTTTACTCTCGGAAAATGTCCCAATTTTTTAAATTTCAAAAATTTACCTCAAACTAGAAAAAAAACTTAATCAAACTGAACTCTCACATAAATATACCTGTTTGCTTTGATTTCATCAGGAAGAAATTCAAAATTTTTATAAACAAACCAAGTATTTTCCAATTTTAAACTCAACTTAAAGGTTTTTAATCGTATAAAATGTTTTGAGATATTTTAATTATACACTTTGTTAATGATGATTATGTGGAAAATATTTCATGTTGTTCAATGTTACCCCGGTTTACGGTATACAAAAGCAACAAAGAGACTTCAAATTGATATCATAAGTTCCGATATTTTTATTTTGCGAATGTCTCAAAATCCGTTCTACTGAGATTCTGTAAAATTTCATCAGGATTCGGGGCCCAATTTTTCATGACAAATTATCATTTGTTTATTAAATTTAATAATGCTGTAAATTGGTGAATCCAAAATCTTATTTCAATTTCATTAAGGTTGGGTTTCGAAGTTCTGTTAACACTTTTTGTTTTTATATACTGGTAAACAAAAATAGCCAACAACAATTTTTTTTAAGTTAAATAAAAACGTTGGGGTCCAGAAAAATATATTTTAAAAATAATTTGCTCTGATTTTTTGACTTCAGATTATTCTGTGCTGAGATACAGTGTCCACCGCAAATCCTGTTTTCTAAAAGGCATCCTCGAAAGTGCTCCGTCACCGGCTCATTTTTCAATATTTTTCTACGGAAAAATTACTAAATGTTCTTTTAACGATGCTATATATAATTCTAAAAATTTGAATACATTTGTTTGAACGATAGCTGTAGAAAAAAAATCGTGAATATTGTGTTTTTTTACCCGTTAGACCCTACCACCCCCCCCCCCCCCCTCCCTTTAATTATCCACTACCTTGAAATTTTGATAATTTTCAGGTTCGAAATCTACCGAGACAAAAAAAAAACAAGATTTGGTAAAAGAAAATTTTTTATTAATATTTGAAATTTCATTGAAAAATGAGAAAATTTTAAATCTGAACCTAGGTTATACAATTTCAGTATTGTAGAGTTTATGTTCGATATTCTGGTGTTTATGCTCAGTTTAAATTTTTGGAAGAATCGTATTTTGAATTTTATTAAGAAATCACCAGAACAGATAATTTGGTCTTAAGAGTTTTAAATTTTATCCAATATCGAAAAGGAAGGTTGTAATTAGAGATGTACCGAATAGTGGTATTCGGCAAACGGCCGAATACCGAATATTGACCTTTTCAACTATTCGGCCAAACGAATATTCGGCCGAATATTCGGCCGAATATTCGGTCGAATATTCTATTGAGTTTTTAATAAAAAAAACTTAAACGATTATTTCAATGCTTTCTTTTTCTTCCATATTAATACCCCTCATGTTTTTTGTCGATAATTTTCAACCAGATGATATTATCGGATGATGTATTACAAGATATTTTTTAAGTAGGGTTCTTTAAGATTTTTAAAATGTCATCAATAACTGAAAACACATCAGATGACTCGTCGTTTCTAGGGCGTTTATCACCAACGAGATTGCGTTCCTGTGAAATCTGGAATAAAACGTGTCGAAACAGATGCCAAGCTTTTTGAAATTGCTTCTCTGATATTGAATTGGATGATGTTCGAATTTGAGCAAGATATCTTCAAAATAGTTTTTGAAAAAATAGATGATCTTCAACTTTAAGCATACCATACTTTCAACAACACGTATCCACACGGTCAGGCATTCAGGACGATTTTTTGAAAGCAAAATTCATGTATATTTTGGAAATTTTTGAAAAATCGTTATTGAACACAAAACTTAAAAAATTTTGAAGAGGAATTTGAGTTTTTTATTTGATTTAGCAAATAATCTGAATAAACCCGAGCAAAACTCGGGAAGTTTTAAACAATGCCTGAACATCCCGGCCAGATTTGATTTGTCTGGATTGTTTACTGGATTTATGAGCAAGCCGGAATATATCCAGAAAATCTGGAATAAACTATTATCAAAGTATAATACGATACCGATTAGCATTCTCCTGCACGATCTTCAGTGAAAGATACGCGGATACACCTTAGATGTTTTTCTGAAACCATGTTTTTCCTTTTTTATAGGAATTTAATCCATTAACGTCATTCTTCCTCGTAAATAACTGATGAAACCAAAAGTTTTCAATGATTGAGTGGCTTTACAACATTATTTTTGGATATTTTATAAATTATTCAAAAAAATTTGAAAAATTTACAAGTCTGTAGTAGATATTCGGCCTATTCGGCCTATTCGGCCGAATACTTAGCTCAACTATTCGGTGAGCCGAATATTCGGCTTAACGGTTTTTCGGCGGTATTCGGCGCTGAATATTCGGCCGACCGAATATTCGGTACATCTCTAGTTGTAATACAGTTTTTGCTCGTCAAAAGGAACCTTTTGAAATCGCAGGGTTCGTTCGACTACCAAAAACGTTCGATTACCGAGGTTGCCTTGACAAAAAAAACTTTTTTGGTAAAAAATTTCAACTCAAAACATGTTTGATTGATGTGAAAATTTATCCATGGCTATGAAAGGGTACGTTGAACATAAGTTTGAAACAGATATTTGGAACTTATTTTGAAAACGTGCTTATGAGGCCTTGAAACGTCTGTGACATATTACGAAAAAAAAACTGTGTACGGAGCCCAACATTCTACAAAATGGTTTGCTCAAAATTCTGAGGAACATATTATGTTATTTTAAAGTACTGATTGGCACACTTAGATATAGGCAATGAAAAATTTCTAAATGAGCGTTTGAAATATGTTTAACAGCTCCATAAGCTTTCAGAAAAAATATTATTTTGTTTCATTTGTCTCTCAGGTATCAAACATTCTTTAGATTGTTTTGTACAATCCAAATGTAGGTCTCCGAACGTTCTTTTTCACCCAGTTTACAACTCCGTTTGTTTACATTTGGTGCATTCGCCCTTTTCAAAATTTGTTACCAAGTTAACTATTGTAGATTAATGTAGATGTCCAGGAAATAACTTACAAATTAAGGTATGAACTGGTATAAGAAGCTCAGTTGGCAAGTCAGTTGCCTCCTGAGGCGATGTACGTGCGTTGGAGCCCAAGAGTAAACAAACATCGACCACAGTAGTACCGGAGAAGTTTTTCAGTGATTGTCCTCCAACTGCTTTTTTTTTGGAATAAGTCGCGAATGACATGAAGATGGCGAAACAACCTAAATTGAAACAAAAACAAAAATACTTAAAAATTATTTATAAAATGAAAATAAACTTCAAAAAGATAAAACATTGCTTTACTTTGACTGGAAAAGGCCAGAAAAAGAAAATTCCGAGAGAATTTCCAAGATATGTTTCCTCGAATGTAATTTTGGATATTTTGTACCTCTCCTTTTATTTATCGCATAAATTGATTTTTTTTTGTTTATATACTCACATGCGTTTTTCTCAAATGTTGATAAAATTCCATTCAACAGTTTTCTACACATACCTGAAATGAAATAAAACATAGAGTAATGCATTAATTCAAGGAACAACAATAAATAGATAAGAAATAGAATATTATATTTTAAATAGAAGAGACTATATAAAAACCTTGGTAAAAAATTAAAACATTACTTTTATCCGTATCCATAGTATATTTAATTTGGAAAAAAATGCTTTTTTCAACGAAGTTTAACGTTACATCTTAATGGTTTTCTTTCAAACTAAGAGATATGTATGTACGAATTTACTCTAGTGATAAGTTTTGAGCTAAGAAATTTTATTTATTTTATTGAAAAATTCTAAATAGAACAAAACAGTAGATCTTCATATTAGTTCCATAAGATAATTTGCTAATGGCTTCCAACTCCTTAATCGTCCTAAATTTTATGGCGTAAAATGTTCGACACAAAATTAGTTTAATGGAAGTTTCCTTCAACAAAACTTTATTTCACTGCCAGTTGATTCCTCCAAACAAAGCCATCGACGACGACGAACGGAAGCTGTCGAATGGAAAAGTCCCTCGGCAGCACCGGAACCGGAACGAAAAGCGTCCGTCCGTCCGCCATCTCTGGAACAAAGCAAAGTCAAATTTTGAGCCACAACAGAGGTATCAGCGTCGTCGTCGGCTGATTTCCAACAAGAGCCATCGTTTATGGCTTCCGGAGCATCCCCTCAAATGGAACCTGGTCCCTATCGGTCGGAAGCTCTGTTGTCGCCATTATTCATTGAGGTGAAATTACAACCCGGTCCGGACCAACTTCCGGAAACCGAGGCCAAACCAAACCGAACCAAAGACAAGATCTGAGAGAGGAGAGGAAACACGATGAAAGATGAACGATAGCTGTTGGCCCCGGTCTTTTCAGCACTTTTGTAGGGGGAACGGGAGCCAGCGTTCTTGCTTTGTCTTCGGGAGCCTCAAATGTCTTCATACTACGATCCCAGTTCTGATTCCAAAGTCTCTTTTCTTTCCACCCCCGCAAAAGATAGTAAGATTTTTCACAACGGGCAGATATGAAAAGTTGCAAACTGTTTATTTCTCTGCTGACTTGCACCTTGTTTTTCGGGGCAAAAAGATTGGTGGAGGAGCAACAGCTATCAGTTTATGGTTACCGTTTGGAAAATTTTGCTTGTCTCATAGGGGGTGGTGTTGAAGTCAAAAATAATGCATTCGGGTGCAAACTGTTTGTCGGACGAATTGAATAATAGATCAGATAAATGGCTGTGATAAATTTTAATAAAATTGATTCGAAAACAACACTGAATCAAAGTTTGCTTGGGCAATAGAGAATGGAAAAAATTGCAAATCCTCCAGCGATTAAGGCAAAATCAAGACAAATAGCCTGAGGGATACTAGAATGGAACGATGGAAGATCTTCTAAATTGTTTTCAGATCGATGGACCAAAATTGACCAAAATATTGAAATGGTTGAAACATCTTCGGAATTTCTGAACCCAATAAATAAATTGAAATTTTCAATTATTTACATCACCTTAAATAAACAAAAACGGATCAGATTCAGCAAGCAACAATTATTTTAATACAATGATGTATCAATAAGGCTTAATTTTGTTAGAGTGAATAAGACACTGACTTTTTCCTAGAAATGGGTTTATTCGTCCAAAAACCCATGGTGCTGTTTGATACAAATGGATTATTGTAATTATTCAAAATTTCAAAATCTCTAAATATTGTCAAATTTTTGCAGCAAGAAGCATTCAAATTTATCGATAAAGGTACTAACTAATACACTTCGTTTCTTAAATTGATATTTTTCATAGCTCGTACCTATGAATAATTCAATGTATTTTTTCCAAGGATGTTAAATAATGCTTTTTTATCGAATAAAGAACCTGATTTTCGTAATCTGTATTTTAACCGTCTTCTTTGAGGATAATGAAAGAAGTAGAACTTTTTTCTAGATGAAAATAACTTTGTTTACCTCTAAGAAATGTACACAAACAAAATAATTAAGATAAAATTAATGGTTTAAATATTTTTAGAAAAATAGAATAAATTAAAATTTTCTTTAAATACTGAGTTTTAAAATTGTTAATTGAATTTTTGAAACAAGACAATTTTAAAATTTCATGCTTAACAAGTGAAATAAAATATGCATACCTTAATTGTTTCGTATGTAGTAGGGTGTTAAAATCTCCTTTTCTTTTTTTTTTCTTTAAATTCTCGAAAAAAGGTACATTAGAATTCTTGATTCTCGAAATCGTCTAAATGGCTAGGAAATAGACTTTCTTACTTTAAGGTCCATGCTCAGTCTAGATTTTAAAGTCAGGCAAAATGTATCTTTGTTGTCAACCTAAAAGAGGGAATTCACTTTAATTATGGTTTAATTTTTTTTTTTTTGCACAAACCAAATATTCATAATGAAACCGTTTCTTTCATGCCAAATGTCCCCACGTTTCTGAAGCCATTCAACATTCTTGGCTGTGGAAAAGACGTTTATCTCCTATATTGATTGCTTCAAGAAATTTTGATAAGTTTTATACACAACATGTATTTTTCTGTTCGATTGAAAATAAGAATAAAAACCAAATAATCTAGTCCAGGATGAGAATGCAGATTTAAAAAAATATATTCAAAAATTCAAATTCACCATGCTGAATAAAATTTCCATGTTAAGAAAGACACTCAATATTTTTTAATCCGTTTAGAAATCTTGTGTTGTGTACAACGGGATTCAATATCTGATCAAGATGTAAAAAAACCAAATGCATAAAGCAAAATGCCCCAGTTTGAAAGCCACTCGAATCTTCAAATTCAATAAAACAAATAAGATCCATGGTATTTCATCAAATTATCTTAATTTCAAGCGTGAAATGATCAAAAATTTTCAGTCCAAATTGATTTTTTTAATCAAAAATAAATAGTTTACTAAAATCCACTTTGATACCTTCAGATTGAGACGTTCTAAAAAAATTTGAAAAGATAAATTCAATCACAAAAAACCTCATTAATCTTAAACACAATATTTGGAAATATTATGCTAAATCCTTTGTAAAAGGCTTAAGAATATTTTAAAGCTGCTAAGAGTAATATCTGTTATGTGACTCAAAATGATTGTTTAAAAATGTTCAATTTTTTTCTTCGAACTTAAATTATATTATTTCTTTGCATCAGCAAATATTTCTCCAATTTCTAAAAAAATAGTTCAAATTTTGCCAGGCACATATTTCATTATCAGATTTGTTCAAAGTTAAAATCGAATTTCAGGATAACGAATAAATTCCTACCTCAATTCAAATTTTGTAAAGATCAAATACAGGATAGTAAATAAAATACCGAATTGAGATTTGAAAATCAGACTCAGAATTCTGTCAAGAATCCAATATTCAGCTTCAGACTAGACATGCTTCATAATTCAAAATTTTTCTCTGTTAGACATCCGGATTAGAAAACCAGAAAAAGATTTATATGGCAAAGGAACAATCCATAGCCATAGCCGGTTTTCATATTTTTAAATTAATTTTGAAATCCTGAATTGGAAGTTGGAATAAATGATAAAATTATCATAAAATTTGAACGACCGACGATCCAGTTTTAGTTTCATCGCCTAGATTAAAAATCTGCTCGCTTTAAAATTTTCGAATTTGAAGGTTTCTCAAATTGCAATATTAATTTTCTTTCAGATAATGAATTTTAAATGTTTTTACAATCAAACATATTTATCTAAACTTCTATTTCATCATTATTCATCCTTTTGTCTATTACCTTTATGCTTAATCTGATAGTTGAAAATCAGCTTAGTACCTAAATAATTACTGTTTAAAAACCTCCTTCTATAGATTTTATTTCTGAGGATTCTAGTTCTTTAAAATCATTAATGGAAATTTTTACATTCTGACCAGCTATTAAATTTGTGGTAAACCTTTGAAATTTGGTTCTGATTCACAGCGATGCAAAAAACAAATGATTAAACCAATTTTTTTCAAAATTTTTTTTTTCTTTGCAATGTTTAAGCTTGATAACGAAAGTTCTCAAAAAATTTAAATACCGCTTTGAATTGAAAACAATAAAAAGCTTGAACATGTGGAAAAAAATTAAGATTAAATAAAATAGGAATATTTCGTGCACAAGAAATCATAAATTGCTTGCCTCATAGTCTTGCTAATATTATTGTCATTGACTTTAATTTGCATCAAGTTCATTAAAATTCGAAAAGGTTTGTAGAATTAAGAATAAAACATTTTCAACCCTTCGTTTCATAAAGCAACAAATCTGCAACAATTAATTAAAGCTGTTTTTAAATTTTTCATTAAGGTTAATAATCAACTTTTTCTAATGGCAATTATATTTCTAATTTCAAGTACAATTTCAATAAAGAGAAACTTCTAATATGCTTTTATTTATACCTATGAATAAGGTAGCCAGAAATATTCCCGCACGTATCTGTACCAAGCAAATCCACGATTTTTTTTCAACAATCTGACAAACTCTGGGCATTTGATAACAAAATTTTCTATTCAAAAAATTCAATGTACGGGCCAATTCGGTCAAATTCTCGAAATAATTTAAGTAAAATCAAAAGGAAACTATTGAAACATATTATTTTTAAACACATCAGCATATTGTTAATCGTATTCTAGGCTTCCGAAAAGCCTTTCATAATCATTTAGATCAAAATTATAATAAAAAAATTGGAGCTTTATGTTTGATTTTGCTTTCAAAGTGAATAAATCTGGGCAAAACCCTGACTATTTCTATGAAATTCAGGCAACGGGGCCGGACCACACTTTTTCGCAATTTTTTGTCAAATACCCGTTGTCGTGATCTTACGATTCTTATGAATCTTATTATTTTTTCATAACTTTTGATTTTTATTTTGGCCTTTCGATGGCAAAAGATAAATTGGCCAAGGAAGCAAAGATTTTCAAGGGTTCTGCTGCAGATTATTTGCTTTGATTTGGCCTCCCGGTGCCAAAAAAAACAGGTTGGCTTAGAAAGAACAGATTTTGCTGATGTTTGTTTGTTTTGATTTGGCCTTCCGGTGAAAAAAATTGCATTGGCTTAGGTGCAAAATCAAATGAAATTTAAAACGACAAATTACATTCGTTTTTGCACCTAAGCCAATGCAATTTTTTTCACCGGAAGGCCAAATCAAAACAAACAAACATAAGAAAAATCTGTGTTTTCTAAGCCAACCTGATTTTTGGCACCGGGAGGCCAAATCAAAGCAAATAATCTGCAGCAAAACCCTTAAAAATCTTTGCTTCCTAGGCCAATTTATCTTTTGCCATCGAAAGGTCAAATAAAAAAAATTAATCAGTAGCAGCAGGCTTGAAAATTTTCATTCATTCATAAGGACGGCGAAATTTATTTTGGATCACTATACCCAAGAATATATGATAAGTCATGGTTCATGCCATGATAGAAATATTTCTATCATGTGAATGAAAAAACCATTCGTATTCACGTGAGGTAAATAAATGTCACGTATGAGATGAGTGAGCAATGATTGAAATTTCTAAACCAAATAGAATCTTTAAAAAAAAGGCGCAGCAAACACTTATCTCTATTTTCATTTTTTTAATACTATTTGCTAGTTAGCGTTTGTCATACTACAGCATATTGAAAATTAGCTTGGCAAACGAAGCTGCCAAAAATTTCACTGGTGATCTATGTCATGACCAGTTTTAACCCTCATGTCATGACCAAAATATTGGAGATCTTAATGATCAATGACATAATGGAAAAATCTTTCTTTACCAAAACAATCATTCATAGCATGCTTTCATTTCGAAAAAATCCTAAACTAACGACATGTGAGGAAAAAAATGGGACACTACCCAAGTAACCCCGATTATGCCAACTAGCATTAGGAAGTTTTATCATGGTTTAATTATGGCATTTTTTTGTGCAGCTCGTTTTATGGCGGTTTTATTATGGTCATGCAGAATGCTTATAATTTTTTTTCGACCATATGTTTTCAGATGGTTTTGAAAACGCTAATAAAACTTTTATTAAACATGCTGTTTTAGTTATTTTGAAAGAGTTGTGAATGCTTTTTTTAAACTATAATAAAACACAAACCTAGAAGTTTGCTGCAAGCTTTCTTTTGCATGTTTTATAATAGCACTCAGTGCATGATTATTAAACCACCATAAAACTTAGTGACAGTTCTCGATCAAGATGTCAAAACAGGACACGCTCAGATTAGATAGCACATATTTGAATTGGAGCTCCCATTTTTACACATTTTTGGTAAGTTATGCGTGTTGGTTTTGAGTTATAATTAAAAAAATACATCTTTGAAAACTTGAAATCACCGAAAGTGGTATGAATATCTTTACAATATGAGTATTGAGTGAAAGGGCCCAAATAGTAGGAAAAAAATTGTTGCTTGACGCCATCATTAATTCAAGATGGCGGCTTCCGCTTTTATTTTCAAAGCTGTAAATTACTGAAAATATCGTGAAACCTTCACAATATGGTTATTAGGTGAAAGTAATAAGAGAGTAGAATAAGAGTAGAAGTCAAATTTCGTTGCCCGTCGCCATCTTAAATCCAAGATGGCGGCTACCACTCAACTTGAAAATACTGTAAATGACTGAAAATCGCATTAAACCTATATTATAGGGGTATAAGTTGAAAGAAATCAACCGGTAGAAGTTGAATTTCGCTATCTGACGCCATCTTGAAATCCAAGATAAACTTTAAAATGTAGTAAATGACTTAAAATGACATGAAACCCAGGTGGTAGTGGGTGGAAGGGCTTAACGAGTAGAAGTCGAATATTGCTATTTTACGCCATCTTGAAATCCAAGATGGCAGCTTTCTATAAACTTTAAAAATGCTCTAAATCATTGAATATCGCATGAAACCTCCAAAATATGGGTGTTTGTCAATTGGGATAAGCTATAAAAAGTTTATTTTTGCATTCTGACGCTATATTGAAATCCAAGATGGTGGCTTCAGCTGAACTTAAAAATACTGTAAATGAATGAAAATAGCATGAAACTCCCAAATATATTGTATTGGGTGCTAAGGCTAAATGATAGAAGTAAAATATCTGTTTTCGCGTTTCTCTGAAAATTTGTAAGTGACTGAAAATCCCACAAAAACCACCACAATACAGACCCCGTTCGTTTTTGGCAACATTCGATTTTGGCAACATCGAATTTGGCACATGTGCCTAAATCAGACGGTTAACAGAAACAACATAACCTTATAGTTTTCGCAAGAATAAGACCAATACAATTTAAACATAATAGCATGATAGGAATAATAGAATTACATAAATGGCAAAAAAAAACAAAAACTATAAACAAAACAAGAAAAGTGCTAAATGCATTAGAAACATAATGAAAAAATAATAAAAGTGATTTAAAATGATCTAAATTGTCTAAAAATAGTAGTTTTAATATAGTGTTACGTGAAAAAAGTTGTGTTCAAGCGATTTTCATTGATTAACAGTATTTTAAATTCAGTGGAAGCTGCCATCTTGGATTTCAAGATGGCGTCGGAAAGAAAAAAATCGACTTCTAGTTTAGCCCTTTCACCCAATACCCGTATAGTGGTGGTTTAATGCGACTTTTTGTCAGCATTAAGCATTAAAAGTTGAGCGGATGCCGCCATCTTGGATTTCAAGATGGCGTCTGATAGCGAAATTCAACTTCTTCTCGTTTAGCCCTTTCACCCGATTCCCATTTTGTTGGGGTTTCATGCGATTTCAAGTCATTTACACCATTTTAAAGTTCAGAGGAAGCCGCCATCTTGGATTTCAAGATGGCGTCAGACAACGAAATTTGACTTCAACTCATGATTTATTCCACGGGTCATTCAAAACCAATCCCTTTTCATTCAAAAAGTCTGTCCTCATTTACTGTACTAATGATTAACAACTCAGAAATGAGGAACTCAACCTTAGCGTGTAATTGGTTGGCTTGCGAGAGAAACGTCAAATCGTAGCTTTTTTTGGGGTCATCATTAAACCATAATAAAACTATGAATTGACTCACGCCATGTTGGTTGCAAAATCGAAGGGCACAAAATGACGCCATGTTGATGGATTCACAATGCAAGCATTGGAAAAAATTTTTTCAGGCCTTTTTCCATAAATTCCATCATGATTGACCATCAGATTTGACGAGGCGCATTTATTTTAAGATACTATTTCATATACATTTTACCTAAAATCTTTACTGGCAGTAGAAAAGAAGCTCAATATATGGTTAAAACATTGGTTTTTTTTAGCTATTAATTTTACCAGATCATATCTGAATAATGCAATCATCATTCATCAACCATTACGGTTGCTGGAAAAAATAAAAAAAAAACTCCGAGAACTGACAGAACCGAAAAAAACAAAAATTTCTAACATGTTTTATAATAGCTTTTTAAAAGCTTTGGGGACCAACATTGATGACTAACAAATATATGTCTTGATGACGTTTCTAGGGTAGGGCCAAATAGCCTGATTTTGGCTTTATAAGAGTCCAGATGATGTTATAGAATGCGCTTTAGCTTTTTATGAAGATTAATGCGATAGTCCAAACGATATTTTGCTGACCATAATAAAGCCAAAATTGTTACTTGGGTAGTCGCAATTTTCGGCTCATGACTATGACATAATCCCGTCCCTGGCAGCAGTTTGAAGAATCTGCGCTTACTTGATCAATCCATCTTTTTTACACCGGAAAGTCAAATCAAAATTGAAAATTTGCGCTTCCTAAGCCGATCCATCTATTTCCACGGGGAACCTCAAATCAAAACAGCTAAGCAACAGCAGCAGCTAGCTTTTCAATTCTGCGCTTCCTAGCCCAATCCTTCTTTTTCCATCTGAAAGACAATTTTAAACAACCAAACATCAGACACAGCCTTTAAATCTACGCTTCCTAAGCCAGACTCAAAACAATCACGCAGCAGCGGCAGTTTTCAAATTTTGTGCTTCCTTACCCAATCCGTCTTTAAACACCAGAAGGCAAAAAAAAAACAAATAAACAAAAGCAGCAGCCTTAAAAATCAGCGCTTCTTTAGCTAATCCGCTTTATTTCCACCAAAAGGCAGAATCATTACAAACAATCAGTAGCAGCAGCTTTATAATTTTTGCGCTTCCTAAGTCAATATGTCTTGTTTCCACAGGAAGGCCAAATCAAAACAACCAAACATCAGTAGCAGCCTTAAAAATAAGGCTTCCTAAGTCAATCTGTCTTTTGCCACTGGAAGGCCAAATCAAAACAAACAATCAGCAACAGCAGCAATAAAATTCTAAGCTTTCTATGTCAGTCTGTCTTTTCCACCGGACAGCCAAATCAAAACAAACAATCAGCAGCAGTAGCTTTAATAGCGAAAAACGAACACAAACACATACAGGATCTCAATGAAACTTAATGTTTCCTCGAAGAGATTCTTTTCACTTAACTCTAAGCGCTTGCTAAGCCAACCCGTTTTTTTCCAACTCTGTCAAATATAACTCTGCGCTTCCTGAGCCAATTAAAAAAAAACAATCAGCAACAGCAGCTTTGAGAACTCGTGTTTCCTAAGCCAATCCCGCTTTTCCACCGGGAGACAAAAAAAAAACAAACAAACAAACAAACAAACAAACAAACAAACAACAGCTGCAGCCTTTCAGTCTACGCTTCCTTAATCAATCCTTTTTTTACACAGGAAAGCAAAACCAAAACAAACAAACATTAGCAGCAGAAAAGGTTGTCGAGAAAAAATTCTGTGTTTTGACGAAAAATATTTTGACTTTCTGTGATTTTACCCAAAAACTCTGTAGCGATTTTCAATGATGCTTTTTACATTAATTTCATTCAAAAATCATGACAAATTGCATTTTTGTACATATTACTAACGAAAAATCAATAAACGTTATCAACTTTATCATATTTTTTAATTCAAAGATTATTATCCAAAATTTATAAGGAAATAAAAAAAAAATTTTGAAAAACCATTCAAAATTTTAAAATTTTGTGAAATCTGTGAATATTTTTTAAAATTCTGAGTTCTGTGACACAGGTTCTGTTATGAAAATTGGCTCAAAATTCTGTAAAATTATAGATTTTTCTGTGATATCGGCAACCTTGGCAACAGCCTTGAAAATCTGCACGTCCCAAGCCATTCCTTCTATTTCCACGAGGAAGCCTTAACCAAAATAACCAAACAGCAGCAGTAGCTTCTAAATTCTGCGCTTGCTAAAACAATCCGCCTTTTTCCACCGAAAAATCAAAACTAATATGAGTCAGCGCTTCCTTAGCCAAACGAAAGAAAAAAAAAACAATCAGCAGCAGCAGCTTTAGGAATTTGTGCCTTCTAAGCGAATCCCGCTTTTCCACCGGAAGACAAAAACAAACATACAGCAGATGCAGCCTTTAAGTCTGCGCTTCCAAAATCAATCCTTTTTTCTTCCACAGGAAGGCAAAACCAAAACGAACAAACAGCAGCAGCAACCTTTGAAATCTGCTCATCTCAAGCTAATCCATCTATTTCCACGAGAAAGTCAAAACCAAAACAACTTAGCAGCAACAGCAGCTTTTAAATTCTGTGCTTCCTAAGCCAATCCGTCTTTTTCCACCGTAAAACCAAATCAAATATAAATGTGCGCTTCCTTAGTCTAATAAAAAATCCAATCAGCAGCAGCAGCTTTAAAAATATCTGCTTTCTTAGCCAATCTCGCTTTTCCACCGGAAGACAAAAACAAATAAACATAAGCTGCAGCCTTTAAGTCTGCGCTTTCTTAATCAATCCTTTTTTTCCACAGGAAGGCAAAACCAAAACAAACAAACAGCAGCAGCTTTGAAAATCTGTACATCCCAGGCCAATCCATCTATTTCAACCAGGAAGGTCAAATCAAAACAAGCTTTCAACTTCTGCGCATCCTGAGCCAATCCTTTTTTTTAACCGGAAGGCCTAATGAAAACAAATTATCAGCATCAGCAGCAGCCTTGCAAATCTACGCTTTCTCAGCAAATCCTTTTTTACCACGGAAAGCTTAATCAAAAAAAAACCAAGCAGGAGCAACAGTAGCAGCGTTATCAATCTGCGCTCCTTAGTCTCTGCTTCTTGAAAGCAGCAGCTTTAACAATCTGCGCTTTTCCAGCTTCTCGGTCTTATTTATCGGAGGAACAACAATCAGAGCAGCAGCCTTAACAATCTGCGCTTTTCTAGCCTCTCTGTCTTATTCACTGGAGTTGGAACCATTTCTAAACCAACTGAGCATCAGCTTTTAAAATATGTGCTCATCTTATCAACAACGCCATTGCCACGATTTTACGATTCTTATGAATTTCAACGAGACTCACTCAGATACGCCTGTCGCTCACAAAGATAGATCAACATATGTTTTGGTTTACAATTTGTAGCTTCTCTTCCAGTGTTTCCAGAGATTTGTCTTATAAATTTTCATAACTTTTTATTATTTAGTACCTTATTTATTACCAAAGAGAAAAGACATATCTACCCCTGTTAAACAGCTAGTAACTTTTTTGCCTAATAAGATAACAAATTACGGTCTTCAACAAAGTTGTTTATCGAAAAATTTCCTTCAGGAAATTTATAAATTGGCATAAAAACCATAATCAGGCTTGGTGGCACAGAAGAAACAAAAATAATGTTAATGTTTCAGTACAAAATATTCAATTTTCCCATACAAACCTTAAAGTTCAAATTTACTCATGTAAACGTTACTTTAAAATTCTGCAAAAAAACATGGATGAGTTTTGGACTAAAATAAAGCTTTCAAGACCCCAGTGTTAGAGAAATTCAAAAATGACCCCAAATTGACTCGTTCTAATGTATATGTATGTACATTGTTCAGGACTGAAATTTGGCATGGATGCGTTCCAGGAATCACGAAAAAGCAAAAATTGTTTAGCTATAGATATTAACATTTTTATGTTTCGCATTAGGACGGGACGATTACTCACACATGGAAAATTTTTGGAACCATACGTTTACGCATTTATTAGAAAATAATGCATATCTTGTTTTGTACCAGAATATTACTAAGTATGTCTTCCACCTTCGTTAAATGAAACGATTGTAAAAACTGGTAAATTTAAAAATTGAATGAAACACTTTTCCTTCAATGTCATGTTTCTATCATAGAAAATAAAATTAAACTGAAAACCGATATACATACCTCGGTAAGAAGTAGCATCTAATCTACCGGAGCCATTTCTCAGCATGCAGCTTAAGAATTTGAAATCAACTAGCTGCAGCCTGCCTCCCAGAAACGTCTGACAGAAACAAATGACCATCAAAGATTCAAACACTCGGTACAAGCTCTAGGAGAGCGATCAAATGACCGGATCCGGAACAAGCAAGCAAACAAGCAGCCTGGCACATCCGGATTGGCTCGTCTCCTCGTAAAATCCATTAGTCTTTTTGCCGGTTGGTCTCTCCCCAGAGGCGGAATTATCTCGGCAGGTCCGGTGTTAAATTGAAAATAAATATTGATTCGATGGTCATCGATTCGACGTGCAAAACGACTATCCCCGGATCGAATTCGAACTGTACGGGGTCTCTCTTTGGGTGATTTCTCCTCCGGGTATGGTCACTGGGGAAGATTTTGCCCATAAAGTTGGAACCAAGTCTATGGTTGGGTATTGGAAACTAAGGGTAAACCAAAAGACATTACCCAGACCACAGAGCTCTCACACCCTCTTAGCGAACCACGCCCGGTAACAATGGTTGGTTGGCTTTTTTCCTATTCCCTGGATTACCACTTTATTCAAATCTGGATGATCCTCGAGTGGTAAAAAATTGCTCAAAAAACTTTTCAAACTGGTTTTTTTTCGCTCTTCATCGCGCCGTCGATGGAACCGGCAACACCCCCAAGACACGTTCACTGAGAGCACCGCTAAGATGGTTGGAACAATGAATAAAAAACACCACCCCCACCATCAACATCACCATAAATCACGCTTTAGAAAATACCCGAGATATAAAACTTTGCTATTCCAAGAAGATACTTGCGGCAATCTTTTCTTGGGTGGCTTTCTCATACTTACCTCTACTCGGTGAAGCTGCGGTGTTGTTTTCTTACCACGTTAGGAAACTTTTCGCTTCCAATATAGCATCCGGTGCGTATGGTTGGTTTTTCTGAGTGCGCGAGGCAGCAAATGAAGTCTTCCGGTGTAGATTGCTTCATTTTTTTTTAAAGATTTGAAAAAATGATAGCAATTTATTAATTAAATTTATGAATGCAGCTCGAAGCTCGACGAACTATCCAAAGATGCAACGTTGGGAAAGTTTTCAATGAATCATGACAAAGGATCTCGACTGCTTTGGGTTCCTCAGAAGATAATTTTCAAATTCTTTATTTGCTTTGATATTGAAAAAAAAATCAACAATTCAAACACAATTTGAACTAGAAGAAAAATCAAATAAAAATCTTTGCACCCTGTTTGATGTTAAATTACTTCAATTATCAGAACAAATAAAAATTTTTCTACAAAAAGAGCATGGCCGTAACCCCACTTCTGTTTCAACAAACTTGAACAATTTCATTAGGTATTTTAATCTTGAAAAAAAAAACTACTCAAATACAGCACCGATTGAAACCCTGTATCTTTTTCCGCATAAAAAATAACAACTTAAAATATTTTGATGAATTGAATCACTTTAGTACACAACCGAATGGTGGAAAAATTTGTCGAAAAATTGCATATGATTTTACACTTGCAGCATAGTTGTAGTGAAAGTCAGTTTTCTCTTGGACAAAATAAAATAATCTTGAAAAAAAAGAACAAAATTTGACTTAATCTTGTAAGATATTTTTTTACAAAACCTCATATTTTAAATTGAAATTCAAGAAATTATTTTAAAATGTTTCCTATCCCAAGTAACAAAGGGTAAGACAACTGGCTTCCTTGAGTATTATTTTCGTTTTTCGTGACTTTTCAAAGCATCACATTCTTAACATCCCAAAGCTATTTGAAAAATATCCGTTTCGGAAAAAATTTACTTGTAGTTTGTTTGCATTCCCCTTGCCAAAAATGTTGATCAACTTCGATGAAATAAGATTCATTGTGTAGGTAACTTATTCTTGTTACTCAGCATTCTAAAATAAGTCGATTTGTATAACCAGCTTCAGGTGCTGGTTCAGAAAAAAATCCAAAAAAAAACAATTTTATTTTAAAATTCTCACAACTTCTGACAGCTTAACTCTTTTTGAGCGTATCAATGATTTTTAGAATAAATATATTGGGGTCCAATTAAAATTTTGACCACTGTCTCGGGTCTTTCGGTAGAAAACAATTTTACTCAAAAAATATAGTCCTTTCTCAAAGAACCGAATTTCATAACTCCAATTTTTTTTTTGTTTTTGTTTTTATAGAACATATTTGGTCTCTTAAAAATCCCAGTTCTTCAGCATAATGAAATATTGATAAAGATGTTTGAAATTTGCATTTCGGTTCATATTGGCTCGAGCAGTTTAGGGGGGTCAAAACTGTTTTATTGGTGGTTGAAAATTGTTTCATTTTGATTTAAAGAGTTCTATGAGCTCTGTTAAAACTTGCAAAAACGTGAACTTAAGAGTCTCACAACAGCTTTATGGAATCATTTTATTAAAGCACTCTACGCTTTCAAAAAACTAGCAATATAGGCAAGTTGAAAACTGTTTTATTTTAGCAGTGATTGTAAGCATAATAATACTAAGAATTAGAGATGTTCCGAATAGATTTATCGAGTTTTTAAGAAAAACAATAGCGATTATTTTAATTTCCTTATATTTCTTCCATCAAATGCCCCTTATGTTTTTGAGTGGATTATTTTCACTTATGTAGAAGATCGTCCTTAAGTATGGTACTCTCGTCTATCCAAAATTTTAAGAGTTCAATTTAATTGAATGAAAAGATCGGATGATTTTAAAAATGTATTTAACTGCTTACTGAAATGATATCAGACCACTTCACAGTTTAATACTCGAAAAACGTGATCTGGAGATTTTTGAAGACTTAAATTTCAAATCGCTTTATGATAAGTTCTACAAAGTTTCATTATTTTAAAATGCGCATATTTTGTTGTAAATTTTTTCCTGATAAATATACTTATAAGTGAGATAAATTTTCTGTACCGTTTTCAAAAAAGTTATAGATAGTTTAACAAATTTAAAAGACGCTAAGACGTTAAAGCGGTATATGCTGAAACACCATATTTTGAAGGCTTTTCTTAAAAACTTACCTCAAAAAATTCGTTTAATTTCTTAAAGCGAGTTTTGAGACCAACTTTGTCTCTTTCATACAAAGTTGGTCTCAAAACCCGCTTTAAAAAAAATTAAACGAATTTTCAGTTAATTGTAAAAATTAACAACTTAATTGAAAGTGTCAAGTTACTATTATGAAGTTCATTTATACTTTTTGGGTGATTTTAAGACTGTATGTTTTCATTGTTCAATATCTCTGATGGTGGCACACATGTCAAAACATAAATATAGACAATTCAAAGGACAATTTTTCAACATTTATGGGCGATCCCGTTTAGCCAACTAAAGGGCGTTCCCGTTCGCGTTGAAGCGGGGGCTTTTGTAATTGTGTTAAAATATATCAGAAATTTTCCATCTACCATCCTTCAATAAAACCATTTTATTATTAAAAGCTATTGCCTTCGAATGAATCTATATGTCCATAAAATTTGAAGAATTGCCCTTTCTAATGCATATTTTTTGTTTTGTAATGCTTGCAATCTACAGAAATATTGAACATAGAAAAAAAGAAATTTCATTTAACTTCAAAATATTGACTTGGCATCTGCAATGAAGTTCTGTTGTTTTTAAGTAGTCACAACTCTCTCATACAAAGTAGGTCTCAAAACTTGCTTCGTAAAAAATTAAGCGAATAATGTTAGTTTTTGAAAAAATGTCTCAAAAACATATTGTTTCAGAGAAAGAGCTTTAAATTTGATCTACAAACTTTTCAAAAAACCCACAGTGAGTAAAAAATAAATACAAAAAGATTGAAAAATAATCTCACTTACAGGTGAATTGATTAGGAAAAAATAGTATTTGATAAGCACATTCTAAAATAATTAAACATAGTAGATAATATTATAAAGCGATTTCGACATCTAAGCCTTTAGAAAGCCCATAATCATGTTTTTCGAGTGTGGGTTCTTGTCGTTTCTAGGGCGTTTATCAACCTGAAATCAGAGACAAAGCATGTCGAAACAGGCGCCAAGACATTTCAAATTACTTTTTTAAAATCGAATTTGGCCAGGGTCAAATTTGAGCTATATATCTTACAAATATATTATATGTTTAAATAAAACGATGATCCTGAACTAAGGTTGTCAGAAATTTTCCATCACTTATCCAGGCCAAATAAATCCGGGCAATTTTAAATAAAAACCTGATCAAATCTGGGCATTTGTTTTTGTAATTGACGACTATCCTGGCAAATTTGGTTGAAACCCAGCAAATACTCAACAAAATGAAGAAAAAAAATTGAAAACAAAAATTTTTTTCTTCAAAACTTATCGACTGATTTACAATCGTATTTTAAAGTTTCAAAAAACCTTCATCATTTTTTTCATAAAACTTGCTCAAAAAATTTCGTTTTGGAGGCAAAAAAAATTAAATAAAAAGTGAATAAATCCAGGCAAAATCAGAAAATTTTTCAATGAATAATTTGTATTAAATTTGTATTCAAACTGGATAAATCCGGTCAATCTAGCAACTTTATCCTAGACGTTGAGCATACAACACTTTCTAACCACACGTAAAAAATAGGGCAAATTGGAACAAAATCCAGCCATTATTCTAAAACATACAAGAGGAAAGTGAAATAAAATTTCATCAATTTGAAATTGTTCATCGAATCACTTCAGCAGCATTCAAATCGTATTTAAGGATTTAAAAAACTGTGTTCCTTTTAAAATGAACTCTGATAATTTTTTTTTTTTGGTCCCAAAATATAAATTTTTTTTAAAAGCAGTTCGAGTTTAACATTGGATTTTGCATAGAATTCAAATAAATTTTGGCAAAATCCGGACAAGCTCGGATACATAAAAAAAAAAGTTGAATAAACGATTATCAAAGTACTAAGGGATACTTAACCATTCTTCAGCACGATTTTCAGTGAAAGAAACATGTATATACCTTAAATGTTTAACTGAAACACAATATTCGGACGGCCAAATATTTGTTACATCTGTTCTAAGAATCATATGATTTAAAAACCGAGAAGAAAGGAGCCGTTCACTAATTACGTAAGCACGATTTTGGAAATTTTCAACCCTCCCTCCCCCCTGGTAAGACAAAGTATGATTTTTTTAAAACCGCCCCTCCCCGCCTAGTAAGATCTTAAGTTTTTTTTATTTTTGAGAAATTGACACATTTTTTATAAAAATTGCTTGAAAATATTAAAAATGTGACATACATTTTTCAAAGTAAAGCACTTTTTAAGTAAGATTAAAAAACTGTATTTGAAAATCACAATCTATACAAAACAACAGATGAAATGTCATAAACTATTAAAGAAAACATTATTCAAGACGTAGCATGTTTGAGGTTACAAAAATTTTCAATAAATTACAACAATCGAATAAACAATATAAAATTTAAATTCCGATTAACAAAAGAGAGATCAGTTTAGCACAAGGTACCATAAAAAATTGTTATGTGTATTACCTAAAAATCATAAAAATCTTTGAAAAATATCATTCCATACTACTAGAATTGGGGTAAAATGTTTAGCGAGAATCACGTTATCAACTAACCTTAAAGCTCAGACTCATTCAGCGGTAAGCGATAAAGTTTTAGGATTTTTTTTTTTGGTAAATCCTTTGTAAAATTTAGAGTTGGTAGTGTCTATCTCTGAAAAAACTGTCTAAAATTCATTATTTAAAGCGCCTTACATTGATTTTCAAAGATTTTATTCTGAATGAAGACAATTTCGAAATATGATGGATTCAAATTGTGGTGTCACAGCGCGCCATTTTCCTTTTGTTTCTATAAATTTCTCATTTAAAAAGATTGTTATGATGAAAAGCAACGATCTTTTTTAATATCTAATGTGATTTAGTGTTTTTGATGGCATGTTGGATTTAATTGGTTCTCTATAAATTTTATAGAACCTGCATTTTTTTTTAATAAGTCAAAGACATTAAAGGATTAATAAAATAACATCAAAATTAACCAACAAATAGATAGTATGAAAAAAAAACCTGAGTAGTATGGTTTCGTATGGTTGTGGCTGTGATGAATTTTTAATGTAACATTTCTTACGTAAGATTTTTAGAAACCCCCCCATGGCCGTAGGAACGGGGGGGGGGGGGGTTTTGGGGGTTAAACCCCCCCTATGAAGGTCCGAAGATGCCATTTCACTGTACTAAACATAAAATTTGAATTTTCTTATCAAATTTTGATGAACTACGTAAATGATTCAAGAGTAACAATAGTGTAACAATCTTGACTCCAAAACTTCGAAATCTCATTCCAGGACCACAATTCTACAACAATTTTTCAAAAAATTTCTCACTTGTTGATAGTAATTGTGTCCCAAATATTGAATCCCAATAAAGTTAGACTAAGACTTACCAGATTATACGGATTTGGACCAGATTTTCTCACTCTATTTGCAAAATCAAACGAAAATTTCAATTGTGTCCTTAGAATCATGTATCTTGTCTCCAAATATTTTTTTTGATCAAATTTTATAAATAAAACATAAACGATTTTTTAGAAGATTGATTTTTCTAATGATTCTGAATCGCCTGATGTGTTTCGAAAAAATTAAAAACAATAATCCGTGTGTTTTTCTTCTTTATTTTAGAGGAATAATTTTGAAATTTGCCTGCGTATTGGACGGGTTTTTAAGAAAAACTTAAAACAATATGCCCTTATTTCGCAAGGTTTCAGGATAAAATTGCCTGGATTTGCCAAGCCCGGATACTTGATCCAACATAAGTGTTGCATTTCAATCTTAAATATGATGAATTTTCCATATTCAAAACTCTTAATTTCGGAAAATGAAAAAAAATATTTGAAATTCAAACCACTTTTAAGATTTGGATCTTAAATTTTTATTCTCAATTTATGTGCTGAGTTGAGTCATAAAAAAAGTTTCATGAGTCCAGAAATTAAAAATATGTAAAAATTTCGTTATTCACAATTTTATTAAAATTTTTCAAGTTCAATTACGAATAAATAAATGAAAAAAAATCATATTGAAAACCATAAGTTCAAACTCAAATAAAAGATTTCTGGTCAAGGGTTCTGATACAAATTTCGCTTTTTGTTTTCAAATTCATCCGGATTTCTTATCCGGAATTTAGATTCAGGCTTAGAATTTGGGTTCAAAATGCAGAATTCAGACTTGGAACTAAAATTCAAGGTTTGTGTTCAGATTAAGCTCAAATTTAAGTTTTATGATCAATATTAAAATAACGATGTTAAAATTTCATCAGGAATTCAAATTGAAGTAGATTGGAGTTTGATAACTTTGATTCTTGATTCAAAATTAAAATTTTAAATTTATCAAAGTTAGATTAGTTAGACAAACCTGGTGAAAATCACATATAAAAAATAAGATCTGAATGCATTTCAAAGAATTTGTTTTTTGAAAAATCTAGATTTTGATTTTGAAAACTTTAATAACAGGATTTAAATTATGAAATATTAAATGATAATTTTTGAACTTGTTTTTTAACCTTATGTAAAAATTAAGCTGGAAATTTTATTTACAAAATTTCCATATATTGCAGATTCTTCAAAATCAAAGGTTCTAACTTAGTCTTTAATTTTAATCGAGTTTACAAGAGTAGGAAAAAAACCTTATTTGAACCGCCAATCTTATTTTTTACTTTTATTTCTGAATATTTGATACATTTTCATCCAATGCTCAACACGGTTATGCTTATGGTTCAGAAGCTTGCTAAAGTAAGTGAGTTTACAAAAAAAAAAATTCTGAATGAAGGTTCAATATCCATTTTTTTGTCTCGATTTTCGATGCAGTTGGCGCACCAGGTATTAAAAAACCTATCTGGAACAACTGTGATCGATGTTTACTCTTGGGCTCGAACTCACGGATATCAGCTAAGGAGACAACTGATTTACCAACTGAGCTATATCACAAGTACCTATATTTCTGAAAGTTTCATGAACAAAATTGGCTTCTCCTAGGACTTAATTTCAAAAATAAACTACTTTTAATGCAAAAAAAAAACTTTAATTTGAATAATTTGCACTAAGTACATATACAATTTTTCACTTGTGTAGGCATTGTTTATGCAAAAATGTTATTAAGAAAAATTTGTCATCAAAACCCCCCCCCATGAGCCGGTTCTTCCTACGGCCCTGAACCCCCCTACCCCCCTAGTGAGAAATCGTAAGCAAATGTGAAACCCCCCCACCCCCCCTATGTGCTTACGTAATCACTGAACAACCCCAAAGTAAAAACGCTTAAACTTTTTTTTATTTCTGTTTGAGATAGCACAGCCTGCTTTGAAAACATTTTAGTGATGGTCTTCAAAAAAACCTGATTTGATATCTCATTTTGAAACTGTTTCGATTGATATTTTTCAGAACAAAAAAAGTTATTTATGAGCTGAACATTTTTTTTTTTTGGTTTGAAAACCGAGTAAAAATATTTATAAGTAAATCCTTGAATGCATAACTTTTTTTAATGAGAACAGAAATTATTGAGTCAGTGGAATAATGACACAACTGAACAGGTTTAAAGCCATTATTTTGAGTTTTATGAGAGTTATGGCCCTTCAAAGTTGATAATAATTTCTAAAATTGTTGATTTATTTTGAAACAATTTTGCTTTTTTCCAAAATTTGAATATAAGATGCAAAAAGATGTTTGAGATTGATTGAAATCAAAGCGTTTGTACGGATTACAAAACTTGATGAAACAACAGCGATTTCCCAAAAACCACTTTTTTCAAAAAAAAAAAAAAAAATTAATGCATTTGACTTTTCCAATTTTTCTGTTTACTTTCTTCAATATCTCACGCATATTTTGAAATATCGAGATAAAATACAATAGGCTTAATTCTTTTTACCTTAAAAATATTTTTTGTGAATACGTTAATCAAAAGATTTTATGAGTTTCTGAGGTATTTGGATTTTAATAAGTGTTGTTTTAAAACAACACAATGCATAAAAGGATTATGCAAGGAACGTTCAGACGAAAGACAATTGTAATGCAAGTTATTTTTTAAATTTTGTTAATCCTAAAATATCCCAGAAACTTTCTACTACTTTCTTTTTATAAATTGTTTTCCACATACAACTTTACTATGATGATGATTGTGTCCAACATGACAATAAGAAAGATTTAATGATTATTTCCTAATTTTTTATTTTTTTTATTTTCAGAAATCCCACCGAATAGATGTCAGTAGAAAAATTCGTCCTCAGAATTCGGTATCAAATGAAGTTATGTTTTGCTACTATACGCTGGATGTAGCTTCTGTTTTTTTCGTCTAATGAGGAAAACAAATGGTACCACCCCCCCCCCCCCCCCCCCCAAATACTAGCATATTTTTGGTAAATCAAATCTCTCAAAAAAAATGAAAACATAGATCTTCATCAATTACATTAAGGCCAGTTTTTGCTTCAAAGGCCAGTTTTTGCTTCAAACAGTGAAGGTTCTATTCCAAAATATTCTTAATTTTCTAACAATATTTGGTTCAAAAATGTTTTTTTAAATGCCGATGTGTTCTCAAAAAAAAAAAAAAAAAAACTCTAATTTAAAACTAAATAGAAAAGGCCCTGAGAGCCAAAGGGGTGTGTACGTGCAAAACTGATAAATTTAAGTGATTTTTCATATTTTTAGAATTTCATTAACATCCTTTTATGTTCGAAAGAAGAATCCGTATTTATGAAAAATACCTAAAAATGGCCAGACACATCATTTTAAAACCCTTAAATCTATTATGAGCGTGTACTTCTTTGCCAGTTTAGAGAAACGTCATATGAAACTGGGTTGAGTTTTTGTTTCCTTCTTTTTCTTTTTGACGAAAAAAAAAACAATTGCAGCCATTAGGTTCAGTTCGTGAACTTTTGTCAAAAATGAACAATCTTGAGTTTTCGCCTGAAATGTGTGTGTAAGCTCAAATTCATCCACACTTTTTAAATACACGAATGCCTAAAAAACGCAAACTTATGCCATCAGACATGAACGAAAGTTTGCATTTAACCATCCTTGTGGTATCTTAGACAGAGGTTAAACAATCGATTAACAGTGAACAGTCAAAATTCATCAAAAAGGGTGAATGACTTTTAACAAAGATATTTCGTTTTGATATCCAGGAGAATTAATTTGTGCTGAAATTTAACAAAAAAGTCCAATTCGTTTCCTACTCCCAAATATTTGTTCAAAAATGTCTTCACACAATCTAAGCTTAAATTATAAATTACAAAATTATCAATAAAAGAAGGAGACATTTTTTTCATATTTAAATCCCATGATTGATGCTGTTTACTTCAGAGTTTTCTAATTAAGTTTTTGATATGATCCATCCTGAACATTTAATGGAGGTGTGTATGTGTCTTTGGATTTTATTAAACACAAAATTAAAAACATTTCACAAAAATTAAAAACATTTATTGAACATTCAAACACTCTAAAATATATTACTAAGTCGTCAGAATACTATTGTTGGTCTTGGTAAAATCAGCGATGAGAAGTTTATTTAGATTTTTCAAATCAATAAATAATCATTCTGTTTCCGACATAACAACCCTTCTCTCTTAATTTGTATAACTTTAATGTCTTTGATGTAGGCATGGAATTTTTTTTGATAAATCATGTTATTGACATATTGAGTTAGAATAACACTATGGGTAAGACAAGTATTTTAACATTGATTAGTATAAGTATAACCTTAAAAAACCATCAAAAAGGTTAGATCTACGAACTTTTTCAAATTTGAGCTCAAATAAAATGGGAAAAATCCCAACTTTCGAATGGTGCAAAAACTAGCGATAGTTATTTTCGAAAAATAAAGATTTCTCCTATAGACTCGGTGATCCTTCTCCACCGTTCCTATAATGAAGTCTGATTATAGATTTTTAAAGCCACAGCCCGTGGCATGGAGGATAGCCTTCAAGTCTTCCAATCCAGTGGGCGTGAGATCGAATCTCGGTCACGGCATACATACTGTGGGTTGATGGTTTCAGCATTTGTAAGCTGCTTTAATAATAATTTATTTAATACATTAAATAGAAGTAAACTTTAGTAAGAAATTTCAAAAAGTTATATTTTTTGTCAATCAATGAACCGTCTCGAAATTTGTTTTTCCATTTTTGACTGACATACGAAAAAGTTTCAACTTTTTCGCCAAACACTGCAGTAATCATCTATGATAAAGAGCAAAAAAAAACATCTCCCCCATCCGAAACTCTTCAAAATCCCAATGTTACCACACCTCTAATCGAAGTGTTCGAACGGAAGTACAGCGAGCGAACAAACAACAACAAAAGGTAGGTATCCTCGCCCCAAGCATTTCCGCAAGGCCGAAAGTGAGCACAGGAGAGCTCAAAAAAAAAAGAACACACCGTACGTTCCAAGTTTTACGATAGTCATAAAAATAATCGCTCTGAAGACAATATGGGTCGTCGAAAAGTGCGATCCTTTATACAGCAGAAAAAATAAAAGTATAACTTTTTGCAGCGATTTGAAGCACCGCGCGCTCTTTAGCTTGCAAAACGATGATAGCAGGAAGTTTATTGCACATCCCTTAAAAGCCGGGACGTGACGAACATCGCTGAACCTTAAACCTAAGGAAGTTGTAGACGAGTGAAACCGGAAGAGAACAGGAGAGGGTAAGTGAATAACAACAAAAAAATCAGCTTATCCATCGAACAAACATCTCTTTGGCGATGCTGATGAGGGAGCCCGGGAAGCTGCTGATGATGATGATGATGGCGTTCCGATGCTGTTGCCCTTCCCTTTGACTTAAGGTATCGTCAGGTGAAGGTGGATGGGTGACGATCAGGATTAGAGGTTAGAGGGTTTCCATTTTTTTTTTCGTCCACTCAACGAAAACATTGGATAATCCAAGTTTTTCCAAAGAGGATTTGCCTAACTTGGTAAGGTTGGCGGTGTTTGCACTTTATCGTAGAAAAAAACTTTTTCAAACTGTCATCACTGATAATATTTCTCAAGAAGAGTATGAACAATAGCAAAATAAAATGTTGAATGGATAATATTCAAGTACTTTTTTTGCATAAAAAACAAGATTTAAGCACGCCAAAATTAAAAAAAAAATTGAGAAAGTGAAAAAAAAAACGATGAAAATTCAATAAAAATTATGTAAGGTTTAAAGATATTCTAGAAATCTTTTAAATCTATGAAATCCAAGTTCATGAAAATTTTAACACAAATCAAAACTCCGATCGTATTTTTTCCCCCACACTGAGTTTTCCAGAATTTTAAAAATGGTTTTATTTTCAAATGGTTTGAAAATTTTAGTGGGGTCCCGGGAAAGTGGAATTGATAAAAAAAACCAGTTCGATTCCATTTTGGTACACAATAAAAAAATGTCATTATTAATTTTTTGTAAAGAAATACATAAGGAAAAATGAAACTTTGCTTTGTCAGCTATATTTATTCATTTAAAGTATTTATTCATAGAAAACAAACTTTTTTCCCAAAATCATACGCCTTAAATGGAAATTCAAGAAAATCTTAAAAATCACTGACTTTCTTCTTGGAAACTATTGTTTTTCCTACTAAATAATCAGCTAATATCCATGAAATTGATTAAATAAATGTTTTCCTTTTTAAAACTCAAAAATCAATCAATCACTAAATTTGATTTTTTTTTGTAGTTTTTAATCACATTTGGAACCGGACACACATTTGGAACTGGAAACACACAATGAGAGATTTCATCATAAAATGGTCCAAATATGCAGATTACATATTCTTGAGTTCATCAAAGGGTCGTTTTTCATTTCTAGTAGTATTATTTGATGAATTAATATAAATTTTTGCAGGAGTTGTGCGCTGTGACACGAAAAGCGTCATGCAAAAATCGATTTGATACTTAATATTTTTTGATTTAGTAAATACTAAAATCTATCATCTCTTCAAAATAAGTTTTTCACTTTCGATCAAAAATTATTGTTATTGAACAGAAAAATTTCATGTTTTTCATGAATTAATAGCCATCAAATCATAGTTTGAAAACGTTCCAGGAACTTTTCAATAAACCAGCTGTGGACTTTAAAACCAAGGGCTTTTCCTGTTAAAATATGAGCTCGTTATCTATCTTAAATCATATCAATCAAAAGTTTTTTTTTTAATCTGACAGCAAAAGGGTTATGTTTGTTGCAAAACACCCTTTTTTGAGCGACTTTTTTTACATTAGAATCAGCTTCTGAAGATTTCAAAAAAAAATATAGATACCCAAAATTTATTAAAGCATCCGATAGCAAACATTTGAACAATTTCGAAAATCGGTTCAGAAGTTCTGATTTTATTTCCAAAAGAGTAACCCGGATCATGGGCGTAAGAACGAGGGAGGGGGGCGCTGTGAGTTTGGGAGTAAAACTAGGGATACCATATGTTCTCTTTTTCGATCAAGAAATGAGCGTATTCTTCTTTTTGCTAAATTTTGCTGAATGTACTATTTTTTATTGGAAGAAATTTTGTCAAGGAAACGAACTATTTTCTTTCAATTTATGGAGTTTGTGTTCTTATATGTCAAAGAATCACGAAACAAATCCCAATCTTAAGAGCATGAAGCATCAGTTTTGTGTCTCCTTTGTTGAGATCTCCAAACGATGAAAATGGAAGAGATAATGATTTCCGAACTAAACTGGAAGACGCCATTCAATATGAAATTTGCTAAAAAGATTCTTAAAAAATTGAAAGAACGAATCGGAAATAATGTACAAGACAAAAGATATTGTATATGAAACAATAAATTCTATTTAAATTCAATATTTTATCATTTTGGTGTTTTTTATCAGCATAAAACCAAAAAAATCTTTTCCTTCAAATTTAATAAAATTGAGCCTATCCCTGTTCTTAACAAAATTACAAGGGAATATACAAAACCTGAAATTTATAGTGTTAAGTAGGATAAAAGTATTTTATATCAAATTTATTATTGTTATGTAGATAACAAGACTTGCAAAAAATTGGTGATATTTGAATGGCTTGAAATATCCTGGTTTCTTCCGTTTTTATTTAATCTTCTGAAATATGATTTCAATGTACTCTTTTTGGCGTTGCAGGATATGGTAACTCCCCCCCTGAGGATCCAAAACAGCAGGCAAGGTATTCTACTCTACATTCAAAATTTTAAATTCAGAACCAAATTATGATGATAGAATAAGATTAATCAAGAGTAACAATCTAGACTAAAAACTTATACCAAAACCTCAAGTCCAGAATTCTACTACACTTTTTCAAAATTTTCTCATTTGTTCATCGAAATTCAGGTCTAAATATTGAATTTTGAATTAAATTAAATCTATTTCGGAGATTCTGATTCCATAATTGCTATGATCAAAATTGTATTCCTAATTTCGTATTTCGGATTCTGTATCCAGTTCGGGATTCTTGATTTTCAGTTCTTAAAAAATTAAAAATTAAAAGCTGCTTTAAAATCTTGGTTCAAATTGTGTTTTGCATTTCATATTTAATTTAAATCATATTTTTCGGGATCATATGCATTTTCGATATTTTGATTATAGTTTTCCGAATATGAAAAAAGAGAAATTTGGTTTTATATTCAAATTCAAAGTTCTTAAACTTAATCCTTACACAAAATAAAAAATTCGAAGCTTCGGAATGGCAATCCATAATTGAAAAGTAAGATTCAGATCTTTCTGAATTCATATTGTTGTGCTGATTCACAATACAGATTGAAAGTAAATTAGTTAGATAGTGAATTTAGATTTAACCTGAACTACAGAATATAAATAATAGATTCATGAATGAGGGCTCTAAAACTTGGCTCAAAAATTTTTTATATGGAATTAGATTGTAAAATCGTATTTTTTGTACATTTCAGTAATCTAATGAAAATTTTAATATAGATTCAAAGCACAATTTTTGAATTTAGGTTCAGAATTTAGACTCACAATGTAAATTCAAAATTCAGAAAATGGTAAGACTTATAGATAAATTTACAATCAACATAAATTGTTAAGGAATTTAAGAGATCATGAACTAAATACATTGCGGAACAAATACAAGATGTATCTCGTTTTTTCGCTTGCCAACAGGGTGCTACACTTCGAAGTATAACTCAAATGGACTGAATTTGAGTGTTTGACTTTCTTCGACAAAATTGAGCTCAACATTTTCCGTAGCTAATGCTAAATTTCGCAATTTAGTCCTGAGGTTTTCGAGATAAAGAATGCCGAATTTCGGTGTTTCTTATAATAGATTTCTTCCCGGTCCTTAATGTGTTAAGAATGCTTGTCAATTCAAATTCTAGAATACAATTACTTAACCAAATTAGTTTGTAAACATAATTCAATTAAAATCACAAATAAAAGTTATAATTTTGGTTCTTTGTTTTATCCAAAAAAAACCCAAATTTTATTTTAAAAAAAATTATCCACAGGATATTTTTTATAGAATAATTTTTTTATGAAAAATATTTGCTGTTAAAGATACATCTTCACCTTCAAAATCTGAACAAAATTCTATATTTTCCCAGTGTATTGTTTAAAGTTACAAACACAAAATCCGCCAATTTATGTTTCAGAAATCAATAAACAAAAATTAAAATTGCTAGTTTAATATAGATATTTCAGTTATTCAAGTATGCATCAAGGAAATATGATCTGAAATTCTGATGATTTTGACCTCCTATTTTCATTTTGAAAATTGAATTTATTTTCATCAAAGGTTAAAATCTTAAAGTTTTCAAAATAGTTTGGAACATTGGGCTAGTTTGATTTGAGTATAGAATAAGTTTTTTTTTTAAGAAAAGGAAGACTCTCCTTAAAAAGCTTATTTTATGCTCATATCAACGAAGTCCAGACCAGACCAGACCAGACTCCTAAAAAATTCAAAGATTTTAACCATCGATGAAAGCAAATTTAGCTTACGATTTAGGTTTAGAACCAATCTTCTAAAGTTACAATTTAATACGAAAATTTTTAAAGACAAAGTACTTAAAAATGAATAATTATTTAATCACAAACATATTTTTTTATATTCGTGAATTGTTTGGAAAAAAAATCATATGTAAAAATCAGTCACCAAAACCCCCCTCATGAGTCGGTTCTTCCTACGGCCCTGACTCGGATATCTATGACCCCAACCGGCTAATTGTCCTTTTTTTGCTGGGTGAGTCTGGTAACCCTAATAAAATATATATATAAAAATGAGAAATTGTAGAGCTTCTGGTTTTAAAAAAAGTCAAAAAATTTCTTGTAACTACCTTCAACCGTTCCTGAGATATCGCATCAAAAAGGTACACTTCGGGTCATAAACATTAAGCTTGCCAGATTGCCTGGTAATATCCGGGTTTTGTCCGAATATTTAACATAAAATTTGTGAAAAGTCCGATCCAGACCGGTTGCCCAGATTAAAAAAAAATATATGGATTTCTCCCAGATTTATTCACATAATTTTTCTAACAAAAAATAGTTTGTTTTGTAAAAACTTTTTAGTTTTGCGTTCAAAACGCAATTTTTTAAGCAACATTTTTAAAAATCCCTAGAGACCTTAAATCTTCAATCCTATAAAACGATCAAAAATCTAATGATTAGTTTTTTGTTGAGCTCCTTGGTTTTGATCGAATTTTCCCGGATTTTTTTTTCGAGAATTTTTTTTATCAAATGCCCGGATAATGCCAGGTTTTTTTACAGTCCGGCCCGGATACGTGATGAAAAAACTCTGGAAATCTTAATTTAGTCCATAACTGCAAAGGAAGGTTAAACGTTTTTCTTCATTTTAAGCCTCATTTATACAGCTTCAAAAATACCCTTTTAGAATTATTTTTGAAATTTGCCCAAAGAAATCAAAATTGCTTTTTCGACGGATTGCATGTACTCTTTGGTGCAGGGCCGTAGGAAGAACAGCCTCATAAAGGGGGAGGGGGAGGGGGGGTTCATGACTGATGTTTACTGTGAGATTTTTACTCGAACAATGCATGAAGGATTTTTTTTTTAAATATGTTTAGTAGGGGCAATTTAATTATTTATATGTACACAAAGAATATTAAAAAGTTGCATGGAAATACGAAATTAAATATTGTAGTTAACTGTCTATCTTCAGATAATAGAGCCTCAAGCAACAAAGAAGGATGCTTTATTTCATCAATAGTTTCCTTAAGAATCTGGTGATTCAGCTTATTTGATTTTAGCAAAGAATACGTTTTTTAGAAGAAAGCCATTAGTTTCTTAACAAACATATTGCTTCAATTAAATGAGCTCATTTTCCAAACTCTTGAAAAAAAAATTGCTATATTAGCTAAGTTGTTTAACTATCGATGAAAATAAATCATATTTTCCAAATTAAAAGTTGCGGTTCCAATTAGATTCTAACAAACTTGATCCAAATTTAAAATTTTCGTTTGAAATTAGACTCTTTAAAAAACTTCAATATTATAAATTTTAATCAATACTCCAAGGAAATTTGGAATTCCCTGCAGTTCCATTATGCATTAAATAGCCAATGTAGACAATAATTTTCATAATTGAATCCTTGTGGATAATTTTTGTTCAAAATTACCAAGTTTTTTCATTAAACAAAAATTGCAAAATGATCTCAAATTTTGCTTTATATTTGTGATTTGCAGCAGAGTTTTGTTAATAAACTGACTTTAATAAAATAAAATATGAAATTTCGAAATTGAATAACAATCAAAATTCTAAGTCCACGATTTTTTGTTATTTGAACTCCTCAACGAATTAGTGATACTTTAAACTTGATAGTTAATCCCATTGCATTTATGTGCATGAGTGATAATTCTGAAACCGAATTCATAATTCGAAATTTTCCGAATTTCAATACGATTTCTCAAAATTTAAGAAAAAAAAAACGATTTCTGAATCTCAATTTCAGATCAGAACTGAGGTGAAATTCATTCCAAAGCCTTCAATCGTGAATTTATAATTTAAATTTTGATTATTTTTTGTTTCAATCTAAATTCATTTTCACAATTATTCATTTCGAATCGAAACTGTGAATCTAAATTTAAATTTATATTTCAAATGATGAATCTGGATTAGTTTTCCAACTATGACCTGCCAATTTAAAGCTTTGTTTGTTTCAATTCTGCATACGAATTGAGTTTAGAAAATTCAAAATGAAACAAAAATTCCTTATTTCCTGTTGTATATTCGAAAAAAAATATTATACAATTTTTTTTAAATACATATGAGTGCCATTCAAGTATGCACAGCAAAAAAATCTCATTCGAAACTCGCCAACTTGGCCGGCAGACTAGTTAAGGAATACAACACAAATTCTCAATTTTTGAGAATGTCCAGCTAGCCCCTCGTTCCTGGACCCTCTCTCCCTTTTTTTCCCAATTTTAAAAAAGTCATCATTTTATCAATACGATATCTTTGAACTAAGAAGTCATAGAAAACTGACAAAATAACGTTGTGAAGATTTTATCAAAATCTATTGATTGATGTTATTGATGTTTTGAAAAAAATTACGATTATTGTCTCAAATCAAAACGTAAGTTTTCTTGAGAAATGTACGTTTTTATTTTTCATTTTTTATGATTCCTTCGTGTTTTTGCGACAATATCACGTTATAACCAATCAAACTTCCAATATAATATTTCTAGTTCCCGAGATATTAATGATTGAATATTTTCCGAGGTATATTTTGTACACATAGCTAAGTGATTCATCTGCTGATCGTCAGAGTGGCTGTAAAAAAAATACCACGTACACCAGAATCCAAACCTTGGGATTTGAAATTGCTGATTAAGATGTTCAAAAGTCCTCATCCAATTTCCAATTAATTTGGTTAACTTTAAGAGATGTATTATCCTAGTTGAAATTCGTGTGACATTTTGACACCTTTAATTTTATCAAAATTCAACAAATCACTATTATGGTTTTCATTAAGGTGCGCGTACGAAAACAATTGTACAAATATGGTTGAATGAATTTCAACGTGATTTTGAACAAGTTGGTTGAAATTCATGAGATGATTAACCTGAGATGAAAAAAAGTAATTAAGCTTGAAAAACAGTTTAAGCTAGCTAGAATTATGCTAGAAAACATAAGCTAAAATTATCGCCATTAGTTTCAAACAGAAATGCTCTCATCTTTGCTCTCTCACAATATTTTAAAGGCAGAAATTAATTAATTTTTTTTTTAAATAAAAGTAGTCAATACAGGGCCGTACTCATGGGGGGGGGGGGGGTTTGGGGGTTTTGGTGACTATTTATTTTTCTATGATTTTTTGATTAACAACACACGAATAAAAAAAATTAAAAACAAATAATGCTTGTAACTATATGATTATTCATTTATAAGTAGGGGAGAGTGGGGATACTTGATCCCCTTTTCTTATTTTCACCATATCTTTTTGGACAAATTTAGCAACTCGCACTCTTTTACATTTTCTGACAGCGTTTAACTTCAAGTTACTTTGCTCCTAAAATCAGAACCATACTTGAACCCGTAGATGAACTAGATGCATTTTCGTGGGAGTAAAAAAATTGCGATATTTTTGAAGTTAAGGGAGACTTGATCCTTTATTCAGGAAGCCCTAATCCATGGAAAAAATCAAAGATAGAATGTTAATTGAGTCTGGTAGATCCAAGTTATTTGGTTTGAGCATAAAATAAGTTCTTTTTAGGGTAGCCTTCAATTTCTATTAAAAAAACTTATACTGTACTTCAATCAAATCCAATCTTCTTAACTCTTTTACGAATTCCAAGATTCTATCCTTTGATGAAAATAAATAAAATTTTCCAAAAAAAAAAACAGTAAGAGATAAAAAAATTTCGAATCAAATTTGCTTGATGCAAACTTGTACTGAATTTATGATTTAAGTTTTGAATTTGGCTTTACAAAAACTGCAATATTGATAATGTTAAGCAATACACCTAAAAACTAAACAAAAATGTGCAGATTTTAAGGTGAATATCAGGAACGTGTTTCTTAAAGAATCAATTTTATACTTAAAATCTTGTAGATGATTTTTTTTAAATTTAAATTGGGATATTTTGCATAAATCAAAACTTAGAAAGTTACTTTATATTTGTGATTTTCAGCTGAATTGTGTGTACAAACTCATTCTGATTAAAAACTTTGAAATTTGGAAATTGAATTGACAAGCAATTTTTTTAAATTATGTTCTCTTGAATTTCTCAACAATTTTATGTTGATTGAAAAACTCATTCACAAGCTAAATCTTTTTCTGAATTTTAAATCTGAAATCTAAACCTGAATTCAAAAATTGAACTTTGAATCGGTATCCGAATTTCTTTACGATTTCCGAAATGTACAAAAATACGATTGCCGAATCTCAATTCCAGAACATATTTTCATGAATCATTTATTTAAATTTTGTAGCGCTGGTTTAATCTTTATTCATTATTTCAATATTTATTTTTAATATTTTTTGTGAATCCGATTTAAAATGTGAATTTCGAATGGTGAATCAGAATCTGGTTTTCAATTTTGGATCGCCACTTAGAAGCTTTAAATGTTTAAATTTTGTGTTAGAATAAAGTTTAAGAACTTCGAATTTGAATATAAAACAAATTTCTTCTTTTTCCATATTCGGCCAACTTTTATCAAAATATTGAAAATGCTTTGATTTTCGAAAAAAAATGAGGGCTTATTCAGCGACTCACGAAATTTCACGTCTTTGTCCTGACTTCAGAAAATGCTTCAGAAAAGAAATTTTTGTATTGATGAGCTCTGAAGACCAAATCAGCTCATCCAAACAAAAATATCGAGGCTAGAGAGCCTCGCAAAGCCATTTGAAATTTCGTAAGCCACGTCACTCGAGTCGCAGAATAAGCCCAATGATTCAACAAGGATTTCAAAGCAGCTTTCCATTCCTAATTTCTTATGATTATTCGAACTGAAAATCAAGAATCCTAAACTTGAAACAAAATCAGAAATACGAAAATATGTAGAATTTTGGTTATAGGAATATGGAACCAGAACCTCCAAAATGAATTTGTTCTCATTCTTATTCTCAAATGAAATTTGTGTTGTAATTTTTTTTTTTTTCATTTATGCGTCCAAAATTTTTGCAGCAAGTTTCAAAAAATTGTCATAAAAGGTTTTCTAAGTTTTGTATTTCTGGTTTTTTTATGAGAAATTCCTAGGTTTTGACCAAAATAGCCCGGTTTTGCCTGGATTCGATCGACAAGTTTGAAATCAAATACCCGGAATTTGCCAGGTTTTTATATAAAACAGCCAAGATACATGCCGAAAAAAAATCTGACAACCTTATTCTATGAACAAGTGAGAAAATTTTTAAAAACTGTAGCAAAATTTTGGAAATGGGTTTTTGAGGTTTTTGTATTAGTTTTTAGTTCAGATAATTACTCTTGAATATCTCTGCTCTAATAATATCATAAATTGATTATGAATTTAAAATTTTGAGTGTAGAGTAGAATACCTCGCTTCCTTTTTTGGACCCTCATGGGGGGGGGGGGGGGGGGTTAACCCCCAAACCCCCTCCCCGTTCCTACGGCCATGAGTCAATATGTCAAACGAGTTTGAGCTTTAGTTAGACATCCTATAAAGTTGAACAAATAACTTAAAAACTGGTAGAGGACTTCTGAACATGTCAATTAGCAATCCTAAGTTTTTGATTCTTGTGTACGTAGTATTTATTACAGCCACTCTAACGGCCAGCAGAGAAATCACCTTGTATCTACTATGTACAAAAAATGCCCTGACAAAATATTTAATCTTTACTATTTCGGCAACTAGAAATATTTTATTGGAATTTTTATCGCTACTTAGGTGAAATTGTCTTAAAAACACGATGCTACCATAAAATTGGGAATAAAGGTGAACTTTTCTCGAGATAATTTATGTTTTTATTTTGAAAAGGGAATTTGACGTTTTAACCGTTATTTATTCAAAACATCAAGAAAATCAATAAATAGATTGATAAAAGTTTCACAACGGGTATTTAGTCAGTTTTCGATGGCTTGTAATTTCGGAGAAATTGTATTATGAAAATGATCCCTTTTGAAAATCGCGTAAAAGAAGAGAGGGTTTAGAAACAAAATGGGGAGGGGATTGAAAAATTCTAAAAAAATGAGGATTGGTATTGACAACCTCAGTGAGTCTGTCGGCCAAGTTTTAGATAATTATTATTATTTTGTTGAAAACGGAGTACCAAAGTTTGTTTTGAAGTTATGAGGCAAAATGAGTTGAAAAATGGATCATTAAGAGCTTCAATAACTCCAAATGGAAGTTCATCATTATAATATTTAAAAAACTGAAATTTGTTTTTTGATTAATGCGTTTAATCCTTTAAAATAGTCAAAATGTCTTTGAAAATAGAGAAAATTTGTACATTTGTTCTTTAAGAACTCAGAAACTACTGGACCGATTGTTGTGAAATTTGGCATGGAGTAGGTTTTTGAGTGAAGAGTGGTATCTGTGGAGTTTTGAGTCCGTTGCACTCAAGGGAAGGAGGGCTCTCATACAAAATAATCGTAAAATACGATAAAAAGTGGTAAAATTTAATCGTTGATAAGTGAATGTCATCAAATATGGTGAAAATGCATACATTTACAAACATGTTCAGATAATTTTAAGTACACAAAGGCCCCTCCCTCCAAAGAAAAGGGGGTCCAAATCCAATATAATGGAAACACGAGAAAAACTTTATCAAGCCATGGTGGTTTCCAACATAATTGCCTCGTATGCAGATCGAAAAAAAAACAGTATTATGATAAAGGACAATCAATCGAAAATAGTGGTATTGAGAGTCATTAATAAATTTTTGTCTACTCAGTGCTAATTTATTCCTTTTTGAGCTTAATTTGAATCTAAGAAAAACATGAAAAGGCATTTTGGCATGCCCAGAAAGAGATTATGCCAAATAAGCACTCCGATCTTTAATCAGAACCAGATTCTTATCCCAATTAACAATCTGGTCGCGAGTTGAATTCCGATTCTAGTCCTGATTTTGATCGTTATTCTTATCCTTTATCCTGAGATCATGAAAGTTGAACCAAATAGCTTACCTTGAGTTCTAAAATAAATCAGGAAATCGATCTTGAAGGTTTCCCAGAATCGGATCGTGATCCTTACTTGGAATCTGATTCTGATTCTGAATGTGAATGGCATTTATCCTTGCTCAGTTTTTTAAAATGATATGGACCACGATTTAGACTGTAATTAGGATCTGTATATTCTTATCGGTTTCGTTTATTTGCAAATGTTTTTTAGATAAACTTGGTATAAAATTAATCTGGGTAAATATCTTGCTACCAGTTTTTCAAACGAATTTGGATAAAAATTCAACATCTTTGAACAAAAGTTTTGATAATATTATCAAACGAATAAGGAAAAGTTTAATTTGATTTGAATTTTTAAAAAAGGAATCAATTGATTATCTTATTGATAGTCTTCTAGAAAAACGAATTGTAATTATTTTTTAAGATACCTATATTGTGAAATAAAAAAACACAAAACTTTCTTTTTACGTCTAACGCAAGCTATTTTGTGCTCTGAAATCGATGGAGTGACAAGAAAATATCTACAAATGCATACATAGGTATGCATTCAATGTCGATAATTTCCATCAGGAAGCGCTAGTTTTCTCGTGAACTGATTTTAAAATTACACAAAGCATCTGCGGAAGCATCGCCGGAAGAAACTTCTTCGCCTAAACGAGCTTACCGAGAATTGATTTTATCCTTTTTGTTGTACAATTCCTGATGTCCTCATTGACTGGTCCGGAACTGGTGATTGTTGGCGACAACAAAAAGTAACCAGGAAAGAAGCCCTCGATCGGGAATTCTTACAACGAAAGACGACAGAATACCGACGATGGGAAGAGGAAGCGGTAGAATACATTTTCCCGGAAAATTAAGTACTTTAATTAAAACTTTTCTTTTGGCCAAACGAGTATGGCAAAGGAATGGACTTGGTAAAAATGAATGAGAAAATAAAAACGACCAGTTAGCCAGGCCAAATTGCGTAACTTGGAATCGGGAAAACATGGAATGGGATGATTCTCGGTTCGTTGATTGAACCGGGTGAAATTCTTTGCTGGAGAGATCGAAGTTGGACCGGAATTGATAGAAGGAAGTATTGTTGTTGCTGTTTCTACTTAAACTCAAAACTTGCAATCGAAAGAACACCGAATCGCAAGTTAATGACAGTGAACGGCCAAATAAAAACAATAGTCGTTCTCAAATGGGTTTAGTTTCGGTCGTTGATATCCTGTCAAACTTTGAAGCAGTACCGCCATTTGTGAAGAAATAATTAATTCGCTACACTCGGAAATCAACTGCGGGTTCGAGCTGATGGAAATGTCGTGAAAGTTAGTTCCATTCACTAATCCCGGGTAAATCGCTGGCGCTGGTTGGCTGATGATGATTACCCGGTATCAGCTTGTTTGGAGTCGATTATGCCTCTCTTTCTCTCTCTATCTCTCTACCCATGTGACCAGCATCCAGTTCTAGTTCCCGATGCCTGACAGATGAAAACTTCGCCCGAAGCACTAACTTAATTATAATGCTTTAGCATAAATCACAGCCTCGCCCTAATTACTGGCCAGTGTAAAATGGCGGTCCCCATAGAAGCGTAGCTATTATGGGGAAATGAAAATTTTAATTATTAACAAGAAAATGTATAACGGGTGAAATAACAGTTTTCGTGAATAAACCAATGACAATTCTCTAAACAAATGACTACTGACAAACAATTTTCTTGCTTAATTTTTCAGTGCTAATGAGCTTATTGACTTTTGGTATTTTTTTTAATTTTTTACGATTTTCGTGATATTTGCGATTTTGTCATTTTTGTCATTTTTGTCATTTTTGTCATTTTTGTCATTTTTGTCATTTTTGTCATTTTTGTCATTTTTGTCATTTTTGTCATTTTTGTCATTTTTGTCATTTTTGTCATTTTTGTCATTTTTGTCATTTTTGTCATTTTTGTCATTTTTGTCATTTTTGTCATTTTTGTCATTTTTGTCATTTTTGTCATTTTTGTCATTTTTGTCATTTTTGTCATTTTTGTCAATTTTTTCATTTTTGTGATTTTTGGCATTTTTGTCATTTTTGTTATTTTTGTCATTTATGTTATTTCTGCCATTTTTGTCATTTTTGTCATTTTGTTATTTTTGAAATTTAAAATTTTTTTTTCTTTTTTTTCATTTTTGAAATATTTGGATTTTATCAACTAAAACCTTCAAGAAAAAAAAAACAACAAAACATTTAATTTTTTTTTTTCAAAGTTAATTTGAAATTGACAAAATTGACAAAATTGACAAAATTGACAAAATTGACAAAATTAACAAAATTGACAAAATTGACAAAATTGACAAAATTGACAAAATTGACAAAATTGACAAAATTGACAAAATTGACAAAATTGACAAAATTGACAAAATTGACAAAATTGACAAAATTGACAAAATTGACAAAATTGACAAAATTGACAAAATTGACAAAATTGACAAAATTGACAAAATTGACAAAATTGATAAAACTGACAAAATTGACCAAATTAACAAAATTGACAAAATTGACAAAATTGAAAAAATTGACCAATTTGACTCAATTGAAAAAATTGTCAAAATTGACAAAATTGACAAAATTGACAAAATTGACAAAATTGACAAAATTGACAAAATTGACAAAATTGACGAAATTGACAAAATTGACAAAATTGACAAAATTGACAAAATTGACAAAATTGACAAAATTGACAAAATTGACAAAATTGACAAAATTGACAAAATTGACAAAATTGACAAAATTGACAAAATTGAGAAAATTGACAAAATTGACAAAACTGACAAAATTGACAATATTGACTAAATGACCAAATTGACAAAATTAACAAAATTGACAAAATTGACCAATTTGACTCAATTGAAAAAATTGTCAAAATTGACAAAATTGACAAAATTGACAAAATTGACAAAATTGACAAAATTGACAAAATTGACAAAATTGACAAAATTGACAAAATTGACAAAATTGACAAAATTGACAAAATTGACAAAATTGACAAAATTGACAAAATTGACAAAATTGACAACATTGACAAAATTGACAAAATTGACAAAATTGACAAAATTGACAAAATTGACAAAATTGACAAAATTGACAAAATTGACAAAATTGATAAAATTGACAAAACTGACAAAATTGACAATATTGACTAAATGACCAAATTGACAAAATTGACAAAATTGACAAAATTGACAAAATTGACAAAATTGACAAAATTGACAAAATTGACAAAATTGACAAAATTGACCAAATTGACAAAATTGACCAAATTGACAAAATTGACAAAATTGACATAATTGACATAATTGACAAAATTGACAAAATTGACAAAATTGACAAAATTGACAAAACTGACAAAATTGACAATATTGACTAAATGACCAAATTGACAAAATTAACAAATTTGACAAAATTGACAAAATTGACAAAATTGACAAAATTGACAAAATTGACAAAATTGACAAAATTGACAAAATTGACAAAATTGACAAAATTGACAAAATTGACAAAATTTACAAAATTTACAAAATTGACAAAATTGACAAAATTGACAATATTGACAAAATTGACAAAATTGACAAAATTGACAAAATTGACAAAATTGACAAAATTGACAAAATTGACAAAATTGACAAAATTGACAAAATTGACAAAATTGACAAAATTGACAAAATTGACAAAATTGACAAAATTGACAAAATTGACAAAATTGACAAAATTGAGGAACTGACAAAATTGACAAGATTAACAAAATTGACCAAATTTACAAAATTGACAAAATTTATAAAATTGACAAAATTGACCAAAATGACAAATTTGACAAATTTTAAAAAATTGACAGAATTGATAAAATTGAATAAGCAACAAATTTAAAAAAATTGGCTTTTCAAAGCTTAGTTCTTTAAGAAATGGGACACTTTCCTTTGCTGATAGCTCATTTACTAGTAATAGGACATTTAAAATTTTTCAATTTTTATTTTATAATAAACGGAAAACTATATAAGTGTGGATCGATGAAATGTCAAAAGTTTTTTCTACGATTAGCTGAAAGTGTTTCCTTGTTATGAGTCATTTTAACTTATCCTTAAACAACAAATTTTTGCTAGTTCCAGAGCTCGTTGGCTGTAAAGTCGGTATCGAGGATGTAGGAGAGATGATTTCTGATGGACAACAAAACTTATGAAGAACCGAATTTCGAACAAATTTCAGCGTTTGAATCCTATAAAATCTGCTAGTGGCAAGGTCTCTAGCATATTGAAGTATGTGTTTGCTGGTTGTTATATAAAAAAATAATGATTTGCCAAGACTCTGCTCCTGTGGAGAAAGAACAACAACATGCTAAACGAAAGCTTTCTTTTTCGCTGTTTTAAAAAGCCAAAAAAGATTAAGATTGTATGAACCCTTCGCAACCTACGCTCTTAACTAATCGATTATGTTCAAAATTCAATCTGGTTATGCTTCGATTTTGTCAAATTTTGCCAGCAGAAGTTCCATTAAAAACGCTTTTATATGGCTTAAAAATAATCATATTTTGTCAATTTCGAAACAGTTTCATCCACCAAAATGCACTGAGTTTCTTTGAAACGAGAAGTATACGACTAAAAAGAAGCATAGATTGAAGGAGAAGGATGCAGCTACATAAAGTACAGATTAGGCAAAGAATAGTATGGAAAAACTTATCAAAATCATGACTGAAAAAAGTGTGCGCTGGCCGTTGCGTTGGTAGATACCAAGAATAAAAAAGACATACACTGTATTCGCCAATTTAAGCTTTACAGACTGAATAAATGACGTGGACAACTTAAGATTAACACTAAACACCCAGTACCGAGATGGGAATCGAACCCATACCATCAGTGGACCAACAATTACCGTCTTACCACGCCAACTACTCCACCACCGAGACGTACGAATAATTTTTCTTGAAAAACAATGAAAAATCCTTAAAATGTTAGAAAAAGTATAAATTTTATTACCGGAAATACTCAATCCAGAACCTTTTCCATCCATTGATTTCTTATGCTGCCTTAGTAAGAATAAAAGGCATATTTTTCCATGATTCAAAATCAAACTTATTTAATAGATTGCATTGAATTTTACAGATGATTTTTTTTTAGTTTAAAGTCTCTCTAACTCAACAACAAAACAGATGATCTAGAATGCTACTTTTCAATTCATGATTTACTTCTATTGAATAAGTTATTTAGAATTATTTTTAAATTATACATGCTAACATGCTAAAATGGGAAAGGAAAAATAGAAAATTATGAACATATTAAATTTAAGCAAGAAAACAGAAAGTTAAGCCTTTTATTAAAAATCTGTGGAAAACTAGCTTCTGTCGAAATCAAGAGTATAATTTTTCCAAATTATGCTGTATTTAAGTGCCTTTTTTTTATTTTAAGAATCAACCCACCAGATGATTTATACATATGGTCCAAAAATTTCGATCACTATCCTGGTTATTCGGAAGAACAACATTTCACCTTAACAATGACATCCAATGTTAGCTTTGCTTCGCTGTATTGCATTTTTCAATGACCGATTTTTTTTGTTGATTTCATTATCATTTTCACAGCCTTTACGGTCTCTCAAAAATATCAGTTCATGAATATATTGGAAAGAAGGTTAAATAGATTTTAATGTGTGTTTCAGGTCATATCGCCCCGAACAGCTATGGAAGTTTAAGTCGGAGAGCTTCAAAAGTGCCAGTCTCAAAAACGGACATACACAAAATTTCACGTTCATAGGTTCAGTAGTTTTCGAGTTTATGGGGTACAGACAGAAAGACAGACAAACAAACCTCCATTGTTGACGAACCGGAGCTAGCGTTTTCACTTGGTCCCAGTCAAGACTCTCGTCGACAGATCGTATTTCGGCTGCTAGGCTTCACCGCCACGAGTCTCCATTGGCGACAGCTCTTTCTCCCTCTTTGGCTAGGGATTTTGTCCAGGCTCTATTGTCTCGTCTACAAGCTCGTTGAACTACCTTTTCCAGCTCCGCATATCGTAAGCGGGCGGCTGCTTTGGCTGACCCGGTACATGCCTGCTAAATTCCGACTTTCGCCTTTCTCCGATCATCGATCATCCTCCAGGTTTCATCCGACATCCATTCACTTCGTCTTCCACAAAATTTACCGAGAGTACCATGGCTCGTCGTGATAAAGGCATTCTTGATTCCACACCACTGTTCTTCGACTGTTCCGTCTGTCGGCAGCTCCGAGGCTCGGGATTCTAGCTGTTCAACGTATGCCCTTTTCACCTCTGGATCTCCGTCGTATCGATATCCGACTTACTCCTCGCGCTGTTGAACACGCTCAACTCTCATTCGTATCTCGCCAAGGACGTTTGTTGCGGACATCAAGAAGGATCCTTCTACATTTTCGGCTGATGCAGATGTGGTCAATTTGATTTTCAGTTCGGCCATCTCGGGATACCCAAGTGACCTTATGTGCTGGTCGATGGGGGAAGAGCGATTCACCGATCACCATGTTGTTGTTGCCACAAAATTCTACAAACAGCTCTCCGTTTTCACTCATCCGTTCAAGGCCATGGCTCCCCACCTTTCGAAATTTTCTCAACCATGCTGTTCGATAAACTGTAAAACTACTATTCCTCATGCAAATCGGCAACGTCAGTTGGCGCATAACACTGAACTTTTCTTAGATATCTAACCCGTGTCCTGAATCTGGCTTCGATTATTCTTTCGTTTATCGGTTCCCATCTAATGAGGATCGCAAGGGCCTTGTGTAGCCGATTATTGCGAGCGTGACACTTTCTTGGCCAATAGGCCTTTCCAAATGGATAATCTCTCTCACGGTCCTTTGTACACGCACACACACGACGGCAGAGCTGTCGTGTCGTGCGCGGTCGTCAGTCAAGTTACGATCTTCAACGAGGATGGATGCGAGTCTCCCGTTCAGCCAGTGCAGCACACAGCTTAAGTTTGCACAGGCCTGCAGGCTTAATAGGAAATCAACTCCTGGTTCCCGAGTAGCGTGTTCTCTTCCTATGCCAGAGTTGAGCAGTACTTGCCCGGACTGTGTCTTGTGTTCTTCAGCGTTAGGCCAACGAACTTCGCTCCGTCCCAGAATTTCTTGTTTGAGGCGGCTAGCTTCTCTAGCAAGTTGAGCCAGCTTGCCTTGTAGGCCAAAGATTAAAACGTTCCAAGTTCCAATTCGTGTCCGTGTTTTCATGCTAAAAGTCATTGCCAAAGTTCCAATTTGGTTATTTCAGGTTCGTTTCAAGTGTCGCCCAGACTAATGCAACCTTGTAGAAGCCATGTGGAAAACATCTATTAGATTTAAGCTTATTTTTATCAGATTTAAACTTTCATCTCCAATGCTATCAAGGCAAAAGGAAGCTTAAATCTGATCAAAGAAAGCTTAAAAACTAGATTCACTAACACTTGGTAAATAAATGTTGGTCACACGTATACAAAGCAATCGTATAAGGTCGCATGGGTCTGGTGTCGACGAGGATTAAGTTCGCTCTTGGTTTGTAACACGTTGAGATGGGTACACTTAGCGACCAAACTTCGGTCGACTCAAAATCATTTCGTTTCCATAATTGATCTATAGCCGAGTCAGGAAATGAAGTTTCTCAAATAGAAAGTTTTATTCTCACATTGGAAAATTTTGTTCTAACTCTGGCTTAGGAAGAGAACATGCTACTCGGGAACGAGGAGTTGATTTCCTATTAAGCCTGCAGGCCCATGCGACCCTCATTAGATTTTTTTTTAATGATCCCGAGCCGATCCTCCGGTGCATAGGGCCTTGGTAAAAGATCTCCACTGTTGACGATCCGGTGCCAGCGTCTTCACTTGGTCCCAGTCAAGATTCTCGTCGACAGTTCGGATTTCAGCGGCTAGGCTTCGCCGCCACGAGTTTCTGGGTCTGCCTCTTCTTCGATGACCTTCTGGATTCCAATCTAGCGCCTCTCTGCAAATCTCGTTTTCATCTCTTCGCAGCGTGTGCCCAATCCATCTCCACTTACGTTCCCGAATCTCGATTTCTAGCGCTTTTTGATGACACCGGCGATGTAGTTCCATTCAATGCAATGGATGAGAATCTAATTATTTCAGTTGCATTATTTTCATTTATGTATCGGAATCGAATGAAACTTTATTTTTTATCCGCTATTTAAAATAAAAGATAATGACTTCGGGCGGAATTGAAATATTTTCCCCATCCGCGCCAACTCATCTCCATGCAACCCACACTTTGACCCAGCGCATGACGATGCAGCTGCAGAAACATTTCTGGTTACATTTTTCATTCACCGCAATATCCAATTCACAAATGCTAACGAAGCAGCAGCGCAATCGCTTCAAAGCAACCGGAGCACACTGATAGCATCTTGAGCATGATGGGATCAATTTTCCACGCCGCTAAACTTTTTCACCGCAAATCTTGGCATCTATATCCTTGGGAAAAAGCGTATTCGCCGTGCTACAAATTCCGGGGAGCAGATTCATCAGCATCATCATCATCAAACCACCACAACACCACACTAACCTCAAAATTTCCTCCAGCCATCGTTCTGCGCCTTTCCGGGCGCTCTGATCCTTTTTTTTTGTCCCGTAGCGATTTTTATTTCTCCGGCACCCATCCATACCTACTTACTTATTTCCTTGATAAAGATGTATCCTCCAAGAGATCTCTTGGCAGCTCAGTGGACGAGAATGAGGGCCTAGAAGATGAAATGAAAATCCCTCGTTGCTGTGTCAAAGTGGGAAGCTGTTTTATCCATTTCTTTTTCCTAGTCCGGAAGGCGCAATATGGGATCGGGAGCTTATCTCTTCACGTTGCATTTGAAGCTAGCCCAGTTTAGGTATATGATTTCTGGTTCTGGGTGGCCTGTCATTTTGGTTCAATTGTCAACGTACCCGAGTTAACAACGTTCTTTCAGGCTTCCTGTCACGCTTCGAAGATGAGCTACGCTGTAATGTAGACTCACAACGTTTGATATACTCGAAAAATCATTTTTCTTCCATGGCAGGTTAGGAATTATATCAAAGACCATACACGTTTCATTAATTTACTGAATTGTCCCAAAATTTCTACTGGCAGCTTTATTTCTGAATCTCTCCTTCCTTAACGCCAGTAGAATTCACAACAAATCCGTCAGCTTGACCTAATTTATTAAATGACTTCTCGGGGAAAAACTAGTAAAACGGCTTGAATCATAACGAGCAGATTTTGAATTATATCAAACTCAATGCGTTCTGTGTGAAAAAAATGTTTTGTATAGACTGTGTGCATAGTAAATCCATCTAGCTTTATACATGAGTGCTCATGGGATCCATAAAAAAACTAGTCTTTCATTGAAATAAAATGAAAATATATGCTTCAAAACGCGCGAAATAATAAAGCAACCAGCACACTCCAGAATCAAAAATCCTTTTCCATATAACGGAAAACTCTACTCTACTATAGACAAACAGCACTTATAGACATTGAGCTAAACTGCCGAGTTCCCAACAAAACTGAGCTAGGAAAAACAAAAAGTAATATCGCTTACCAGGCCATTTCCCTCTCTATCTCTTCCAATCCTATCCGTCTCTCTCTCATTTTCATTTGCTGCTGCTGCTGCTGGCTGGTGTTGCAAAGTTGAATAAAATCTGATTAAACCGGCATGATGATGATGAAGTTAAACTCAAACTACCATCCGACAGACCGAGCAACCGACTGGCAGTTGCTCCTATTTAGTTGTTGGATTTCATGTTTTTCTTTCGGACACTAATCCAAACTAACTCGAACCAGCAGCAGAAGCAGTCCGGCAGCCAGCTGGCGCACGCGAACAGGCAAGTGATGTGGATTTTATTTCAGTTTTAGTTGGCTGAAATGTTTAATTTTGCTGGAAAGTGTTGCTGATTTGAATTGGATTCGTTGCTTGTTGGATTTTAATTCAACTATTATTTTTTTCATTAAACTAAAAAATGGCAAATTATGTCGAATGAAGTCGGGTTGGACGGACAATATTCAAAAATTCACAGTGTTTAGAACAAATGTTATGACAGAAATCAGACCCGTGCAAAGATCACTTCCATAGGGTTTCGAAAATCAAACTTAGCTAGAAATACAAAAATTGACAACAACTAAGGAAATTGATCTCCGAAACTATTTTTATATTAATAACCACCACTCAAACTATAAAGTAAAAAAAAATTATTTTATTTCAAGAGTGACAGTTTCAATCAAAAAAATTTAAAAAAAATCATTTTTTATATTCTTCTAGTTATCAAAATAAAAGGAAATAAAGAGTTCATGTTTGATAGTGTTCTTTTCAATAAATTTATATATTTTAAATACAGCATGTTCAATTCATCATCAATGACAAATTCCATATTGGGAAATGGGTGATTTCTTGAATGATGAAATATGATTTCAAGATGTTGTTGTAAATATCTAACACACAAATAGAATACTTATTTTGTTAATATTGCGCTTTGAAATTCAGCTTTCAAGTTGCCATTTCGAACCATTTTTTGCATATTTCATTAGTTTATTAAAAGATCATGATTGAGTTGAAGAAATTATGAAAATAAATTCAGATAAAATATATAAGTGAAACGTTTGTAAGTTTTGGAGTGAAGTGGAGTTATAGTTTAAAATTTCATTTTTTTTTTAATACTTTTGACGCCGTCAATTGAAATATAGAGTCCTGGAAAAACAAAAGCAAGAAACAAGTTTTTCTTTAGAAAAAAACCCCGAATTAATACAGGATTCGCAGCAAGCTGTGCCCGAAAACGGCCGCAGAAAATAATGTTGTCAATGATGAAAATTTTAAATATTTGGTGAAAAAAACGTTTTAAATAGTTTGTTCGTGATTCAAGTGCAATATTTAAATGTTTTCTGTGATGTGAAAGTGGAGTTTCGTCGAAAAAATCCTAGAAGACTTTTCCCCTCTAATCGTTTTAGTGGAGACGGTTTTATGACCACGTAAGAAATCTAAAAATGCACGCGATATAATGGATTTTGCTGCTCCCTCATGATCCGGATCTAACCTAAGATAAGTAGAATTTGTTAAGTATTTTGTATTTCTAATGAGTCAACGATTTAAAACCGTAAAATATCATTTTTGATAGTTGAATTGTTGGCAGTAAGGTGTGGACTATAGGAATTTCAATTTGTGTGCATGTCAGCAACTAAAGAGTTGCTAGTTTCGATGGCCCTAAAGTTTGAAAAGTTCCAAGCGATAGACTAAATATTATATAAGTATCGCATTTAAAATCAGCATATTTGGAGGCGTTTTCTGCAGTTGAGAGCATAGTCTAAGGGCACTTATAGATTTTGATATGATTGTTATCAGTCATTCCAAGTGATGTATTGTTGGTTTAACGAAAAGTCACTCAACTGCTGCATTTAATATGATTCTGTTTTGCATTTTTATTGTACAATCTAAACATCCAGTCAACGTTTTTATGTGTTTTCTATAATTTTCTAAACTATTGAGAATCATTATCCCAGTGAGAACAATTTTTATTTATAAATATTGATGTCTCCAGGAAAAAGCAAGTTCTGTTTTATTCGTGGAAAATAAAATGCAAAGTTAGTTTAAGTATCGTAAAGAATAAGATCAAACCATTGTGATTGCGAAACTCAAATCTTCTGAAATTTGATGATCCACTTAAATTTATAAAAAAATGTTTCGGGGTTCAGTTCATACTAAATTTGATTTGTGGCAGGGAGTTAAGTATGCGACAACTTACAATGGTAACCCTTATGATATCTTATCATATTTTAATTATGTAGATATCAAAAAATTTCATCAGAATGGAAGAGTTTCAATACGAAATCAGGCAGCCTAGAAGGATAGGATTTTAACCAAGATTGCATAACACTAGTCTAAAAAGTTTCCTGATCATATACTTTTTACCAAATCCATACAAAAAATTGTTTTGCTAGGATGCAGAGGTGACCTCGGACCTAGAGCATGAATTATAATTCTTTCAAACCTTTTTCTCTATTTTCTTTCTATCCATTGACTACTAGGACGTGGCTTGCGCCGTTATTGATGTGTAAAGAGAGAGTTTCAGTTTTGTTCATTGTGATTGTGCTGTCAATCCCAGATACCATTCATTTGACCTCTGGACAAAATTGATGGCCTCGGTCAATCACGGAGTAGCAACCATTGGCAATGTGGAATTCGTTCTACTGAGCCACACCTACGATCATGGAATTCGAAATGCGTTCGTTTTATTACCGATAAAAAATACAATTTAAGGATGACGAAGATTATAAAGAGCTATCGATTTATAATATTTTCATGTTGCATTTCAATTCAATGATTTAAGGTGGATGTGAATCGTCAATCAAGCTAAGCTAAGCTAAGCTAAAAACCCCGAATTAATACACTTGACAGCCTTTCTTTTGGCCTGTAAATTAACATGACACAATATAATGAACAAATGAAGTTTAGAAATTAATATTCAACAGTATTTATAGGGTAAAAATATTTTGAAATAATCATAATTTGCAACTTATTGGAGATTTTGGAATGATTGAGTTCTGTAATATTTTGTATGATCCCGTTTCAACGAAATTATAACCTTACTCAACATTATTTTTTGGTGTCATTTGGTAAGTTCAAAATGGAAGAAGTATGAAAATAATGAAATCAATTTTAAATTAGATTTCAAACCATAATTCAACCTCTGAAGCGAACGAAGCGAATATATTAAAAATTGCTTTGGTAAAATTACAACTGCTAAAGAAAAATACGATACGACAACGTAGGGTACAGTAAACGATCGAATAAGTTATAAAGCTCAGTGCATTTAGAAATGGGACAGTTACTAATGCGTTTATCTCAAAAACCATTCGTTTAATCGAAATGCTTTCTATGAAGAAATGAGAATTATCTTATGATAGTTCATAAAAAAAATAAAAATAAAAGTTATTAATCGTTTATGTAAGAAAAAAAAATTCACTTTATTATTTTAAATATTTTTCGACACCCAACTTTCTATGTATGCTTATACTGTTAAAATGGTGTAAAAAAGCCGTGAAGTAGACAAGAAATTCCAATATGCAAATATTCATAAACCTTGGCAATCCAAGCAGGTGGAAATGCTCTTGTCAAAGACTAAAACTTTCGGTGTCGAAACCTTAAATTGAATGCCAAAAACTACCCAGCTAACATGAAATCGTAATAGAAATGATAATCCAAATCGAATATTAAGACATTATCAATAACCATCGTAAACAAGCTGGTATTGAGTGATTTTCTATCATTCATATACGACAAGCTTTGCCCAAAAAAAGTTGAATCGGATAGCAGTTTAGTCAATTCGTAAATATGTCTCCGAATAGTTGAGAATACGCTAATTCGACATTTACGATTTGAGTAAACTGATTTACGATAAATGGGCGATCCTTCCTTCTTTCTTCCTTTGACCGGTTCCTGAACAGAAAATCTCACATATAGAGCTATAGCGCGAATCATTTCAACTTATGAGTTGGCATAGTGGTAAGATACCGGACAGACAACTCGGAGGCTGGAGTTCAAATCTCGGTCGGGGAAATTTTTTTTTTTGAGTTTTACTCAAATTACTTCAAATCGTATATTTTACATTTTGTGGGGAAATCGAATCGTTAAAATCTTGTCATTGTAGATATATCGCCTCCACTTTTATAGCTATATGCTATTTTGGTAAGTTTAATACAATCTTTTCATCTGATATATTCGTTTGATTAATTCTGCTGTTCCTGCGATATACCCTCTTAAATGTTTGCTGGGTAAACCATCGAAAGGTTTTAGTAAAAAGATAATAAAAACTTTGTTTTCAGAGTTTTGATCAATAAAAAAGATATAGGACAAAGAATAAAAAAATTGATTATTAGAACCATTCATATCTGAGATAAAAAGCTTTCGTAAATTTACTTATTAATATATATTGTTTTTCTGGCAAAACAAACTCGACTGTTCTTAGTCGAAAACTAGGTATTCTACCTTAATTTTTGAATAATTTTTTTATCGTAACTTTTTTCATTCAAAACAAACCACAAAACATCTCTCAATTCTGAGAGGGTCATGCCAGATACCGAGATGAACTGGCGCGACATCCGTCTAGAGTGTTCTAACCGGGAATTCCCGGGAATAAAAAAAATCGAGGATTCTCTAATCCCGGGAAGCGCTAAAATATTTCGGAAATTCCCCTAGCCAATAAAAATTGCTAATACACTAAAAAATTACACCATTGAAATTGAAAACATGGATCAGATTGAGCAAGGAAAATTATAGTTCTGCTATAATATATGGCTTAGACTTAATCGTTGTTTTATTCTTAATCTGGTTAAGGCATTGAAAATATTTATGCATTCGAAATCTTAGTGCAAAATCTATATAATATGTAAAAAGCAATTTCAGTATGTTTGTTTGTTTGTCCTCTATAGACTCAGCCGTCTTAAGAGCTAGAAGTCTGAAATTTGGCATGGATGCTCATTAGGACCAGGAATGATGAAAAATGTTTTTAAATTTTCGGATGACCCCTTCTGAAGGGGGTCGTCCATAGAAGACAAATATTGTTTTCGCGATATCCACGTTATTTTTCGTCGGATCGTGTTGAAAATTTGCACATGAATGTTTTGAAAGACGGGCAATCGATTTCAGGTGTCAAATTTTGTGTAAGGGGTCGTCCATACTGTGTGAATGTATCAAACCGATACCGTGTCATTCGCCTCAAGCGTGCACGGAGTCAGTCATTCCGTCAGCGAGTCGACAAGCAGGCGAGTCAACCGAGTAGTGAGTGCGGTTCCCGCGGCGTCAAGTGATCCGGTGGGCCACTAGTGCTACTTCCGGGCTTCGGAGCTCCGGACAGGTTTGCACACATACAACACACATACTGTTTATGTCATATTACCGTCATTATGCATAGGATTGAGTTGAAAATTGGTACACAGGCGTTTTGAAAGACGGGCTACCGACTTCAGGTATCAAATTGATTGTAAGGGACCGGCAAAAAGGGGCGTCCATACTTCTTCATAAATACTGTTTTAGTTATATGGATGTCATTATACATCGGAATGAGATAGAAATTGGCACAAGGAAGTTTTCAGAAATGAACAATCGAATTAAAATGTTTATATTTTTTATAAGGGGTCAGCAAAAGGGGGCGTTCATATAAACTGTTCAGATTTTTACGATATATGCCATATTAAACATGGGATTGAGATGAAAATTTGTATATTGGGGTTTTAGGGGATAAGAAACTGATGTCAGGTTTCAAATTTCGGATCAGGGGTCGGCCAAAGGAGTTGTCCACATTAACTTTCCACTGTTTTAGTGATATTGTCGTTATTATGTATCAGTTAGAAATGAATTTTGTGCGTAGGAGTTTCAAGGGGCGGTAAATTGATTTCAAACATTAAATTTGAGATTGAGGTTGAAAAAAGTGTCGTCCATATTGATTGTTCATTGTTTTCGCGATATTGTCGTACTTATGCATCGGAATGAGATGAAACTGTGCGCATGGAGGTTTTCATAGACGAACAATTTATTTTGAGTATGAAATTTAGAGTCACATGTCGGCGAAAGAGGTCGTCCATATGAACTTTTTACTGTTTTTTTTTTTATGCATTATATGCATTTTTAATGCATTATAAAGATATGAAAATTTACTCACAGGGATTTAAACAGACGAGAAATCGTTATTAGGTATAAAAATTTGTGTAAAGTGTCGCTATAGAATCGATTTGAAAACTTATGCACAGAGATGTAAGGATAAAATAAATATGATTTTATGTGTTGAATATTAGATTATTGTTCAACGAAAAGGGATAAATCTTTTGAACCATCCGCCGTTTTTTTGAAATTGTCTTGAAAATTAAACGAGTCCACGTGCTTATTGAATAACAAGATTCTAAAAGAAACTGTTATGTCGTTTATTGAGTTTGGTTCTTACCTTATTAATGAGGATACTCTCAAAGCGAAGGTATTTTTCTTCAGTATAGAGAATTTCTAGATTGGATAAAAACAATAATATCTTATCTGCTCACATTTTTACGTTTTTAGCGAAACGAAGTTCGTACGGGATCAGCTAGTATTTTATAAATTCTAACTCTCCCAATAAAGAAACGGAAAGATTCTGAATGTTCTTTATTGCAACACTCATCATTTAGAATTTCCGTATTGCCAATTGTTGATAGTAGCAAATTCATCGGCAAAGAAATAACATATTTTGAAACAAAAGGATAGTTATCTGAAAATTTACGCAACTACATGAAAAACCTGAAGTCTCAAGACAAACTTTTTATCGATACTATAAAATATTTCTTAATTATTTCAATTTTTTGCAGTAAATAAGAATCAGTCATGTTTTTCGGTTTAAGAACATTGTTTTTCACTCATTAGCTTTAAGTTGCTAATTGAATTTTTGAGGCTTTAAAAAAGTTTGAAATGTTAGACTATACTACTTCCTAAAAGTTAAAAAAAAAAATACCATATTGATAAAGTTTTGTATGCAGTGGAGTGTTAAAATCTTTATTTTTATTTTTCCCGGGGTTCCCAGAATTCCCGGGAAATAGATCGACAGATTTTTCAATTCCCAGGAACGCTTAAATGGCAGGGAAATGTTCACTTTCCTACATGAAACATATATTTCAAGAAGATTATTAAGAAACTAGAATAAATTACCTAAAAAATAAATCTAATATCATCAAGAACGGTGAACATTTACGTGTAGAAAAACACCAACAAACTATTGGTCAAATTATCCCGAAACGGATATTTTGCGAACAGCTTTGGAGGGTCAAGGAAGGAAGAGGCTCTCGAAAAGAAATATACAAAAAAACAAGCATAATCAAAACAATTTCGATGGAACTTTGTTAAAAAATTATAAACATAATAGTTTTGGTGTGATGCGATGATTCATTGAACAGTTTCTGAGTATTTTTTCCATAAAATTTGGCACACTTTTTTTCTGTTGAAGATTTCTTGTATTAAAAAATCTAACTTTGCAAAAGGATTTATTTTTTCTATAATCAGATTTTTTTTATCGATCCCTCCGATTTTGAAAATGTTGTTTCTTCAAACCTTCAAGTTACATTTAGACTCAAGACATAAAAAAGATACTTGGCTTTTACTATAAATGGTTCAAATCAGATTTCACTGGAGCTGTTTATATTCCGTTTGATTAATATCCTTAATCTTACTTTCTCATCACAATAATTTTTCATTTTACTATTTTTCATTTTCTTTTACGTTAATTATATCCTTACTTAAATTTTAAGGGGAGTTTGGGGTATGATGGGCCACTTTTTTTTGCTTCATAATTTTTTTTATTATAATAGACTAGATGACCCGGTGTGCTTTGCTACCCTTTCCTTGAAAAAATAAAGTTCGTTTAAAATATTATATTTCTGTTTCTTTTAATTTTCAACATTATTTAATAGTGAACAATTTTTCATAGCATCTGAGCTTCTAGATTGTCTTTAGTCTCAACGTAACTTGAAGGTTTGTGGGTGGAAGAAGTAACCCTTCAAAAAAAGTTGGAGGGATGTTCAATGCAATGGATAAATTATTAAATTAAAATAAATCGCCCCTTTCCAAAGCGGGTGGAGTATTTAAAAGCAAATTTGTACATCATTAAAAAGTGTGCCAAAGTTTATGAAAACACTAAGACATTGGTTTCGTTAATGATATGTAAATTTTTTGATAATAGATGACCCTGCTTTGCTTGGCTTTGCTACCCCTTCCATGGAAAAAAAAATCAAGTTCGGTAAAATTATTATAATTAAATTAATCTTCCTTTTACATTAAATTTCAAGATTATTCAAAAGCAAACTATTTTCATGCCCTCTGAGCTTCTAGATTGTCTTGAGTCTCAACGTTACTTGAAAGTTGAAGGTTGGAAGAGCCGCCCTTTAGAAAAATAGGAGGGATCTTCAATACAACAAATAAAACCTTTAAATAAAAAAAGTCTCACCTTTTTAAGCGGGATGAGCATTTTAAAACAGGCATACATAACCAAAAAGTGCTAAGACACCAATACCATACAGATGGTAAAGTGTCTCAAATAAAATTATAATATAACTAGCTGATCCCATACGAACTCCGTTTCGCTTTCAACTTGGCATATGGCATGGACAGTTTGTATGAGAGTTAGTTGCCAAGCATTTTCCAGATGTACTTTCGAATTAATTGTTAAGTATAAATTGCAAAAATATTGATAGTCACTTTTTTTGTCGTCTGCTACTAAATTTGAAATTGGGAATCAATTGACCGTTTCAAAAAATCCCGTGTATAAATTTCGACTTGATCGCAACGCATTATTCCCAAAAAGTTAAACCCCTTTCGGTGGCCTCTTATACAATGTTTGATATTGGAATCGATTGCCCTTCCCTCAAAACTCCCGTGTGCAAATTTTCAAAGCAATCCATTGCATAATAACGTCAATATTGCTAAAAACAGTGAAAAAGTGAAAAATTAATTTATATGGACGACCTTTTTCGTTGACCCCTGGCAAAACATTTGACAGCTGAAATCAATTGCCCGTCCCTGAAAACTACCGTGTGCAAATTTTCATCCCAATCCAATTTCAAATAACGACGATATTGCAAAAAAATTGAAAGGTTAATATGGACGACCCCTTTTCCGGCCCTTTAAACTGAATTTAATAACTGAAATCCATTGCTCGTCTCTCAAAACTATCGTGCACCAATTTTCATCTAAATGCGATATTTAATAACGTAAATATCTCGAAAACAGCTAAAAGTTTATATGGACGACCCCTTTGGCTGACCCTTTACACAAAATTTTATAGCTGAGATCAATTGTTCGTCTTTCAAAACATTCATGTGCAAATTTTCAACACAATCCGACAAAAATTAACGTCAATATCGCGAAAACAATATTTGTCTTGTATGGACGACCCCCTTCAGAAGGGGTCATCCGAAGATCTGAAAACATTTTTCATCCTTCCTGGTTCTAATGAGCATCCATGCCAAATTTCAGCTCTCTAGCTCTTAAGACGGCTGAGTCTATAGAGGACAAACAAACAAACAAACAAACAAACGAACAAACACACAGAAATTGCTTTTTATATATATATATATATATATCAAACAGTGTGTCAAACTTCATGAAAACACTAAGACATTGGTTTTGTTGATAATATGTCTAGTACATTTATTGAATATGAGAGTCTTGATACATCAAAATGGGAAGCGTCTATCAATACAATAAATCACCAAATTTTATTAAAGCTTATTTGTCAATTCAATGACTTATCTCATTATGGAAAAACATTGACGTTTTTAAATTTTTATCAAATATCCTTCACGGATTGTTGAAGCTTTGTCAATTTTTTGGAAATTATGTATGGAAGCCTCTTCTTATGGATTCTGAGGGGTTTGAAAATGTATTTGGAACCATTCCCGGTCTTAAAAACGGCTACACACCAAATTTCACGTTGATCAATTCAGTAATATCCTAAAACTGTTCGAATAGTGTTAAATTTTTGTTTATTTTGTATGGGATTCCCCTCTTTTAAGATAAGAAGGAGATTGAAAGTCTAATAAAAACCATTCTCGATCTTCAAAAAGGTTACAGACTAAATTCCACGTTGATCTGTTCAGTACTTTCCAGAAATCCTTCGAGGATTGTGCCAAATTTTGTCAATTTTTTGAAACTTTTGTATGGGAGCCCCTTTTTGGATTCGAAGGGGTTTTAAAGTTTTATAGAAACCATTAACGGTCTTAAAAACTAATAGAATACACATCAAATTACTCGTTGATCGGTTAAGTTATTTAAAAAACTGTTCGAATTGTGTTAATTTTTTGTTAATTGTGCATGGGAGCCCCCCTTTTTTAGATTCTTAGGGATTTGAAAGTATTATAAAACCTTTCTTGGTGATAGAAAGGACTACATATAACATTTCACTTTGATCGGTTCAGTAGTTTCCGAAAAATGCTCGAATTGTGTCAATTTTTCATAAGTTTTGTATGTGAGCTCCCTCTCCTTTAATTCAGAGTGGTTTGAAAGTATTATAGAAACCATCTCCGACCCCAAAAAACTCTTACATACCAATTTTCACATTGATCGGTTCAACAGTTTTCGAGTCCCTATAACACAGACAGACAAACATTAATTTTAATACATATAGATTATGTATGTTCAACAAAAATGTATCATTTGAGGTAACTCTCAACTCTTTCAAACATATCTTGCACGTATAAGTTCTGTCAAAACTAAAAAATTAAAAAAATATATTTTAACCTTCTAAGTTTTTAGCTTTCACCATGTTGACGTCTTCAACAAAATCACTACACTAATTTTCACAATTTCAAAGCTGGCTGAAGAAATAATAGCTTTAAAATGAGAATTACAAAAAATAATATTTCTATTTCACCACTAGGCGATTTCTATTTCACCACTAGGCGCTTGATTCAATTTTATCAAAAACTCATTTTGAAGCACTTGTAATGTAGGTGAAATGTTTCGAAGTGTCTGTTCTAGATCACAGATTTTTTTTTATCTTCAAAAATTCACATATTTTTAAATTTTTGTATGGATTTCCAAAATAATAAATTTTGAGGTCACATTGAACTTTTGATTTTGACCTCTAATTCATGAAATTTTTTAAAGAAAATAACTTAAATTGATTTTTTGCTATCAAACTTGTAAAAATATTTAAATTTGTTAACTTTTTTTTTTTGATTTTCCAAAGAACCTCTGAGAAATAACCTCACAGAAAACTGTCACAGAAATTGAGGTTTTTTTTCAAAAACAAAATTTTTTTTGGCAACTTTGCTCCCAGCTTTCGATTTCTCTTAGAACCAGACTTCTTTGCTGTCGACAAACGTTTCCCGAACACTCTGTTATTTTTTAGAAACGGATGATTTGACCACATTCAACGAATTTGCTGCTTTTGCTTGCATGTAGTTTAGATTTACACGACGCATGTACAAAAATTTGATTCTATCTCCTTTTGCTTGTTCGCCATTCTGATAACTAAGGATCTCTTGTCAATTCCAAATAGGGTCATCATTCTACACACACCTACAAAATGAGAAGTGTAACCTAAACACCTGTTATATAAAAAAGTTCAGTAAAAATACGTCAAATTAAATATAATGAAATATAACATTTTCGATGTTTGGAGGATTTGTTCCCGAAATAAAGAAAGGTGAAATTCATCATCCTTTAAGAGACAAATTAATACAACTTGCAACTGCTGTGCACCAGACCAAGCAAGAGAAAACTAAATTTGGCTTAGAACCAATATTTAATGATTTTAAGAATTAAATTCTCAAACTTCTACTTTCAATAATTACAGATTTACGCAATGAAAGCCCATGTATTGTGGTTACTTTAGCCAAACATCTCAAATATGCAATCATATTTCAACTTCGTTGGAATCTATTGATAAATTAACAAAAAAAAACCTAGTATTCATTCAAGAGCGAGGATATCCTTCCATCAATCCGACTGCTCACAGCTGCGTTATCAATAAATACTTCAATCCCGGAATATTGCACATTAAGGCGTTAATCCCTTGAAACAAATTATTTCAATCTGCTTCTTAAGGGAGCTTATATCATTCCCGATTTTCAGATCCGGATTTTGGGAGGGCAATAACAATTAACAAACAATATTACTCGTTAACCGGCACAACTGTAACCAGCAGGATTATTATGGCAAACGACGATGGGGAAAACACCCACATACAGTACTTTATTCCACCATTAAATTTAAAGCAAATCCCTTAACCCAAACCAGACAAGCCAAGAGAGAGTGCCCATCAGAACATAATTGACATCTGCTGGCGTTCTGTTTCGGGTTATGAGTTTACCTCACCCCACTCTTGCTTTTCTGCTAGCAGACTCCCCCTCTTTGGGTTTTGTCCCAAAAGACTACTGTTTCACCGGTTTCCGAGGTTTCGGACTTAAATTCAAAATTCGAATGTAACATTCACTTCCGTTTAATTAACAGATTAAATCGAATACAAAAATGGGAATTGATAGCAACTTTATTGCACTGAATGACGGGAATCTGTCTAGGTAAGAAAAGACAACTGCGCGCGATTGCTGTTACCGACCAATTCTATTGGTTTTTTACTCTCTCCGCTTTGTGCGGATGTTCGGTCATCCAGCGAAGTGACCAAAAGTCGTTGGTTTTAGATGAAGCTGCGCGGGATTTTGTTCAGAGGAAATTTGGTGTGGCGCGAATACACCCGAATCTGTGGTGTCTCATATTTTGTGCGAACATACCGGCCGCCTTGAAATATTATACGATTTCAACTACTATTTTTAATTAAAAACTACACTTTTGAGATCCACGGGCTCTGCTCGCTGGGCTCTCCGATTGGTGATACTGCGTTGACTGCTGCTTGAATATGGGACAGGGTGATCCAGCCTGACGCGCCGCAACCTGGTGAGAATAAACGGATAAATGTCCGAACTGGACGTGGAAATATGGCGGGGTACTTAACGGAGGGCTGCTGTGGGGTGACAGGTCCGACCCGTCCGATCGCGACCGCGTCACCCCCGATTGCTTTAGAGCTGGATCTCTGGACAGACTAACATTGTCTGGTTGCACCTTTGCAACTGATGAAAAACTGGAACTGGTGTGCTCTTCGAACGCTACCGGTTTACACCGGAAGCACTGATGACTTCGTGATGATGATAATAAAAATGTTGATTGCTGCTGTTGCTACTGCTCCTGATGCTGCTACGTTAGAATGGCTTAAGATGAGTTGAGGAGTTCCAACACGACGAACCGCAACCTGTGACGAAAGAACGGGTAAATGTCCGTACTGGACTTTCGAATTGGATGGGTACTTAACGAAGGTTAGCGGTGGGGTGACAGGTCCGACCCGTCCGATCGCGACCGCGTCACCCCTGAAGACTTTGGTGCTGGAACCCTGCTCAGACTGGCGTCGTCTGTTTGCCTCTTTGCAAATGATGAAACTTGTTGTTTTGGGAGTGGATCATCGAAAATGGTGCATGTTGCAACCGGCCGCCGACACGGATTACACCTTTTTGTAAAACCCTGGACGTTTTCTGTTCTGGAACAGTGCCTGACACGATCCAACCGAAAACGGAATTCTGCAGGCTAGGACCATAATCTGACACTTTCAAACGACCATCGGAAAGCAGTTCGTAGAAGGCCTGAGCACCAATGATGAGGTCGATTTGTCCATGCTCGTGAAAGTTGGGATCAGCAAGCACTAAATTCTTTGGAATACTGCACGGAACACGGCTGACTGGTTGAGTAGATGTTATCTCAGGAAGCACGTTAAACGTCATCAAAGAGCCAAACGAAGACATTCTCGAGCAACGGGGAAAAACGGATGCCTTCACTTGCTGTTTCGAGACTGTTGACCCACTGATTCCATGAACGGTAACATTATCGGAGGAACTCTGAAGCTTCAAACCTTGGCAGAACGTTGTAGTGATGAAGTTTAACTGTGAGCCAGAATCTAGCAAGGCTCTGGCTTTCCGGAAGTTTCCAGCTTGATCCAGGATGCGAACAACGGCCGTTGACAGAAGAACTTGGTGTGGTGGTGTGTGTACTTGTGAGGGATGTCCAATTGTGTGTTGGATGTCGTCAGAGAAGTCTGTAGAGTAGTCTGGCATTTGTGTTACTGTGAACGATGAGGTGGTTTGTGGTCTGGAAAGTGTGCTAGTTGAAGGGATCGGTTGGGATGACGGAGATGGTAGTGGGGATTGCGGAGCTTGACGTACTGGTGGTGGCGAATTCGTATGGATTTGCGAGACGGAGGATTGAGGGTCTGGATGCAGCAACGAATGATGGCGCGACCCACAATGACGACACGAGCCTCTGCTGCAGACACGAGCCACGTGACCGGGAGAAAAACAGTTCAGGCACAGACGAGCCCTCTTCACTAAATCATCGCGTTCTTCCACTATACACTTCAAAAACTTCATGCATCGGAAAGCAGAATGAAATTCTTCACCGCAGAATGGACATCTTGAGGAAAGTTGAATACTGGGATGGCTTAACTCGAAATTTGATCGGTTGGACTGGGAATCTGCTGCAGTAGATTGATGTGCTAGTGTTTGCAAAACAGTAGGGGAGAGTGGGGATACTTGATCCCTTTTTCTTATTTTCACCATATCTTTTTGGAAAAACTTAGCAACTCGCCGTCTTTGACATTTTCTGACAGCTTGTAACTTCAAGTTTCTATGCTCCAAAAATTAGAACGATACTTGAACCCGTTGATGAACTAGAAGCATTTTCGTGGGAGTAAAAAAATTGCGATTTTTCTGAAGTTAGGGGAGACTTGATCCCCTATTGAAGGAGACTTGATCTTTTATTCAGGAAGCCCTAATCCTTGTATAAAAATCAAACAAAACCCCAAGTTAGAATGTTAATTGACTATTTTGGTCATGTTTGTTCTCATTTCACAGTTTATAGCAGACATAAGAAGAAAATTCTATAACTTTGTCTCAACGCTAATAGCATTGCATACTTAAAGGCGCTATTTTTTATAATTAGGAGAAAATTGATTATTTTTGCTCTTTTCTTCAGACAATTGTTTGATAAATATTAATTTTTGGATAAATATTAGTAATTTCGTAATCAGCAATCATAACGATCAATTTAGAAGAAGAATATGCCGTTTGGAAGAGGGATCAATTGTACCCAAATCTAGGGGATCAATTGTACCCATAATCAACATTTTAGAAAACTTTTTCTGAAAAAAGTTGAGAGTTTTCCATTGCTTTGAAAATATGGCATTATGAAGTTCATTTTACGCTCGAACGATTGATACATTGGACCAAATATTTTTTTCGTAATTTTCCCATGTAAGGAACATTTTAAAGTGATGAAAAAAGATCTTCAAGTTACATTTTGTGAAATTTTTCAAACAATGTTCAATTACTCAAACAATTATTTTGTTAAAAACTTTTAAACTACAAGCATTTTTATTTTGCTCATTTTGGCACATTTTTCTAGAACATTTGATCTTTGTAAAACATTCCAGTTTCGAGATATAGCTAAGGAATCAAGTATCCCCAGGGATCAAGTATCCTCATTCTCCCCTACAGTGATCTCTCAGAAACCGCATCAAATCCTTGAAATTAGGCACCTCTCGGGAATTGTGATGCGTTTCCCAGTGGCGCAACGTCAACGGATCCAATCGGGCGCATACCATGTGCACCAGTAAAGTGCTCCAACCGTCGGAAGATTCGCCCACTTTTTTCAACATCTGTAGATTTTTCTCAAAATCACCAATCACTTTACTCAGCCCGTCGTAGGACTCTTTGTGCATCATTTCAACTTTGAAAAGCGCATCGAGATAGGTTTTAACTATAAGTTTCCGATTTTCATATCGGTTTGCCAAGGCAGCCCATGCTATTTCATAATTGGCAGCTGTGATCTCAATCGAGCTCACCTCTTGAAGAGCTTCTCCTGTTAGTGCGGAACGTAGGTAGGTGAACTTGTCCATTGCCGTCAACTGGGTATTAGAATGGATGAGACTGTCGAAGGAATCCCGAAAAGTTATCCACAGCTTGATCTGCCCATCAAAGCTCGGCAGAGATATCTCGGGCAATTTCACGCGTGCCAAACTGGCCGATGGCCCGATCCGCTCCTGGGTACTGGTTGTTGGGGCTTGTTCAGCATGTTCGGATCTGGTTGCTAATGATTGAAGGTGTAACAGCTCACCCTTGAGGTTGCAGTAATCATCCTCTTTCATCATCGAAATACCGTCATTCTCCTCGGCCCGTGCGGTGATCAACGCCAACTCCTGCTCAGGATCTTCTGCCCCGGTCACCTGGTCAGTCTGCAGCTCGATTTCCGCACGCACTAGCTGAAACTGCTTGAACGCATCGTCCAAACGTTCTATGCGTACGCCGATCAGTTCACTTCTAACTGTATTTATTTTTGCACTTGCAATAAACTGTCGCACTGTCTCAAAAACGCGACACTGGCTGCTTTCCAACTTGTAAAGTTCTCTTAGATTGCGCATGGTTAAAACTTTCACTTCACAGTTCTCGCAGTTTCAGCTAGGCTGCCACTTTGCACTTTTAATCACTGATTTTCACTATGACAAACCGCTGTAATCGACTCGACGTCTCGCAAAATGGTAGCTCAACACAATTACCCCAGCTGACTGATGGGCCAATGTCAGCAATATTTCTACAACCGACCCACTTTAATTCGCACGGATAAAGCTGTTTTAAATTTCGTCCACTTTATCCGGAAATCCAGAAACAGTAAAAATGCCAGACTGTGGTGTTTCGTGCAACTACCCCCCACAGACTCTCTGAACACACGAAGGAAAAGAAAATGGTACTTAGCTGTAGGTGACAATGATTGGTAGCAGGACTAGCTGCGATGATCCGACGACTGTAGCATAAGCCACACGGTATTTCAACTCCAAATCAGCTGTTCACAACCACACAGCGTTCGCCAGGTACGATTGGTTTGACACACAAAAACGCACTTTTTATGGCCAATTTGAAGCGAATTCTTCCAAAGAAGCTGCGACAGATCGTGGGGGAAACTTTTTTTTTATCCAGAATGGTTCACTTTTGCAGCACAAATTTAATTTGCCCTTAATTGGGACGGCACTAAATCACCCACGGTGGGGGAAATATTCGTTGATACGATTTCGCACGGTGCGGCACAGCAGCAGTACGTTCACATAATGAGCACTCAATAAGTGCAAAATTCACTTCACACGATGGCTCGAATTTTAATTTGCTGCACAGTTCACGAGAAAACCCAAGCCAAGCCGCGGGACACGGACGCGCGCTTTGTAAATTCGATTGTCCGTGTTTCTATTGTTCACACACTGGTTTTTACAGAACTAGCGAGTCCCGTAATCCGGCTTCTCGAAGGACCAAAATGTTTCACCGGTTTCCGAGGTTTCGGACTTAAATTCAAAATTCGAATGTAACATTCACTTCCGTTTAATTAACAGATTAAATCGAATACAAAAATGGGAATTGATAGCAACTTTATTGCACTGAATGACGGGAATCTGTCTAGGTAAGAAAAGACAACTGCGCGCGATTGCTGTTACCGACCAATTCTATTGGTTTTTTACTCTCTCCGCTTTGTGCGGATGTTCGGTCATCCAGCGAAGTGACCAAAAGTCGTTGGTTTTAGATGAAGCTGCGCGGGATTTTGTTCAGAGGAAATTTGGTGTGGCGCGAATACACCCGAATCTGTGGTGTCTCATATTTTGTGCGAACAACTACTTTTACATCATTAAAGCGCACTGCATCAAAATAATGGAGGGTACTTTAATTTGCTATCATAACCTTAAGTTTAGCTTATTTACTGACTGGTGATTATGAACATTTCAACAGTCTTCAAAGCATTCTTCCTCATCTGGATATTCAAAGTTCAATTTCTCCTAGCAGTAAAAAAAGGCTCAGGAAATCGAAGAAATCAAGTAAATTGATACTTTCCCCAAAATCTATTAGACACCTTATAAATCTTTTCCAAAACAAAGTCGAAGCACCGGATGGCCTTCAAATAAATGGAGTATTAAAGTAAATGAATGGTTTTGTTGATGTACAATTGGGGTCATCTGGGGTGGTTTTTCTCGGCCCGAAAGAATACTGAATTCCAACAGCTTTTAGATGTGAGAACCGATCGAAAAAAGCCCCCCAGAAGGTAAGTCATGGATCCATGACTATGACTATTCCACTTCCTCACTAGACCGTGCGGCTTCTGGAAATACGAGCCCAAACACAACTTTTTCCTCTGTGATCCATTACGGTGCCCATTCGAAAGTGGAAGTGGAAAGTTTCAATCCGTTTCCGGATGCCGACAACTTTCTTCCTCCTCCATTGATAGTCCAGAGAATAGTTGAAGCAGCAGCAGCACTACCTTGAACTAGAGAAATTCAATCCATATATATCCAGTTCGGTGTGTGGATGTCCAGCTAGGAAGTTCCAAAGCACAAATTTACCCCAGTTTTCGGGATTTCAGTTTATTTATCGTAGGACTTCCTCACTAAAGCTGTCTGAGGCAATGTCTGGCCTGAAGTCGGTAGGAATTCACCTTTTTTTTCCTCCGACTATGCTTTTTGCTCGGATCGGTTCTCTCCTTTCGGTGGGAAATCTTGGCATAAATAAACAATAGGTGGCTTCTGGGATTTTCACTTTGCTTTGCTTCGATTGGATTGGTTTCAGTGAAATACACACAAACAACATTCTATTGGAATGAGAGACAGAGAGAAAACAACAGATCCGATTTCTGCACTCTATTGGCCCATAGATTTGGTGGGTCGAACAATAAAATTTACCGAATTGGGTTTCATGAATCTCGGCTGGTTGATTTTTCAAGTACCTTTTTTCTCGTTTCGTTCTTTTTAATGGATTATATGTTCCTAAAGAAATATTTTTCGTACTGCAAGGCCTCTTCCTCTCGAAGTGCAAACGGTGGAGGAAGATTCAGGGTTGAGGATTGTACATTTTTAATTTTCTAGGTTAACACTTTTACTTTATACATATATTTATAAACCACATTTTTTGACATTTCCAGGGATAGAAAATATTATAGAATAGGTTTAAAAACCTTCTAAAAAAATCACCAAAGAAGGGACCAAAGGAAATTGGAAAATAGAAATTTTAAACTGAAACCTTTAAAGTGAATTAAACGTCGAAATCTGGTTTTACTTCAAAAAAACTTTTTTGTAAAAAAAAATCCTTCAAAACTCTTAAAATCACGTTAGAAGACTATTGAAAACCGAGAAAATTGAAACATTGATTTGATTCTAAATGACCTTGAAATGCATGGAACGTGTTATCTCAAAAAATACTATTGCCAAAAAATTAACCTTTTTTGAATATTTGAACGTTTTTTTTTTTCGAAAACCAGCTGGGGTAATTTTAAGATAGAGAAATAATGATTTGCTCGTTTTGCGATATTTTGGACGCGGAATTAAAAGGCCACTGGAAGCACAGAGTTTTGAAATATATTCTCAGATTTCACAGTTTTTTTGAATTTTGAATGGATTTCCAAAATTATATTTTTTTTCGCAATTATAAAATTATGATCTCTTACTTTGAATCGGAATTAAACATGATCAGACTGGTAATTTTATTTCATTTATCCTAACGAAAATGTAAAAAAATACCCAAATTATGATGAAATTCTAAATAAAATTAAAAAAATAAATAGCATAACAAAAAACTATCACAGAAAGTTTTTTCGGCAGCCTTGGGTGGGACTGAGTAAGCCTTTTTGAACCTTTTTGAACCTTTTATGCGACAGGATTTAGGTTGAATATTTCAAAATGTTTAAAGAAATTGAAAAAAAATTATTTTTATGTGTTTTGAGGTGTTTTGTGCCATATCGCAAACAATTTCATATTCGGATTTTCAAATATTTACTTTTTGTTTCACCTGCTGTCAACTTCAACTCAGAGTTTTAAAATATTTTCAAAGTTTTTCTTGATTTTAACTATATTTACCATCAAGTCACAATCTACCGCACAGCTAAGCGATTTTCCAACTTAAAACGAGTGATATAGAAAAAAAAACGATAACAGTGCTTCTCCACTTTCTTCTCAAGGAATATTTAAACAAGGTAGTGTCAAGGAAGCCCTGCTCTAGTATTAGTACATACTGCGACGTCACAATCACAAAATATCTGTTAATTTAACTAAGAAATTTGATAAGATTATGAAATTTTCCTTTTTTGTTGAAAACTTGGAGGATTTGTTGAAAATTTTCCACTTTTTAAACATGTTATACTAGAAGGATTCTTACTCTTCAAGATTGGTACAAGAAAAGTTGGATTTTCGAGTAATTTTTATATAAAATAGACCATCGAAGTTCGAAAAAATGGTGGATTTTACCCACTCAAATTTGCAAAACTCGGAAATTAAACCGATTGGATAAAATTCATGGAAATCAGTTGAACACTCAGTGATTACCAGCTAGACCTTTTAAATGCTTTTTTTTCGTTTTGGCACGATTTACAACACAATCAAAATGAAATTGAAATTCATTTTTGTTCTAAAACGTGTTTTTCATTGAAATTTCTGCCATTCTCGTGTAAATTTTCGATACATTTGTTTTTGTGACGTCACAAAAAAAATCCAAGATGGCTCTCGACACTTCCTTATTTAAATATTCCTTGCTTTCTTCTCCAATAAATCTCAAAACTATCCTTCTTCCAGTAAATATTTTGTAAGCTGGGGGGTGTTTAAATGATCCCGTTTACCGCCTACTCGAATTTAACCAGTACCGATTAAGTTCTCATGAGAAAAACTTTTCATCAAAGTCGGAAACGGATTTTTTTGGATTCCCTTGGACTATAATTTGGGTCTCGGAAGGATGCTGTTTGTGGAAATTTTCCTGAATTGTTTAACAATTTGTTTACAAATTTTAACAAATTGTGTTGCTAATCAAACATTTTTGATGAGCAACACAATTATTCTTAGCAGCTGAACTAACAAAAGCAGTCAAGTTCGTTTAGTGAGAAAACATCATGTTTTACATAATCAACTAAAATACAACATTTAACTTACGCGTTTTACTCATTATTTGCGACAAAATAGGACCCAAAACTTTTGATTATGTACATTAGGGTGTGTCAAATTGCAACTTTTTTCGAAATTCAAAACGCCTGTCATCTTAATCGTTTTCTTTTCTGTCAAAACGAAAGACAGAAATTTTGTAGATTTCTCAAATGAGATTTAGGTAACCGGGTTTTGTTTTGTAATTTTGTATGAAAAAAACAAGAAATTTTTTTGAAAGAGTGTCACCTTTTTGGGGTTTTCTTGAATATTTTTTTCTGGGGTGAAAATGTGAATCCTATTCGATTCGAGATACTCGTTTCGAGTTTCAACTCGAATCGAATTCGAATCGTTTTACGTATCTTGTTCGAGTTCTAAATTTTAAGGTACTAGATTTCGAGTAAACCGGGTAGTAGATCATCTCAAAACGTTCCATTCGAATTGAGCTCGTTCAAAATCGGTAATGCCAAAATCGGTCGAATCGAACGAAACTCGATTGTTTCGAGTTCCACAATCCCGCCCCTGGCTTTGAAAGAAAGTCATGGATTCCAAAATGCTCAAACCTTACTCAAATTCATTTGTAAAATCAATTGTAAGTTTATTTGTTCCTTATTAAAATGTGAAGTTCAACCTGATTGATGTTTAATTTAGCAAAATCATGGTATCTTGTGACTATAATTTCGTGGTAATCCTAATCAATTTTTTCATATGATAGAGAACTTAATGTAACTACATTTCAAGACTTTGAAGTCACTAATTTAATTGTTAAAATAACCCTTCTAAAAAATAGACGGAAAATCGTTCAGCGTTGTTAGTATCTTTTTATGGAAAAAAACAAGCACAGTTTGGAACGTAATAACTCCTTTCTCGAAAAGTTGTACAGAGCAAATTTTTCATTTTGCACTATACATTGGAATTTAATTTGCATTGCGTGAAAACATAAAAGTGACGTTCTCCGAACAAATTTTTATGATTTTACATACAAATTTTCAAATGAAAATTGGTTACCTACCCAAATTTGATTGAAAAATCTGCAGCAATTCAATTGCTCGTTTTGACTAAAAAGAAACATTTCAGACTTCAGGCTTTTTTAAAATTCCAAAATATTTGCAATTTGAAAAACCCTAATGTACAAATTTTCACCCATCATTGAATGCTTCATAAAATATTTATTATAAATCAAATCTAAAATCTCTTTATGCAAATCTTTTGAACGAAAATTAACCTATCGCTCCAAGTCAATTTTTAGCCAAATATGCTCTATTTAGTTAATCAAAATCCAGCATTAACTAACAGGCGTCCAAAGCGATGTTAAGTCCATATTAGCTCAAGCTTAGCTTAGCTTATTATTATCATAACTTATTATTCATATCCACCTTAAACCGTGAAACCCAAAATGCATGGTTGTAGATAATCTACGCATTACTTGTTCCAAAATCAAATTTTGATTGTTATATTACGATTGTTATAGTCGCTTCGAGTTCCACGAGCGCTGGTGTGGCTCAGTATTTAAAACAAGTTCCACAACGCCGATGATACTGGTTGATTGACCGAGGCCATCAATTTCGTTTACAGGTCAAATAAATAGTCCTTGGAATAAGAAGCTCATTCACGCTGCAAAAAACTGATGCTCTCTCTTTAGACGTCAATAACGGCTGCGGCCACGTCCCAGTAGCCAATCGATAGGTTGGAAGAAAGAGACAGGGGTGAAAGATCTTTTTATTGCTTTGGGACCGAAGTCTAATTTTCATCCTAGCAAAATTATTTCGGTTGGGAGAGGGGTTAAAGGAAATGATTGAATGAAACTCTGATTAGTGTTATGGTGAACCATAAGAATTATTTTCTCAACTCCTATTGAAAGCTTTCTGTTCATCAATAGGCATGGGGCTTGTGATATAGCTCAGTTGGCAAGTCTGTTGTCTCCTGAGCAGATGTCCGCAAGTTCGAGCCCAAGAGTTAACATCGAACACAGTTGAACCGGATAAGTTTTTAAATAACGATCCGCCAACTGTAACGTTGATAAAGTCGCGAATGCCATAAAGGTGGTAAAACGACTATAATCGAAACAAAAAACAACAATAGGCATGACCCAGACAACCAGAAGTCGTATATTATTTTACAGATTATATGTATTAATGTTATTCAAACTCATTTTTGTATATCTGCACCTACAATGTGCGTCCCATGCATATTCTTTATCGTATTTAAATACATTGCATGATTTTATTACGACAATACAATCCAAATCAAGAATTTGTGTGCTAATGTACCTATATGGCCTCCAAAATGATACGTATATACTGGTTTTGCTACATTATATACGATATGTTTGTGTTGCAAATTTGATATACCCACCAAATGATTGTCTGGGGAGTTAAGTCTAATGGCGAATAAAATTAAATACTATCACCAAGTGCTTGTTTCCCATAGTTTCGCTTAGTGTATTTATATTATATTATATTAAATATTATCTGAACATAAAGGTAAGCATTTTTGAAACATTTGAGGAGATTCATTTGTCAATAGATTAAATTTTACCGCTTTTTATCATATTTTACGATTATTTTGTATGAAAGCCCTTCCTCCCTTGAGTGCGACGGACTCAAAACTCCACATATACCATTCTTCATACGACAAAAAACTACTCCATGCCGGATTTTACATTTAACGGTCCAGTAGTTTCTGATTTTATGAATAACAAATGTACAAATCCTCTCTATTTGTACAGAGATCTAAACGACTTTTAGCAAATTTCATACAACGGTTGAATGTATTAATCACGAAAAATACCTCCAATTTTTATATAATGAAGACTGTAACATGAACTTTCAAATGTAATCAACGATAAAGTTTTCGATTAGCTCCATTTAGAGTTATTGAAGCTCTAAAAAGTTATTTTTCAACACATATTGCATCATTACTTCAAAATAAAAACAAATTTTGGTAACCCGTTTTCAACAAAAGATTCGCATTATAATGATCTAAAATATTGCTGAATTAAATGTTTTGATAAAATATCACCATGAAAAGATATCATGAAAAAATTGATTTTTATAGGGCCTCCCTAACTTCATCAAAATAGGGATAGCGGATAGACGTTCGGTGTCTTCAACAAAGTTTAATGAATTGTTATGTTCTATTGGAATATAATGTAGGCCTCTATTTTATCACTGTTAGGAAATAATTGTCAAATATCAGAAATCTTATGAACGGAATTGGAAAAACCATCCCTTCAATAGTTCCTCAGCTTAAAACGATAATCTTTTAACGATGATAATAATTAACTCTGAATTCAAAGAAAATTTTATTGTCACTAGGTGAACCATTTTAATATCTGAATAATTATTTTTATTTTATATATTAATATCGAATTTCAGAAAGCAGTGATCATCTTCCGATAGTTGTTGAAATAAACATTTAAAGTGATTTGTTTTTATGACTTAACGAAAATATAGATTGCCATGCTTACTGGGATAAGCTGGGATCGAGAATGATTAAAAAATTACCATGGAAAGAAGAACGTTTTTACAAATTTCAGAAGATTTGGGAAAATAAATAGTTTTAGGACCAATCAACAATTAGAGTATGAGTTTCGGAAACTTTCAAAGCAAGAAAAGTTCAATTGGCAAAACCGTATTGCTTCATTTACAAGAACATCAGCACTATCTACTTTGTGGAAAACAACGCAAAACTTGAAAAGTGTTGAAATCAAAAATTCAGAAAAATATTCTGAAGATTGGGTTGAGAAATTTGCACAAAATATTTGTCCTGATTTTGTTAATAAGTTTGTTGGTGATTTTAGAACTAACAACTTCAACGAAGATTAAGCATCTCCGATAAGAATGGCCGAGTTTTATACAGCGCTATAATTAAGTTCAAATACTGCTGCAGGATTGAACGGAATAAAGTTCAAACTTTTACAAAATGTGCCAGTAACCAAATGTTGCTAAATTTAAATAGTAAATTTATTAACATTAATGTTGTGTCAGATGAATAGAGGATTGTTGAAGTGGTTCCTATTTTGTCCCAGAAAAACATAGGAATGAATTTTACTGAGCTGAAAAGAATAAATATATGTGGTGCGTTTGATTCAGTAAATATAGAGAAACTTTGCAAAAAGCTCATCTAACAAGGTGTTCCGACAAAAATAGTTTATTTCAATATAACTTACTTATTTAAAAAAAAAAAAAAAGAGAACTGTTTTCAAGTAACAAATAGGTTGAAATGTCAAAAAATAAGTTTTCTAGGTCTTCTTCAAATATCAACACAAAGCACATTTCTATATAACTTTTATGAACAAGAAATTGATAATTGCTTAGTGTAAGGTGTATCCATTTTACAAATCGCTGATGATATTGTAGTTCATAAACTGGAAAAAATATCACTGATTCACAAGAAACAAACAATCAACCTTAAATAATTTATTCAATAAGATGTTAGCTCAGCTTGGTGTTAGAGCTCACGACCGAGTAATCAGAAACGATTTTTTTCAACAAAAAAAAACAAGCCGAAACTACGATTCTGTCGGTTCTTCAATATTGGTGTTTTTGTTTCCATATTGCTGCAAATTGTCATTTAATGAAACAAGCGCGTATTCAATTTCGGTGCTTGTGAATAGCATTGGGAAATTTTATTTCTACCCACACTTTGAAAGTAATCGTGGGGGTGATTCCTCTAGAGTTGAATTTCTTTGAATTGATCCTAGGACTGCTATTTTGATTTCAGGCTAAAAATAGTTCCATAATTGAAAAGCTAGATAAGTAATTTGAATTAAAACCAAATCGTAAGTTTTTGAAAAAATAAACAAACTTTACAGCTATTTTCAAGGTTTTGAAGATAGTGTTTGAACTGAAAAAAATTTCAACGGGTTGGGTTCGACCTTAAAACCGCCCCCGTTTTCACGACCTTGGTATAATTGAAAAGTTTTACAAAAAAGTAACATAAAGGAACGGGATCACCTGCAAGACCAAATAAAATGCCAGTTAACAATCCGATCGATCCGGTTTCTGGAACAGGGAAAGCATTCCGGGAAGTTTTTTGTACAGCGGACCTAATTCGGAACTCGAGCAACGGCTTAAGGAACATCCAGTGTTTAGAAATGTTTGAAATCCCCAATTTGACTGTTTTTTTCACTTATTCACTATCGAAAGAGACAGCGGTCTTTAGTCTATATTATCTTTCAACTCCCAAACATAAGATGTGAAAATTTTATTCTAGTTTTCAGGATGCGTTTCTAACAAAGTGCTAGAGATGTACCGAATATTCGGTCGGCCGAATATTCGGCGCCGAATATCGCCGAAAAACCGTTAAGCCGAATATTCGGCTCACCGAATAGTTGAGCTAAGTATTCGGCCGAATAGGCCGAATAGACCGAATATCTACTACAGACTTGTACATTTTTCAAATAATTTTTGATAATGTATAAAATATCCAGAATTAATGTTGTAAAAGCTACACAATCATTAAAAACTTATGGTTTCAGCAAAACATCCATCCAAGGTGTATCCGCGTATATTTCACTGTAGATCGTACAGGAGATTGCTGAACGGTATCGCTTTATACTGTGATTAAAGTTTATTCCAAATAGAATCTGGATAGATTCAGACTTGCCATAAATCTAGTAAAGAACCCAGTTAAGTCAAATCTGGACGGGATGTCCAGATATTGTTTAATACTTCCTGAGATTTGCTCGGGATTATTCAGATCATTTGCTAAATCAAATAAAAAACTCAAATTCCTCTTTAAAATTATTTAGATTTTGTGTTCAATTTTTCAAAAATGTCAAAATTTACATACAATTTTTTGCCCTTTTTAATTTTTATTTTTTTTTCAAAAATCGTTCTGGTTGCCTGACCGTCTTGATATGTGTGGTTGACAGTATGGTATGCTTAAGGTTAAAGATAATCAATCTTTTCAACAACTTCTTTAAAGATATCTTGTTCAAATTCGACCTTCATCTAATTCAATATTAGAGAAGCAATTTCAAATAGCTCTGTTTCGACATGTTCTATGCCAGATTTCACAGGAACGCAATCGCTTTGGTGATAAACGCCCTCGAAGCGGCTAGTCATCTGATGTCAGTGACATTTTAAAAAATATCTTGTAATACATCATCCGATAATATCATCTGATTGAAAATAATCGACAAACACATTAGGGGCATTAATATGGAAGAAATAGAAAGCATTGAAATAATCTCTTAAGGTTTTTCCATTGAAAACTCTATAGAATATTCGACCGAATATTCGGCCGAATATTCGTTTGGCCGAATAGTTGAAAAGGTCAATATTCGGTATTCGGCCGTTCGCCGAATACCACTATTCGGTACATCTCTACAAAGTGCTGTTGCCAAATTGAAGATTTCATGATATCATTGAAGGTCTCAGAAAATATATTTTGTTCAATTTCCTCAAAACAAAATCATAAAAGTTCAAATTAGATTCATCCATTGAGAAACCCAAGCTGTTTCTCTGTTTCTAGATTAAATTTTGCCTATCGCTCTAGGATTGCCATTGGCAGAAAACGGTCGGACATTAATCAAAGCTGCTGTCGAGTAATTAGCATCGGTAGTCTTCCGGGTCTTTCTGGTTCAAGCGAAATTGCTGTCACAAAATTGAGCACGCTCCGAATTGAATGGAGATGGAATGAAAGCCGGAAGAAAAAAGCGAAAAAAAAAACAAATCCCACAAGTCTTGGCAAAGTATTGGGTCATCCATTTTGACTCCAAATCGGAAAGGAATGTTTTTCTTCTGTTTGTCTGGTTGCAATTTATCTTTTCCAGACCAGGTGACTCATCAACCGACCTATGTTGGGATGGGTTCGAGAAATTAAGGTTGAAAGTTGATTTTTTTTTTCTTTTTTTATGTAGCTACATCAGAATTGTTCCTCTGGGAAGCAACTCAAAAGCCCAGGGCAAGTGAACTACAAAAATTAATTAGACCCAGACTCAATGTTCGGGGTGCGGTTTTTCGTTGTGGTTTGCTTTGCGTTGTGGATGCGATGCTGCCCATTTTCGGTTGGCCCACTTTTTCCGCCCCAAGATTGGAACCAATGGAGACAGCTAACCTAATCCAATTAAATGTTGTTCTGGCTCCGTAATGAACGGGAAATGTCCAGCCGGGCAGCTCTCAGTGGTTCTCACCCAGGAAGCATCTGATGGAAGTGGGAGCAAAAATGTAGCAATTTCATGGACTGATTCTCTTACCTGTACGCAAGCTTTTGGCTGTCTGTCCCAGGATGCGAATCCAAGCGTGTGTATAACTGTCTTTTCCAGCTTCAGGATTCACCATCATTCGGTTGGCATGCATTTATGCTAATGAGAGGTCAAGTGGTGTACCATTTCTGTGGTCGAATTCGAGTGGTCTGCAAACGAGATGAGAAAATAAAGCAATAGTCAGATTTAAGTGTCAATAATTGCTGGATTCGGTTTGGGGTGTGAAGTTATTGAATTATTCAGTTAATTAGCCACCGACTTTTCAAAGTCGATACTGACCTCCCGCAATTCGAGATGGAATTTTAACTTTAAGTGGTTCGAAGCAATGATATGCTGAACCCGTATATTGAATGTCAAAAAACGGGTCTCAAATCAAGATAATTCATCTCCTAAGTGAAAATGTTACTCGAATAGATGCACGGAATGGGCTCCTAGACAGAACAACTCGGAAAATTGTCTACGTTTGTTTGTAATTTTTTTTTTCAATTGAATTTCATGAAAAACCCGACACGGAACTAAGTTTTGGTAAGAAAAGATGATTTATTGAGGAACTGTTTAAGTAATCGCCCTGGTGAATTCTTCACTTCTTTTAACCTTCTGCAAAAATAAACATCAGACAACAAACATCAGTAAGACGCTAGATAAAGTGAGTTAAAAAAGGCGATTTTAAAAAATGATGTTTTTTACCGGTTTTTGTAGAAGTGGCTTTTGAATATGACAACATGGCTTATAAAAAAAAATTAATTTCTATCAATTGTTCGTCAAACCATCTTCACTGGTATGAAATTGAGACACTTCCAACAGGTAATCTTTTCATACCAAATTGATAATTCTTCTTAAAGTTTTGAGATTGAAGTTAATTTCACTTCATCCAACAAAATCCATAGTTTTTCGTAAAAAAACCATCTCCGTGATTTCTGGAAGAGCCCAGTCCAGGTTTTGGAGTTTATTTGAGCGCAACAACAAATGTAAAATTTTTGTTTTCTGTTTTATTAGTCCAGAGCTGAATGATAAAATAATTGATATATCAGATGAATGGCGTTTTTTGGAAAACCCTTTTCTAAAGTTACTGCGTATTGTTAATAATGATTAATAACACTATTTTTCACAATTGATAAAAAATTGTGACGATTAAAAAAGTCACTGGTTTTGCCGTTTTTTTTTGTGTAAAAATTAGAAGGTTATAAAAAATTGCAGGACAGAAGTCTTTAAGTCTTTTTTCGAAACATTTTAAATTTTTTAGAAATTTTGAAGGAACAATTAAGCCAAATCTGAAATTTGTTCGAATCAATAATTTACTTTTAGAAAGTCAAATGTTGTGAAGTATTGAAGATATGCTTTGATTATAAACGCTCTAGTGATTTAAGCTGCAGCTCGTGTAAAACATACATGAGACAGAGCTGAACTTGCATCGTTAAGAAAGCCTCACGGAAAAATGCATCGAGTTTGTTTTAGCTATGAACACATCACGAGCGAAAATCTTTCTTTTAAACCTTAATTGAGAATAAAATGGCCAAGTTTGAAAAATTTTCTCAGTCTTGAGCTGAAATTCTCGGAGTTTTCCGAGTTTCTCGGTGAAGCAACTGTGGGACCAAAGATGGGCTTGCTCGTAGAGCCTAGTCCACACTCAGCAACTTGAACTGCGATTCTGGTCGATGAGACTTGTTTATGTTTACACAGGATGCTGAAAGTCTCCCATTCTTGTCGGAACACTTGAGACATGCATCTCTTCGTTAAGTTCTAAATGTAAAATAAACAAGTCTCAGTAATCCGAAATCGCTCAAGTTGCCGAGTGCGGACTAGGCTTATGAAAAATATGTGACCTATTTCGAATAACCAATATACACTCTCCTAAACAGCATCTCTCCTGACGACGCCCCTCCAATAAGCGCCGATTCAGCGACCAGCCGCCATCAGAGCACATCCGCACGCAACACGGCTTGCGAACTAGAACTCCAAGCAGCTTCGTCCGTATCCGGTGCCATGCATTTTACGTGCGCACAGCAACGAAATTTAAAAGTCTTCCTCGGTCCGCTTGCAACGCTATTCTCCGCCAGTGGGGCTCTCCGCCGCTTGTAGTCTGCGCAGTTTGCTGGTCTGGCTGATCCATGCCACTACACTTGATGCCGAACAAAACTGCTATTCGATATCGGTGTTGGATTACCATTGGTGGGGTCCAAACGCCGATCGAAGAGCAGCGCACTCTGTTCAGCTCGAAGGGCAAGCTGAGACTGAAACCGAGACATTTTTTCCGGGATTTTAAGCCCAATGGGTTTATTCATCCCAAAATCCTCCGTGGCTTGTCGTTTTTTTTTGTTTTTAAGTTTTTTTCTTTGTTTTTTGTTATTTTTTTTTCATATTTCATGGAATAGTTTAATGTTTCTGAGGAAAGCTAAAGGGCGTTTTTCTACTTCTGGACAATTTGACAAGATTTGTCTGAGGTTGTCGGCCAATTCATAATCCTCCCTTGCTTGGGAATTGGCAGTGCAGTTTGTAAGGAGTTGTTTAACTGTTGTTTGGATATTACGGGAGGGACAAATGGGTGGATCTGTACGATCAAAAAGGTGTGAATGGTTGAGACGTGGAAGCCCAATACGCAATCGAGTTAGGGCTATTCTGTCGGCTCTCTTTTTTTGGTCAACGAAGTTTGTCGTGGAATTTTTCACCTCTTGTAATTTGGCATTTCTATTCTGGTTCCACGCGATATCCCAAGCAAGTTGGACTTGGTTTAAAGTCCATTTGTAAGCATCTTTTTGGGGAATTGGTATTGAGGGAGGTTCTAAGTTTGATGCTTCACCTGCTAGGTGGTCGGCGGTCTCGTTGCCTGGAATGCCGAAATGACCCGGTATCCAAACAAGTGTTACTTTTTTCCTAACAGCCAGATCAGAGATGGATGATATCCATGGATGTTTGAGGCTACCTCCAGAAACTGCTTTCAGGACACTGGCTGAATCGGTGAATATGACTGAGGGATTTGAGTCAGGACAGGAGTTTTCGAGGGCATCCATAATAGAGTACGCTTCAGCACTAAAGACTGAGCAAGCTGTTGGTAAGGGTAGGCTACGGTTCTGTTGGTTATCATAGATGCCACACCCAACTTTCATATTATCATTCTTGGAACCATCAGTGTAAATGTGGGAAAGGTCGAGGATGGGGGATGGTGTCGCTTCTTTTTCAGTTCCAGTTCTGATTTGGTGCTGCGTTCCTCAGAAGACCCACGGTTCCGGTTCCTCTTCGGGGTGGACGAGGTGGAGCTGCTTTCGGAAAGCATCGTGTCGTCGGAATCGGCAGATTCTACGGTTTCGGCAACCAAATTGGCGCAGTTCTGGAGGTTTTTGAGCTGGTCGATAAGGAGAGCAACTTGATTTTCCAGCTCTCGAATCCTTTTGTCCTTGTTGTCTTGGTGGGTGTCGGTCCTAATGGCTTCCTATCGTTGTTGTACAGTTGTGCAATTTTTGGTTGCTGAACAGCGGGTTCGGTACTCCTTGACAGCGGCGCCCTGAGAGATCCCAAGGTCCACACGAATCCGTACGATGGCCTGCTCTTCTTGTTGTTTTGTACAGTTCCGACTGAATGCTGGGTGGGGACCTTCGCAATTTGGGCATTTTGGGTCTTTCGAACAATTTGGATGAACTGCGGTTTCACCACAATCTAGGCAGGTTTCGTTTTGCTCGCATCGAAGTTTAGTGTGGCCGAAATAACCACATTTGTTACACATCAAAGGACGGGGATAGTAGGTTCGGGTTGGAACACGAATATAGCCGAAGAAGACATAGGATGGGGGAGTGGAGCCGGTTATGGTCAGATCCATGGTATAGGTTGCCTCTTTCTTGCCGTTAACACGTTTCATGAAACGGTAGACCCGGGTTACCCCTTGGTCTGCCAGTTCTTTCTGGAGATCATCGTCACTCATGCCGGAAACTTCCCTACATGATACGACACATTGGCTGGAGTTGAGGGTGGGATGGGAGGTTACAATGATGGGGTGCCGTCAATAAGCTGGTTAAGACGAATCAGTTTGTTGACTTGTTCCTGGCTCCTGACTTTCAGCAAATAGCAGTTTCCTCCTTCTGTGGGATTCGCTGATTCTATGCGGCCGACGGCTTGGTCCACAGACTTGGCGATGATAAACGGATTGGGAGGGAGCTTTGCTTTTTCGGCTGGTTTGATGGTCAGAAACTGTACCTGCCCGTATAAACCTTCTCAGTCCATCCAGGTGGGCATTGTTCGGCGATTTTTCTGCCCGGGCGGGCCGGTTTGGTCACCCCAGGGTGGATTCACATCCACCGACATTCAAACACTTTGTTTTGGTCGGAGAGTCAGACTATTATCCGTTCGAGAAAAACAACACTTTAATGTCACTAGATCAGTATGTCCGTGATTGAGACACGGGAGAGAAAACCAAAAGAAAATTCACTCGAGAAAACACGTCTTTACTCGTCGACAGATCAAAGCTAACTGCAACCATTTGATTTCCTTAGACTCTGCTTCTTGCTGCTGATTTTCTGCACACTACGAAAAACACCGTCGCTTACTGCGACCACACGAGATGACGCTTGAAAACTAAATGATGAAACCGAGACGACGGGCGAGCCCTTTTTTTATACCTTCCTAAGGCAGGGAAAACAAAATCCATCAAAGCAGGCTTGGTGATGACGTCAATATCTTTTAGATAGGATGTCCGTGAGATGGAAAGTTTTCGTGACGCGAGATCTGTTCGCAAATTTTAATTTGCCCCGTCAAAAATTATGGCGTCTAAGAAAATCGACTTTTCAAACAATTTTTTTTTTAAATAATACCAAATCTCGATTTCAAAATTGTCGACCAAAAATCCGGGCAATATCCGAAAGGTTTCGTCAAAACCCAAAAATTTTTCAACAAAAATCTAGAAATAAAGCCATAAAAAATTGTTTTTTTTTCATCGGAACTCATCAGCAGATTTCAAATCGTATTTTAGAATTACAAAAAAAAACATTTATGATTATTTTTAGAAAACATGTTCAAAAAATTTCGATTTGAACCCTTTATAAGTCAAACATTTCAAACATCATTTGAAACATCATTTGATTTTTTTGTTAAATTTTCAAGTAAAGTAAATAAATACGGGCAAAATTGGGATTTTTTTTTTCAAGGATATTCGGGAAACCGGGCCGGACCGACAAACCAGGATGAAATCGAGCAATCTGGCAAGCTAAGTCTGAAAGGCTGCTTTTTTGGTTAAAACCAACGCAACTATGTGGAAAAAGTGTTTGAACCGCAAAGAAATTCAAAAGCTTCTCTCCAACATGAATCAAATCTATGAATATATACTTTCTTATAGTGAAAATGTCCAGAAAATCAATTGAACATAGTATTAGATGCAGCACAAGCTTTAGAACGAAGGGCAAGTGCCTTTTAAACCACTTATTATCCTTTATTTTGTTTAACAATTCAGTCACAGGTCACAGTTTCTGATAAGAGCCACGTGATGAAATTGTTTTGAAAAAATAATGAACTTGAATCAGGTTGAATTTCCTTTTTTTCTTCACACTTTAATTGAGACCAATTATGAACTCACAATAAATTGTACAAATTACATATTGAATCGAGTTGAGTTAAGGCATATTCGTTAGTTCAAAGTTTTCAAAGGAGTAAAGCTTGTCTGAGGCCTTCGACATCATCTTCACTACGCATAGTGGGGCAGACCTGACCAATCGATGGTCAAAACCTCATAACTTTTTCGAACCAAATCCTACTGATTTAAAGTCTTCTGAAAAGTTGTTCATCTGATCAAAATCTTTAATTTGATGTAACTTTTTTTCATCTAGATGTTGTGAAATTTGATAGATAACTGTGTTTAGCAGATTTTACTTATCACCTTGAAGGTTACTCAGTCGATCGGCGTGAAAATTTTCATGTAAGCGTTTTTAGGACCGTTAAAAAGTAAATGATGTTTTAAGATCCCTCCCCTCACAAGAATGGGAGGCCCCATACAAATGTTACCTGAATATCTACAAAACCCTTGAGTTAATAATGCAAATGGGACCAAATTTGTCAAGAAAGAAATGCATGTTATTTTAACGCTAGTTTGAGACCCATCTCTTTTCTGAAAGAATGAGATTTCATAGAAATGGTACAATATTTCTACATTTCTAAAAAATAGCCAAGCATACACAAAAGATCTTAAAACTGGTAGGAACTTAACAGTTCAAGCAAATTGAACCAAATTCAACCAAATTCGACCTCTGAGGATTTCGGAGTACGACAAATCGTTTATTATACTGGCTTAAAACTCATTCCATCTATGAAACGAATGCTTCCATTCAAATTAAATAAGAAAAATATGAACGTGATTTTGTTCTAAGAGTCAATTGATACGTTCAAAAGTAAACTTATGCTTGATTTATCCGTTAAGCAATTCAGAACAAACTGTGGAAGAAAATTTTCGTAATTTTCAATCATTCATATTTTAACAAGAAAAACACATAGTGATTCTATTCTTACTTCGCTCACTGTATATGCAAGGTTTTAAGATCTCTTTGTGCTACCTTGCAGTGTATTAGAGTTTAATAGTTTTGTAGAGGAGTCTCTTGAAAACCTTTATGACGATTCGGGATATTTGGTATTAATACTGTAACTTAAAGATTGACTAAGGTAAACGTGACCTTCAATATCATCATCATTTTGTTTTCAATATTCCTGAAAAACAATATTTTGTGTTTTGTTTTTAGCAACGTTCAAAAATAGAGTTAGTAGGTCCCTCATGCTCAATATTATATTCAATATACGCTATTTTTAAAATATATTAGAATCATAAAATAACTGAACAGCTCTTCCTGTATTACTTTTAAAAAAAAAAACACCATGTTGGCATGCCAACTAGAACGAGACAAACCATTCAATCGCAATAACAGATGTTCCAAAATCAGCATATCGGCACCAGCTGACAAACTCGATACCCCAATTGTCACCGAAGACAAATGATATCGGTTTTGGGGTAAACTCAACCGGAAATCCCGATTCCAATCTACCATTCAACTGCCAAATTTTCCGGCAAAAAATAGAATGCTCTCTTTCTAGGTCCTCCGGTTTCAGCTGTGCGTACATTTCCCGGAACTAGCAGACAACGACGTCGGTGGCACATTGAGCCCGGCATTTCCTTTGTTTTCTTCCAGAACAATGAATACTCGGAAGTTGTAGACGAATCAGACAGAATCTAAGGCACAGACAAAAAAAAACCCCAGTTAGGATGGAACGATTTTCCGCACCACTCACTTACCGGCACACATACACACTTTTTCCGAATGTGTTTTTTCGATGATGGAAGAAAGTAAGCATTTACGGCGAAAAGACCAAGACCGAGAAACCGAGAACCGAAACGACGGCAAGTGCCAAATTGTGCGTCCCGATGTACGTGAAAATGTTCCAGTTGTGTTCTTACTGCTTTACTACATTTCGTGCATCATCGTCTTTGATGCCTCGGAGACACCGAACAGCACTCGGGAGGAAAAAGAAGCAGAATACATATTACTCCCTAGTAGAATGAAGGTACCTTCCCACCAATTGTTGGCAATAACGTTTTTCCCAAAACGAGCGAGCTTCTCCCGGCTCGTACTGTAGCCATTTTTACGTTCGTTTGGCGGAAAATGGAATCGATTTACCGACACGTTTCTACGGAAAATAACATTATACAGAGGATACATACAGTGTTAGCTCAAATAACCACTCGTACCGAGTGGTGGGAAGAATGTTAAAAAAAAGTTTTCTTTGTACCTTGAAAACTTAGCTTTGATGGGTGTATAGGAAAAAATAAATCCAAAAAGAAAGTAATTTCAGTGGTTTGATACTGAAAATCTATCGATTTTAAAGGATGATCAGGACTTGAAGTCGTAACCATTAGCTCAGAATGCAAACGTTCTACCAACTGACTGATGAATCAAAAATATTTAAAAATGTGGTCAATGATACTTACTACACCGAAAATGCAACCTATACTCCAATCATGAGTTCTCAATATTTCAACGTCATTGTCATAAAATGTGAACGCCAGCCACGATGATTCGGTTTGAGACCGCCGGCTTTACACTCCCGACGCAACCGCATTGCGTTTGACTGAAGGAAACGAAGTGAAAGGAGGATGGAAACATCCTGAATACGCCGGGCAGCCAGTGAGGCGATGCTCAAATGAATTGATCCGGTCGGTCAATGCTGTGTATTTATGTAAGACGGCATAAAAAAAATTTCGGCTAAGCTGATTGGCTATACAAGCTGTGCGTGTGTAAATAATCAGGCAAAAGAAAGCAAGAAAAAGCAGTTTATCATTTTCAACTCCTCATTCGTAATCCCTCTACCAGTAAAAGAACTCCTTGGAAAGGAGGATGGAAATAATCACCAGTCAAATATCGGAAAGCCAACGCTGTGCATTATTTTGGTGATCGATCGTGGTAGAAAGACTATGACAAATATCCCTCGTCCTCCATCCGCCTCAGGTAGAACACTGGTTAAGTAAATGGATTGACAAGACGATGTAAAAATTGTATTGTGAGTTTGTTACCGTTGCGAAATTCAACTCGTTAAATTTTCATAAAGTAAGTCGTTATTTATTTATTTACTTAAATTATATGATCATTGTTTGATATTGTTTAATTTTTCCATTAATTATTCCATCAGAGCAAGATAGGTTTAGATAAAATAATATACAGGACTCACAAGAACACAGCATGTTCACACAGGTACACTGAAACAAATACACAAAATGGAGGTACTAGAACGGAACAACAGAGAACGCACAAATTAAAATATTTTAGGCCAGAATGAAGTGGTATAATTTGTATGGGTTGTGAGGAGCTACCGGTAATAAGATAAATAAGATTTCTTTCCGCTTTAGCCACCGAGACGTACAGGACGTATCGTTATAGTTTTGATACTTAACCTAAAAACATGTAACAGGTTAAAAGCAAAAAGTTATAAGTTTAACTTAACAAGCCTAGTTAAAACAAAACGTGCACAGCGGAAGATAATTTGTGATTGTGCTAGAAAGACGAATCAGGTAAAGCAGGAGTCAAAAGAAATCTCAGTAGCCCTCATACAAGCTCACAATCCCATTTCCATTCACCAGGACCCAAAAGTCTAAAGCTATATTCTGGGACTTTATCCAATCCTCGAGGTCTTCATCTGGTACTGCCATTGGAACCAGACGAACAGGCGCCCAGTCGGTTATATTCCGCGCGCAATCGGTAGGCTGAACGGAATCCAATATCCGTTCCAGCCTGAGGAACTGACGAGGAATTGGCAGAGTTTCCGCCAATTCTCGACAGTTGCCTAGCCACATCATCCCAACTAACCGTAGCGTTCCGAAGGAGAAGCATCATCAGCAGCGAAGGCCGGCCCAACGAAACACACGACACACAAGACACACAGGTATTTAATAAAAACGTAAAAAGCTAAAATTTCAGTGTTAGTGTGTTTAATTACTCCGAAGAGTCCGCGATCAGCTATTTTGTAAAAGCCGACCTTGAGGAGCTCCGTTTCTGCTCAAGATCGAGCTAGCCAGAAAAGAAGGCCTTGTGTGCCCACCCTCCACGGAGTCTCCAGAGGAACGACCAGGGACTCGAGGGCTTAGGTTTGGCCCCCTCTGGTCCAGACAGTAATAAATGGCGCCCAACTAACTACAAGCTGGTCAAGGATTTTAGGTTTGGTTAAACACAGTGAGCCTGAGGGAATTAGTTGGCTAGGGAAATTAATAACAAAGTCTCTGATGCGAGTTGGATATCAAAGTGGTTTCACGATATCATACTTCTGGCCAAAAAGTGAAAACCTAATTAATTTGCTGCTTCAGACCAAGCGTCCGCGAACAACAGCGAACATTTTGCATCGAATATCGATGAGATCGTTATAGAAGTTGTCTATAAAAAGAAAAAGTTTTTGGGTCTTGATTCGAGTAAAAATATTCTCAGCTCAAATCAGAAAAGTTGGGGAACCAAGACAATTTTTGCGTCTGAGTGTTAAATGGTTGATTCTAGTGATCCGTTTGTTAAAAATTTGTTTTTGGTTTCAACGTTAAGTGTTTCAGAAACTAAATTGATCAGTTCGTATAATAGAAAATAATCACAATCAATACTTTTTTCTTACTCACCTGAATCGTAAACATGGACTTGCGGAAATCGTATTGTCATATGGACGTGTCGCACCTCTCAATTGATGAGGTTGAGCACGAATTATTAATCAGAAATATTTCGTTTGGTTTAGAGCATGAGAGTATCAAGCGGAGGAAGCTAAAAGACCGCTTGAAATCAGAAAGAGACGGAAAGGATTTCGTTGCTTTCCACCCGCGAAAAGAACCACAGGGAGAAATCGCTATTATTTACACAAAACTCAATATCATTAAGGATCTGCTAGAGAACCCCAAGATAAAATCCCGAGAAAAGCTTAAGCTCAAAACACGGTTGGTGCATTACAGAGTCCGCAGTTATTTGTTGTTGAACGCACAAAAATCAGGCAAATATGCAGGCAAAATAACTGAATTAGAACAATTGGCGAGTGACACTTTTTTTGCTAGTTTCCCAGAAACTTTTGATGGTATTGCTGAACATCCAGAAAAGATCGAATCCGAAATTACGATGGCCCTGGAAGAAGTCAGAGAAGAAATAGAATTGTTAAATGAAACAGTTTCGGGAAATGAACTGGAGGAAATAGGATTGAGGTACGAAGCAATAGGGGGATCAACAAAAACGTTAAACTCGAGAGTTATTGAAAGGGAAGAATGCGTTGAAAGGGCTGATGAACTAATGAAAGTTCTCAGCGAATACGAAAAGGGAAATGGGGAAAATGTAGGAGAGATCATAAAGTTGTTTAAAAGCTTTGTGATTCAAACCACACAACAACAGAAAGAGATGAGAGAAAAGCAAATAGCAGAAGAACAAAAGAAAATAAAAGAAGCAGAAGAAAAAGTGGGAAGGAGCAAGCGGTTGGAAAAGCTTCTGATAAATTTAAACGAAAAATTTAGAGAAACGTATGATTTAAAATTGACGGAAGGTTCATCGAAAAAGGGTGAGGAGGAGAAAGAAGTAGAAAAGTTGGAGAAAAGCGAAGGGGGATTAAGTGTACAGGATGAGAAACCAAAGGTTGAAAAGAGAGGTTGGAGGGGCAAACTTGTTGAGTCGAGCATTGACTCAGAAAGTGGAACTGACCTGAAATCGGTAGAGAAAATCATTTCTAAGAAACCCACTAAATTGTCGAGAACTCATGAGAAAGGTATCTCAAAGAAAAGTTCCGACAAACTATCAAAAGCAATCAGGTGGTCAACCACTTCAGAGAGCAGTTTCACCGAAAGTACAGAGCTTACCACTTCGTCTTCGGCTGAAAGCTCATCTGATTCACCATATTACAGGAGAAGGAAGGAAAAAGGAAGGAATCAGAAAAGGAAAAGAAAAGCTAGGTTGAGGAGGATACCGGTAGCGGAATGGAGATTGAGGTATGACGGGAAAGATCAGGGAAGGATGATGTCGGAATTCCTAAAAGAAGTAAAACTGAGAGCTAAATCAGAAGAAATTTCGGATCGTGAACTATTCCAAAGCGCAATTCATTTATTTACCGGGCGTGCGAAATACTGGTTTATGGAGGGTTTTGAAAACCGAGATTTTCGGACTTGGTCTCAGCTTGAACGGGAGATAAGACGCGAATTTTTACCGCCGGATTTAGATTTTCAGATCGAAGCCCAAGTTAATGAACGTAAGCAAGCTCGGGGAGAAAAATTTGCAGACTATTGTCACGACATGCAAAAACTTTTTCGATCAATGACAAAGCCGCCTTCAGAATACCGTCGATTCAAAATTATGTGGCGAAATCTCCGATTCGACTACAAAAACGCGATGACCGCGGCAGGAATCAAGAATCTCGCGAAGCTCAAAAAGTACGGTCGTATTATCGATGATAACAACGCGAATATATTCCAAAAGGTCGCGGATGGCCAAGATCGTTATCGTAGAAGCCACGTCAATGAAATGTTTATCTCGGATCCGAAAACTAGATACGCCGTGAATTCCATGGACAAAAAGCGCGCCTTCTTCAAACCGAACCCTGAAAAAGAAAGAATAAGTCAGCAAATAAAAACAGAAAATTTTAGAAGATATTTAAAAGAAAAAGAGGGAGGGGAGAAGAGAGGTGAAACATTAGAACCCATGGAAGGGACAGCGAGGGGAACTTTACAGCAATTGGTTCAATCATATAGACGGCCGCCGATCGGAGTCTGTTACAATTGTAGACAAGAAGGGCATCATTACACGAACTGCCCGGAGGAGAAGGAGAGGTTTTGTAGGCTTTGTGGTTTCAAAAATGCATACACAAACCAATGTCCAGTGTGCCAAAAGAACGCACTGAGTTCAGCTTGAAACCTGAGCAATCTCCGCTCCAAAACACTACTTATCAAGATCAGGCAAGAAAAGAAATGAAATCGATCGGTCTTAGACCGTTTTCGAAAACCGATAATTGTTCGGATAGCTAATCAAAAAAAAAAAAAAAAAATTTTTTTTTTGATACGTAGAGGAAGTGGACCGTCCACATGAGAGGGGAAATACGTGAAGAAGAAATAGCGTAGAGATGCTGGTTAATAGAAGGTTGGAGTAAAGTAAGTGAGATTAGGTTGTAGAAAGTTGATGAAAGAACTGAAGTTAAACATTTTCCCCACGAAAGACACCCCTTGAACGACTCTGGGGGCATTGGTTCCAATTTAGAGATCTGTCTTCCAATTGCATCAAATTTACAGTTCAATGTTATTGAAACATGGAATGCTCCCGACCTCAAGCGTAGATGGACTCGGGGCTTTTACAGAACTGGCTTTTACAGAACGAGAGTGGAAATTAGTTCTTTTCCACTAGGATAGTTGCTGGGTTCTGCAACTCAAGCGTTGTAATGTTGAGGTAAAAGACAAGGTATAAGAACACAACAAAAGAATCGCCATCATTAACAAAATTTTGGACTATCAACTCCAAAGTTTAGCCGAAGATAGACGACGGTAGAAGCAAAATTTACACCTCATATATCTTATGATTTTCAGGCATGTTTTAGAAAGTGGCGAAATGAGAATCGTCAACCTGTAAAAAAAAAGGATCCGAATTAGCCAGCAGTTATTTAAAATATTCGTGAAATAGTTTTCGTAGACTTGCACTCGAGTAATAATAAAAAGTATGTTAGCAAAACAGTGCACTTTCAGTGGCAGCAGCCAGCTACAGCACAGGAGTAGGGTCAATGAACCCATCTTGCACTAGTATTTTCACGTCGCGGAACAAGTTCTTTAGGGCAAGCCAATAAGAAGGGCAAGATTCTAAGATATTCTCTTAGGCAAATCTTCAGTCCGTAATTCCGTGGTAAAGCGTAGAAAAGCACAAAAGTCAAAGAAAAACCAAAAAAGGAAAATTGGTATTACTTACCGCAGTAATCGAAAATCGCGACCGCTCTGTTTCAATAGTCGCATGAAATGGAGGAGGATGACAATGCATTGTTTTCAATAGCTAAAAGTGAGTGACGTTGAGTTCGATGAGGTTTGAGTGTTAAGAATTTTTCGAGAGGGGTCCACTATTTTTGTCTCTGTTCAGCCTCACAATTATTTTTATAGCTTCTCTCTTAATAGTTTCAGTAGTCAGCAACAATCAAATGAAAATAGTAAGCGAATGAGGAATAGAAATGATCCATGGCATGAAAACTAGTAATGACAATTTCCAAATCGCGGCGCGTAGGTGATGACCGGTACCACTTACCCTATTTTCAGATGAGCTTATAAAAAAAAATCCTATGATTCCAAACAACAATCCCATAAACCTTTCTCTAGAATTCATCTCATTTATCACTCATGAAACAGCATCATCGAATAACACTCGACATGTCAGTAGCAGAAATTCTCTTCTTTCCTCAAGTCTTCTGATTTGACTGGGTTATTGGGAAAGAGGAAGATACAACAACTTTTACGCGTGGATAAATAATCTCTCATGCGTATGAGAGTTCATATTTGCTTATTTCGCGCAAGCAAGATATTGGTTGTTGAGCGCATAGGGATGCACATAGAGTTCAAGTCTATTCTGAGCGGAGATTAATTAGACGGAACTTAAGTTAAAAAAATATGATTATATATTCATATAATATATTTTTTTAGGGGGAGTATGGGGTAGTGTTACCGTTGCGAAATTCAACTCGTTAAATTTTCATAAAGTAAGTCGTTATTTATTTATTTACTTAAATTATATGATCATTGTTTGATATTGTTTAATTTTTCCATTAATTATTCCATCAGAGCAAGATAGGTTCAGATAAAATAATATACAGGACTCACAAGAACACAGCATGTTCACACAGGTACACTGAAACAAATACACAAAATGGAGGTACTAGAACGGAACAACAGAGAACGCACAAATTAAAATATTTTAGGCCAGAATGAAGTGGTATAATTTGTATGGGTTGTGAGGAGCTACCGGTAATAAGATAAATAAGATTTCTTTCCGCTTTAGCCACCGAGACGTACAGGACGTATCGTTATAGTTTTGATACTTAACCTAAAAACATGTAACAGGTTAAAAGCAAAAAGTTATAAGTTTAACTTAACAAGCCTAGTTAAAACAAAACGTGCACAGCGGAAGATAATTTGTGATTGTGCTAGAAAGACGAATCAGGTAAAGCAGGAGTCAAAAGAAATCTCAGTAGCCCTCATACAAGCTCACAATCCCATTTCCATTCACCAGGACCCAAAAGTCTAAAGCTATATTCTGGGACTTTATCCAATCCTCGAGGTCTTCATCTGGTACTGCCATTGGAACCAGACGAACAGGCGCCCAGTCGGTTATATTCCGCGCGCAATCGGTAGGCTGAACGGAATCCAATATCCGTTCCAGCCTGAGGAACTGACGAGGAATTGGCAGAGTTTCCGCCAATTCTCGACAGTTGCCTAGCCACATCATCCCAACTAACCGTAGCGTTCCGAAGGAGAAGCATCATCAGCAGCGAAGGCCGGCCCAACGAAACACACGACACACAAGACACACAGGTATTTAATAAAAACGTAAAAAGCTAAAATTTCAGTGTTAGTGTGTTTAATTACTCCGAAGAGTCCGCGATCAGCTATTTTGTAAAAGCCGACCTTGAGGAGCTCCGTTTCTGCTCAAGATCGAGCTAGCCAGAAAAGAAGGCCTTGTGTGCCCACCCTCCACGGAGTCTCCAGAGGAACGACCAGGGACTCGAGGGCTTAGGTTTGGCCCCCTCTGGTCCAGACAGTAATAAGTTCGATTCCCAATCCAATTCCGGGTTCGAAAATCCCAAATCCATAAAATGTTTTCTTGTTGCGCTTACATATATTGCACGGGAACTCGAACTTTTATATCAATAGTGCTTTTACAATCATATCATCTTAGGTTCAATGCATGTTTCAGTGCGTTTTTGGCATAGTATTCGTTTTCAAGATCAGGAATGGTTTCTATACTTATTTCAAAGTCTTTTTGACTTTTGTTGGTTTAGTCGTTGGCTCATGCTGAACATAAATTTGGTATGTAATGATAATGAATAAATTGTACCCGCTCATTTCCACCATCTTTCATTTCATCTCAATTTCTATCTATTCACTGATAAGACCGAGAAATGAAGTAACAAACATAAATTACGGTGATTAATTTCTTCATATAAAAATTGTATTTTTGATTTGCATACTGTTAGATTTTTGATCCGCTATTTTGTTGAAAAAAAATTTTTTGAAGTGATATTCAAAAGGATGAAAATTTTTTTTGGAGAAATTGTAAATACATCCCGCAAGTGTTGGAATAATATTCACTTCTGTGAATTCACACGTTGGGGCAAGTACAAACGCACTTTTAAAGAACTTCTCCTACAAGATAGCTCACAAAGATAGCTCCGGCAAAGAAAGCCGGAGATTGCGGGTTCCTTAGCTGCTTAGTGCAGTCAGTAATGTTTTCGACATTTTCCTGATTAACGCTTCATTTCATGATTTTTTAATTATTCTTTGAAATCATTCTAAACAGTCGGAAATTATGTGTACATTAGGAAAAAAATTAGAATAAAATACGATTTTCACTTTTCCCGTACATTAATTGTTGCAAATTTGTTTCTTTATGAAACGAAAGGTTAAAGCTTATTTAATTTTACCTAACTTTTCTGACAATCTAACTTTTCCTGATAGACTCATTTCGAATTAAAAATAAAACAAAATGATTCAGCATTATGTCAAAAAGTAGCCCTGCTCGACCGGAAATTGTTTCTAGAAGTCTTCGAAATTTTCGGAAACTACAGAACCGATCCAATACAAAATTACCAAAATATCGAAGGATTTTTGTTAAAAAAATATATATATATAAACGTACGCGTTTCGACATGATAAGATGATTTATAGATTTGACAAATAGCTTTTGAAAATTTTTTATATTGTTTTGATCGACCCCTTGTATGGTTTCAAAAACTCCTCCTAATAGAAAAAAGGGATTTCCAAATTCATTACTTATAACTTGAGTCGCAAATGCGAATTAATGAACATTGTCGTGATATATACCCGATCAGGAGGGAAAAACTAAATTATATCAAGACGAGATATTTTGATACAAATTCTTTCCTTTCTAAATTAGTTATTATTCAGTACTCGTAGGATGTTAAAATATCTCAAATTATACCCAAAAATCTATGCGACCATAGCTAAATTATATCAATTTTAGATATGCTCCTTTCAAAATTATATTTCGTTTAGATCGCATAGTTTGATATTGGGCAGAACAAAACCTATCAAGATTATAACTTATCAAGATATGAGTGCTTCGAGTAAATTTTCTAGTGGAATGTCAATAACCCACAATATTTGCTAAAATCATGCCCCATTTTTGGTTTCCCAAACATTGGGATCAATTTTATGAAACTGTTGAGCGAAATTAGGAGACAATGCACCCTTGCATACAAGAACTTGAATCCAAATAAAAAAACATTGCATGAAAGCTTTTTTGCAAAACCCAATTTTGTGTCTTTTTAAGTGGTCATTATCCTATATAATTGAGTTATAACCTGTATATAATGTTCTCAAAGGATGATATAATTTAGTTTTTCTTGTATGGACTTTTTGATTTAACTTGAGAAAAGTTTACATTTTACATTTTACAGTACTAAATTATATCTCACTTTGATAGAAAAAAAATGGGTATTAAAATAACTCATCTTGATATAATTTTGTTTATCTATTCTGATCGGGTAAGAACGGGTGCGCAAACAAGGTGTTGCCACATGAATATTTTTATGTCTTTAATCTTTTTTTTTCAGATTTATGCCATTGAAATTTTCAAGCATTGAGGTTATTATTCAGTTATTGAAGATAAGTTTCATGGTTTTTCTGAATATATAGAGATTCCTTATCTGACTTTTTCAATGATAACTTTCTGTGATTTAAACATTTAATCCCTTTTCTGATTTTTTTTTCCAATTAATCATTTCCCTTTGGCTTTGAGGGCATCGAATATTAATTTTGTCTCATTTTGAATAACAATTTGATATCATTTTTTTTTAATCTGATGAGAATCATATTCTTAAACATCTCATGAAAATGTTTTTGTTTGTGTTAGAAAGGTATAAGTTGAAATACACATTTGGTGCAATTCCTGGTTTGGCTCTGATTGTGACTTTGAATCTTTGTTTTTTTTTCTTAATTGAATTGATATTTTTTTTTTGAAATTATGATTGAAATTAAATTTTTTGTTTTTTTTAAATTTTTTAATCTATGTTTCTTATCTTTACGATGCTTCTCAATTGTCCTTTGGAAAATATTTCTCGATGAAGCACAAACCAGACGATCAATGATGAAATGAAAAACTTTTAAAATATTTATCCGGTCATTTTTCTGAATCAAAAAATTTTAGTTGACGAGAAGGGTATTTAAAAAAAATGAAAATTAGATTTTGTATTTCGCAGCTCAGCTTACATTTTTTGAGTAATTTCTTAATTCTTCCGCAATCTTGCACGTGATTAATAAACAATTTTTATTTGAAAATACCTGAAACTATTCTCTACGCAGACAACATGGCTGATTTAAGACAGTATACTGAACTCATCTCTGGTTCGTTTACACGTTTAAAATGTTTTGTATTCCCTGGGATTGCATTTGAAAAAAAAGTGGATCAAAGGCCCCCCCCGAGAAAAATTGCCCCGGGCCTCTCAATGGCTTAATCCGGCCCTGGTATTTAGAAATAAAAAACTGGTTTGAAATACTGGTTCAAAATTGATTTTGCACTGCATACAACATTCGATACATGATTTTCGAAGCATAAATACTTTTACATTTTTTCCAGATAAAATTTCACAATGTCAAATATGAAAAAAAAAATTGATTAATTCAGACTGAAGCCCCAAACATCAGCATTTGAATTATAGATTCATCATATAGGCCTGTAAATAAAAATTCAATTTTATTTTATTTTTTATTCTCCACAAGATTTTTTCACTGGAAGTGATTTTTGATCGAGAAAAAAAATTATAAGGAACATGGAATTCAATTTTGAAAAGGGAATTTTGCAGCAAAATTTATATATACTTGATGTATTGTATGATATTATTAAAATTGCATTTTTTCAAATGTCAAATTTGAAACTTAAATCTCAAATTTGGATCGAGTTTTAGAGAATTAGTTTTGAAACTGATTTAATTATTATGTGTAACTTAAGATTCTGAAAACTGTTATTTCATCCATGGTTAATTTTTTTTAATTAACTCAGGAGTTTGGTAGGTTTTTATTTTATTTGAGCAAAGACTAAGTTTTTCTTAAATAAACTGAAGGCTATTATTTAAGACCTAAATAAAATAAACAGAATCCACTAGATTCTTGAGCAAATTCAAAAATTTCAACTATCGATGAAAATAAGTATTCTGTTTGTTAATAAGTTTCTTTGTTTGTTTGTCCTCTATTAGAATATATTGACAGTTCGAAACAGGAGGACTTAGCCCTAACCTCAAACCATGGGAGAACATAATCGATTTTTAAGAAGGGCGCACGATAAACGCGATTTTCCGGTACTAATTTCGACAAATTCGCCCTGTCGAAAAGCGACACACAGATGTTCGCGTTTTGATTTTTTTGGGTGTTCAGGGGTGCAAGTGCATTGATATTTGGAAAATGATTATATTTTTTTAAATTGCACTATAATTGAAAAACATTTTCATGAGCACTGAAAATTTGCAGCTTTCCCTTAGATTTTTATTCGAATGTGAAATTAATCGCATCATTCATCTGAACGAAATAACATATCTGTATAGCACACTTTAACGGTGTAGCGAATTATGTTTATATGTTTAAAATGATCAGAGCATGTAGGCGATTATTTTCAAAGTCAACATAGGCGAGGCATTCATTAATTTACTTGTTTGTAACAGTGAATGGTTTTGCATTCGTTTAGAAGTTAGAAACAACTCTTCGTCCAAAGAGGTCGTCCATATTAACTGTTCACTATTTTGCGACATTGACGTTGTTAAATATACATCGAATTACGATAAAAATTGGTACATGAAGGTTAGAGGAATCAGCAATCGACTTCAAGTATTACATTTTTTGTAGTAGGCAAACAAAAGGGGTCGTCCATACAACACAAACACTGTTTAGTGATATTGACGTCATTATACATAGGATGAAGATGAAAATTTGCATATAGACGTTTTCAGGTACGAGCAATCGATTTCATGTATCAAGTTTTCTGGAAAAGTTTGGAAAAATGGGTCGTCCATATTAACTGTTCACAGTTTTCGCTTTATTTACGCTAATAAATATTGCATTAGAATGAAAATTTGCCAACGGGAGTCTTTAAGAACTGGCAATTGATTCGAGGATTCAAATTTTGGGTAAGGGGTTAGCGAAAGGGGTCGTCCATAGTATCTGTTTCTGATTTTTCGGTATTGTAGTGATTATTCATAAGATTGAGATGAAATTTTGCCCATAATATTTTTTAGTGAACGACAATCGATTAGTGATTTTAATTTTTGTAACAGAAGACAGAAAAGGGGGTCTATACTGTTAAATGTTTAAGAAATAATTGCTATATTATTCATGAGATAGAAACGTTAATTTACACACTGGATTATCAATGCATGATAAAAAATTTTTAATTAGACGATAAAAAAGGGGTCGTCCGTGTTAAATTTTGAATATTTTAGAATAATTGAAGTATTTTGCCTCGGATCGAGACGAGCAATTCATGCACAGGAGTTTTACAGGATTGACGGTCTATGCCTGATGGCATGTTTGGTTTCAGTCGACAGAATAAGATGTCATTCATATTAATAGATTAACTGTTGATTGCTTTTGCAATATACTCGTTATTATGAATTCGAACAAAACGGAAATTAGAACACGGATGTTTTTTCGAAGACATGCAGAAGGGTCGTTCATAAATACTTTTAAATATTTTATGCAATAACCTTGAGGAAATGTATCTCAATAACCATTCAAATAAAAACTTCTTATCACATATTTACAGTTAATGCGAAACGGAGTTCGAACGAGATCAGCTAGTATTCTTCATAAAAAAAAACATTGAGTTAGTTATTACCAAGATATGACATGTCTATTGTCCGAATTATTCATATTGGATTTGCAGTCCTTCCTATATGAATTTCAATTTTCGATTTTACGTATTCCTAGATCATATCCAATTGAAATAAAATATTTCACAATGCTTTAAAATTTTATAAACAAAAAGTGGAACCACCCAAACAGTTTTAAAATATATCCTCAAAGAAATTGTCTTTTAACCGTTTGTATGCCTTGTTTAATTTCCCGAATGACAGTCCCAATTTGGACGACTCCTCCCAGATAAATGAAATCGTCCAAACAATGTTATATTAGACTCATTCGAGCGGTCACCTTCTGCTTCCTAAACAAGAGGAAATTCTCGTTCATACATTGGTAAACTTTGTTTCCGAAAACCCGACAGACAAGAAAGAGATCGTCGTGTTCTTCTGGTTTTATTCCAGCCAGTTAAGTGCTTGTTTGGCCGGCTTGGTGTTGTTCGGTCTCCCCAAAGCAATTTCGGGTCAGGAAAATTGCATCTTGACCAACTGAACAGCTTGCAGCAAAAAAAAACTCGAAACGAACATAGTATAGCTGCAATGATGTATGAAACATTGCATTTAAAGCAGGGGTGAGCAACCTTTTTAGCCAACGGGCCATTTTAAATTTGAAATCTTGTCGGCAGGCCGCAACTAACGTTCATTTTTTTATAATTAGCAGAGCTTCACGTCAATTTTATAGCAATGAATTTTTTACGAAAATAAATCTGAAAAAGAGAATTTACGTGTTTAAAAACAGAAATTCAAAACGACTTTTTAAATACCCGATATTGAAAAGGTAGGTACATCACTTCATCTTTGCCATTTTTAAATTCTTTCAGTTGTTTTGTAGTAGGTACTTTTTAGCAAACATATGTTCTTACAACATTATTATTCAAACCATTTAAAAATCTTCTGGAGCTTACCACAGTGATAACTAATAGTGTTAAAAATATATATTCCAAGAAATCACAGTGTTATTAGCGTTTGTCAATGAATCGCTAATTGATTTTCTGTTATCCTTTTGCACAAGTAAAACTTGTCCTCAAAGCATAGATTTTTTTTTCCTACAAATGGTGAAAACCCTGTTTTTAAATTGAAGTTCTGTATCGGATCATTGCATTGAAATGTTGAGGAAGGTTCTCGAAATAACAGAAAAATGTTCAATTTCACATACTTTTAAACAAATATCTTCAAAACTACATTTTTGATTCTAGATTTTTTATCCATATTTTTTTAAATTTTTATCTTATTTAGATATTATTGGGATAGGATTTTTAAAGATATAATATGACTTCGGTAATGTGAAATGCGAATGATATGTTAAATAACTCAATTTATCGATGTTTGATTTTAATTTTCGATAAAATTTCAGATATCTATTGTTTTTATCAAGAACTAATATTTTTTGTCGATAACTTTGATGCCGGCTGATTCATGTTGATAAAAAAAAAACAATATGAAATCGTTCACCTAGGCTTTATTTATTAAACTTTCTCAATTTATGTTTTTTATTCGAAAGATAAAAAAATTCACAAAGTTTTGGTTGAATTTTTTGTTAGTATTTGAAGCCTTTTTGCCGAATTGGGTAGAACAAATTTTATAAAAATTATCTGCTGAGCATGTTTTTTCACATATGTATAACTTTATTTTTTAAATTCTAAATTCCTGTCGTTAATAAATATTGATTATTGTATCAAGAAACTTCTAAGAAACAAATTAATTATTCCATCTGAATTCTCTATTATGTTTCTGAAAAAAGCCAGGATTTTTAAAATATATCATATTGTAATTTATTGCTTCTGCAAAAAGCCATTTCCTTTACAAAATTATTATCATTTAAATGTTTGAATGTATGACGTAGATTTTGCTTCCATAGTTAAATCATAATGTTCATTTCAAAAAGTGCTAAGTTCTTAAAACTACAAAGAAGAAAAGTATGATAAATGTACTTATTTGTTTTTCAGGTTGAACGAATTGAATTATCGAATATTCTTTTGAGAATTCAAGAATCATAATGAAACTACTTACTAAGTGAGCGACTTACAACAGTAGATTTTCCTGTGGGTGCAGTTGAAATCACAGCCAGGGTATTTTGCTTCAGTCTACGCGTACGCCGGGAAGTCCGCCGAGAAACCGTTTCACAGCAGCTAGATTTAAGGTGACCCTCCTGCTTACAAAGGAAACATTTCTGCTTTATTCCTTCGTAGTAAATGCGTCCCTTCCTATTCAGGAAAAACAATGAACTTGGAATCTCCTTCTTTACATCAACATATACACCTCTAACTCCGGTGTACAAGTCAAGTTCCAATTCTGCCGGGAATTTCTCCTTTACCATCCTTCTTATGTAACCGTACTGGCCGCGTCGGTTATTTCCGGAGGCAGGTCAAAGATACGAACGTATCTGGTTAAACTATACGCAACAGCCATAGTAACTTCCACTGTTTTCCCATTGGAATACGAAAACGAAAGTTTTTCCGCATTCTGAGCCACTGCATCTTTCAATGCTTCGTTGTTTTTAAATTTAACTAGCTGACCCGGTGTGCTTTGCTACACCTTTCAAAATCGAATGATATTTTCAGAATTTATTCAAATTTTTATTGTTTTGTTGGCATTATTTTAAATCAAAATATAACATAATTCATAAGCAACCGCTATATCTTGATTTGTGTTAAAGATCTGATAATTTAAATCTGTTTCTTTAAGCTCCGCCCTAAAAAAAGGAGGGTTCCAAATAAATCGTTCGCAAAAAATCCAACTGATAAAATCTGGTTGGTTTGGCTTAATATGTTCTGGATTTATGCTAAAAAACTGATAACAGAGCACATGGAGAATGGAGATCGTGATTTTTAATAATCATACCCATTTTTTTGTTCTCAAAAATCTTCTTGTATCAAATATTGTCCCAATGGTTGATAATTTTTTAAGATTTACAACAAAATTTATATGGAACCCCCTCCTTTCTTCTCCTCTCTACACTGAGAAGCGTAAGGGTCTATAACAATTGTAGAAACATATCTCGTAACCAAGTACCTTTCTATGCCATTTTTGTTTCCATTTGTTGGCTTCTTTAGCATAAATTGAGAGTTAATGCTAAAAAAATTGTATTGGGTTCACCTTCCTCCTCCTATGTACCTACTCACTGAAAGGAGGATGGTGTGTCAGATAATCATAGAATCATACCAAAATGATTTTCCATGTAAAGATTTGTCCATTTCTCGGATTTTGTAAAAAAAAAAGTTAAATGTAAGCTTTCCTCTTCCCTTCGTTTATTTCCAAATCTATCATCCCACTGCAAGAAAGGAATTGTTTGACATAAAAAAATTTCTCGTATTGAAATACCATCCCATACCAAATTTGGTTTTATTTGCGATGTAAATTCTTGAGTTATGCATAAACTTGAAAAAAAAAAATACCAACCCCCTTCCATTCGCCCCATTGAATGGAGGGGTGAGAACTTAAAATTCATCAAAGTATTTTTTGTACTGAAAAAATTTTTGATACCAAATTATATTTCATTTGCTCTATTAATTCTCAAGTTATGCAAAAAAATCTATGGTGGCCCCCTTTCCCCTTTATATTTTTTCACTGAAAAAAGGGTAGGGCTTCAATTTATAATAGAAACATTTCTCGTATCCAAATACCCTCACATGCCAAATATGGTTCAAATTTGCTCGATCAGATCTCCAGTTATACTGAAAATTGTAAGAGAAATCTCTTCTCCCCCTTTTCATACACCTTTTTGAAGGATTGATGAATACCAAATATTCAAAGAAGCATTTCTCGTACCCAAATATCGTTCCATGCCAAATTTGGTTTCATTTGCTGTTGTAGTTCTTAAGTTATGCAATAAAAATTGTATGGAACTTCCCTCCCTCCCTCCGTCCTTTCTCCCCGCTGGAAGAAGGAAGGGGTCTCAAACAATCATTAGAACATATAACGTTCCCAAATATCCACCCATGCCAAATTCGGTTCCATTTTCTTGATTAGTATTTGAGTTATGTAAAAACTTCATATCTCCCTACTGGAAAGTGGGAGGAGTTTCAAATAATCATAGAAATATTTTTCGTATCCAAATACCTTTCCATGACAAATTTGATTCCATTTGCTTTAGTAGTTTTTGATATATGTAAAAAATTATAAAAGAGGCCCCCTCCCCCTTTCTATTGGAAAGAGGGAGGGGCCTTAAATAATCATTGAAATATTTTTCGTACCCCAATTACCTTCCCATGCCAAATTTGGTTCCAATATCTTGATTAGTTTTCGAGTTGTATGAAAAATTGTAAGGTAGCCCCCCTCTCCCCTTCCTGTCACCCCACTGAGAAGAGAGAGGGGTACCTAGTATTCCTAGAAATATTCCTCATTCCCAAATACCACCCCATGCCAAATTTGATACCATTTACTTGATTGGTTCTCTAGTTATGCAAAAAATTGTTTTTTGTTCGGAAGGCCCCTCCACCCCTTCATGAGAGAGAGAGGGGTCTCAAACCACAATAGGAACCTTCCCCGGCCTCCAATACCCCCACCTGCCAAGTTTCACGCAAATCGGTTCAGTAGTTTTCGAGTCTATAGGGAACAGACAGACAGACAGACAGACAGACAGACAGACAGACAGACAGACAGACAGACAGACAGACAGACAGACAGACAGACAGACAGACAGACAGACAGAAATTCATTTTTATATATATAGACTAGCTGACCCGTTGTGCTTTGCTACACCTTCCGGAAAGAAATGTAATTTGTTAAAATTTATTCAAATTTAGATTTTAGAGAGCATTTTTTTAAATCAAACCTCATCATACTTCAACCAACAACTTTGAAATGAGAGCTGCAGCTGCAGTTCTGAATTGCAATTCAGATAGTTTATATTATTTACTGAAACTTGATCTCTAAACTCGTTTTTCAGGATCTGAAATTTGTACTCTGTACCCAAAAAAAAACCTTTTTAAATATGGTCCCTTCTTTTTTTGAAAAGCTCTTTATCTTAAATTTACATGGGAGCTCTCCCATCTTTTCCAATTTTGTCCCCCACTGCTTGAAGAAGGTAGGCAAATTTAACCGGCTCGAGGCCCAAACAGCACTCATCATGGTAATGAAAAATATATTAAATTAGTTATGTATTACATACAGTGCAAATTTTTTTTTTAATAAATTTACTACGGCAAAAATATAATTATTTAAAAAAATATCAGTTGCATCATTAAATAAGTTCACAGCTTTTCTTTTACTTTCTCTTTGAAAGTCAAATATTCAAAAATGTTGGCAAAAACAAATTTCTAAGTTTACATTTGTCCCGTATATTACGGCAAGTGTCAATGCAAAGCTTATTTACAGATGCGTCAGAGTAATGGCTTTAAAATGGATTTAATACGAATTCCTGTTTTTTGTTCTATCAAGTTTCACTGATATATCTGCAGTATTCCTGCAGTATAAATTTATTTTGTTACTCCACTTTTATTGAAAGCTGTTCAAAGGGAATGACCTTCATTTACAAAGACATTTAAGAAATTTCAATATTCGCTTCAGTTTCAACATTCGGAATACCCCTTCTGGTTTTAGGGAAGAATGACCCTGGCTGTTAAACTCCCTTGAAAAAAAAATTTAAAAAAAAATCCCTTGTGGTCTTTCCAACATATTAAATCATTTTGAAGATGAATTTCTTCAAAGTTCGACGTTTGCACTTACCCCACCGTGTAAGTTGAGAGGAGGGAATATTGTTTGTAACATTTTAAGGGTATTCTAAAAATTTCTCATAAAAATTCTGCGTCCAGTTGCATATCAGTTCTAAAGTCTCGCTTTTCAAAAACGAAGCGGATCAAAAGACTCTTTTATGCAGCCATGTAACACAAAAACACTTTTCATGTTAAGTACGTACTTGAATTGGTATGTAAGCAAAAGGACGATGGTTTTTTCAGAATTATTTAAAATATAAAGCTCCCATTTGCATTTCTAAATTCGTTTCAGTTGTGTATTTGGGCCGAAGTAACAATTTCTAGAAGAAAACATAATTTTTGATTTTTTTTAATAGAAAAGTTGAACGTTTGAACATGTTCTAATGTTCCTTGAATGAAAAGTTGAATGCAACCTACATTAATACGAACTAAATATGGAAGTATTTTCGCAAATCTTTCAATTGGTTTTGATTCGATTGATAAAATACCAATCCGTGTCACATCTAGGCGTCATTTATTACTACGTGCAATTAAGCAAGAAAAAAACACATCTAGGTTGCATATCGCCCCCTTGGTTGAGAAACAGGCGCCTAATTGTTAAATTTTTCCAGCGATCAATGAACAGTATCTAGGCGTCATGCATAACCATGTGCTGTACAAATGAGCTAGGAATCAAATAGAAAAAAAGTCACATCAAGGCTACATATCGCCACCCCTTGCATTGAAAATATGCTTGGTTGAGAGAACGCGCCAAAATATTCTCACTGATCAGTATGCTATGCCTGGGTTACTATCCTTTTGCGACGTTGGCTCGCGACGCCTCATCCATAGAGACGAAAAACAAACCGCCCCAAGGAGAAAAAAATCTCAAGAAAATGGATGTCATGACTTTAATTTGTTTCGAAAAACTACAAATTTTGTATGGAAGCCCCCCCTCCCTCAAGTCGGATGGAGTTTTGACTATTACAGAAACCATCCCCGGCCTCAAAAACCCTCTGATGCCAGTTTTGACGATGATCGGTTCAGTAGTTTCCGAGTCTATAGGGAACAGACAGACAGACAGACATTCATTTTTATATATATAGATAAAAAGAGATTTCTCTTCAGCAACCTTGTAGGAGGTCTCCATTGAAGACTTGTCCGCGTCGAGATTCTTTACAAATCTAGCCATCTCGATCAACGATGGACTGTGAGCCCCATCTGGAAATCTGAAGGCCAGCGTATTCTTTAATAGTTCATCCGTCATTATTAAACACTGTACACAGCACTGCTGCAAAATAAAACTTGAGTAGCTTAGGATCTAAACACATCTGTACACAGGTCTGGTCTGATCGTCAACTGGTGTTAGGAGTTGAAATATGATTAAGATTTTTATCGCCGATATAATTATTGATTACATTATTTTAATGGCATTGCGGCGAGATGAACTTCTAAGGTAGAAATGTTTAAGTAATTATGAAGAATATAGCTGGATAGATAAAGCGAGTGCGCTTCGTAGAAGAAGTGAAAAGGTGGTGAAAAGGTGGTGCCCTCCGCTTACATTCTTCACCACCTTTTCACTTCTTCTACGAAGCGCACTCGCTTCATCTATCCAGCTATATTCTTCATAATTACTTAAACATTTCTACCTGAGAAGTTCATCTCGCCGCAATGCCATTGCGATAATATAATCAGGAGTTGAAATATTAAGAAAAATTTATTTTTAATAAAAAAAATCCAATATTACGTTACGCAAATAAACAATATTGCATTTATACCTTGGAACAGAACATAATAAATGCTTAAAATTCCAAAAAAAAAAAGTCAAAAACCTGATGATTGTGGGGCAAATGCAAATAAGTTAAGATTTTTTTCAGCACGTATCCGGGCAGGACAATTCGGGCACTTTTCTATAAAATTCTGGAAAAATCCGGGCTTTTCATTTAAAAATAGATGACTGAAAACCGGGCAATAACTGGACAAATTTTGTCAAAACCCAAAAATTACTCAACAAAAATCAAGATATAAGAAATTGAAATAATTTTTTTTTTCATCAAAACTCATAAACGGGTTTTAAACCGTATTTTAAGCTTCTAAAAAAACCTATCATGATTATTCTTGCAAAATTTGTTTTGGTGGCTAAATCTAATATAAAAATAATTTTAACAACACAATTTTTATTTTTTTTTATTTACCAAATATAGTGAAAAAATCCGGGCAAAATCCGGGTATTTTTCAATAAAATCCGGGCAACCGGGCAGGGCCGGACTGTTCCCAAATATTGTATCAATCATCCGGGCAAACCCTGATAAAACCGGGCAATCTGACAACCTTAAGATAAGTGCATATTTGATCAAGTCAATTTTCCTAACAATGCATTTTTGAGAAAAGTTAATACATTTAAATTTGAAAAAAAGCTTCGCGGGCCGCACAAAAGGGTCTCGCGGGCCACATGCGGCCCGCGGGCCGCGCGTTGCTCGCCCCTGATTTAAAGCGACTTGCAATGATGTTAAGTGAAGGCGAGAAATGTATGTGCAAAAGTGGAGTTTTCTAAATTAGACTTCTCGATGGAGTTGTGGAACCGTTTAAACTAAAATTTCCAAAAGTTGCTAAATTCTTCATTTAATTTTCTTTTTTTTTACTTCAAACCGAACTTCCCTGAACGATACATTGCAATCGATTTCATGCAAATCGTTGACGAACCGGTCTACTTACATAAAGCTGTTTCGTGTAGGATCCTACTTCAGGATGCAACGTTTCGCAAGCATGAACCACAGAAAGACGTCATCCATTAACCCTGGTGTATAAGATTGATTGCTCACTCATCACGGAATGGTGCAGAAGGTCAATCGTACAGCACCGGTCGAATTAAAATGGATTATTAAAGCCTGAAAACAAAATATGGGAAAATTTTATCCATTGTGACATAATTGGTGAGTAAGATGAATTGAGGGCTTGTGATATACCTCAGTTGGCTAGTCAGTTGCTTCCTGTGCCGAAGTTAGAGAATTCGAGTCCAAAGTAAACAAACATCGAACATAGCTGTACCGGATAAGTTTTTCAATAAATTTTCGCCAACTTCAACATGGGTATTGAATCACAAATGCCCTAAAGGTGATAAAACGACTATAATCGAAACAAAACAAAAAAGATGAATTATCAAGGCATATTGAGTAAATTGTATATTTACTATTAACTCTGCTAGTTTTTCGGCAGGTGCTGTTCGGTAAACCTCATTCCGTCACAATGTGAAGAGAATTCTCGAAAGATCGCAACAAGGGCAGCATTTACAAGAAAAAAATCCCTGCTAGTGTCACAGAGTGTGGGGTGCTGCATCGCAATCGAAAGTTGATTTGTTTTGGATGCAAATTCATTCTACCCTCCTCCGTCAGGGACTTCTGTCTGACGGACGTGCTAGCAAATAGAGTTGAATTTTTTCACTTTGGATTGATGGGATTGGGTTGTTCGGAAGTTTTTTTTTTCACGTGGTTTCTCTCCGTTTGATAGAAACATTTTTCATACTTTGACGGAACCCAACTTGAAGTGTTCTGTAATCTGGAAACAAAACGCAGCTTTTGCTGATTTCAGGTCATTGAAAACTGACCTTCAGGTTTTAATACAACAAATGGAGCTACTAAATTTCGAATGGATCCACCGAAATTCGATCAAGCTGTTGGTATATCGATCGACTACAAATGGAAATTGTATAATTTTTACGGTCGCCATGGAATGAAAAAAATCAGTAAGGTTCACCGGGGTAAGTGGGGACGGTTTTAAGGATAGTTCAACTTTGAAAATCCATTAAAAATCAGCAATGGATCGATTCTGATAAATCCTGAATTTCTGAAGAGAAAAGCCTGATAGATACAAAGCGAGAAAATTTATACCGTAAATTGTTATATGCTGGTGTCTTCACTTACCCCACTTTCTGGGATAAGTGGGGACGGCTCACTTTTATTTTTCCAAAAAAATTCAACAAACTTGTGTTTTCTTGGTTGAATACGTTACTTTATTGCTCAAACAGTTCTTAAAAAGAGTACGTGGTACTATTAGTAAGGCATTTTTCAATGATTTTTATGTGAATTTTATGCTGTAACAAACTGGAACCAATGTTAGCGAAAATATATATAGGAGATTGGGGAATCATGGGCCACTTTTTTTTCTTTGTTCCATAACTTCTTTATTATAAAAGATAAAATGAAAATTAAAACAGGTATGGTTTTTAACATTTTCAAGTTATTATAAGGTTTTTTTTTTATTTTTAAGTTATTTTCCCCAAGTTCTGACTGTTTGAAAAAAAAGCAATATTTTCTGGATTTTGAAAAATGGTGGGGAATCGTGGGCCACCAAATCCGAATTGACCAAAAAACATGCAAAGTTTATGAGTTGACCCAAAACTGTGATTTCCTTATTCATTTCGTTGTTTTAAAGTTATTTCAGATGATGAAATAAAAAAGAGAGCTGTGTATGATCGCATAGATTCCAAAATCAGGCTCGCGAACGTTTTGGCAAAATGTCTTATACAGTGAGCGAAATGAGAATAGCACCACTATGTGTTTTGCTTGTTGAAATATGAATGTTTGAAAATCGCCAAAATTTTCTTCTATAAATTGTTTTGAATTGTTTAACGGATAAATCAAGCATAAGTTTACTTTTTTTGGACGTTGCAATTAGCGTTGAGGACCAAAACTATGGAAAAAGGGTGCGAAATAAGAATAGAACCACTTGTGTTTTTTCAACAAAAACAAGATTATTTCTAGAAATTTACTGTGTAAAAGTGAATGATAATGCTTCTACGAATTATTTGAATAATTTACTGCATTTTAAGGAGGTTTCTAGAATTACAAATATTTTCGAAGGTTTTAAAATGGTGTTTTAAGAGATGCTCTTCTAGAACTAAGGAATTTGATATTTGAGCTGTAATTCTTTACCAAACTACTTACTTTCTTCATTAAAATGACGTTAAATGATAAATCAAACATTTTCGGTTTATTTTAAATCAGAAAAAAACAGGTTGGTATTCATAAACTTAGATTTTTTTCCAATAAACATCACTTTTTCCAGTTTCAAGTCATAGATGGCAGCACTATCTCGCCGTTTATAGCAAATTAAGTCTCAATATTGACTTTTCAGGTTTATTTAGGACCATATTCATCATTTCGATGTAGTTTTCCAACACAGTTTTGTTGGAGTTCCCGCTGCAGAAATCTTTTCCGGATTTGCGAAAAAAACACCAGCACAAGAATATAACACCGCCAAAATTCCTGCACATCTCAACTTCCGATTCAATTTCAAATCATACTAATAATACTGCTAGTTATCTGGTTCATTAAGCTCTATCGGAAAGTACAAATTTATTCTGATTATCGGTCCAAGAAATTCACTTTTATGGGTTCATGATAAAATTCTTATTTTTTGATATTGTGATCTTAGAATTTCCAAGGCGGTCACACGGTACCAAGTACTTATTTCTTCACAAAAATCATCCAGCATACCTGAATTAGACCCAGATATTCGAAAATGGGCATCAATTCGGTTTAATTGCAAGATAGTGCTGCCATCTATGATTTGGAACTAGAGAAATATCGTTTGATTTTTTAAAAACATTAGTTCTTTAGAATTTGAAGCCTGTTTTTTTATTCAAATTCAGCATCAAATCTTTGTTTCGTCAATTTGCATCATACTTATGAATGATAATGAAGAAATAAAGCAGTTTGATAAAGTATTATAGCTCAAGTATCAAATTCCTAAACGCTAGAAGAGCATCCTTTGAAACCCCCTTTTAAAACATTTGAAAATCTTTGAAGTTCTAGAAAACTCCTTTAAATCCAGTTATCTATTCAGATAATTCGTAGAAGCATTATTATTCACTTTTACATAGTAAATTTTTAGAAATAATCTTGTTTTTGTTGAAAAAACACAAGTGGTTCTATTCTTATTTCGCACCCTTTTTCCATAGTTTTGGTCCTCAACGCCAATTGCAACGTCCAAAAAAAGTAAACTTATGCTTGATTTATCCGTTAAACAATTCAAAACAATTTATAGAACAAAGTTTTGTTGAATTTCAATCATTCATATTTTAACAAGCGAAACACATAGTGGTGCTATTCTTATTTCGCTCACTGTATAGGATGGACAAAATATTCTTCATAACTCTTCATTTGTAATAAGGAAACTTTACAGATAGGAAAAACGAATTTTTAGTTCTGAATGTGTATAAAAACATAAAAATATAGGTGGATTAAGATGTGTGGCCCACGATTCCCCACAAGCTATGATTTGTGAATTTGTTGCGTTTGTGTGACTTATTGATGTTTCATCAAAAATTCTTTTTCCACGTGAAATATCATGACAAAACTAAGATCATAAGCGTATGAGCATATTTTTGTTATGCACTTTAGGTTCCCCATCGATGAAATGAGCGGGTGTTTTTTTTAATTATTTAAGTAAATTTTTCTAACTTTTTTTAGCTTGATAAATAAAAGAAGCATATGATGCGTATTTCACTCAACAACATATAGAAATATATGTTCACGCAAAGCGAAGGCGATGACAGTTGGTTTGAGATTTCTATCTCAACACATATCTGAGATATTAAAAGTGGCCCACGTTTCCCCATGGCCCACGATACCTCACTCTCCCCTACTTATTCCAGAACACCAAATACTTTACCGATTTGGATCATCCAAATGCTTAATTTAGCTGAATTGAACCCAAGGAAAATTCAAAAAATAAGTAAACTTCAAGGTTCTATTAAGTCATCCCCACTTACCCCAGATAAAGTGTGCAGACAAAATTTCAGTATTTTGTAAATAATCTCTTTTTTCTTCATTTTTAACAGCCGTTTCTTCCCCTTACTTGTTATTTCGAATATAAGAATTCTTTAAATGTAGAATTTGTAGTCAAGAGCCCGCTAGTTTCTGAGAAATTTGCAATTGAAAAGGATGCACATCAACTTCGTAGTTTAAAATGGAAAATTAACAAAAAAATCGCTGTGAACATCCGTCATGTTGGAATCGTATTTCTTTTACAGTTATTGGATAGATAACAAGTAAATTTAACATTCATTATAAAAAAGTTTGAAAAAATTGTGTACAGTATTGTTTAAATAGCCATCGTCCCCACTTACCCCGGTGTACCATATTGAAATTCAAATCGTAACAATCAAATAGAAATATTCACAAGTTAAAATTAAATTTCCCGAGGAATAAGCTGGATTCTGCAATTCCGGTACTCTTGAAACAAATTTTTAACGGTTGCCATGGAAGTAAAAGATCAAACGTACACTTGAGGTAAACAAACTTTGAAAATAAAACTAAGGCACAGGCGCAGTCTTAGCGGTGGCTCTTGGGTCAAGGAATGATCAAAATCAGATGTATTTTAAAAATAGTGCTTATATAGAGAAAACACGCTTTTAAATTATTGCCTTTGGCCATTTTCTATATATTTTTCGAGAATTTGTAGTTTTCTTCAAAATGTAATAGTGTGTTAAAAAAATTCTAAAAATTATAAAAAAATCAATGAAAACTGTTTGAAATGTGAAAATTGTTTGGCATCATTAACTCAAAATCGACCATTTTGTCACTTATACCCCTTTGGCTCTGAGGGCCTCATATGTATATTTGGAAGTTTAAATCTGTCACTTTAAAAGCTCTTAAAAGAATTTCTCGTTATCAATGTCATTTGCAACACGATGTTTAGAGGTAAAATTATTCAAGTTTTATAAATATTTTTTCTGAGCTTCTGATTATCAGCGATAGGCTTAAAACAAAATTATACTGGTTCTAATTTTTAACTATACGTTTGGAAAAGCATACTTTTGAGATAAGTGTAAGTATAATTGCTGTAAATTTTAAACTGATCAACGCACTATGAAGTTTGAGGTGGCAAAAAGTCAAAAACTGAACTTTATCGGATTGCTTTTTTTATTTTCACTAGTTAATAACTAATATTTGACTAAGATAACCCCAGTTTTTCAACTCATTTCCTTGGATACTAAATGCACCACAGCCATCAGACAATGAAAACTTGAAAAAGTATATGATGAAAAAAAAAATTGAATGACATAAATTTCTATGGAAAACATTTTTTCCAGCCGTTCAAAATTTTTACACACTAAATTGATCTACATATGATAAAAATGAGTAAATACACAATTTTTTCAAGAGTCAAAAACATTAATGCCTGGTAAATAAAAAGCTCCGCATTGCCCCATACTCTTTTCACTTTCAAAATCTAGTTTAAAGTCCTAATAAAACAATGAATGAGGCACCCCAAAGCACCGTTTTTGGAGTTATAGCAAAAATAATATATTCAAAGATACCTGGCTCTCAAAATTTTTCATATAAATGCCAACCGACAATCTTTAAACAAACCTTAACACCATCTACTGACAGAAAAGGTCATAATTTCTCGATAATTGAATTTTTTACTTGTACCCCCCGGGGGGTTTAAAATGCACTCTTATATGCTTTTGTTCAAATTTGGAATACATTTGCCAAATGCACTCTGGCATACTTACACCAATTTTTGGAGAAAAGCTATGCCACTGACTCAATTCAATTGAGAACCTGACTCGTTTTTGCGCATTCAAATTCCTCAATTTAAAAAAAAACTTTGAATTAAATAGATAACTTATTTGTATTGCATATCTCGTTGAGCTTGATCATTGATTCCAAATTCCACGGAACAGTGCTGAAGATATTGCGATTAAGGGTTTTGATGACTTGACCAAGTATTTATTTTGGTTGGGATCCTGATTTATGTTATAATACAGATTTTTTTAACCAAGGTCCTAATTTAATTTAGTTTGATTCATTCAGATGCAGATAAATCTAGTTTTTTAAGATGTTTAATTCAAAATCTTAAAATTGCAAAGCTTTCCAGTTTAAGTTTAAACAACTAGTAGCCACTTGAAAGCAAGTGATAAATATCACAATTTAGAAATTTTAAGTTTTTAAAATTATTTCATATCAGCAAATGTTGTTTCGGGGGAGGGGGAGCAGGGGGTATAAAATTTCATTTTTCTGTCCACGTGGTATCTGGACGGCCCCCAAGGAAAAAAGCTTTGAATAGCGAATGTCGACTCTGATTCCGAAAAACCGTGCTAATTCTGGGGAGCCATAGAGCCGTAGAGAAAGACCACAGTGTGTTTTTTTTGCAAATGAACCCTCAAACTGCTAGATATTTCCGACCGTGTAATATAAATTGGTTTTTTCCTTAGCGTTTTTTACTGAATAGTTGCATTTCTGCCGCAGCATTTGATGGTGGCGCATTTGGATTTTGTCCGTCAATTTCCGCAAGAGTTCCGAATCTTGTAATGGATAATTTTTGGTTATAGTCAAATATAGCTGAAAATATCACGCAAATGGGTAATTTTTACTGATTAATGAGTATAAATTCAACAAAGTTGTTGCTGATTTGTCAGAAAAAAAATCGTTCCTCATAATTGAGGCTATTAAAAGAAATGAAAAGAAGAGTCGAAAATGACACCAATCATCCCACTTTGTAAGTTTTTTTTAATTTGTGCATGAATTCATCTAAAATAAGTTAAAAAAGTAATTAACAAAAAAATAATTCTAAATTAACAAAAGAGTCTAAAACACCAAATAATACTTTTTGCCATCTCATTGTAGGAACGGCCGCATAATGTAACGATGGTAAAATTTTTCATTGGAGTATTTTACTGAATCGTGATTCCCAAATGTTTTATTTTTATTTCAAATTTGAAACACGATTATCGTTAACTTCTGATTTTGATTTTTAAAATTCTCAATATAAAAAATCATCACTCTAAATATAAATTAAGATGAAAATATGATTACCAAAATCAGTTTCTGAAGTTTGAAGCTACTGGAACTTTATTTTAATTGGTTGTTGTTGAATTTCAAGTTATTATACCAAAAATTCAATTTAAATTGTTCTAAAACGAATGAAATAGTCACAAATTTGTAATGATTAAATTATAATTATAGAGAAAAATCGTTTTTGCCTTTCTTTCAGAAAGGTATAGTTATCGGTCGATTTGGGAGATCATTAATTATGGGTCTTAGATATACCTTTATAGGTACCTATCGAATCAGCTCGTCGAGTTCAGACGATGTCTGTGTATTTGTGTGTATTGGTGCGATTTTTTGTAAACTTTTTTGCATGTTTTTGCGAAACTGGGCAGTACAATAAAAATGATTTTTATCTTAAAAAATTTGTTTTTTTTTCTTCTTCGGTCTATAAAAGAAAGAAAAAATAACAAAATAGTTTGAAAATTAAATTTTCATAGTAATTATCATCAAATCATCACTCCAAAAAACGTGTCAATTGGCCTTGCTAGCCACAACCAGCAATCACTAAAATCAAGATTATCGTATATATGACGTCAAATTATACGTGACGTCATAGATACGCGCTTGCTAGCTAAAACTATAGTCCTGTCGATGTGTGGAAGGGAGAACAAATAGGCTTCACTCCCACTCAGGTTTGATGTCATCGTGACAGAAACCGTGTGGGAGGAAGACGACAGTTCAAATTTTCCCGGCCAATAATTGTATTTTTTTCATTATAAAGGTTCAGTTCGAAACCGAACCAGATCAAAAAATTTCGGAACCGAAGCTCCGAATTATTAAACATAAAAAGGGTTTTCACCAAGGGGTACGACCCCGAAATCAATGAAGTCGTTGATGAGTAGGTCATGCCCAAACTGCATGGTACGAAAGCGATAGTAACTTCGGCCAACATTATATTCAGAAACAGATTGCTCTGAGAAGGGGAAAACAACACGGGTACGCGGACGATGTATGCACATCCTCTCATCTTCTCACGTGCCGTTCGTGCTCAGGAAGCTTCTTCCTAGGCACGAACGACAGGAGAGAATTTCGCCCGTGGAAGCAAATCTAATTAGACTAATGCTACTCAATCCTCTCGAGCTTTAAGCTCTCGGGCAAATTCCCTTTTCGTTCCCTTTTCTCTTCAGATCTAACGTTGCGCAATGAAAGCTTTTCATTCGCATAGAAAAATCTGTGCAATTGTTGCGTTTTGTTGTTGGGGTTGGTGTCTGACGAAAACGGCTTGGGAGTCAATCCAAACAGTGGCGCCACCAAGTTCTCCATAGTAGTGTTTGAAGCATTTCGGATTTTTGTTTTGGAAAAGGCACATAAATACGCATTAACCATTTTGGCCAGGCTGGCCAAAAACAAATTTAACTAAATTGACAAAATTAACAAAACTGACAAAATTGACAAGATTGACAAAATCGCCAAAACTGAAAAAGTTGACAAAATTGATGAGATTGACAAAATTGACAAGATTTACAAAATTGACAAAACCGACAAAATGGATAAAATTGATAAGATTGACAAAACTTCACCAAATTGACAAAACTGACAAAATTGACAAAATTGACAATATCGACAATTTCGACAAAATCGACAATATTGACACAATTGACAACATTCACAAGATTGACTTAATTGACAAACTTACAAAATTGACAAGATTGAAAAAAAGTGATAAAATTAACAAAATTGACAACATTCACCAATTTGACAAAAAAGACAAGATTTACAAAATTGACCAAATTGGCAAAACTGACAAAATTCACCAAATTGACAAAACTGACAAAATGACCAAATTGCCAAAATTGACAAGATTGACAAAATTCACAAAATAGACAAAACTAACAAGATTGACAAGACTGACAAAATTGACAAGATTGACTATTTCGACAAAATCGACAATATTGGCCCAATTGACAAAATTTTCAAAACTGACAGAATTGACTAAATTGACATGATTGACAAAATTGCCAATATTGACAAAATTGACAAGTTTGTCACAATTGAGAAGATTGACAAAATTGACCAAATTGACAAAATTTAGAAAATTTTAACATTGACAAGATTGACATGATTGACAAATCTGAACAAATTTGAAGAAATTGTTAAAATTGACAAAAATGACAAAATTGATTAAATCGACAAAATCATCAAAATTTACAGAAATCGCAAAATCACAATATTGATTGAATCGACGAAATTGAAAAATTTGACCAAATTGACAAAACTGACAAAATTGACAAAATTGACAAGATTGACAAAATAGACCAAATTGACAAATTTTACAAAATTATTATAATTGACAAAATTGACAAAATTTATCAAATTGACAAATTTGACAAAATTTACAGAATTGACAAAATTGACAAGATTGAACAATTGACAAAACTGAATCAAATTAACAAAAATTACAAAACTTATAAAATCGACAAAATCGACAAAATTATCAAAACTAGCAAAATCCATAAAATTGACAATATTGATTAAATCGAAAAAATTGGCAAATTTGACATTTTTGACAAATTTGACAAATTTGGCAAATTTGACAAATTTTATCTCCTATAGTATTTTTCAACCCCTATAGTTTATTCCGTTTGAGAGCTTAATTTAACGAAAATCATTTACAAAAGTGATTTTTGTAAACATTCTACCGTTATGGATTAAAACACGCTAAACAAATATGTTTTGAATCTGAAAGAAAGGCTCAAATCCACTGTTAAGTGTATTAAATCGGGTTTTTCTTTATGTAGTTACCTACACATAATTCCAATTTTTTTAGAAGTTTTTGATTTAAAATACAGAAACATGAAATAATGGGTTAATTTTGAAAGTTAAAAAATTCTTTGGAGAAGAGTCTTATTCTATTGTAATTGGAAAAGCCAAACTTCAGATTCAAAGTATCTAACTATAACCTGGATTTTAACTGAAAAGTTCAATATTATTGAGTAGATGAGCTGGAAGCAGTTTTGTTGTCGAAAAAATAGTGGACTGATAACGGGATATTTTCAATTCTCAAAAAAAAACTAAAGCATAGAAAAACTCGATTTCTTTGTTAAGATTTTGTCTATTACTTCTTGTTTTGTAGCATTTAGTAATTTTGAATTTAATTAGTTTGGAGTTAGATTGATCAATGATAACTGATAAAGTAACTAACCTACATGAACAACAACAAAAAATATTTGGAATCTTTTCATTTACTTTTATTCATTCAACGGTATAGAATTTAGGGAAGAATGCCAAAAAGTGGCAAATTATTAAAAAAAAATGATATAGATTTGAATTTGAAACGATTTGAAAAAAAATAGTTTAAACTTCTTTTTCTGAAATTTCAATTGGTGAAATAATAAATATTAATGAAATCACAAAAGGGAGGTTTGTTTGGTTAGATAGTTTAGTTTTATGTTAAAATGGAAGATGAGAAAGTAAGAGTACCAATTGAAGTCATACGTTTCTTAACCGCTTATTGGAAAACTGATTACTTCAATGGAGAATTTGACTACAGTTTTCGTTTCTCACTATGAAAGAAATTTAATACTTGGAGGCCAAAGCTCTTTTTCCACTTCTTAGAATGACCAAGACTTGTTAATTCTTAAAACATAGTTGAAGTTTCTGAAAATTGGCGGTGAAAATTGTCAATCACGTGATTCCGTACATATATAAATAGTTTAAGCATTTTTTTTGTTTTCTTCTATCTGAGCGAATAAACAAGAAACTGCATGGTGAAAACAATAAATGTATAACGTCTGCAGAAAAAAAAATATTTCAAGTATGTCAGTGTTATAACCATATTTACCTCTATTTGTTTTTTTTTTTTTTCAATTGTCATTCCGTTAAAATTCAGTACAAAATGGAGAGTTTAAAGGCTCATAAAATGAGTTTTCTCAGTAAAATAATGAACGATCAAAGTTTGATGTATAAAATAGAACTGAGCGTAGCTCCTCATTTTATTTGTATTTATATCCAACTCGATAACTCCTTCGGAGTATTTTATGGCAAATTAATCGTTTTTGGTATAAGCCACAAAGCTCGAAAATACGATACACAACAGTTCTCTTTCCTTTAGTTTGAATTTACAATCATAATATTAAGTTTAGGCTTACATAAGTATTGATATGAAATCCACAAAATTATTCTTTTTCTTAATTCACTTAGTAATCAAATTTTCATTATTCTTTTGCACATTTTCCGAACGTGATCTACTTCGTGTCTGGATAGGACTTCGTGACACTTCCATGCACTTAAATTTCGACGAGGGCATTCTCTCGGACTCCGATAGCGTGTTATCATGCGGGCTCTGATTATCGTCGTATGAAGATGATGTTTTTCTCCTACGCTTGCTCCTCTGGATTGGCACGTTTATGGTTGCTCCTTTCGATCGCTGTTGTTCCACCAATTTCAGTTGGTTGCGGTGTGCATTCATCGTGGTACTGCCAATAGATATTAAGAAAATATTTGGTGAGACTCTTTTAACATACTTCGCTTCTATCCATTTCTGGATTTCTCTTTTATTTGGATTTTTGTAATAAATTCTATCACCTAGTATTAACTTTGAATAAGCATCAGGTTGTTCTGAAAGAAAACTATTCCAAGAAGTTTCTTTCTTGTCACCTTTATTGAGGCACTTTTTAAAGGTTGTAATGTGTTCTTCTCTCTTCCCTTCCCCCTCCGATTGATTTTGAAGAAAGTTTTTATACTGTTTACTAGGGTGCAATAAATCAAGTAAGGTCTTTGGTTTGAAGTTAAATATTTTTTCTGATGGAAATTTTTGATCATCAACTCCGCAAGTGTTTCTGTAGTTAGCTAAAAAATAAGTAATCAGATCTTCAATGGGAATTGTTTTTGTTTTTTGATCTAGAATAAACTTTTTGAATGTATCTTTTACCGTTCTCACCATTCTTTCAGCCTGTCCATTACTACTTGGATGGTAAGGCGGGGATATCATCACCTTTATGCCTTGTCTTTCCTTAAAAGAAACAAATTCTTGAGAGCTGAACGGTGGTCCATTGTCTGTAATTAAGACATCTGGAAGTCCAAATCTTGCAAAACAAGAAGTAAATTTCCTTATCACTTTTTTCGCGTCTGTACCCAATTTCATTAATTCTATCTCTAACCACTTTGAATGACTGTCCACAATAATTAAAAAAATTTGTTGATTGAAGTGAAAGAAATCGGCATGTACTCTCAAAGGCCTTGTTGTGGGCCTTGTTGTGGGTATCCATGGTGAAAAAACTGCCTTTCTGGGTAAACTCGTAGTTTTTAGACAAGGTTGGCAATGCTTAACGAATTTTTCGATATCATTATTTATACCCAACCAAAAAATGGAGCGTCTAGCAGTTTGCTTCATTTTCACGATTCCATTATAATTTGCAAGAAGAAGGTTTAAAATTTCAGATTGCAATGAATGTGGAATAATCACACGATCTTTATACAACAAACAATCATCGGCAAGCTCTTAATCATCTTTCAATGAAACAAACGCTTGACAATATTTTTTTACTTTTTCTGGCCAACCCACTTTGATAAATTTGACAATTTGTAATAGTTGATTATCTCTCTTAGTCATTTTTGCTATATTTTCAAAATTCAAAGGAAAATCATTAAAAAAATTTATGCTGTTTATGTTGTTATAATCTAAGTTATTAGGAACTTGTTGATCTAGAGGAAACCGGGAGCAAAAATCTGCGTTTCCCATTTGTGATGCAGGTCGATATTTGATATCGAATTCATAAATAGATAATTCCATCACATATCGTTGGAGCCTTGTAACGCAAAGTTGATTTTTCCCTTCCCTACCAAAAATTCCTAACAAAGGTTTATGGTCTGTGTAACATGTAAAACGTTGACCAAATAAATATTTATTAAACTTCTTCACAACAGACACCAAAGCTAAAGCCTCCAAATGCAAAATGGGATATGACTTTTGAGTTGAATTCAAAGAAAACGAAACAAAACTAATAAGCTTTTCTGTGCCATTTACAATTTGTGCTAATACTCCACCAACCCCATAATTGCAGGCGTCTGAAACAATAATAGTTGGCTTTGCTGGATCATAAAATTCTAAAATGTCAGCGTTTATTAATGCTCGTTTACTCAAATCAAAAGCAGCTTGACAATTTTCATCCCAAATATATTTAACATTTTTTTTCAAAAGGTTATAAAGTGGATTTAGTTTTATCGACAAATGTGGAACAAACTTTCCATAATAATTTATTAAGCCTAAAAAAGCCTTGAGTTCAGTCACATTCGTAGGTTTTTTTGCCTCTTGAATTGTTTGAAGTTTTTCTGGGGAAGGAGCTAATCCTTTGTCTGAAATTGAATGTCCTAAATAAATCAAATAATTTACAAAAAATTTGCACTTAGAAAAATTCACTTTAATATTTGCTTTATTTAATCTTTTAAGAACGATCAACAATTTGTCATAACAATCTTTTTTAGTCTTGCCTGAAATCAGCACGTCATCTAAATAAACACAAACATTTTCTAATCCCAAGAGAATTTGATCCATTACTTTTTGAAAGACAGAACTACTAGAAGACGCACCTTGGGGAAGACGGTTGTAAGTAAAAAGTCCAACAATAGTGTTAATTACCATAAATTTTCGAGATTTTTCCGCAAGTTTGAGTTGCGTGTAAGCCCCTGTTAAATCAAGAGAGCAAAACACTTTACAACCTGATAGTGTGGCAAAAATATCTTGTGCCAAAGGAAGAGGATAGGTATTGGGGATTAAAACTTTATTTATAGATACCTTGCAGTCAATGACTAATCTTATCTCATTGTCCTTTTTCAAAACAACAACAACTGGGGAAGCCCACTCACTAGCATCGATTGGTGTTATTATGTTTTGTCGCTCTAATTCGCTTAAATGCTGCCTAACTTTTTCTCGCAATTTGTAAGGCACATCGTACGCTTTTCGAAAAATGGGCTGCTCTTCTCGTACCATGAGATCTGCTTCAAATCCTATAATGGGTTTAGATAAGTCTCTCTCAAAAACTTTTGGAAACATATTTTTTATTATACTCATTTCACTCTTCTCGTACTCTCCGACTGCAACATTGTTTATTGAAAAAGGAACGGAAAAAGTATTGCGCCATCCAGGGTAGAAAATGTCCATCCAATTTCACCCAAATAAAGGTATGAAATTATTTTTGCTATTCAAAATTATCAACCAGACCTCACATACTTTTCCATTAACTTCCACTCTCACAGAGATTTTCCCAAAAATATCCAATGATTCTCCATTCACAACAACCAATTTACTATTACATTTCATTAATTTAATTTTTCCAAAATGCGAATCATATGTAAATTTACTAATGACAGATACTGCTGCTCCACAGTCTATCTCCATTTTAAATTTAATTTTTTCAATCAAAACGTAAACTAAACAAGGCTCATTTATATTTCCCCGGGCTGAAATCATCATACACGGGAATACTTCATTGTCATCAATATCCTCACCATCATCATCCTCATCCGAATCATTCAGTCTGAGCCGTTTGAAATCATAAGTATTGTCAGGAGAGTTTTCACGTTGATCAACAAAATTAACAGACTGCAATTTGAATGAATTGCAATTTCGCTTGATATGACCCTTCTCACCACATCTATTGCATATCAAATTCCCATGACTATTAAATCTTGGAGTGGATCGATAATCATTCCTTTGGCGTGAATCAGTAAACCTATCATTCCTTGAATAACGATTTGGCTCATATCTGTTATGAGAATAACGTCGGTTGTTGTAATCCGAGTATCTTCTCTGAACTCTATCTCTGCTATAACTATGACTGCGCTCATTTCCATAACTTCGATTTCTATACCTCACTGCATTTCTATCGCGGCTTTCGAGATCACCATGGTTATCTCCTGATCGTGTTCCCAATCTGTGTTTGACCGATAACACTCTCTCAGACTCTTCTCCAAACACCTGAGATCGAAGTTCAGCCAGCTCACTCCTTACAACCATCTGCTCCACATTTGATAAAGTCAAACCAACTTGACGAAACATTCTTTTTTGTAGCTCTTTGTCATGTAACCCAAATATTATTCTGTTCATTATGAACCCCTCCTTACGATCCCCAAAATCGCAATCTTCCGCCAACAATTTAACCGCCAGAATATAATTCTCTGCCGATTCGTTTGGGCCTTGTCGACGCTGGTCGAACTTCCATCTAATAGCATCAAATCACCGGCCCGCTCAAGGTGATGAACAGGCTTCGTTTATTTTCAGGTTGTATATTATTAAGTTGGTATAAGAAACCCATACGTTCCATATAATCCTCAAAGTTGGAACCTTGAACATAATAGTCCACAGCACCAATCAAAGACATTCTGATGATATGATCTAAAGAAAGTTATAAAAATGATTAAAATTTGGAACGACTTACGTGACCTTTGAAACTCACTCGTGAACCGGTTAACGGTCTCACCAACTCTCTGCTGACGGTTACCAACGACTCTCGTTTATGTAAGGAGAAACGTTGAGTTTTGTTAATTTTCTCTCTGCAATTCGGCTTATCACCTTCTCACTTCTCACTTCACCTTGCTACCACTGGTTTTCCAGAATTATGACCACTTCATAGATCTGCTACTCGGCCAAAGAATTTCAGATGCCCACCAACTATGCGGAATTATGACTCACTGAAAAAATGCTTGAAACAGGAATGATTTTTTTTTATATTACACCGAAAACGCTTTTTCTTTATATATCTTCAATTTTTAATTTTTTTTTTCGACACACGTTTTTTTTGTATATCCTATTTTTTTCAGGATAGCACGCTCCCACTCCTGTTATCAAAACGACTTTTGCTTTATCGGCTGTTTTTTTATGTCACAAAACCCCCGTTTTTCTTTGAAATTCCACAGCTATTGATTTGATTTCGAATCACGCTGCCATAAATCACATGCAACGAATTTTATTGCTCGCTGAAAGAATCCACCCTACAATTTCTTTTCACCTCTTCATGGGAATTACAATAGTTTTTTTTTTTTACAATAGTCTGCCGAGATAATACCCAGCCGTGAAAGATAAAAAGCGCTTATAAAATGGCTGATCAAAGCCTGTGTATGTGATCCATATGATGCCACGGAAATCGCGCCGAAACTTTATCCAACGTTTTTTCCGAATTACCGAACAAGCCACTCCAATGGAAAATTACCAAACACGCGACCGACTTCCTTTAGGAGAATCAAGCTTCCTTTTACAAGAAATTTTCCTCGTTCGCCACTAAAATGAGTTTCCTCAGTAAAATAATGACACGATCAAAGTTTGATGTATAAAATAGAACTGAGCGTAGCTCCTCATTTTATTTGTATTTATATCCAACTCGATAACTCCTTCGGAGTATTTTATGGCGAATTAATCGTTTTTGGTATAAGCCACAAAGCTCGAAAATACGATACACAACAGCTCAGAATTTGAAACACATACAAAATTTATTATCATTTGCTCATTTGAATTTAGGCATATGAGAAAAATTAATGACAACAAAAAAAAAATAGCCACAACATTTTAGCCCCTTGCTCTAATGTATAGTAGATACATAAATGGTTAGCAAATTCAAAGTCAACACTCCTAGTAAGTCATCAAAAGTTATTTGGTGTAATAAGTTCCAAGGAATTGCAAGTTACAGCTGCTTGAGTTTGGTCAATCGACTTTTTCAATCTTGAGTCTTTAAGTAATAAACTAACTTTTTTGTCGAATAAACTCTCCCACGGAGACATTTTTTTGAAAATTTGAAAGCAGGAAAGTTTTTATAGAAATTCGAGCATTTGCAAGTATTTTGTAAGGGTTTTTTGTCGCTTGAAGATCGCGCATGCAAAGGCAAAAATTTTAATACCTTTCAGAAACTGTCAAATATACATGACTGTTGGATAACATGAACTTTTTCACCCATAATCTTATTGATGAATAAGGTAAATGAGAATTCTTGCTTATTGATAACAGTAACCTGTATTATCTTAACCCACCAGGATTCTTTCAGATCGTATATCTCAGTCCTAACACACTTTCTAATGCTTCCGACCATAAGACAAAGATACAAAGCACACATCATAAATTTACACTAATTGCGTTCTGAGCAAACTTTCAATCGGTGGTCTCGGTGCGAGTCTCAAGTAAATCTACTCTGCCTTTCGAAGAAAACCCATCTTCTCGAAGCATCATCGGCAGCTGCCAGAAGCCACAAGCCATTTTCGTGATCGGAAAACTAGCAAACAAACATTTACATTTTCCAGCGAATCACTTACCCTTTCCCGTTTATCGTTAACTTCCTGCATGGAGAAGTAGTTAACCGGGCTGTTCCGGTTCCGGTTTCAACACTCTTTAAAGTCCCATTTGCCCACATCCACTCACGCAAAACTCTGCTGCTGGTGGCTGCCATCAAACAGAATTTTCCCAACTTGTTGTCGTTGTTTGAGCGATTGTGAGTGACTGAGTAAATGTTCCAACATTCTACATACATGAGTGGGTGGCATGCAGCAAAGCTCGATATCTCGTTATCATTCCGATAAAGAGAGTTGTGGCATGTTAGGACTACAAACCCTCACAATGATGATGATGATGATGCTGGTTGAGCAACAGAGTTCGATGGGCGAGCACCTCAAACCGATGAAAAGTGCATCTAACTTTGTAAATGTAATGCATCCGGCATCAAGTCGATTATTCATAAGGAAACAATGATGCTTCCAGCCCTAGCTACCCGCAATTTGAACGGATATTTACCTGCCTTCCCATTTGCTGAAGTATAAAATTATTTGAAGAGGTTGAAAAAATCCAATGCCTATTTAGCAAATCTCTGTGCCGAAAATGCGCTGAAAAGTGTACTGCAGATTTTATGGGATTTTCATTAAATTTAATAATTCATAAAAAAAAATTGTGTGAATCGATATATCGAAATATCTCAACTGCGCTTGCCATTCCGGTATCTCACTCAGTACACCATCTGAGTAAGATAGTAAAAAAAGTTTTTTGTCATAGTCTACCGGATTCGAAAAAATGTTGAAATATTTTAATAAGCAAACCTTCTTTTCAAACTTTTTAAGAATTTTCAACTTTCTGTTTATTCCCGTAGAAATTTCCGTCAAGAACCAAAAAATTGTGATAAGTTCAATTCACAAAATGGGACTTGATTTTGCTTTCCTTAAAGTAAGTTTTGAATTAGGTTTCTTAACCGTGCGCTACTTGAAAAAAAAATCGCCGCACTCCATTTATTGTTCGTAAAATTTTATAATTAGGACCTACGAACTGTCATCCCATTTGGAAATTACGTCATCGTAAATCGACCCATTGAGCATTCCCAATAAGAAATGCAACCTAATTTTTAACTGTTCAAGTCAGGACTGATTTTCGAAATTGACAAAATTAACAAAATTAACGAAATTGAAAAAGATGGAAAATTGACGAATTAAATAAATAAAAAAAATGGAAATATTTGAATAAATTAAAGAAATAAAAATTTGACTGCAAAATTCTCAAAATTGACAAAAATGCGAAAATGAAAAGATTTACAAAATTGAAAAGATTGCTAAACATAGCATGCCAAGTTTTAAGCATTTTAATAAAATAGCTTTATAATAAAGTATGACAAGATTGACAATGTTGTCAATATTGAAAAAGTGATAAAATGAACAGAGTAGATAAAAATGACAAATTTTACAAAATGGCATACAAATCGACAAATCTTCAATAATTATAAAATTGAAAAAAAAAATTATCAAATGGACAAATTGACATTGTTGACCAAAAGGACCTTATTAAAAAAAAAAAGACAAAATTGATTGAATTTGCAAAATTGACATAATCGGCTTAATGGATAAATTTGAAAGAATAAACACAACAGACAAAAATGACAAAAAAAAAATGAAAAAAAGACCAAAATGAAAAAAATGACCAAAATAACAAAATTGACAAAATTGACAAAATTGACAAAATTGACAAAATTGACAAAATTGACAAAATTGACAAAATTGACAAAATTGACAAAATTGACAAAATTGACAAAATTGACAAAATTGACAAAATTGACAAAATTGACAAAATTGACAAAATTGACAAAATTGACAAAATTGACAAAATTGACAAAATTGACAAAATTGACAAAATTGACAAAATTGACAAAATTGACAAAATTGACAAAATTGACAAAATTGACAAAATTGACAAAATTGACAAAATTAACCAAATTGACAAAATTGACAAAATTGACAAAATTGACAAAATTGACAAAAGTGACAAAATTGACAAAATTGACAAAATTGACAAAATTGACAAAATTGACAAAATTGACAAAATTGACAAAATTGACAAAATTGACAAAATTGACAAAATTGACAAAATTGACAAAATTGACAAAATTGACAAAATTGACAAAATTGACAAAATTGACAAAATTGACAAAATTGACAAAATTGACAAAATTGACAAAATTGACAAAATTGACAAAATTGACAAAATTGACAAAATTGACAAAATTGACAAAATTGACAAAATTGACAAAATTGACAAAATTGACAAAATTGACAAAATTGACAAAATTGACAAAATTGACAAAATTGACAAAATTGACAAAATTGACAAAATTGACAAAATTGACAAAATTGACAAAATTGACAAAATTGACAAAATTGACAAAATTGACAAAATTGACAAAATTGACAAAATTGACAAAATTGACAAAATTGACAAAATTGACAAAATTGACAAAATTGACAAAATTGACAAAATTGACAAAATTGACAAAATTGACAAAATTGACAAAATTGACAAAATTGACAAAATTGACAAAATTGACAAAATTGACAAAATTGACAAAATTGACAAAATTGACAAAATTGACAAAATTGACAAAATTGACAAAATTGACAAAATTGACAAAATTGACAAAATTGACAAAATTGACAAAATTGACAAAATTGACAAAATTGACAAAATTGACAAAATTGACAAAATTGACAAAATTGACAAAATTGACAAAATTGACAAAATTGACAAAATTGACAAAATTGACAAAATTGACAAAATTGACAAAATTGACAAAATTGACAAAATTGACAAAATTGACAAAATTAACCAAATTCACCAAATTGACAAAATTGACAAAATTGACAAAATTGACAAAATTGACAAAATTGACAAAATTGACAAAATTGACAAAATTGACAAAATTGACAAAATTGACAAAATTGACAAAATTGACAAAATTGACAAAATTGACAAAATTGACAAAATTGACAAAATTGACAAAATTGACAAAATTGACAAAATTGACAAAATTGACAAAATTAACAAAATTGACAAAATTGACAAAATTGACAAAATTGACAAAATTGACAAAATTGACAAAATTGACAAAATTGACAAAATTGACAAAATTGACAAAATTGACAAAATTGACAAAATTGACAAAATTGACAAAATTGACAAAATTGACAAAATTGACAAAATTGACAAAATTTACAAAATTGACAAAATTGACAAAATTGACAAAATTGACAAAATTGACAAAATTGACAAAATTGACAAAATTGACAAAATTGACAAAATTGACAAAATTGACAAAATTGACAAAATTGACAAAATTGACAAAATTGACAAAATTGACAAAATTGACAAAATTGACAAAATTGACAAAATTGACAAAATTGACAAAATTAACAAAATTGACAAAATTGACAAAATTGACAAAATTGACAAAATTGACAAAATTGACAAAATTGACAAAATTGACAAAATTGACAAAATTGACAAAATTGACAAAATTGACAAAATTGACAAAATTGACAAAATTGACAAAATTGACAAAATTGACAAAATTGACAAAATTGACAAAATTGACAAAATTGACAAAATTGACAAAATTGACAAAATTGACAAAATTGACAAAATTGACAAAATTGACAAAATTGACAAAATTGACAAAATTGACAAAATTGACAAAATTGACAAAATTGACAAAATTGACAAAATTGACAAAATTGACAAAATTGACAAAATTGACAAAATTGACAAAATTGACAAAATTGACAAAATTGACAAAATTGACAAAATTGACAAAATTGACAAAATTGACAAAATTGACAAAATTGACAAAATTGACAAAATTGACAAAATTGACAAAATTGACAAAATTGACAAAATTGACAAAATTGACAAAATTGACAAAATTGACAAAATTGACAAAATTGACAAAATTGACAAAATTGACAAAATTGACAAAATTGACAAAATTGACAAAATTGACAAAATTGACAAAATTGACAAAATTGACAAAATTGACAAAATTGACAAAATTGACAAAAATGACAAAATTGACAAAATTGACAAAAATGACAAAAATGACAAAAATGACAAAAATGACAAAAATGACAAAAATGACAAAAATGACAAAAATGACAAAAATGACAAAAATGACAAAAATGACAAAAATGACAAAAATGACAAAAATGACAAAAATGACAAAAATGACAAAAATGACAAAAATGACAAAAATGACAAAAATGACAAAAATGACAAAAATGACAAAAATGACAAAAATGACAAAAATGAATTAAAAATTGTGTCAATTAAGTTAGTGCTGTTTTTTTTAATAAAATTTGAATGTAGTTTATTGTGTTTAATTGTCTTATTCATTCATTTTTTTCGATTCTTTTCATAGATGATAAGTTTTTATCGCCGATAAATTTATTAATTTAAGTATGTTCATTAACACGTGTGGCGAGATGAAATGCTAAGTAGAAGAATTCACAGATTTTCCGTCCAACTTTCAGAATTATTGTTTTCACAAAAAGGTTATTGATTTTGGAGTCTTGAAATGTTCTGATGAAATTTTCTACATTTAATTTTTTATCTTAAAAGAAAATCACTGTGAATATTTTTTTGAGAGCGAAGAACATTTGTTATAGAAGCTAGACCACATACTAAATGCTTTTTCCCGCACCAATTACCTGTATCGAAAAAGTTGTAACCGATAGAATTGGCACTACATTCTTTGATGCAGTAATTGATAGATTTTCCCACACAAAAATTTTTTCTCACTTAATCTTTGAATCAATACTCATCCCTTGACTTAAAAGAAGAATAAGAGAAAAAAATGTCAAAAAAATCAAATTTTTCTTTATTTTATAATTTTTTTAAAAACACTGCAAAGCTAAACATTCGTCTTCTGTCGCAGAAAAAAAAGTCAAGTTGTAGTTCCTCATTTTGCTCTTACTTGATAAAGCTTTCAGCATTCTGCGTTTGAATAAATAATTGGATGGACCCAATGGAAATACATCTTCATTCATGATGTTTTGATAAACTTTTAATGGTCACTCCGGTCGTTATCTTAGATCATTTTTCACCAAAAAAAAACTTTCCTAAGACACTTGAATTTCCATAAACTCCTCTACATCCCGCTGCCCAAGCCAATTACACAAATTAACTCTGCGGGTTTCAATTTGCCGATGATTTACTGGTCGTGGTTATTTGCCATTTTTTTCGACTTCTGTTGCAGCCTCCAGCATTTTCCGGCTTCCGGAGTACCAGGCAGAGCCGAAATAAATGACGCTATCCCCAATGCAAAGCTCCCAGCAATTTCTGACGAGATGAATGGGAAATGTAGAGCCTGTCACCGTGCTGCGTTGCGGTTCTTTATGGGAAGAGCTCCCCCAAAAAACGCCCGGCATGATGTCCCCAGAGCAAATTTATGGCACTCATCAACGTCCAGAAATAAATTACCTCCCGACCATTTGCGTTGCCTAGCTATAGGATAGCCGGAGTAGCGCAACGCCAATCCATCTCCTGTTGGTCTTAGCTCGTTTCCGGTCACTGTATATGGTAGGCCATACACCAAAAATAATCCCTAAGAACATTTTGACTAGAAAAAATTGCAAATTTTAATAGATTATATTGTGACCTAGAAAAATCTTTTGAACGGTTTGAATTATGAATTTTGAGAAGCTGTTCAAAAGAATCTCAAACTAAACATTTCATATGCCAACTCATCTAACATTAACTCATTGAAAATTTTCAGTGTAATAATTTCCACAGTGATGCTTATTGCTTATCGTAGTAAGCAAACGTTTGGACAAAACTTTGATTGAATTTTTGGGAAAAAAATCAACAGTTGCTCGAAAGTGCTTAACTTGAATAATTGTTGAAGCTGATCCAAAGTAAAAAGTTTCTGATGACAATTTTCCATCAATTCCTATTGGTGTTCCTCACTGCCTTAGTTAAGATTTGAATATCGATGTTACAGTCAATCAGGAATAAATTAACAGCCAAACAGACACCCGTCAAAAACTGTTCCTGGGATAAAACTAAACCGAAGAAAATATTGAAACTCGTCTAGGTTGGTTTAATGGCTGGTGGTTGTTCCGCACTAAACCAATTTGGATCGTCATCTACGAAACTTCAGAGCCTACGGAAACAATTTTGCAAGTCTGAAACAAAAAACTCATCCTCCTGCCACCGTAGGAACAGTTTTTACTAAAGGACCAGGCTTCAGTGAACTTTCAGCTCCGAAACAGCCAAAGTAAGTTATTAATTTTGCTTCAACTTTGGAACAATACTTAAAAAAAGGGAGAGAGCAAATAACAACCATTACCTACAACAATGAAAGCAGCAGAAGCAATCTTATACAAACCGCGCAAAAACGTAGAGGAAGCAAGCAGCGCTGAAGAATCACACCCCACTAGTAGGATACTACTGCTGCTGCTGTTTTGGCTAGTAGTTTGACAATGCGATGATCCAAAATTTAAAAAATGAGAAAAAAAAATAACGAGTGTGTCATATTGTTTAATGCGAGTGATATTGAATTTTTTCTAAGAATGGAGTTGTTAAAGGGTCACTTAAAAGAATTATTTTTCCTTTTTTGATACCGTCATATAAACGTGTTATATCAACATTGCAATTGTTTCCATGGGGATTTGAATATTGGGATGTTTATAGAAAAGAAGTCTTTTTTAGGAACAACAAATACCAGTGTTAGAAAAAAATGAAAAAAATAAATAATTGAAGAAAAACAAATACTTGACGCTGTTGTATTAGTTAGGTCCGTAATTTGAGTGGGGGCCAACTTGAGGAACTCAGAAATGGCCAAGATTTGGAACTGAAGCCATTTAAGTCGATAGTTTGAAAGCATTTATCATAATCACATAAATCACAGTTTTGCCCATTATACAAGTAAGCAAACACATTTGTCGAAGAATATTAAAAATTCATGTTACAAGAAGGCTCAAATCATGGAAAAATTGGCAACCCTGCTTAAGATCTGAAACATTCATGGGCCACAAACAATTATTAGTCACCGGTCATTTGAACTGCTGATATCTACTGAACTAAAATAGTTTTTTTCATTCTACTATTTTTAGCTTATATAAATATTATATGTGCGCTTGGTCACAGGGAAATTGCTTTTTGAATAGTTTTTGTCATATGTTAATATTTATCTGTTGAACAATCGCAAAAATTTCCAATGCTATAAGGTTGACGTCTTAAACCGTTAAGCCCCTTATGCGGGTATTTGAAAAATTCCAACAAAATAAATAGGTCTCATATAAGCAAAAAGGACGAGTTTACGTTTTCCAAATGAAACTGAGCGAATAAAACGCGAAATTTCAAAATTATTTGCATGATAAAATTGACTCATAATTGTTACAACATCTACCAAATTTCACACAATCATGGGTCACTTTTTTGCTAGCAAAGCAAAACATTTCTTGATTGCTAAAGCTCCACCCAAATGCCCCTTGAATTTATACTATCAAAGAATGCCCCTGAATGTTTTCCAGAAACGCGATGATTTCCATGTTGATGTTTGGGTGTTACCATGGACTTCTATGTGACTAATAATTGTGAGCAATTTTACTAAGAATTGTAACGGGCTTCAATTTTGACCCATAATTGTGGTTTTGAAAAACGCTGATAGTTTCGGTAAATTATGTTATTTTTTAACAAAACTGAAATTAAAAGTACATTTGAACTCAAAGAGGAAGCATTTCATGACTAAAATTTATGCAAAGCTTTATATTTGGTCAACTAACACTCGAATAAACAAGCATTTTATAGTGAAAAGATACGTTAAGTGACTTATGATTGTGGGGGGACTGTATAAACAACTTATGGAAAAATAAACATGAAAAGAGCTAACACACGCCAAGTCGTCATTGGTCGAAGAATAATTTAAACGATGGTCACTAGACGTTTAATAGTTTTGCGCCCTGGCAAATAAAAAGCTGTAGATGGACTCATTTTTTACGAGTCTTACATACTGTCAGGACCATAGAAAGTCTTTTAGAGGGGAGTGAGCCTGGGTGACCAAATTTGTCATATATATTTAAGTTGAAAAATGCATACATAAAAACTAGTAAAAAAGTGATACTAAGAATATCTCATTATTCGGGTTCAATTTAGGCCGGAACAAATATACATTTCTTCTTTTGTCACCTCCCCCCCCTCGAAAATTTCAAAAAACCTGAAGGGGGAATAAATAAATTTTGATGTATTTTATGGAAAATTTGAGAAATTTATCAAATATTCGAAAAATTACAATAGCAAAAAACTGATTGTGGAAGATGGGAGTTTTATCACCTTTTGTTTTCTTGATTTTATTGAATTTTTCGATAAAACATAACTTGATTTATAGGTTTTGTGCTATGATATAGTATGCAACTTAGTGTCATACAATCTTTCATGCAATTTATTCCAATTTATTTGTTTTTCGCATCATTTTTTTACTATCCCCCCACGCGATGTTCCAACTTCGAGTGACAAATGAAGGATTTTAAATTTGTTCCGGCCTTATTTTATATTAATAGTTATTTGTTAAAAATCATCAATCAAAATCATAATAGAGATAAATGAAAGATCTTGAAAGCATCAATTGAAACTTAAAATTGTATGAAGTTTGAGATTTATTTTCAACCATGTAAACTCGACACATTCAGATTTAGGATAAAATCATTGGTTTTGAAGTCTCTACAATACAAGTTATTTTATCAGCAATAAATTTAGATTATTAATTTATTCCAATAATATAATTCCGTTTAAAAAAATTAACGAAAATTTAGATTTTTTAAAATTTTTGTTTAGAAAATGAATTGAGATCTTATTTTATAATAGCTGTTTTCATCTGTTTTGTGTTATGTTTTGGGCAATTTTGAATTTTATTTTCGAATCTGAATTCTGCATTTTGAACCTGAATAAACATTCTGAATTCTTAAATCGAAATCAATTTCTGAATCTAAATTAAAAAAAAATTCCAATAGTTATGAACTTTAAGAGAAATTTTATAATTAAAACCTTAACCCAAAATCTCTTATTTAAATTTGTAATTTTGGATTTTCACGAAAAATTTTAATCTTCAATTATTTATTCGTAATGCTTCTAGTAAATCTGAATGAAATGCAAAACCCAAATTCGAATAAGGATTTCGTCTAAACGATGAACCGAACTTGAATCAAGATTAAAAAACTGAATTCATCCGGAATCCACAATCCAGTCACAGGCAACAAATTCAGACTTGTATGTATGTATGTATGGTTCCCCCATCGGTAGCAAGGTCCTGCCTATGTCTGTGTGGCTTGGCCTTCGAATTAATTCTAGGGCTTCCACGGCCGATGGTTCGTCGAAAGAAGGCATCCAACCCTCAGAAACCTACAATGGTTGGCAACCCACTCCGCTTGTAATAGTTTCTTCAGGTTATCCCCAGATGCATTCCTTCTAAAAAATGTATAATGATTGGATCTGTAACATAAGGAATAATGTTATACAGGAAACGATGGAATATGATAATATGAGCATATAATGGTATAATCAAAAAGTAAAAATATAATTGCATTCGAAAATAATAATTAAATAATGAAAATGTTGATAGAAAACGATACTATAAACTATATTACGACAATTTTTATGGTATTTTTTAAAAGGATACAGTCCTGAGAAGATACAATGATGTATCCTTTCGATAACGCCGTTCGAGTTACAGTGACAGTCGTGCCAGGAACGATCACCATTCAACACCACTTATCAGGAGGTGGAATACCTAAGTGTGTGTCTGTGTGTTTTTATGTGTGAAGCGTGTTTTCTTTTTAGTGTATAAATTTTATGTGTTTTGTGATTGAATTATGGATTCGTTTTTTTTTTTTTTTGTATTTTCAATATAACCTCTCCTCCTTCCTCGCACCGGCGTATGAAAACTTGAACACTAGAATTAATGATATTCCCAGAAAAGCCAGCCAAGAGCTCCCGGCCGACATACCAGATCATGATCATTAAAAGGAGAATAACTATCAGATAGATTAAACATATGATGCAATCCTAAAGCAAAATTTATCAAATAGTATTTATGGAAAGATCTCACCAAATTCCTGCAATGTCAACGATGCGCTGCTCCACCGTGTATGGTGCACGTTCACACACTGGATGTGTAATGCAATTCACTCACTACTTCCCCACCCACTACTAGATTGTTGTTTGTGTTTCTTTCCATCCTGCCAACTCTCAACACACGCACACATATTTCACTCTCTGCTCTTGGAGTGCTTGGATAATTGAAGCCGAACCACACGATTTATTTGTTTTTTAATTCTTATTTTGACTCTAATCAACACCTCTCATTAACAACATCCTTCGTTAAAATTTCCGAGGATCACATGAATCATAATTTGTAGCCATAACTATACCACCACTGATAAAATCAGTCTCACAAATACCGCGGAACAAAACAATCTCGGCACTGCACATTTGCCTTCTGTAGGACGCCATCTTGGTGATTCACTTTTCTCACATTATGGAAACGAAAAAGTCCAATCATACCGTCCAGAACCCCCTTCACTCTTCTACATTTCGGACAAATTTCAAAGCAACTCGTACTACATCCAGGTAGGTATGAAAAAAACTGTGCTGCTTGAACCCGAATCGCTAAGTTGACGAGGCTTTGGCGAAGTGAAAAAAAAGACAGGCAACAAATTCAGACTTTTATAAAAAATAAAATGGGGCCAAAACATCGAAAATGATTCAGATATTTTTCTGCACTCATCCGGTCAGGGAAAATCCAGGCTGTATTACAAAAAAAAACTTGCCAAATCCGGTAATTCGATTTCAAAATTTACGACCCAATATGTGGTGATATCCAAGCAAATTTGGGAATGTTTCAATTAAAATCAAATAGATAAAAAAAGACTCGATTTTTTTTTTCTTAATCCAAACTCATCAACCAGTTTATGAGAATGAACTTTGTTTTAAAAAAACGAATTTGGACGCAAAACACATAATTATTATCATGCAATTTTCAATATTTCGTTGATTTTGTTAATAAAGTAAAAACTTTCAGGCCAATCCGGACAATCGGGTAACCTTGGTGAGTCAAATCTTATTGAAAATTCGATATTCGAGACTTAGGACTGTACCCAAAATTCATGCATCAATTTTTTCGATTACAGTCTTCTAATATCGATCTATGTAATAGAGTATTCAACGACATATTTTTACTTATTTTGCACATTTTTTTCACATGGAGAAATTGGAAGTTGTATGTGACCTTATTTAAGGTGGAATAAGCTTGACACACTTACAGTATATTATTTAAAATTATTCTTTCTTTATCAAAACCTCTCATAAAAAATAAAAATTATGTTTTAATTTACTACAAACTACAATTTGAACCGTTTTCGTTATTCCACCTTATTTTCTCAATTCTTTCTTCAAAACATATAGACTTCTTTCTTAAGCTCTAATACATCGCATTGATATTTGAATATTCGTGATAAATAAATTTTTTGTTTATCTTTTTGTTTTAAATGGAAGTTTTATTTTTCAACATAAATTAATAAAAAAAAATCAGGGACACATTTTTTTTTTCGATTAAAAAAGTGAAAAAAAAAAACAGTTTATACCAAGGTTGCCAAAATACCAGCATTTAAATAATCCGTAAAATTTATGGTAAATTTTCCAAAAAAAAATCTACCTTTAATACAATGTTTTGTTCAAAAACAACACAAATATATAAACAAATACCTCGAAAATGCGTAGGTATTTTTGAATAATTCATTTACAAAATTATTCTGAAGAGTAAAAATGACAGGAGCATACAACGTTACACGATTTTTCCATAAAACGTGTGACCATCATCTATATGCTAAGTGTCAATGAATTTCGTTTTTAAGCTTTTTTTCAGAATCATGCTTTATTTTGCCTTGAGTGCATTGAAGATGAAAGCTTAAATCTGAAAAAAAAAGTTGAAGAGGCTGTACATAAGCCACGACCGCAAGCTTAACGTAGAATTACGACAGCTGGTCCTGTGTCAATAGTATATGTTTCATAATAAATTTTAATACTCGGAAAATGTTGATCGTTTTGACATGAATTATATATTCATTCATCAACTATCACGGTCATTTGAGACAGATTGTAGCTCTAGACAATTGCAAAAGGCGGGAAAATATTTGTAACTGCTCCAAAATCCAATGCAACTGAGTCAATGCGCCTGCAAATGTGCAACTACAAACCTCAAGCGTTTTATCAAACGCTTCGGAGAAAAGCTTTGAAGATTCAGTATTATGCGTTTAATTCGAATCAGTAGGGGAAATACGCACTAAGGGGTATACAAAAGGGGTCGTCATTGTACATTGGATGGAGATGAAAATTCAACCACAAATTTAACTTTAATGAAAAGCGCACTTAATACAAAATTATTTAGAGTGAAATTTTTTTCAGGTTTTTCCAATGGAATTTTTTGCTTAAATAAATATTAACGTCAATGAATGGTGTCATACTCAAACTTCTACACATTTTAATTTCGTGAAATTTTTCTATTCAGAAATCGGGAACGCGGATTACTTTTCAATATTTGATAAAAGTTCTTATTTAAGATTTGAACCGTGGAATTATCTTTGCTATGCGCACAATTAAAAATTTTATTTCAAATTCTTTATAGAAGAACGTTATTGAAAAGTAACGAAAGGTTTATAATTTTAATCAAATGTTGAAAAAATTTTTAATATTCAAAAAATTACAGGTGGCCATACAAAAAAAAATTAAAATGAAATTTTTTTTTTTTTTCAAATGTGACTCATGCCTTTGTAAAGTAGCCTGAAGCATTTAGTTGGCTGACCCCGCAGATGTGGAAAATTGCTGAATCTGGACGATGCTGCTGATGTGGTTTGGTGGGCTTTTGGCCTTTTCGGTTCCTTTGAGTTTGATTTTCTCAAAGGAACCGAATGTTTCAAGGTTATGTTTATGTTCTGGCAACCCTATGCCAGGCCACTGCTGCACCAGTTCAATATGATGGTGGTGAAGCATAATGAATGCTCCGGGTTTCAGTGAAAATGGTTTACTCAGCCGAGCATAGTTGTCCTCGTCGTCCTGATGAAGAACTTCAAACAGCACAATCCTAGCAAGCGGCCTTCTCTCAATAGCATTGCACAACAATCTACCGACCGGGAGAAATACCAAAAATCAAATGAAACCTGGTCGGGGCAATCCTTGCTCTTTTATAACTTCGCATCTAGTGCAGTTTGGGTCGACGATCGGGGTTTTTTCGCTCGGGTGTTTTGCGCACCAATTTGTATTAGCGCGTTATTAGTGTACCAACACATAGCCGACCCAAAATGTTGTTCGGAAAAGATGTCCGTGAAAGAGGCGTTTTTATAGTGATGCCGTAAGACGTAATTCTACGTTTTAAAACTGAAATCTTGAAGGAGTTTTTTTCCACACGGCTTCAATAAGGTTGCACGGGTCTGAAAATTCACGATATTACAATGTATGTGTGAGATATCGAAGAAATTATGCAAGAAATAAGCAACAATCAAATTTGTTTATTTTTTCGGAAAAAGTACCCAATTTTTCAAGAAATCGCTGTTATTTCGTCAGACTTGGAAACTCTATCAAATTTTTAACCTTGTCACTCCCCAATCCCAAACATCTCCCTGCGCTTACTGAACCATATTTGGAAGAAGTTTATTAAATCGTATTGAAATAAATAATCAATTTCAAAAAACCTTTAAAAATACTCACAAAAACGGTATCAAACCTGTTCAAATGTGTTATATTTTCGAATGAAAATAATATTGTAAATTTATTTTTTCGGCATATCGGTGAAAAGTATTTCTGAAATTGATAAAGATGGATAGAGAAGTGAGGAGAAAATTTACAGATGTTGAAAAGAGCGAAAGAGCATTTTTGCGAGGAAGCTTATTAACGTACACCATACTTTACCCTGCAACATTTCATTATTTAGGAGAAGTAGTACCGGGATAGAGGTGGCACTACCTTAACCTATACAATGAAATCTGGTTGGTCCGAAGTCTACATGTGGTGAACACGTATACTCCGGACGGGCAAAATATGGCGTACGTTAAGCTCCAGAAAGCTTCCCTATTGCGCGCAATGGTTCCATCGATGCGCTAGCCGTGTTGATATTTCGTTATCACTTCTCTATCCATCTTTATCAATTTTAGAACTACTTTTCACCGATATGCCGAAAAAAATAAATTTACAAAATTAATTAACGGTGGTTAACTTATCTTAAAAAAGAAAATGATATTTTTAACTTAACAAGTCATTTATGTTCTCTTCAAAAACTTAGAAATATCTGATTTTAGGGAAATGCACAAGATTCAACTGATTTAATAAATAATTCACAAATTTAAAGTAAACAAGTAAGTCGCCTTGCTGATTTTGACGTTTGGTGGATTTGCATAGAAATGCAAACATAATTTGATCGATATATTGAATGAACGCTTCATTGAACCTGACTGAAATTTCTTTTACAAAACAAACCATTTCATAACATAGGTGATGGAAAAATGTCTTAATTACATTTTTGCATTTTTTGCAATTTTTTTTTAGTCAAAACATACAAATTTCAAGGCATCCTATGTGTGATGCAAGTGATTAAAGTTAAGAATTCAGCTATCGATGTTATTTTGAGACTTATTTTTTATATACCTAATATATTTAATATTTCTGCATTGATTTAATTTTGACTCTTTAAAGTTTCATTGAACACCTCTTAAGCTATGAAATAATTTATTTATTCATCGAAGCCAAGTTTTGATCTCACTGTTTGAAATTTTGGAATATACAGACCCCGTTCGATTTTGGCAACACGCGTGTACATTTTGTGTTGCCAAAATCGAATGTTGCCAAAATTGAACGGTTTTTTTTCTCAACTCATTTTTCAGTTATTTTTACAAAATAATTATTATTATTACCAAAAACGTTATTTTTAGTCAATATCCGACCATTGGTATTATTTTTTTTTTATTTTTTTTTATCATGTTTTTGATGCATTTTGCACTTTTCTTGTTTTGTTTATAATATTTGTTTTCATTTGACATATTTGCTGTTTTTGTCATTTTCCATCATTTTTTAGTTGTTTTTCATCTTTTTCAGTCTTTTGTTTGATTTTGTTTTTTAACTTTTTGAATTTTTCATGTTTATGTCATTTTTGAGTACTTTATAAATTTATTAAAAAACTTTTGTTTTTATTGTTGCATTTCGTCCTTTTATAACGAAAAGTAAAAGGTAATGTTGTTTCTGAAAACCGTTTGATTTTGGCACATGTGCCAAAATCGGATGTTGCCAAAATCGAATGTTGCGAAAATCGAATGTTGCCAAAATCGAATGTTGCCAAAATCGAATGTTGCCAAAAACGAACGGGGTCTGTTTGTACATTTTTTTCATTTTCGTCTGTAGTTTTCCATCGAAATTTCAGACAATCGTTTCAAACAAAGTCTCAAAGACATCCTCATGCGTTTGAGTTGTTATACTACACATTGAAAAAAAGTTTGGTCAAAAGTTTGCGTCTTTTAAAAATATTGTTTTCACATATTTTTGGAGGATGCCTGAATTGATATTGAATCTTGAAACTACGCGTTTTCTATAAATTTATCGAACGTTTTGAGTGCATCTTAACAACTCTATGTATATTAAGCAGAAATGTATACGTTTGAGTCGTTTACTCGTTTATTCGTTATTTTGAATTAAATGTATAGTTAAGAATGAAATGTATTTTTTAGTTTTAATTCATTATTTAAAATTCTCTGTCCTTTACTCAAAAAGTATCAAACCAAATCACGACTTACCTGAGTGAAGAAATTAATGTACGGAAACCGTTTCAACTTATTTTGAACAAAAATACAACCCAAAACAACTACGTTCCGAGTCGAAACTATTTTATCAGTGTCTTATTTGAAGTCTATGATGGAACAATAGGTTCAATTGCATATTGATAAAGCTTGTTCAATTCATAAAAAATCCAACAATTATTTTTTCTGAATTTATTTTTGAACATGCTGAATAATCTAAATTACGCAAATTCACCAAAAATTATCGTTCGGTGCCAAACTAATTTTGGTACTTTTTTCAAAATTTGTAACAAGTTCCTTCAAAAAATCCTTAACCCTTTCATACATTTCAAGCTGAGAGAGTAAGCTTTTACGAAAAATCTAGAGTTCTTCCATCTCTATTTGAGTACTGAGATTCGGTTAGCTACAATAAAAGTTAAGTCACATTTTTAGTCTTAGATTAACAAGACGTGTTATGTATGTGTCATCCGAAAATCCTCTTCTTGGCTAACCTTCCAAATGTGCTAAGCGTTATAGAACAAATTCCGGGTGTGACACAAGCTTTAAAACAACACTCAGTTTTTTGGCAAAGTTCTGCTTTTGAAATTTCAACTTGGTAACAAAGTTGTAAATCAAATAAAATAATTCAAAATTCCATGAAAGTCGACTTCATAAATTCCATAAGATATTACACATAAACACAAGATTCAACAAAATCGAATGAAAAATTGGATATTTTTGGAAAATTCTGAAAAAAAATTGCCAAAGTCACAAAATAAACTGTTATTTCACAGAATTTTGAGCAAATTTTAATCACAGAACCTGTGTCACAGATCACAGAATGTTAAAATTTTCCACAGATTTTAAATAATTTTTTATTTCGATTATTTTTTTTTCTCAAAATGTTCATTTTTATGCCAATATTTATCTTGGAGTTCGTTTATAAGTTTATGGAAATTTGATGAGTTTGGTTATCATAAATGATATTTCTTTAAAACTTACCCAAGCACCCAAAAGTCCTATAAAAAGCTTTCTCAGCCCCATAATTGAAATGAAGTACGGTCTTTGCAGCTCAAAATTTAAATTCTTATTGATACTTTCAAGTTTCAAAACAAGTCTTAATGATCTTATTGTCAGCTTCCAGAGGTTTTGAATTCAGCTTCCAAAAAATCGTAAAATGAGCTTAAATTGACATCGGTTTATACTATTGTTTCCCTCCTAAATTTCCTACATATATCGCATTAGAATGGTCACTCAATTACCAAATCACTTATTGAAAAAAAAACTTGTCCTGCTTGGGGATCGAACTCCGACATTCGTGGCAAGAATCGAACATGCTACCACAAGACCACGCTTAGGTGTTGTTCTTACTGAAGCTCAAACTCGAAGTGGTGATGTTATTTTGAAAGCACCTTTATGCACTTTTTGTGACTTAGTAAATCCCGTTTTGAGCATTTTTGTGCCATTTATGTGACTTAAGTCCCTTACAAGTTACATATAAATCACTTTTGCAGCTTTCAAGTTCATTAATGAGTTTATATAGTTCACTCATGAGAATTGGGCAGTTGATTCTCTTTGTCAGCCAAAATTTTACTTTCAAAGCCTTCATTCAAGTAAATACAGTCCCCCACAATCATCAATCACCTAACGTATCATTTCATCACAAAATGTTCGTTCATTCGGGCGTTAGTGAACCAAACATCAAGCTTTGCATGAATTTCAGTCATTAAATATTCCCTCTTTGATTTCAAACATGATTTTGTTTCCAATTTTGTTGAAAAATAAAATAATTTACCGAAACAATCAACGTTTTTCAAAACCACAATTATTGGTCAAAATTGAAGCTTGTAACAATTATAAGTCATATTGCCCACAATTATTAGTCACATAGAAGTCCATGGCAACACCTGAATGTCAACATGAAAATCAACAAGTTTCTGGCAAACATTCAGGGGCATTCTTTCTAGTATACGTTCAAGGGGCAATTGGGTTGAGCTAGCAACCAAGAAATGTTTTGTTTTGCTTGCGAAAAAGTGACCCATGATTGTGTGGAACTTGGTGGATTCTGTAACAATTATGGGTCACTTTTATTTAGCTAAATATTATTGAATTTTCGCATTTCATTCGCTCAGTTTTATTTGGAAAATATAAACTCTTCTTTTGTGCTTCTATGGGACCAATTTATTTGGTTGGAATCTTTGAAATACCCGCATAAGGAGCTTAACGGTTTAAAATGTCAACCTTATAACATTGGAATTTTATGCGATAGTTTCACAGCTTATAGTTCACCTTTGATAAAAAGTATTCAAACAGCAATTTTACTGTTATCAAATGCACAAATAATATTTTTAATGCATTTTGATGATATTGTCGATTAACTAAAAATAATAATATGATATAATTTCTTTTGTTTTAGTAGATATCAGCAGTTCTAATGATCGGTGACTAATCATTGTGTGTGACCCATGATTGTGGGGGGACTGTATGTGGCTTTTGGTGTCTTGGGTAGTTCTCAGGAAATAATGTGTTTTGTCTTTGTTCGATATGGCTTTTCAGTGAAATGGATGAAGAAAGCGTCACAAGAAACTGTCCCAGATTTTTTTGAGTTATACACATAAAATCATAATTTATTATGTCAAAAACACAAAATTTTTCGGCAGCCTTGATTTGAACATTTCGCCATACAAAAGAGTTAAATAGACAGGAAAACTTCCTGAAACCAAGCTTTACGTTAAACCGTCATAAAGATTTTGAATTTTGAACACACAGACAGATTGTGTTCTTCCAGCTGCACCTCTTAATTTACTGATTACAAAATAGATTATTGTCGCATCTGCATGGTTTCATAAAAATGATAGTTTCCCAACTTTGAACCAGTCCCCCTGACACATTGCTGTAGGATGTCCAACAAGTCACGATCGCCATCATGTTTCGGGATCCGGCCTGCAGTTGACAGGATACTCTTGTTGGTACCACCCTCCCACCTTCAGCATCATCGCCTCGCCCCTCCTTCTTCCCATTCCGGAATCAACAACGGAAAGACCGGTTGGTCTGTCTGTTGGATGGTTGGCTTATGACCCCAATTCTGGTTCTGACTTTTTCCAGTCAGCAGCGCTTGAATACACCAGCAGCATTGTTGTTGCTGGCAGCTCACTAAAATAGAAAAGCATCTGTTTTTTTTTCTCTCTCTCTCTCTCTCTCGCCCACTACAAATAGCAGAAGGGCACTCTCATCATCACCATCTCTGCGCTCCGCCCTCTTCCAGCACTTGGCCACACCTTGCCTCTACCCACCTATACGCCCCCCTAGAAAGGCAAAGGGCCAAGAAGAGGTACCTCCTTCCCCGGGAAAACGTGTCAAGAATATTTACTAGACCAAGTTCAAACATTAATCTTTCACGTGAGTGACTCTACGGTTGTTTGGAGGCGGAAACAAAATTGAAATATTTCCCATTTCGACGATGTTTTTACCCGGGAAAAGGAAGCAACCCCCTCGAACAACCCTCGGCTTCGGCTCCAAAAGGCCAAACTATTTCGGTTTGCAAGAGTTGGGTGGAAAGATGCGCTCCTTCTTGGAACCGAGTCTTTTTTCCTAATATTTTCCCGGTTCCACAAACACTCACCTCCCTTTTTCTTCAAAATGGCCCAAACATATTGAGCTTATTTTGCATGTACTAGGTGGGAGTGGTGCACTTTTTGAGATTTATTGACTTCTAGAGTGCAGACATGCCATTCCGGTGACATCTGAATAAATGAGGGCGGCAGCAGGCGAGTTGGACAGCTGCTGGATGTTTGTTCCGTCGTGTTTTGTGCCACTTTCACCCGCATAATGATTGTGTACTTGTTTTTTTTTAAACACTAGCAGCTGTTGAAGATATTTTTTAACTCGAAGCATGGTACAACATCTTGAACAAATTGTACGTTTAGTATTCTTAAAAAGGGTGTTTTTTTTTTTGAAATATTATTCTAAAAAATGAAGTAGAATCTATGAAAAAATTCATGTAGGTTGTTGTACACCCAAATACAAAATTGTGAGAATCTGTTACAAATAGTGTCGAAAACCTAGGATCATTCCACTTCATCTAATTTAAAACCAACCAATTAGCCATCTAATTTTAGCTTTGAAGCGTATCGGTTGCCGCTCTCGAAACCGATTTCGAATCAATTTCAGAGCGTTCCGCTAACAAAACTTAGCAACATCAGCATTGAGCTACTCTGGACTGAATGAAGCGATTTCTGATACTAATTATCGCTACTAGTTTGCAGTGCTTCCAATTCATTCCAATCGAGTGTCATTAAACTGCTTGCTGCTAACGATCTTCCAACTCAGGTCAGGCTAGGCGATTTGTCGTTTTTGTTGTTGTTGCTTGCTGTGAGAGCTCGGAATAGGAAAATGATTTGCAATCCAACGCAACAACGATTTCCGGTTTCGGATCCGGGAGTTCCGCAAACCGGCAGCAACAGTTTGTTGCTTCTCAAGGGCTCTCCAAAAAAGCTTCTCCTCCCACATCCAGAACCGGTCAAATGCTGATGATGATGAATTGTGTCGGTGGCAGTTGATTTAGTTAGGCTGTTTTTTTTTTTAATTTTATTTTAACTATAGAATGTTACATTGACAGATATTTTCAAACATGAAAATTATCGGATTAGAACATGATCTTTTTTTTTACAAATGGAGTTTATTTTACTTTTCTTCAAATGACTCACTCTAATCATCTTCGCTAAGGGGGAGTAAGTATTTCATTAATTTCAAATCAATTACTGGAATCAATGTCTTCTGAAATAACCCTGATCAAACTTCATTGTAGTAAATAATTATCAACATACAAATTCTAAAATCCAAATAAAATTCTTGAGTCAACATTTTTCTAATATTTCCAATTATCACCATACTTATCTCATCCTTTTGGAATATTTTTTTAACATTCATCTTAATTGAATCGGTCTACTTGACTGTGCATTGAACCTCTCAACTCGAGTTCGAAACTAGAGGAGTTTCCGGAAGCTTTTGATGCTAATAGGATTATTCATGATTGGTAACGGGTTTCCAGATGGAATCAATAGCTTAACAGAATGATAACTGTTCATTCCAAACGTAAATATTCAAGTTGAGTAAAATTCGGTCAGGTTGGATATTGTTCAAAACGTTGGTATTTTTAAAAACTAAATAAATTATAAAATTTGACAACATTATACATCCATTGATTGTGTAATTCACAACATCATGCATCCATTGATTGTGTTAATTAAAAATAAAACTGAACAAAATCTTCAGTTATTTGACTTGTTAAAAATGCAGAACATATCGGCTTTGAAAGGAGCTCGGAATTGCTAACCAAGGTTGCCGAAAAAATTGTGTGTTTTGAAAAAAAAAAAAATTCTGACTTTCAGTGATTTTTCCCAAAAATTCTGTGACGAATTTCTGTGATGCTTTTTTCATTAAATTGATTAAAAAGTCATATCAAATTGCGTCTTTTTTACATTTCACTTAAGAAAAATCAATTAACATAATCAATTTTATCATATTTCTCCAATTCAAAGATAATTATTCAAAATTTGAATTGATATAAAAAAATAATTTTGAAAAAAAGTCCAAGATTTAGAAATTCTGTGAAATCTGTGAATATTTCAAAAATTCTGTATTTTGTGATACAGATTCTGTTATGAAATTTGGCTCAAAATTCTGTGAAATTGAAGATTTTTCTGTAATCTCGGCAACCTTGCTGCTAACCCATTTCACCAACAACGTTTATTGAAGAATAAAATCTATGTGCAATATGCCAAATATTTCAAACATGTTATAATTTCAAATACATATGTAAAAAATGTCAAAAATGTCAACATTTGAAAATTTGACAATTTTTAAAATTTGACATTTTTGACATTTTTGTCATTTTTGACATTTTTTAAATTTTTGACATTTTTGACATTTTTGACATTTTTGACATTTTTGACATTTTTGACATTTTTGACATTTTTGACATTTTTGACATTTTTGACAAAATTGTCAAAATTGTCAAAATTGTCAAAATTGTCAAAATTGTCCAAATTGTCAAAATTATCAAAATTATCAAAATTATCAAAATTGTCAAAATTGTCAAAATTTTCAAAAATGTCAAAAATGTCGAAAATGTCAAAAATGTCAAAAATGTCAAAAATTTCAAAAATTTCAAAAATGTCAAAAATGTCAAAAATGGCAAAAATGTCAAAAATGTCGAAAATGTCAAAAATGTCAAAAATGTCAAAAATTTCAAAAATGTCAAAAATGTCAAAAATGTCAAAAATGTCAAAAATGTCAAAAATGTCAAAAATGTCAAAAATGTCAAAAATGTCAAAAATGTCAAAAATGTCAAAAATGTCAAAAATGTCAAAAATGTCAAAAATGTCAAAAATGTCAAAAATGTCAAAAATGTCAAAAATGTCAAAAATGTCAAAAATGTCAAAAATGTCAAAAATGTCAAAAATGTCAAAAATGTCAAAAATGTCAAAAATGTCAAAAATGTCAAAAATGTCAAAAATGTCAAAAATGTCAAAAATGTCAAAAATGTCAAAAATGTCAAAAATGTCAAAAATTTCAAAAATGTCAAAAATGTCAAAAATGTCAAAAATGTCAAAAATGACAAAAATGTCAAAAATGTCAAAAATGTCAAAAATGTCAAAAATGTCAAAAATGTCAAAAATGTCAAAAATGTCAAAAATGTCAAAAATGTCAAAAATGTCAAAAATGTCAAAAATGTCAAAAATGTCAAAAACGTCAAAAATGTCAAAAATGTCAAAAATGTCAAAAATGTCAAAAATGTCAAAAATGTCAAAAATGTCAAAAATGTCAAAAATGTCAAAAATGTCAAAAATGTCAAAAATGTCAAAAATGTCAAAAATGTCAAAAATGTCAAAAATGTCAAAAATGTCAAAAATGTCAAAAATGTCAAAAATGTCAAAAATGTCAAAAATGTCAAAAATGTCAAAAATGTCAAAAATGTCAAAAATGTCAAAAATGTCAAAAATGTCAAAAATGTCAAAATTGTCAAAATTGTCAAAATTGTCAAAATTGTCAAAATTGTCAAAATTGTCAAAATTGTCAAATTGTCAAAATTGTCAAAATTGTCAAAATTGTCAAAATTGTCAAAATTGTCAAAATTGTCAAAATTGTCAAAATTGTCAAAATTGTCAAAATTGTCAAAATTGTCAAAATTGTCAAAATTGTCAAAATTGTCAAAATTGTCAAAATTGTCAAAATTGTCAAAATTGTCAAAATTGTCAAAATTGTCAAAATTGTCAAAATTGTCAAAATTGTCAAAATTGTCAAAATTGTCAAAATTGTCAAAATTGTCAAAATTGTCAAAATTGTCAAAATTGTCAAAATTGTCAAAATTGTCAAAATTGTCAAAATTGTCAAAATTGTCAAAATTGTCAAAATTGTCAAAATTGTCAAAATTGTCAAAATTGTCAAAATTGTCAAAATTGTCAAAATTGTCAAAATTGTCAAAATTGTCAAAATTGTCAAAATTGTCAAAATTGTCAATATGTCAAAATTGTCAAAATTGTCAAAATTGTCAAAATTGTCAAAATTGTCAAAATTGTCAAAATTGTCAAAATTGTCAAAATTGTCAAAATTGTCAAAATTGTCAAAATTGTCAAAATTGTCAAAATTGTCAAAATTGTCAAAATTTTCAAAATTGTCAAAATTGTCAAAATTGTCAAAATTGTCAAAATGGTCAAAATTGTCAAAATTGTCAAAATTGTCAAAATTGTCAAAATTGTCAAAATTGTCAAAATTGTCAAAATTGTCAAAATTGTCAAAATTGTCAAAATTGTCAAAATTGTCAAAATTGTCAAAATTGTCAAAATTGTCAAAATTGTCAAAATTGTGAAAATTGTGAAAATTGTGAAAATTGTGAAAATTGTGAAAATTGTGAAAATTGTCAAAATTGTCAAAATTGTCAAAATTGTCAAAATTGTCAAAATTGTCAAAATTGTCAAAATTGTCAAAATTGTCAAAATTGTCAAAATTGTCAAAATTGTCAAAATTGTCAAAATTGTCAAAATTGTCAAAATTGTCAAAATTGTCAAAATTGTCAAAATTGTCAAAATTGTCAAAATTGTCAAAATTGTCAAAATTGTCAAAATTGTCAAAATTGTCAAAATTGTCAAAATTGTCAAAATTGTCAAAATTGTCAAAATTGTCAAAATTGTCAAAATTGTCAAAATTGTCAAAATTGTCGAAATTGTCGAAATTGTCAAAATAGTCAAAATTGTCAAAATTGTCAAAATTGTAAAAATTGTCAAAATTGTCAAAATTGTCAAAATTGTAAAAATTGTCAAAATTGTCAAAATTGTCAAAATTGTAAAAATTGTCAAAATTGTCAAAATTGTCAAAATTGTCAAAATTGTCAAAATTGTCAAAATTGTCAAAATTGTCAAAATTGTCAAAATTGTCAAAATTGTCAAAATTGTCAAAATTGTCAAAATTGTCAAAATTGTCAAAATTGTCAAAATTGTCAAAATTGTCAAAATTGTCAAAATTGTCAAAATTGTCAAAATTGTCAAAATTGTCAAAATTGTCAAAATTGTCAAAATTGTCAAAATTGTCAAAATTGTCAAAATTGTCAAAATTGTCAAAATTGTCAAAATTGTCAAAATTGTCAAAATTGTCAAAATTGTCAAAATTGTCAAAATTGTCAAAATTGTCAAAATTGTCAAAATTGTCAAAATTGTCAAAATTGTCAAAATTGTCAAAATTGTCAAAATTGTCAAAATTGTCAAAATTGTCAAAATTGTCAAAATTGTCAAAATTGTCAAAATTGTCAAAATTGTCAAAATTGTCAAAATTGTCAAAATTGTCAAAATTGTCAAAATTGTCAAAATTGTCAAAATTGTCAAAATTGTCAAAATTGTCAAAATTGTCAAAATTGTCAAAATTGTCAAAATTGTCAAAATTGTCAAAATTGTCAAAATTGTCAAAATTGTCAAAATTGTCAAAATTGTCAAAATTGTCAAAATTGTCAAAATTGTCAAAATTGTCAAAATTGTCAAAATTGTCAAAATTGTCAAAATTGTCAAAATTGTCAAAATTGTCAAAATTGTCAAAATTGTCAAAATTGTCAAAATTGTCAAAATTGTCAAAATTTTCAAAATGGTCAAAATTGTCAAAATTGTCAAAATTGTCAAAATTGTCAAAATTGTCAAAATTGTCAAAATTGTCAAAATTGTCAAAATTGTCAAAATTGTCAAAATTGTCAAAATTGTCAAAATTGTCAAAATTGTCAAAATTGTCAAAATTGTCAAAATTGTCAAAATTGTCAAAATTGTCAAAATTGTCGAAATTGTCAAAATTGTCAAAATTGTCAAAATTGTCAAAATTGTCAAAATTGTCAAAATTGTCAAAATTGTCAAAATTGTCAAAATTGTCAAAATTGTCAAAATTGTCAAAATTGTCAAAATTGTCAAAATTGTCAAAATTGTCAAAATTGTCAAAATTGTCAAAATTGTGAAAAATGACAAAATGTCAAAATTTTCAATATTGACAAAATTTGTCCTTGGGGATTTTTTTTTATTATCTGACAATTTGCGCCGGGGGTCTTCAGATGTTCCCCAAAATTGAAAATTTGGTTCATTTTTGCGACTTAAAAACACATGCATTTTTTCAGATTTCTAACATTTTTATTTTTTGAGTTAGCTTCGGTTAGATTTTTTTGTCAATAAAAAATAACCATTTTTCAAAGCTACATAACTCTGTTATTTTTCAACGGAAATTATAAAATAGCACATCAAAATGCATTGAAATTTTATCAGCTTTCCAAATAAAATAGCTGGAAAAAAATAAATAAAGACCTTCAACATGAAAAGTTGTAAATAAACTTTAAATGGTGTCTAAAAGTACCGGCTGCACCACCGAATATTTAGCAAAAAATACCATTGAATAGCTCAATTTATGATGCAACTTTCATCTGAAGACACCAAAGTGGGCCACCAATTCCTTGAAGAGTTATGAAAGAAATATTGACGATAAATCTCTTTTTTTTGGCGACGAAAACAAACAATGGTCGAACAACTGCACACACATATGAAGTTAGCGCGCACTTCTTACAACATGGAAACAAAAGAACTTACCAAAGCAGGTAAAAAGCACCACTTTTTCGTGCTTTGTAGAGTATTTGCAGCATAACTGACTTAAAATTTTAACCAAAATTCTTAGTATCGTATTGTTATTGTGATATAACAAATAATGGAAATGTTGCTTTTACAACCTGGTCATATGCTATATAACTTATTAACTTTTCGATCAAAGATCATTGTGAAGCATAATCAATGCCAATAGTAGAAGGTTCAGTCCCTGTGTTTGGGATCACAAAAATGTGATTAAAAAATGAAATATAGACGTGCTTTACATAGTTTTTACACAGAGAACAGACGTACAAGCTAGCCCACGAAACTTGTGTAAAAATCCCAACACCCTTTTTGATATTTTGTAAGTTTATATATGATTACGTCTTTTCGAAAACTGGGCACTTTAAAGTTGATTTGTGACTTTTGAACTGCGCAATAGATGGCACTCTGTTTGTAGTCGATTTCTAACGTATTTTTTTGGTGATAACATTTGAAATTTTACACACTTTTTTGACGATTTTTTGTTCGAGCTTGTACGTCTGTTCTCTGTGGTTTTTATATCGGGAGCTAAGCACTGGACACCAAAATTCTTTCCCATTGATCATTAACAAAGAGTGTGGCACAAATGTAGAAATAATCGAAGAGCTCAGTATGGCCAGCCCAGGCTGTAAACAGCATCATTCCCATTATAGGTAATATGACATTGAAAATATGATACTTTAACCGTATTCGTTTTCTCCATTCGACCAGTTTTGAGGTTTACCATACTAGAACGAACATAATTTGTCGTCAGTGTTTTGCTACCTCGATCAAACGAATCTTCAGTGTTCCACCGTCCATTTTAAATCAAATCTGGGGAATTACGGATGCAAAACTGAGCGCATAAACTTCTTAAAATGACAGCAAAATTTGCAAAACTTGTTGTGACCTGGTGCAAAACTGGGTATAAACGAATACGTTATTAGATTTTTGGATATAACATGAAGTCAGTTTAGCTGCAACACTCTACCGCCCCTACTTTCATAACAGTCCCATATGCAAAAAAAGCAAGCGAGAAAATCAGCTTTCCCTGTTTTGGAATACATTCTTAAATTGTGATCACCACTTTTGGGATAAACGAAAATCGTTTCTAGGTTGTCATAATAAATCGTAAGACCTGAAATTTTTGAAATTGGGTTATTGGTAAGGTCGAGAGCACCATTTTTATTCATTATGGGACTGTTAATCGACCATATTTGAAACCTTTTTCAAATCTACTCGCATAACAGTCCCATACAGAATATTTTTTTCTCACTAAGCTACTTTCTAAGACTTAAATTTGATCATTTTTGAACTTCTAAATGCAATTGTCAGAAAAAGAAACATACAAAATATCGTAAATTCCACGTTGTAAGTTGAATCTTTTTACGATTTTTGATTGCATCCCATAGTTTTTCGCTCAGGAAATCATTCCTAAAGAAGTCAGACCTGCCTTCGAAAACTCGTGTGCATCATTCGACATCAAGTGAGTTAAATTTGTTTTAAATGATTCAAAGCAATAAATCAAAGACTATTTCGCCGAAAGAAGCATTGAAAAGTAACCAAATCCGTGGTATTTCACATATGGAACTGTTATTCGGGTATATTTCATATAGGACAGCCACAAATTGATATTTTTTCGAAATTTGTAGAACAAAACCTCCTTTTTTAGTGTTTTATTTTGAATCCCTATGTTGACCTAAAATGACGAAAATTCATATGGGACTGTTATGCGAGTAGGGGCAGTCTACAAAGCACAAAAAAATAGTGTTTTTTACCTGCTTTGAAAAGTTCTTTTGTTTCCATGTTGTTAGAAGTACGCGCTCACTCCATATGTTAGTGCAATTGTTCGACCATTGTTTGTTTTCGATGCAAAAAAAGAGATTTGTTGCCATTATTTCTTTCATAACTCTTCAAGGAGTTAATGGCCCACTTTGGTGTCTTCAGATGAAAGTTGCATCATAAATTGAGCTATTCAATGGTATTTTTTGCTAAATATTCGGTGGTGCAGCCGGTACTTTTAGACACCATTTAAAGTTTATTTACAACTTTTCATGTTGAAGGTCTTTATTTATTTTTTTCCAGCTATTTTATTTGGAAAGCTGATAAAATTTCAATGCATTTTGATGTGCTATTTTATAATTTCCGTTGAAAAATAACAGAGTTATGTAGCTTTGAAAAATGGTTATTTTTTATTGACAAAAAAATCTAACCGAAGCTAACTCAAAAAATAAAAATGTTAGAAATCTGAAAAAATACATGTGTTTTTAAGTCGCAAAAATGAACCAAATTTTCAATTTTGGGGAAAATCTGAAGACCCCCGGCGCAAACCCGTCAGATAATAAAAAAAAATCCCCCCTTCTTAAATTTCACAATTTGGATATTTTGCATAGTTTATCCGATATAGTGATGGTTTTTCCCAAAAATAAAATTTAGTTTTTCAACCATTTTTGTTCCAAAATCGTGAAAAGGTATTTTCATGTTCAAAAGACTTTAAAGATTTTCGAGAAAAATTGCTCCTACATTGATTGTATCGAGTGCAACATTTCCTTGTGGCTTCACGATAGAAGCGGATGGAGGTTCTTCTTTGGCAAAGGAACAAGTTTGGGTTAACTTTGGCTGTATGAAATTGCAAAACTTTCACCGCCATGTTGTATTCCGGAATCCGTGCAACCACCGCCATGCCCTTTTACTTCCTACTGCATCCCTTTTTCGCTCGCGTTTCCAAGAGTAACCAACCCTCGCATTCGGAAAGCTTACTAACGGGAGGAAATGTCCCGGTAACATTGCATGTCGTACACGCATTGCTATCATAAGCACTCAAACACACGCACACAGACAAACAGAAGGTAGTTAGGTAGACAACCGAGTTACGAACAGGACAACTTCCGGAAACGCAAAGACATGATGGCTTTCCTCCTCCAGCTGCAGTTCGCTGTGTTCTCGGGATTGTTTGGGTTTTGAATTGCTCTAGTTTGAAACCACAGCACCAATTGGATTTGATTGTGAAAACTCACTCGGCTGCAGTTTTGCTTTCTGGGGCACTTGAATCTTCCGATTGTATGTTTGTAACTGGAGCTTGTTTTGAAACCCATCAATTAAATTGTTTTTTTTTCCTTCTCTTTCCAATAAATAGCAAATCTGAACAGGAAGAATGTTTTCATTCTCTCATGATTTCCAATTATTGACTCAAATTATCTCATCACAAATTAACTCAATTCCACTCTCAACTTTCAACTCTCAACTCTCAATTCTCAATTCTCAATTCTCAACTCTCAACTCTCAACTCTCAATTCTCAACTCTCAACTCTCAACTCTCAACTCTCAACTCTCAACTCTCAACTCTCAACTCTCAACTCTCAACTCTCAACTCTCAACTCTCAACTCTCAACTCTCAACTCTCAACTCTCAACTCTCAACTCTCAACTCCCAACTCTCAACTCTCAACTCTCAACTCTCAACTCTCAACTCTCAACTTTCAACTCTCAACTCTCAACTCTCAACTCTCAACTCTCAACTCTCAACTCTCAACTCTCAACTCTCAACTCTCAACTCTCAACTCTCAACTCTCAACTCTCAACTCTAAACTCTCAACTCTCAACTCTCAACTCTCAACTCTCAACTCTCAACTCTCAACTCTCAACTCTCAACTCTCAACTCTCAACTCTCAACTCTCAACTCTCAACTCTCAACTCTCAACTCTCAACTCTCAACTCTCAACTCTCAACTCTCAACACTCAACTCTCAACACTCAACTTTCAATTCCCATCTCTCAACTCTCGTTTCTCAATCCTCAACTCTCAACTCTCAACTCTCAACTCTCAACTCTCAACTCTCAACTCTCAACTCTCCTCTCTCAACTCTCAACTCTCAACCCTCAACTCTCAACTCCCAACTATCAACTCTCAACTCCATGCTTGGCATCGCTCCTCAGATTAGCCCGTTCAGAGTAAGAGCGTGTATTTTTTTCGCTGTGCTCTCCCCAAACGGAGAATCTTTAAAAAATGCTCAGTTACCTCCAGAGCGACCAAGCGTCCACCCAAGTGTGGGCAAGAGAAGCAAGCAAACTGATGAAGTGCGTTCTCAGTGCAGATAAATTCGTTCGCACTCGGGCGAAAGAGAAGCTTTACAGAAAACTCGGTTTGTCTTCATCGGTTGCGTCTGGATCGATGTTTCGAAGTGCGTCAGAATTTACAATGCAGAACATAAATCTAACGGAACTAAATTAATAACGCCAAAGGTAGTTAAGATAGAATGCTGGTGTCTTCGACAACATTGCTCTGTATAATATTGCGCATATTTTGATATGAAAAATAAAGTTTAGAGGTCCACCAATAGCGTGATATAAATCATAACTTTCTTGTTAAGCATTTCAGAGCTTAAGTTTTTTCTACAAAGTTATTTATCTCAATAAAATACACAACTTTGTTTAACATGTCAAAGTTCTACAATCTTTACCCAAGGAGATACGGTTAAATTAAAAAAAAATACTTGAAAAATGCTTTACAAAAAGTTATTGTTATTATCGCGCTATTTTTGAATCTCTCGACTTTAAATTTTATATCAAAATATGCGAATTAACAACTATGCCCAAAACATCTATCTGGTCATTCCTGAGCGAGTTCCTCTAGATTGATGTTCTGCACCAGGACCAATGATTAGCTACGAAAGCTTTCTTCGGTCGAAAAATATCAAAAGCGTAGCGGTAAAGAAAGATAAATCCTAAATTTTACGATTTGTGAAAGTTTTCCAGTTTTATTACTAAAATTTGTCCGAGATCCCTGCATAATTTTCACGGTTTGTATAATAGACAAAAATTTTTGGATAATTTTAGTAAATGCTACTTTGCGAATTGCTACTTTTGTAAATTAATGCTACCCACGTACGATATTTAAAGTACATATATCTAAGTATACAGCAATTTGCGGATGCCCGGATATTGTGAAAAAACTACTTGGATTTTGCCCAGTTTTATCCACATTATTTGGAAAATGAAACAACAAGACAACAACAAGAAAATCGAATTCAGTTTAAAATTGTTTGTTGAAAATTGCATTTGTAAAAGTTTGTTTCATAAAAAATCAAACCAAAACTTTCCTTCGTATGCTTTAAACATAAATTTAACACTGCTGATGTGTTGCGACAAAAAAATGAAAGTCGTTTTTCTTCACTAGATAAATGTCTGGATTTTCTTTAGATTTGGATGGATATTGCTCGGTTTTTGGAATGGAAAATTTCAGATTATTTACCCGGTTTTCCCCATGTTTTTAAAATAACTTGCCAGGAAGTGCCCTACTCGGCTATCTACAAAAATAGTTCATACATAAACCTACATTGGACCTCTTCGACTGATGCTCTGTTCCGCTCTGCATAACGGCTTTTCTGAAGAAAACATCCCTGCATTGAAATCTTGCTGGCTTGATACACTGAGCTACTCAGCAGCGTCGCTAGAGCACAATTTTCTAGCCAGCTCCTTCTCTTTTCTTTAGAGCGAGCGACGTCGCTATCGGGCGCACTCGGCAAAAAGATAAGTGAACGTTGATCGGCTGAGCAGTGCACTTGGAAACCGGAATGATAAAAGTGTAATTCGTTCTCTGCTCTGTTCTGTTTGCGAGGTGTTGGACAAGCATGCTCAACTCTGAACTCTCAACTATCAACTCTCAACTCTCAACTCTCAACTCTCAACTCTCAACTTTCAACTCTCAAATCTCAACTCTCAACCTTCAACTCTCAACTTTCAATTCTCAAATCTCAACTCTCAACTCTGAACTCACAACAATCAACTCTCAACTCTACATTCTCAACTCTCAATCCTCAACTCTCATTTCTTAACTCTCAACTCTTAACTCTCCACTCTCAACTCTTACCTCTCATCCCTCAACTCTCAAACCTCAAATCACAACTTCCAACTCTCAACTCTCACCAACTCTCAACTCATCTCGAATAACTGCTTAAACTTCTAAATAAAAGAATGGAAGCTCAGAAACAAAACAAATACAAAATTTCGATTCATTCGTATGGTCAAATCAACGAAATATATAACGTAACCAAATGTTTGACCTACTAATCTAAAAAACATCGACCCGCCAAGTAAGTAAATACTCAAAGCATTTTTCAACCTCACGTCGACGCAGCCAAAGAATTCCCCATTCAACCTGCCCTCTTTTCGTCGCCAAAGCTTGCAATTCACCAGAATGGCACCGCTGCAAATGGTAAATGTTTCCATTAATTAAGTTTTCCAGAGTAGCACTCGTCTAGCCTTGGCAGCTTTCAGCTAGGTCGGATTTCTTTGAGACGGTGGATGATTATTTTCAAAGATATTGCTACCAGCTTTCTTTACTCCTTTTCTTTTGCTATTCACGACTACCACCACTTAGCTTTTCCGGAGCAGTAGCGCTAATGATAGTTGCATTATTTGTTTCCATTACTCATTTTGCACCTTACATCTCCGTTCACGGATTGCGTTCACAGCGATCAAATGGTGATTTGAGGGATCAGGATTTAATAAGAATTAATATTCTCCTCACCAAGGCGCGCTTGCAAAACCACTAAAATTGCGTTTTAACTTTTATTTCGTTACTATCTGGTCATTGAACATGCGTAATGTTGTTGTTATGTTTACCCTGCCACGATATGCCGAGAAAACGTAAACATGAGAAATCAGCTGTTCGTTTGACGAGTGGGGAAATTGAGAACAATAGCGATTGATCATTGATGATTGCTGATGACAGTTGGTGATGTCGTACACGGTACAAATGTACAAACACGGTACGTTGTATACAAATCATCACACTGTAAAGCAAACCTACTCAAACTGTGATTAACAGTAACACTTTAGTGTTGGCAAATAAGGATGAGTAGATTTATCGGATTACTCATTCATAAATGAGTACTTAATCGGATAGAGAATATGATAAGTGGAGAGTGTGACAATAGCAATCGCTTATGAATCGTGTAGTTATGTAATGACTAAACTGACGAAATATTAATAAAGATAACTATATTCCACCACTGAAACCTGCGTTGAATTACTCATTGCAACAGGATTGATATGGCTATGATGGAAAGTCAGATTTTTGCAGATTTTTAAACTAAATTATGGTACAGTACTTATTGATTCACTAAATAACTGCAGCCAAAAAAAAAAGTTGCTAAATTTCAATGCCCATTGTAGCTACTTATGAGCCGAAATTACGCTAGAATTTGCATTTCGCCAAAGATGATATGGTTATGCAAGATCACTACACACAAACATTCAAGCGAAACAAGAAAAACATTTCATGGGATTTTCATCCAATTGTATAGTTTATCCCAGAAACAAGTTAATAAAAAAAAGTTGCCGTCGGTGAGAATCGAACTCACATCTTCATCTTGCCGATCCAACATCTTAACAAGTGTACTATCTGAGCCAAATCGAAAAAAAAGTATTAATTATTATAGCTTTTCGCCACGAAAAATCGCTCAGTGCTGGATTTCTAGAGTTTGGCTGGGAGTTTGCCAGTTTTGTCTATAATGGAAAAGGGAAACTGTTTTTTTGCTAGAGGCCTTTGATGTGCCTCCAAATCAAGTCCAAATTTTCAAAGCTTCCCTTAAAGTATAAATAGAATAGCAAAACAAAATAAAAACAGTTGTTTATACGAACTGTCCTATTTTGATATCTCTGATACACTGTATTAATTTGACTAAGATTAATAAATTTAATTTCAATAAACCTTAAATTGATTTAATGATTCATCGTTTGTTTCGCATGAGAAAAAATCTGCATAAACTTTCCCATAATGCAATACAACAACGCAGTTCCCATGGCATCGCATTCCCGGAGGGCTATATCCTTGAGAAAAACCAGCCAGTGTCCACCAACTCACGTTCTTCGTTTTAACCCTTCTTCGACGATGACGACAGCCGGGAAAAATGACATCGATTAATTTTCATGGTGCCATCCTGTGTGCTTGTTTGTATAAGTTCGTGTGTCTCAATGTTTGTGTCCCATTTCTGTAGCAACACGTCGATATGCACCAGAAGGACAGCTTCTTCCAAGACTGCAAAACACTTGGCGTTAGTGTAATCTTCCTCGGCATGGCAAAAGACAGCGCTCTTATGAACCCCAGCCAGGATCCGAGAAAATGTCCTGAAGCAGTGCCTAGAGATGCTGCCGGATTTTACGTGTCAATTAATGTGCAAGCTGTTTGATATTTTAATGAAGGTGCTTTCGACACCCGGATGGCTTGGCCATTAATTGAACCTGCAATATGAGGATGAAAATTGAAAACACTGGGAATAATTGACATAATGTCAGTAATTGATTTTCAACCAGTTCAATTAACTTACTGAAGTTAAAAACGGAAATAAGTTTTCCAGAAACCATTTATTCATTCCATAAAATTCGAATTAAATCCCATAAATCGCACACCTTTAAAATGAAAACATCAAGCGGAAAACATTTGTTCATTTCATGCTCGGATCGATTTCGAGCCTCTTGGCTACTTCTCAACTTTCGAGGGGCTATTTTCCGCTGCTTGCCAAAACCCAAAAACGGAAAACGACTTTGTTACCTAAGAAACACGGTCGCTCCTCAAGATCTGACGAACGGCCAATTTTTACGTCAGCATTTTCCTTTTTCTGACATTTTTCTTTTCACTCGCCTTGTTTCCCAAGAAATATCTTCATTGGCCCATTCCGGGAAGCCCAAATTCCATCGACCTCACTGTTTCTTTTCCCCTGCTGGTTTCGCAAAGAAGTATAGACATTAATAAAATTAAACTCCGATTAAAAATTCAGCACCAAAGATGGTAATAAATCTTGAAATTGAGGCAACGGCGATGGTGTTCGTGGTTTTGTTAGAAGACGAGAAAATCCTCGACAAATTCCTCCCACATTATTTCGTTCGAAAGTATGCCTGCTTTCCATAGCGAGGCGGAAAATGAAAAAAAAAAAACCAAAATGAGAGGTCGGGGTGGGAATTTTACCATTCATCTTGGAGGCGGTGATTGTCGTAAAAATTGTGCGTTCATTCGATGATTGTGGACTTTTTAGCAACTTTTCGGAAACAAAATTAGCGTGTAATGTGAGGCTGGAGTCACGGTCAGCTTTAAAAGTTTACATTCCGTTTTTTAAAGGAAGATTGACAGCGTTAAGTTTAGTTTTTTTTTGCGATTATACAAAATCAGTGCAGGTGTTCAGCAAAACAAAATTGTTTCAAAACCTGAGTAAAATTTTAATAATAAAACAAAAAACCTTGAAGCTACTTTTAAACATCATAGCTTCTTAAAGCATGTTTACCATTTTTAACAAATAACGACAACATCCGGAATTTCGGATTCCTCTTTACGAATGGTGACAGATTTTAACAGCAATATATTATTCTAGAAAACTGCATTTTTGGTGCTTATGTTGAACCCTCCAAAGCTTTTTGCAAAATATCCGTTTCGGGAAAATTGGACCTGTAGTTCCCCTGGCCGCAAATGTTCACGGATTTTTATGATATAAGATTCATTTTGTAGGTTGGGGTTTTTTGTTTCTTAATATTTGAAAATATAATAAACATATTTTACTAACATTTTTGAAGTTTGTTCCGAATGAAAAAAATCACGAAATTTACTTGAAAAAATTACTTTCACTTTTAGCTATGCTTTACTGTATTTTATTTCTCAATAAATGGATATTTTTGACTAGAGATTTATAGAATAGTGGTATTCGGCCAACGGCCGAATACCGGATATTGACCTTTTCAATTATTCGGCCAAACGATTATTCGTACGAATATTCGGTCGAATATTCTTTTGAGTTTTCAATAGAAATACTTCTATTTCTACTGCTATTTCTAATAGAAATTTTTGATTTTTTACCATCTCAATGTGTCTCATGTTTTCAAGTCGATTATTTCCAACCAGATGTATCAGATCTTTATAAAGTAGAGGACTCGTTGATCTTCAAAATATTGCCATTAGCTTAAAAAAACCTCAGATGACTCGTCTCTTCTAGGACGTTTATCACAAAAGAGATTGGAGTCCAGTAAAATCTGGGACAAAACATGTCTAAACATGCGTTAAGCTAGTTGAATTTTTTTTTTTGTACCGAAATTGATGAATGTCTCATTTTTGCTAGATAAAATCATTTTTTGAAAAACTTGCAAAAAAAGGGAAAATCTGAACAGAAACTGTGCATTATTCTCAAACATACAAGAGGAAAAGAAATAAAATAACTTGAAATTTATTGTATTCATCGAATTACAACAGCAGTGTTCAAACCATACCTAACGAATAGATTTACTCTAAAAAATCGATTGTAACAGAAAATTTAAAAAAAATCAAAGAGCTTTTTGATTTTTTTCAAATTTCTGAACAAAATCGGGTAAAATCCGGAAAATTAAAAAAAAACACAGATGGCCCTCCCGGTCAGATTTAACTTTTCCCATATTCTTTCTTATTGGCAAAACTGAATGGATATATCAAGAAAATTTGGAATAAACGTTAATCAAAGCATTAAGCTATCTACAGTGAAAAATACACGGAAACATTTAAAATGTATAACTGAAATTAGAATTTTTTGGTAATTTTTAAGGTTCTTCAATATTACTTTTCGATATTTAATAAATTATCAAACATCAGTTAAAAAATTTTAGAAGCCTGTTTTTGTATAAATTAAAAAAAATCGGCCTTTTCGGCCTATTCGGCCGAATATCCAGCTCAATTATTCGGTTGGCCGAATATTCGGTTTAACGGTTTTTTGGAGGTATTCGGCGCCGAATATTCGGAACATCTCTATTTTAGACTAAAATTTAAGTTTTTTTTTGTTAATCTGATTGTCATTTCCATAGAGAAAACTTGGTATCTCAAAAATTTCAGTTGGTCAGTATATTGAAATGAAGATAAGAATGATCCATGGGTTTTGGGTCACATTAACTCGAACAGCTTTGGAAGGTTAAATCAATGATTGGAAAATTTTGGCATCCTCAATTCTAATCTTTTTCAGGTTTTATCAACAATTTACCCTATTTACACTATTTTTGAATTTTGAGGTTTTTTTCAAACTTACTTATTGCTAGCGTTCCATATACATTATAAAAACATCAAACGAAAGTTGAAAAAAAAACAGCATTTATCTATAAAAGTGGAGGCAATATACAAACATAAATCATATATTTATTAATTTCTTAAGCGACGAAAACTACACCAATTTAGCGTTATCCGACACCTTATTCAAACCTATCAGAATAATGCAAGAGAGCGTTAAATTTTGCTCTCATAGCTTGCAAATCGTTGCTAGCGACAATATTTGCCAGTATTCTCATTTTCAATATTTCCAATCTGATTTGCGCCATCTGAATCAAATCAAGAAAATCGAGATAATGAATACAAAAATAAAATTCAGGAAAATAAAAAAAAAATGAAAAAAAAAATCAACGAAATCAAGAAAATCTAAAATATTAAGATTAACAAGAAAATCAGGAAAAGTTAGCAAGTTAGGATATCCGGAAAATCAGGAAATTAGGAAAATCAAAAAAATCAAGATGATCAAGAAAATCAAGAAAATCAAGAAAATCAAGAAAATCGAGAAAATCAAGAAAATCAAGAAAATCAAGAAAATCAAGATAATCAAGAAAACCAAGAAAATCAAGAAAATCAAGAAAATCAAGAAAATCAAGAAAATCAAGAAAACAAGAAAATCAAGAAAATCAAGAAAATCAAGAAAATCAAGAAAATCAAGAAAATCAAGAAAATCAAGAAAATCAAGAAAATCAAGAAAATCAAGAAAATCAAGAAAATCAAGAAAATCAAGAAAATCAAGAAAATCAAAAAAATTAAGAAAATCAAGAAAATCAAGAAAATCAAGAAAATCAAGAAAATCAAGAAAATCAAGAAAATCAAGAAAATCAAGAAAATCAAGAAAATCAAGAAAATCAAGAAAATCAAGAAAATCAAGAAAATCAAGAAAATCAAGAAAATCAAGAAAATCAAGAAAATCAAGAAAATCAAGAAAATCAAGAAACTCAAGAAAGTCAAGAAAATCAAGAAAATCAAGAAAATCAAGAAAATCAAGAAAATCAAGAAAATCAAGAAAATCAAGAAAATCAAGAAAATCAAGAAAATCAAGAAAATCAAGAAAATCAAGAAAATCAAGAAAATCAAGAAAATCAATAAAATCAAGAAAATCAATAAAATCAAGAAAATCAAGAAAATCAAGAAAATCAAGAAAATCAAGAAAATCAAGAAAATCAAGAAAATCAAGAAAATCAAGAAAATCAAGAAAATCAAGAAAATCAAGAAAATCAAGAAAATCAAGAAAATCAAGAAAATCAAGAAAATCAAGAAAATCAAGAAAATCAAGAAAATCAAGAAAATCAAGAAAATCAAGAAAATCAAGAAAATCAAAAAAATCAAGAAAATCAAGAAAATCAAGAAAATCAAGAAAATCAAGAAAATCAAGAAAATCAAGAAACTCAAGAAAATCAAGAAAATCAAGAAAATCAAGAAAATCAAGAAAATCAAGAAAATCAAGAAAATCAAGAAAATCAAGAAAATCAAGAAAATCAAGAAAATCAATAAAATCAAGAAAATCAAGAAAATCAAGAAAATCAAGAAAATCAAGAAAATCAAGAAAATCAAGAAAATCAAGAAAATCAAGAAAATCAAGAAAATCAAGAAAATCAAGAAAATCAAGAAAATACAGAAAATCAAGAAAATAAAGAAAATCAAGAGAATCAAGAAAATCAAGAAAATCAAGAAAATCAAGAAAATCGATTAAAATAAAAAAAAAACAAGAAAATCAAGAAAATCAAGAAAGTCAAGAAAATCATGAAAGTCCAGAAATTCAAAAGGATAAAGATAATCATAAAAATAAAGAAACTCTAGAAAATACAAAAAAATCAAGAAAATCAAGAAATTCAAGAAAATCAAGAAAATCAAGAAAATCAAGAAAATTTAAGAAAATCAAGAAAATCAAAAAAAAGCAAAAAAACCAAGAAAATCAGGAAAATCAAGAAAATTTAAGAAAATCAAGAAAATCAAAAAAAGCAAGAAAACCAAGAAAATCAAGAAAATCAAGGAAATCAAGAAAATCAAGAAAATCAATAAAATCAAGAAAATCAAGAAAATCAAGAAAATCAAGAAAATCAAGAAAATCAAGAAAATCAAGAAGATCAAGGAAATCAAGAAAATCAAGAAAGTTAAAAAAACAAGAAAATCAAGAAAGTCTAGAAATTCAAAAGTATAAAGATAATCATCAAAATAATGAAAATCAAGAAAATCCAAAAAATCAAGAAAATCAAGAAAATTCAAGAAAATCAATATAATCAAGAAAAGCAAGAAAATCAAGAAAATCAAGAAAATCAAGAAAATCAAGAAAATCAAGAAAATCAAGAAAATCAAGAAAATCAAAAAATTCTTTTTTGTTTTGCTTTAACATTCATGTGTCATTGTCTGTTTTAATTAAGAAATTACCGAGTCGTATGATTTTCTTGATATAATAAATAAATTCATAAATCTTTATTATTTTTGTTTCCAATAAATATTTTTTATGATATTGATCACCAAAAATGCAAAAAAATTGATCTTGTACACTAGACTGCCCCAAATTTGTATGGAAAATTCAAAACATGTAAAATGTCATGCGTTGCAGGCTTTAATTGATCTTTGACCTAGTTTAAGATCTCATGCCAAATTTGGGCCAGATCCGATCACGGGAAGGGGTCGCTCAACGAGCCTGAAGTTTGTATAGGATTTTGAGACATTATATATATAGAATATAGAAATATAAAAAGAAATTGTTGGAAAAATGTCACAATTTACCACACTTATTCATACATTAACATGAAATTTTTTTAAGTGAAAATTCAAAGGCTCTACAAGGTTAGCCTGGTCAGTTAGTATTCATAAATTTTTTAAAAAATATTTATCTTAGTTTTCAAAGGTTATTTTTAAAATTAATTAGTCTAGATTTTACGCTTCAGCCTTTAAATTATTCATTGTTTTTCAATTTCATGAATTATGAATTTGCATGTTTCATTCGTTTATACTTAGTTTTGGAAGCATAACACAAGTCATTGAGTCTAAAAATAAATCGATACGAAACCTGAAGTGCACTTAAGTATCCCTATCTGGGTGGCCATAAGTAGCCAAAACTTTTGGAACAGCAGCCACCACAAATAGCAGGAAAGTCACCCAATAAAGAAAAAAAAAGTAATTCTGCCAACTTTCGCCAGACGGGTTGTGAAATTAATAGCACACAAATCCGAACCCATTTGGACAGGGACAAGAAACCGCACAAACTGTTTGGCCAAGTCTGTTTGGCCTTCGCCAAAACTTGATCTGCGACGAAAATGGAGGTTAACATCTTTTTCCCGGGCCGTAATTAAAAGTATTTGTCCCCTTATAAAAATGTGAACATACATACCTATAGCTTTACTAACAGCTAAGACTTTTACCACTTACAGGCCGAAAAAACAAAGCAGAAAAAGAGTGTTGAACCTCGCCACGGGAATCATCGTCGGTTTTTACCGGAATAGTCCGGAGCAAAAGTGGAAAAAAAAGTTCAAATCTCCTTGGCAAGAAATTTTCCTTGCTTCGCCTTAGGCCCTCACGTTGTGGTGTGAAGGCAAGTGCTAACCGCAAAATGCTCCCCCATTATGGTATCTATTTTCCTGTACTTCCGATATGCTGGACACAAAAGCTCCCCCGCAACTTCCGGATGGTGGTTGGAAAAAAGAAACAGAAACAACCGAAGAAAACTAGCTGCAAAGACTTTTCTTAAAAATCACCTACGGGTAGCTTGTGAGGATAAAGTGTATTTTTGTTTTCCACTGGTGAAAATGGAATTTTTAGTGTTTTTTCTTCTCTTTTCAAGCCGACCGGCGCTCAGAAAAAGAAATCCTAAGAATGGCAAAAGCTAAAGTTGGCTGGAAAGTGTAGTCAACTTTTTCCCCGGTATTTTCCGGCTAGTGGTCCATGTTGTGTCGTTTAGCAGATGGAATCACTTCAGCCAGACGGCTTTTGTGGGGAAGAAAAAAAGACTGGTGCTAAATATTGGGCTTGCTGTAGGCTTGTTGGTAAACATACATGGGAGTAGTTAATTTCAAACTTTGGCGACTGGGGAAAAAAATCCAAGAACTTATCCAATACACATTGATTTGTTAATATTTTTTTTTTATAAATTTCAAAAATTTAAGTTCAGTCAAAATTCAAACCCAAAATTAGATTTTGAGACAAATGAAAAGTTACTTTGAAAGCTTATTCCAGAAAATCTAAAAATACTCACTAAGCAACAGTTTACTTTCCGACGGCATAATCCGATATGAGAAAAGCCCGTCTGCACTCGACATTTTGACTGCATTTTTGGCTCCAAGTGCCATAATTTGCAACTTTGATTTACAGCTCAGACATTTGAATGGTTTGCAATTGAATGCTGGACCAAAGTAGAGAGAAATGCGGGGGAAGCTAAGAGCCCTGGCAAACTTGTTCTATTAGCAGTAAAATTTGCTGCCACTCAAAACAGAGTAAATCCATTCTCCATCCTCTGGAGCAGTTCAAAAGCATATTAAGCGCAAACCAAACCATCGGTTTTACAGTCCACTTTATGGTCAGCCACCGAATAGAACCGAAATCTCGTAAAGTCTCTGCCCCGCTGGAACCGAAAAACCTCCAACAGTTTATTTTGCACTCGAAAAACAGTGCCACAAGTCAAAGAGAGTGAACTGAGCAAGGGAATGCTGGACATCAAAAAATTGTAATGAAACTTCTCATATTTTGCACAATTTGTAGTAAAGTGTGTCGGTACATACTCGATCCAGGACGGGAGCGGAAAAATTCTTGCACTTCACAATGATGTTGCTTGGAAATTTGATTCCACACAATTTTCCTCGCGGTGATACAAATTGAATAAATTTATGAAAATTTTATTTCTTATTTGCTCCTTTGGTTTAATCTGTTTTAAATGTTTGACACGACGAAGTCGTTTCTATAATCTCAGAATTTACAAGATGTACCTTTTTCAAGTGATCTCATAATTTTTTTAAATTAAGAATTTTTTTATCAAGTTTTTTTAGGGACAATTATTTCCTCATAAAATCCTAAACTGAGCCCTAAGATTAATAACACTTTTATCATAATCGTTAACAGAACAATTCAACTCTCCAAACGGCAAATGTAATTTTTCCAACTTTTTTATCGAATGACGCACACCGTAGCTCCCGTCAGTTGATAGCACTTCAAACTTTTTTCCAATCGTTTACTTGCTGGAGAGTTTGCCCTCTCCGAGGATAGGGTTATTTCAATTTTCATTCTACAATGGAAAGCATTTTTATTAATTTGCTCCGGTGCTGCTGGGTTTTCGTGCTCACACCCACACAGGAATTTTTTTTATCATGGACATATTTCTCGGGAACACGAGTTTTTACTGCATTTCGTTTCTGTCCGGTCAATAGTCTTAAAAATAAAGTTCTCGCTGAAATTTATTTTTCTTTTGTCTATTTTTTTTTTTCAACAGCTGCGGTCGTAGGTATGTTTTATCTTATTTTGATGATAAAATTCATTTCAAAGTATTGTAGACAAAATTTCACAAACCTGACATTGTTTAAGATGATTATATTTTGGTGGCATATGACCCTCCGGTACGATCTTTGGGCAGCTCTCATTAGTAAATTTCTTAAAACATGTATCAAGTTTCAGAGCTTATCTAGTCATATTGAAAATTATACAGGCGCTATTGAAGTTCAATTGTTGATCATTCAATGTAAAAGATAGAATATTTTTAACTCTGTTCTGCATAAGAGCCCAAACAGATAAAGGGTGATACGGTCAAAATTTGGTCAATATCAACTTGACGTATTTTTTTCAATTTTGCATTTAAAAAACCTGAACACCCCTCAATTAGAAGGTGTGTGTGTGTGTGTGTGTGTAGAATGTTGCTCCTATTTCGATTTTGGAATTCACTCTTCAGTTGTCAAAATGCCGTCCAAGGAAGAAGAGCAGCGTATCAAAATTTTGCTCGCGCATCGCCAAAATCCGAACTACTCGCACGCAAAGCTGGCAAAATCGCTAAAAGTTGCCAAATCAACCGTTACAAATGTAATTAAAGTGTTTGGGGAACGTTTGTCGACAGCCAGGAAGTCTGGATCGGGGGGAAATCGACAACCGGAAGCCGCTGAGACGACAAAGAGAGTTGCCGGTAGTTTCATGCGAAACCCTAACATCTCTCTCCGAGATGCCGCAAATAAGCTGGGCCAAAAAACGAGCCGGGCTATCGACTTATAAGAAGGTAGTGACTCCAAATCGCGATGATGAACAAAATACGACGGCCAAAGCGCGATCCCGGAGGCTGTACACGACGATGTTGACGAAGTTTGACTGCTTGGTAATGGACGACGAAACCTACGTCAAAGCAGACTACAAGCAGCTTCCGGGACAGGAGTTTTATACGGCAAAAGGAAGGGGAAAGGTAGCAGATATGAAACTGTCAAAGTTCGCGAGAAATATCTAGTTTGGCAAGCCATCTGTACCTGTGGCTTGAAAAGCAGCATTTTCATAGCTGAAAAGCAGCTTTTTAATTGCTTCAGGGACTGTCAACCAAGAAATTTACGTAAAAGAGTTTTTGAATAAACGGCTTCTGCCTTTCCAGTTTAATCCAATCGTAAATGACGATTTAGCATATTCTCAACTTTTTGGAGACATATTTACGAATTGACTAAACTGCTATCCGATTCAACTTTTTTTGGGCGAAGCTTGTCGTAAATGAATGATAGATAATCACTAAAAACCAACTTGTTTTTGATGATCATTGAAAATGTATTAATATTCGATTTGGATTATCATTTCTATTACATTATCATGTTAGCTGGGTGCCCAATATTTCTCGATGGGACGAAAATCCGGACAGTTTGGTGGATTGATACTTTTTTCAACAAAATCGATCTTGTTCTCCTCATACCACTTAACGACATCCCAGCTGTAGTGGCAGCTTGCCAGGTCCGGCCAGAACTTCACCGGACCTTTGTGGGACCAAGTGAATGGCAAAACCCTCTTCTGGAGACAATCTTCTTTGTAAACATTTCCATTCATTATGTCTCCAGTGATGAAAATCTTAGTCTTCTTTCCAAAACTACAGATCCCTTGCCAAATCATCAACTTACGAGCAAATTTATCTGCGAAAACAAACTTGAATCTACCCGAGCATCCCCTTTACGCTTCGCAAAGTAAAATTTGTTATCGGGTATTTGTCCAAAACCCATTTTGACGTAAGTTTCGTCGCCCATGAAAATGCATTCGTTGTACTTGGTCAAAACTTTCTCGTACAACTTCCTTGCCTTGGTTTTGGCAACCAGGTTTTGTTTCAGCGTCCTGTTGAGGTGTTTGCTTGCATGATACGACCGCAAGCCTTCTCGCAAACAAATTCGTCGAGCTGTACTGTGGTTCGTCTTGAACTTTTTCGCCAAATCACGCAAGGAGATTCCACGATTACAGTGAACTGATCGAATTACCTTTTTTCGCAGCTTCCGGTCATATGTTCCACTTTTACGCCTGGTTTGTTTTGCTCGATAAACCGTAAGGGTCTCCCGGTAACGTTGCCGCACCGAATTTACAGTTGATTTTGGATATTTCAGGGATTTCGCGATCTTTACCCCTGACCACGTCGGTTTCTCTACGTGAGTGTGCAGAATTTTCTCTCGCCTTTCGCGTTCCATCGTCGATAACTATTGACTGACTGCTTCAATCTTGATGAAATTTTCACCACTAAGTAAACACACCATCCGAATTAAAACACTGTCAATAGATTCGCGATGTGACAACTAGGGGCGCTGCAGTAAATGAAAAGATGCGGCCAGATTCTACGTGAAACAGACTTTAATGATAAACAGTTCCTCCCCCTTCTGAAGATGCGTATGAAGTGGAAGAACAACCCCAAGAGGGCTATGTGACCAGAACAAAAAAAAGTTCGCAAGACAGTAACGTCAGGATAAACAATTACAGGCACAGTTAACGTCTCTCCATTTCACTGTCCAAAGTGCAGAGCAACAGGTTATGGGCCTGTTGTGGAAAAGAGATCGCTTGTGGAAGAGCATCCAGTCAGGAAGCCGGATTGTGGATTGCTAGGTGAAGCCTAGAAAGATCAGCGAACCAGGAACGAGAGCAATTGGTGAGACATCGAGTCAAAAGGAGAGCTTTGAGCCGAAACTGAACAAGGTCGTTGAACCGGAGCCACAAGAAAGCTGTCGAAATGGTGCCATGAGAGAACGTTGAACCGAATACCATGGATGGTCTGCTTAGGTTGGACATTCGAGCTGAGAACCACGAAAGATTAATCAGCCAGTGTTTTGGAAGATCTTTGGACAGAAAAGGCAAGTCGAGGTCGTCGAACTGGAACCACCGAGAGGCGTCACGCCTTAGGAAAAGCGTCGAAGCGAAGAGAAAGCTCCAAGCTGCAGGAAAGGCGTCAAGACTGTAGTCTTGGAATATCGTTGGGCTGAATCCATGGGGAGGTCGTCAGACAGAAGTCATCAGGTGGTCGTCGAGCCAGATATAGATCAGAAGTCATCGGCTCTTCCACGTAGTTCCACCTCCCCGTGGTGCAGAGTGGAAACGTGTATGCAAATCCAGCGTATTGCAGATGTACGGCCAAGAGAACTACACCAAACCCACTAGAAGTGGTGCACCCGGGTACTTAGGTACCCGTACTTGGGTGTGGGCGTGGTGGTCCAACACGCTTTCGGGGGGTCATGGCCCTGATATGCAGACGTGACCGGAGGGAGAGCGATCGCCAACTCGTTTTGCGCTTCGGTGGGTATAGACCCGACTCGCAAAACGAGTAGATGCGCAAAGTGGCAAAGTGGTGGCCAATGGTGGGCCGATCACTTGGGACGTGTTTACACGTCAGTGTCTGTGAGGCACAGTTTGCCGGAGGTGTCAGGGTTCGACACGCGTTTCGGGAATCTATGCGCCTGACCCGCGAGTGTGACCTGATGAGGGCGGTCTATAGCTCGATCTGCACTTCGGGTGGTCATGCGCCCGACTTGAAGATCGAGTAGTTGCGCTGAGTGGTGACTTAAATCAACACTACTTGAGAGTTCGGAGGAGTCTGAGTCCTACACGTGACGTAGGAGGCTTACCTCCCCTACCCGCGTGTTTGAACAGAGAAAATGTCGTCGACAACTCGCTTTGTGTTTCTGGACTTCCTGGACTGGATTCACAAAGTTAGTAGTTGCGCTGCGTGGGGACCTCATTCACACGATGAGATGTCAGGTCCTAACTCGTCAGAGGAGGGGTCGTGCATCGAGTTGTGTTAGAATGAGGTATGCTGATGGAGGATTCGGAAACGAGTATTGCCTTGGAGCGCACTAGTGCGAATTGACCTCCCACTATTGAAGCAAAGTGTGTCAAACAGTTCGAGGTGGGAACAAAGGTCAGTGGCCCCAGGTGGACTTTATGGCGTAGGGGGTACAGTGTTCCTTAGCATTGTATCATGAGTCGTCCAATTGTACCCATGGACCCAGAGTAGCAAACTGGGGGGACGCGGTGGCTCGTCGCGCCTTGAAATGCAATCCGTAAATTGGATTTACCACCTGGGTTAACTACTAATAAAAAAAGATCAGAAGTCATCGAGCCGCAGGTAGTAAGCTAGATCAGTCGGACCAAGAAGTCGCACCAAGTCAAGGGTTGTCGAGCCAAACAAGAGTGTCGATCCAAATGAAGATTGTCGAATTCATCTAACCGGAGCTACTGGGAGGTCATCGGACAGCTGCCACGAAAGGTCTTTGGTCCGGAATTTACGAGAAGGTCTTCGGATCTGAGTCATGATAGGACATCGAGGCAGCACCAGGAAAGGTTATCAGAACAGATTCCAGTGGAGGTCGCCACACTGATGCAATCGAAAGTTGTCGAGCTACAGCAAGAAGAGTGTGAAGCTCAGAAGCTAACTGGAAGGTCGTCGACGTCAGAATCAGGTAAATGTCGTTGAACCTGGGATCGTGGAAGATCGTCAAAAGCCCATTGGAATGTGGTCCGGCCTGTAAGCCAATAAAAGGTCTTACATTTGTAAAGAACCATAGGAGGTCAACGATTTAGACCAGAAGATCTTCGATCCGGAAGCCAGATAGAAAGTTGTAAAATCGTAACAGGAACAATGGCGTCAAGGCAAAGAATGATTGTCGACGAGGGAAGCTAAGGAAAGCCTCCCGTCCTACGAATTTGAACGATCGTCGTCAAAAAGAAGGCGATCAATACAATCCTATGCGTGTGTTGAAGAGGAGCAAACCCGACTTCAGTATCGCGAATTTACTTTTCATCTGAATCATAATTCTGAATCTCAAGTCTGCCTCTCACAAGATTCGACCAATGACTCATAATCAATCAATTTTTTTCCTGAGAGAAATATCGATCAAATGCTTTTAAATAGAAAATAATTCAAATGTCATCTCAAAATTGCTTATCAAACTATTGACTGTGAAAACTGTTTATATTTGTTAATGTTCCAAACAACTTTGTAATCATCTGTTTAAAAAAGTTCCAAAAATATTCCTTCACACAATTTATTGGGTTAAAGATTGAAATAAGAGTCGCAATCGCAATGTAGATGGAAATATTAGATACGGAAATATTAAATAAGTGCTTGATCTTTTTATACAAAAGCAATCATTAATTTGAAATAACAGTTTTGGGAGATCCGGTGTCAATCAATATTTAACTTAAAGTACCTTTGAGAAAATCGTTTAAAACAATGCCCTTCATCGCGTTGGCCAATGTTTGTGAAAACACATCAAAAACCATCAATCAATTGAACACCAATGAACCGAGAGGGCACGCCATTTGATAAGGGATTTTTTTTTTCGTTCAAACCACTTCGCTAACCTTAATGAAAACCCATTGAAATTAATCAAAGTGGCATTCCTTTTGAAGTGACCCACATTTGCGTGAGCGGCCTGCCTCCCTCTTTTCCATCCCCTACAGCTCCAATTATGCCATTTCGAATATGCAATCTTGCGATAAATTAATATGTTGGTAAGTACCCGAACAACCAGAACAAGTTTATTCAGGTGGTTAGTAGGTATGCATCTTTACCGGGTCTTATGGAAATTGAACCATAAACATCAACGCTAGTAATACTTTCCGGTGTTGTGGAATGAGGATTTTTTTCACTTTCTCCCGGTACGGTCAATTGGCAAACGGAAAAAAGACCAGGCGCTCGCGTGTTTGAATTAATTTTCACAGGATAATTATTACGTCCCCGGGCACCGTTTCGCCATTTGTGAGCGGATGAAAGCGGATGAAAAATAAAGTAAAGCCATAGCTTGGAAAATTAATGACCACGCTAAATAAAAGCGAATGAATTGTGTGATTTGAATGCAGAATGAGCCCTAGAAGAAAAACGTGAAACACACACAAAAAAAAAAAAATAGAAACTTACCACTCGTTTACACTGTTTTACGATAGCAGCTCGCGATACCAACGGCTCTGATTGATTTGAATCCGGCACGCGGTTCTTGTTGGTTCGTTATGACCGGTGATTATCTGAAACGAGAAAATGAAGTGGAAAATTAAATTTTGGCGGACGGTTTGATGAAATCCAATCGTAGAACAATTGGATTCCACTCATTTTGTCAATTCCAAGTAATGAATGGAAACAGAAGCAATTTGTTAGAGAGCTTTCCAATCATTAGTTTTCTTTTCGATTTACATTATGAAATTCGGTTCCTGTCTTCACATTTTGATAACCTAGGGAAATATTGCAAGACGGGTCCGAATTTTGTGCTCAGTAATGCTCATTGTCACCATAAATTATAACAATAATTCACTGAGACACTTAATCAAACTGATAATCGATATTCTGATTAAAACCAGATGTACATTTTTCTCAAACAAAACACTTAAGTAAGTTTATTCGGGTGAAGCACTTCCAACCTAAATTAAATCCCAATGGATGTACGATTCCATTACAAATTTACCCATTTTATCCTGCGCTTGATACGAAAAGAGGTCGAGTTGTGCAAGTTTGAAAACAATACATGAAGTAAAAGTTTGAGTGCAAGGCAGGAGTCAATGTAACTTGCATACAAGTATCTAAGTCCAGAGTAAACATTGCTTGAAAGCTAGTGTGCAAGGCTCAAATTTTTGTCATTGTACTGGTCAATATCCTATCTGATAGAATTATAATCTTGATATATTGCTATCAAATGGTGATATAAATTAATTTTTTTTTGCATGAACTTTTTGTTATAATTGTCGATATATTAACATCCTATGAGTACTAAATTATATCTCATTTTGATATGAAAAAAAATGAATATCATAATATCTTATATTGGTGAAAGCCTACCAGATTGCCCGGTTTTATCCGAACCTGCCCGGAATTATTATTTAAAATTAAGTAAAAGTTAGACCCAGCCCAGTTGCCCGGATTGGCTTTAAAAATGCCTAGATTTTACCCGGATTTGTTAAGTTTATTTGCATAAACGAACAAAATACTTTTATCAAGTAACTATAATTTTTTATTTTGTCGACTAAAAACGAAGATTTTAAAAAAAGTTTTGTCATGAAAATTGTCAACATGAAAATTTTATAGAAGCACGGAATACAATTAAAATTCCACTAACGATTTTTTATGAAACTATCATGTGTCAAACGTTTTTCCTCTTAGTTTTTATTCCATAATTTCAGTGTTTTTGCACAAATTTGCCTGGATAAGGCTCGGGTTTTGGTTAAAAGTTTTGAAAACAAGTGCCCGGTTTTTTTCCAGGTTTTATTTTCAAAAAGTCCGGATTTTCTCGGCGCGGACACGTGCGGGAAAATTTATGGCAACCTTATTTAACCCACATTGACCCTGGATATAAGGTGACAAAACTCACAGAGTTCCTAGGTAACTCGACAATAAGGGCGATAATTTTTTATTTTGACTTTTAAACGCATAAAACTTATTTTCAATAAGTTTCAAATTATTCGATGATAATTGACGAAAAGTTATATTTTAAAGTAAACATGATTTTTTTTTATTAAAATCAATTCCTATTGTAGGTGTTTCGGATCAATTTCATCAATTCCCTGCTCTTAAATATTAAGGTTTATAATTGTTTATAGCTGAAAATAAACCGGAGCCAGTTATCAAAACCAAGATTGTAAACTTACAGATTTTAATGATTATGTTGACAATTTGAAAATTATTTTCTTATCTTACAGTTAATAATTAAGAATCATGACACTGACTCATGAAATTATTATGACATTGAAATTTTAGTTGAATGTTTCTTCTGTTCATTCAAAGCTGAAATGATTGTTCTAAAAATGATTTCAGCGAAAATCACTGATTTTTTGGGCCATATCACTGTTTTCCAGTATTGCATGCCTGAAGATATAGATGATGACATCCTCCTCAAAAACTAGGAAACCGGGTCTTCCGAAGACTCTTCAGCAAATGGTCTGATATAAATTGCATTACTAAACATGACATTGGTATAAAAACTAACGATCGAGATAATTCAATGATTTAGATTCAAATTTTCAAAAAAAAAACTATCTACTGTCAAACGCACAATGGTATGCAAACTTGTTATAAATTAATTTAGCCTAATAACAATAGCTCTCAAGGCGTTATATGGGTTTTTGTTAAAACGAAAAAAAACTTTTAGATGTTCGTTTACAGTTTCATTTTGATGAATTGTTATAAGAGTATAATTTTCAAATCCTAAAAAATGGATAAATCATCCTTCGGGATGAAAATCCCGAGGGAAAAAATCCTAACTGGAAAATGTTGTTTGAAAACTTATTTGAGGTTCAGAAAAATGTACTTCGAAAGTTCATTGAACTCTTGAAAAGCGTAAGTCAAGATTCAGAACTAAATTTATAGATATTTTTTTTCAAAGGATAAAATTACAAGAAACGCTTTATGTAACTACGTCGAGTAACTATTCTTTTTCACATATTTCGCAAACCCTGATTTTTTTTCATTTTGCAAAGATCAAATATGCCTTGCTATAAATCATATTCCGGTTTAATTCAATTGAAAACAATTTTATTTTTATGAATAGGTTTATAATCAAAAGTCCCTCGATGGGGGGTTTTTTTTTCTTATTTAGCCAGGAATAATTATAACACCAAAAATGAAAAGTGAAACAGAAAATTGATTTCTTAAAACATTTTTCTTCTTATGACCATCACATAAACCCGATAAATCAATAAATTTGAGTAATGCAATTTAAAATAAATCAGAAGCAAGGTTCAGTTCAATACAATGGTTTCTTTCGGTAAGTAATTGAAAAATTATTCAAAACGATGTTCCTTATTCTGAGTTCGTTATTTGCTAGAGAATAAATTTTAGGCAGTGGGTGGGGGTGGGGGGGGTTGCAGGAGGCAAAGTTTCAATAAAAAAAAAAACACCCGAAATATTTTTTCATAATCGCAGCATATCAGCAGATTCGAAGTCGGAAAAAAAACCAATTATTTTGATCAAATTTGCTCTTTACTTAAGAAAAATCAAAAACATTACCAATTTTATCATATTTTTCCAATTCATAGAAAATTTTCCAAAAATTATATTGACATTTAAAATTGAAATTTGAAAAAAAAACCTCCATAATTTTGAAATTCTGTAAAATCTGTGAATTTTTCTAATATTCAGTGTTCTGTGTCACAGGTTCTGTGATGAAAATTTTCTAAAAAATTCTTTGAAAGTATAGATTTTTCTGTGATTTCGACAACCATGGACCATGCCTTAACAAACTGAGGAATTCAAATTTACATAAGTAGCAATTCAAGCTTGACCGAATAATATTTCTGTGCAATTGATTCTGCATTCTTTAAACAATGGAAGCACTGTAAGATTCTCATTCCGGATAAGTCGGAGATTTGAATAAAGACAAGTTTTCAAACTTTCAAAGCGATGTGTCTAGAAAAAAATACTGATATAGAAAGAACGAAGGTTTGCTAATACCTGAGTGCGCAAATAAATTCGGTATGAAAATTAGAACTCTCATTTTTCAATCATGATTCGAGATCTAAATGAAGTAAAATGTTTTAAAATTTTTGTGTAATTATAAATTAAGAATTTCTGATTTGCGATTCAGAATTTCTTAAGCCATGCCAATTTAAGCGATTTCTTCTTAAAAATTCGATTGCCTAATTTAAAACCCAGGAAAAAATCTATCACAGTAAAAACATTTGAAAAAAAAATGTCCGAAGCAAATCAACTTTATACAATATTGTTTCAGGATTTCGAAACAGTAGATGTCATGTGCAGAATTTATTTCAATGTCTTATAAAGTGGGTTGAATTTAAAACAAGGATTCTAGCGATTTTTCGATTTAAAATACCAAAGTTTTACTCGTTTTATTCGGTTAAAAATCTTGATTTTCACGGTTTTTATTAAACTGGTTTATTGATATAAAATCATGTTGAATGATGAAAATTCAAAGTTAAACCCAAAAATACTAACAATAGTTTCCCAAAACTTGTTAACCTGAACGAAATCATGACAAATACTTTGACGTCTTTTAACACACAGACTTTTTCCATCAAATTGCCAAGTTTTCATACGGAGTGAATCCAACGTATAGAAGCATATAACAATTAGTATATCTACATTATTTCGCTCCATAATTTGAACAATTTTACTAAAATAAGTCTAGTTAACTTTATCTTGTAGTTTTAATGGCTCTTTTTAAAGACTGTACAAATTTCAGTTTTACTAAAATTTGAAGTGATATTTTTGTAAAAAAACCAAAGACAAGTTTAAGAAAACAAAATTGTTTATACAAATAATGTATTACTTAAATCATTGGAACTTAGGATTCGTGAAAATATAGAAAACATGGCTGCAATTTAAACGCTTGAATGTAAGATATTTTTTTGACGCAAGCTTGTTTTCGTCACTTTTTTTACATGAGACATATTTTCTAGCTTAGAAAACTTTAAGACAAACTTAAAATAAGGAAAAATTCAAAGTCAAAGTTAAAATTAGAAAAATTCGAAACCTTGAAAACTTGAAATCTTGATCTGATTGTTGGAAACCAGATAAACATTAGGGACCGTGAAGAAATCTATACCGAGAAACACCAAATTTCGACACTCTTTATACTCGAACCACTGGACCAGATTATACTTACTCAGTAGCATAAAGTTACCAAACATGTTGTCGATAATGATTTCTTAAAAAATTTTATAGAATTTGAGTTATGCTTGTAAAAAAATCGCTTTTGCGGAGAGCGAAAAGTGAGATATCCCGTATTTGATCCGCAATGAGTAAAAAAGGCCGAAAACCAAACTCAAATCAAACTAAAATAAGTGATTATGAGGTAAATCTATATCGAGACTGTCGAATCGTACTCTTACATTTGTAAATTAATTTTAAAATATTTTTGGAATCCGTGTAATCTTTTCAAAAAATGGCAATTTTCCTGATGATGTGCCGAAATTCTCGACTTTTTCCAGGTTTTTCAGGTTTTAGCGGTTTGCTAGCAAACCTGTAAACATGATCATATTCGTTTTATTTTTATAATTTCAATAAAATAAACTTGAAACATTTGCTTAAGAAAGTTTTAAGTTTTTATGACATATTTTGTAAAAATTTTAAATCATTCAAAGTTTAAAGTGAACTTCTTCTACGATAAGTTCGCATAAAGCCCATATCAAGGTTCTGAAACATCCTGAATTTAAAAAAATCACAGATCTTCAAATCCCAAGAAAAAAAAGATTTATTTTGGCTAAGTGTTTTTACTAAAATTTAACTATGTGATTTAAGATTGAAAAATAGAATTCTTTTAACTGAAACTTTTAACGTAAACTTTTTCAAATCTTAGATAATGTATAACGTAAGGGAGAATAGGGTATCGTGAGCTATAGGGAAACGTGAACTATCATTAATACCTCGGCTGAGTGTTGAGATAAACGATCTCAATCTAACTGCTATCGTTGTTACTATTCATGGGCAAATATTCTCATATTTGGTTAACTTGGGTACGCATCAAAATCAGAACTTAAATAACTTAACAAAAATTATGGAAAAAATGATCTATTACAAGATTCGGAACTCTAGCGAAAATCGACGGACAAAATCAAAAAGTGCCACCATCAAATGCTGCGGCAGAAATGCAACTCTTTAGTAAAACACGCTAAGGAAAAAACCAATTTATATTACACGGTGGGAAATAACTACCAGTTCGAGGATTCATTTGCACGACAAACGCACTGAGAACTTTCTCTACGTGGTCTCTACGTAGAGTCTTCAATCGCTATTCAAAGCTTTTTTTCTTAGGGGCTGTTCAGATACCAGTTGGAAAGAAAAATGAGATTTTAGACCCCCTCTGTAGACAAGCGTGGAAATTTGGCAAACCCCGTCCCCGGAAGTGCACGTGGACAGATTTGGATTTTTTTTTTATTCAAATCTAATTTGAGAGATAGAAAACACTACTTTTTGCTTTTTTGTTATTGAAATGGCTGATTTGGAAAAAAAATTAATTAAATAAAATTTCTAAATTATCAAATTTATCACATGCTTTCAAATGGCTACTACCCAAGAAAACAGAATTCCCTTAAAAAGGTTCCAAAGAAAGTTAATCAGCTCTTGTTTGTGTCTGGAGAGAATGCTAATCAGCCCAAAATTTAAGTTCTTAAAGTTTCTTTCAAGTTCGTTTAGATGGCTGTAGAGAACGCTATTCAGCTTCCAAGAGAATGTCAAGAAACTTCTACGCGCCAAAAAAAAAATCCGATTGATTGATTGCTCCGAAAACCTGATGTCAGATTGCTAGGTTGCCGGTTTATCATGGTCTATCTCATTGGTTTTAATTATATTGTTTTGATTAGAAGAGCTGGCTTAACGCCTAGAGAATTGAACCGCTGCTCTCTAGGTTGCAATGAAACTCACCAGCCTCTCGACCAATCCAGCAATAGTTCATTGCCGCTGTAATAATTAGTATTTAAACTTAATGTCATTTGAGATGATTGAATTGGTTGGTCAATAGATTGCATCTTATTTCGTTTCAAAGACACCCAGTACACCATATAAATAATTGAACAAAAATTTCTGATCATTAAAAAATTTATTCGAATATCTCAACATTTATAAGAAAAATTCGAAAAAATCTTGAATTCTATTTGTAAATATCAGTACAGATATAAACAAAACAAATACCATGACAAGAAATTGACAGATATTTTTGACATGTCGCTTGGAATTCCCATATAGGTTCTGTAAAACACCTTGAAGTATCTTAATGGTGCGTTTTAGAATGTTTCGCGACCGTTATCGACCTTCTTTAAAGAAGTTCCAATAAAAGCGCTTAGAAGTTCCGTTATCGATAGTTTAACCTTTCAAAGGGCGATGGAAGTTCCTGAGTAACTTTTACGAGACAAAAGTCACATGAAGTTCCCGTAAAACATTTTTTCAGCCTAATGTGAACTTCGGAGTTCCATCTTTAAGTAAAAACGCGACTTTTGGTTGCTTGGGTAGTTCTCTGTGCTACTAGTTGTTTAAACTTAAACTGGAAAGCTTTGCAAATTTAAGATTTTGATTTAAACATTTTAGTAAAACTAGATAAAATTTATCAGCATTTGAATGAATTATTAAATTATTAATTATTATTTATCATAAATCAGAATCCCAATTAAAAAAAAATACTTTGCCACGTCATCAAAACCCTTAATCGCAATATCCTCAGCACTGTTCCGTGGAATTTGGAATCAATGATCATGCTCAACGAGATATGCAATACAAATTAGTTATCTGTTTTAATTGAAGATTATTTTTTTTATTGAGGAATCTGAATGCGCAAAAACGATTGTGGTTCTCAATTAAATTGAGTCAGTGGCATAAGCTTTTCTTCAAAAATTGGTGAAAGTAGGTCAGAGTGTATTTTGCAAATGTATTCCAAAATTGAACAAAAGCATATAAGAGTGCATTTTAAACCTCCCGGAACGAGGGGTATAAGAGAAAAATTCAATTATCGAGAAATGTTGACCTTTTCTGTCAGTAGGTGGTGTTAAGGTTTGTTAAAAGATTGTCCGTTGGCATTTATATGCAAAATTTCAAGAGCTAGGTATCTTTGAATATATTATTTTTGCTTATGGTCTTAGATTTGTCTAGCTTTTTCACGTGTAAAAGGATTTTTTAATGAAACAGCAATAGTGGGTAATCATTGGCCACATAATGTGAAATTTTCAAATTTGTATTCTTTACTTTGTTTAATTTCCGACTTTATTGATTGAAAAATCGCATTTTAAACAATCATAATAAATCACATAATCCCATTCAAATCAATCTCAATGAAGCCGTTACCCGTCATAATGCCAAATTTATAACCTTTCATTGCTTTTATAAACATCTAACGCGACGCTTCATCTGCCTCTCTAAGTGGAAAATATTTGATTGCATACATCAGCGTGCTATCAAACCATGTAACATAATAGTAACCCAACCAGCCCATCCACCCACACAAACATTCAACCAGAGCTCAAAGGGGGTTTGTTTACCAAAATCACAGCTCCTTCAATCTGTGTACCCTGAATGCTCCTGCCGCCGAGGGAAAATTCCCTTCATAATACGGGAAAGCAGATCAAAACCGATTTATCTTTCGCTCCTCTGATGGGAGCAGCCGAATCCACCCAAATTCAGAAAACAAAACAACAAGCAAGCAAGAATCGTACTGAAGGCAGCGTCGATTTGATTGCATTATGTCACCCAAAAGATTGGCATAAAGAAAAATGGAATGGCTCCCGGCGTGGAGCAAGAATTGTCCTTCTCCTGTCTCCGAGCTCATGCATCAGCCATTTTTATTGGATTTTTCGGAATGCTGCTGTTATTTATTGTAGGGTAGTTATATGTCGACATGCTTTATATCCGTTTTTCCTGGAAAAGAGGTATCCCGCGTATTGATATCTTCAATGGGTTCTCAATTGCTGGAAAATTAACTGTTGATATGATTCATTATTGAAGCTTTGATCGGTGAATTCTTACATGGATAGATTATTTCCAAACTACTGTTGAATCATAATTTTCGTCAGACTATAAAAGGTTCATGAACTGGTAATTTAAAAACATTGAGTCGGCTGGTGTTCTTTCTCCAGTAACATGGAGCTCGAGAAAGCCACGCGAACAGTTGGAAATAGGATGAACTATTTTTGACGGTCGCCGTGAAAGGTTCTTTTCACCGAACAAAGCACCCAATTGATTTCAAAGAGTTTTTTTTTCTCGATTGACGCATCGCAACAAAAGATTATCAGAATTTTTATTCCAAAAAACAGTTTGGATATTGTTCTAAAAACATATTTTTCATTTGAATTACTGATTATTATGGTTTCATTTGATCACAGTTTCCTCTCCAGTTTATATGTCCGCATCTCAAAAGATGATCACGTTCCCAAACTGTCATGCTTTGAAATAAACAACTCCAGCTGAAATAATTCGATTCAAAAGTCCATTTTCATTCATCTCAGCGCATAAACTACTTAGAGGTATTATTAAATTTTCCTCATCAGTGGTTATCTCGTTTCTACATCAATCAACCCGATGGTGACTTTCTTCCAAAAAGGGCCGGGTACACTGTGTCAAAACAGGCCTCAATCGAGAGAAACAGAGTCAAACTTTTCAAAAACCGATCTAATTAAGAAACCGGAAAACGTGCCCAGGATTGGCAATTGACATTTTTGGCCTTTTTGCTTAAACTGATGAGCAAAACAACAGCTTCGATATTAGAGTGGAAGGAAAAAATCTTCAAGCGAAAATCCTAACCTCAAACCATCCGCCCGATTTTGGAGTCACCCCCTATAATAAGCAACACTCGATACCGGAAAGCTGTCGACACGCTTCCGTTCGAGTCTTTGGCCTAATCTAATAAGCTTAGGGGAAAGGTTTCCTAAATGGGCCTATCGGGTTAAATGACCCTACGACTGTTTGATGAAATGGCTAACTAGACAGCTTATCTGACCAATGCATTTTGAGGGTGATAAACTTAGAACATAAGGCAAGAAAGAATTTTATGAATTTGCAAACTCAAAAAAAAATTAAAAATCATACAAGGTTTTGATACATTTTTATGTAATATTTTGACTTTTAAAAATTATACGTAATGAAGCTTAAAACAAAAACTAGGATGGTTTTTGTTTCTCACTCAAATGAAATTTAGAAATTAAACATATTTCAGCCTTTGTGGAGGTTTAATAATGATTATATAGTGGAATAATAGAGTGTTTTTGTATGCCCCCATCATGTTTGTAAAATGCCTCCATCCTAAAATAACAGGTTAAATAGAATAAATAAATGATTTTTATTATTGAACCTTCAAATCTAAGCTCTGAATAACATCTTAGACAGAATTGAAGATCTAAAAACAGATTTGATAAAGTTTTTCTCATGGATGAATTGCCTCCATAGTATGGCAACCCTAACTTTTGTTTTATTCCATAAAATTATAGAATACATAGATTTTTATAAAACTTCAGCTTTGTCGTACGGAAATTATTACTTTCTAGCAGTTTCAATGAAATTATACGGAAATATTGCCAAAAAAACAGAAATTTTGTTCAAAACATGAATAGGCGCATTTAGCCCGCGCGGTTTGAGGTTCGGCATTTTTGACAACACTTATAATAAAATCATTTTCTTGGAAACAGAAGAAAATTTTAACATAAAAATTACTCCAATGTATAGAAAACAGATGCCTGCACACGTGTATATAGTTTTTGTACACATATTCGATGTGATATTTGATTAAATCAGTGTTCTGCTTAATAGGCGCATATAGCCCGCTCCTCCCCTATTTATTTCCCGATATCGACATGCCGCCGAAAAGTCGTCGTGTGCAGGCAGGAAGAAATCATATGGCGCTCCTCATCTTGGTGGGAAAGCTCGATGATGAAAGCTGGTGTAAGAAGGCGAGTAAGAAGGGAATCTGTGGGGAATTCAAACAACAGATTCTTCTCCGTTGTATCGAGGCAAACACACCCGAATTCCGGGAAGCGACTAATGAAGATCGACAGATAGCAAAAAGCCTAATCAACTGTCGAATCTTGGATAAGACGACGAGAGCGAGATGGGATTCAAATTAATGAAAAATATGAGAATGAAATTATGAAAATTGGAAAACAGAATTCTGAAGACCTAGCAGTTACAAAAAATGGAAAATAAAGATGGAGGGAAATGAAAAATTCAATCTTTTCAATTGAGACAAAAAAAAATGCATGGATGTTAAATAACTTTAAAGAATTGTTACGTAGTTCAGGGTAGTGCCACAATTAAAGGATGAGAAAAAAGGGAGAAAAGTGGTAAGTTACCATCGATTGTACCACTGCCCTAGGAGATCAAATTGCAAATAACATGCAAGACGTTCGATAAGAGATGAAAAATCTCAATGACGAATTAGAACGCATGAATATCCAAGTGAACCATCGACAGAATGTGTGCGATTTTAGTGCTGTGATAAATGGTCTTCAATATTCCCCTACACCTCTACCACATCCGCTAGATCGAAGCTCGCGTTTAACCGGAGCAAGGGTAGATGGTGAAGAAAACATTTCTGGTAATAGTGTGAAGCCAAATCAACCTCGTGCCAGTGAAAATGTTTCCAGCTCGTGTTTTAAAGCAAACTGTCTCCAGAGATAAACGACGGCTCTAATTGTTGGAAAGTCTATTAGCTCACATTCGAACTTACCGCCGATATAAATAAATGGGATGATGGGATGAAAGCCAAATATCTTGCAGCCATGCTACGGTCCGGCTTTGAAAGTCCTCCGAAGTATAGGCACCAACGAGAGACGGTCATATTTGTGCCTGAAAGGAGGTCAAAAAAGAAAATTTGGACAACAATTCCCATAGCCCTCCACCATGGTCAATTCCGATCAAGCTGGCAGCAGAAAGGTGAAGACCTCGATGAGTTTGCTGAAGACGTTCGGCGTTTGTTAGCGTCAGTCTATCGCGACTGCCCAAGAGATGCCCGTGATAAAATCGCCATGAATCACTTTCTTGATGGGCTTAACGATCCCGCTATTCAGGATCTAGTACGGTTCAGTTTACCAAATTCCTTAGACTCAGCAATACAGTCGGCTCTCCGATTTCACTTTTCTCGTAACGAAGTCAGATCGAATTTCCATTCGGTGATATTAGTTTGCAAGCCCGAGAACGCTTCTAGTGCAGGATCCGAAGAAGAATCTCTGTGTGTTGAGGGAGCGCCTATCTACGGCGTGAGATCCACTGGAACTCAAACTCAGCGTCGCCGTTTCAAACTACCCCAGTAAGCGCGTCCTCTCAAAAATCGACAGAGCATGTAAAAAATCGAAAGTTGAGTCACCGAACTTAGAATAAAACGGTTAATTTTGGTGACACTCCAAGAACGCAAATATTCTCATTCGGTTTGTCCGGCCGAGATACCTAGAGGCAACGAATGCTAATGCGTGTCTGCGAAATCAGTTTGAATCGTACGCTCTTACGGTGCAGTCGACTTCTCAGGCAGGCGTCTCGAAGGGAAACATACAAACACGATTCGGGTTGTTTTCGTGTGTTGCTCTGGAGGGCGTGTCGTGGCACTCACTCAAGGCACGCGTATGGTCTGTTCCTCTCTGCCGATGTGATGATGCAAAATCGCCAGAGAGATCGTAACGATCCCTCTGGCGATTTGAGTTACCTTTCTGCCGATTCATGTTTACTGGGACGCAGCTACCACTCAAAGAATTCGGTAAACGAGAAAAAGCCAGCTTAGGGAGGACCATTCGCTCAACCGTCAACACGAGAGCTATCTCACGAATGAATCAGTGAACGGAGTAGCTTGTGAAGCTGTCATCGACTGTGGTGTCGCTGTAACGATTCTTGGTCGTTCTTTTTGGGATCTTCTTGGGGAAAGTGTAAACAAAATGGATAAACCAAAGTGCATCAAAACAGTGTCTGGTGAAGTTTTGCCCGTGATCGTGGAAAAAGAGATAGTGTTCAAGTTTGGAAAGCATTTTGTAAGACACAAAGTCTGGATAATTGATATTACCCCAAAGGCTGCATAATTGGAAATGACTTTTTCCGTGCTCACTACTGTGTTATTGACTTTGTGAGAAATTTATTGCGGGTATCGGACTGCAAACCCATACCGCTTCGAGTGGACAAAAAGGACGTGCCGATAGTGTTTCAAATAAGTGCAATTAAACCCAGCAAACATGAAATCGCACTAAAATGATAACTCAAGTCATTAAAAACGTTACTGCGAATCGTAATTCCAACTAGCGCAAGTAAAATGTCGTAAAAATCGTTACTCGAAGTCGTATTAAATGGTTTAAATCGGATATGATAAAAAGTCCGCTTTGCTTTTCATATGAAGAAAGCGATGTCTTCTTCATTTTTAAGTTTTCAAACAAATGCATAAATATTACTTTCAAGAAAACGCAATCTGCCGACCTGCTGCGCGATGTTTCATATGTTTTTCGAAGTGTTGTGGGTTTTCGTTCAATGAAAACGGTGTGGAAATACATATTATATTTTTAAACTTATCTATTTGAGAAATAAAAAATGCACCAAATGGCTCCAAAGCGTCTACTGCTTCAGGAATCGCAATATTCTCAATGAGTTTTCTATGACTTCATTTTCAAAAAGATCAATAAGAAAGTTCCGGAGGCTATTAGGCTTTCCCAGAGTTATAATTTCATACATGTCGGGATTTCCCGGGAATGAAACTATGATTCCCGGGAATCGGGAATTCCCGAATTTTTGAAATTCCCGGGAAATCCCGGGACGGACATTCTAGGCAGCAAATATTGTCGCTGGCAACAGTTCACACGCGTTGAGAGAAAAAATACTTGTGCTCTCTTGCATTCTTTCAGTATGTATGAATATGGTGTCGAAATCGTATACTCTTATCGCTTTAGCCACAAATTGAAAATTTGTATGTATATTGCCTCCACTTTGGAAGGTAAATGCTGTTTTTTCGTGTTTCACACGATCATTCTATAATGTATATGAAACGTATAACAAAGTTGTTGAGAAAAATACCTACAAAAATGTTTGCTGGGAAGAGGTAGTCAGACCTCCCTGGAGTGAGCTGATAACGTACGCGAAATGTAACGGCGAACCAGAGTCATCTATACTGGTGGAAGGAGTAGCCTGTCAGCCTGAAGTGTTGGTAGAGCTAGCGCTAACTACTGTAAGGAAGAAATCCGTCCCCGTCAGATTGATGAATGCCTCACAACAGTCGGTAAATATTCCGAAAGGAACCGTGATTGCGAATGGTCCATCCGTTGAAGTGATCAATCCTGAGAAATCTATTTCCGTAAAAACAAACCCACAAAATTCCTTTGCATTTGCAGCAAGTTTTCGAAGATTCGACGACCAATATCGACCCAACCAGTTAAGAGATGTTTGCAACAGAATCAAGACGTGATTGATAAATCCAAAAGCCCTTGGTGTTCTCCTATAGTTCTGGTCAGGGAAAAAACGGATCCTTCAGGTTTTGTACAGATTACAGGAAACTTAAAGATATTACTAAAAAGGATTCCTATCTCCTCCTCAGGATTGATCTCACGCTAGACGCCCTCGGTGGTTCCAAACTATTCTCCGCGATAGATCTACAAAGCGGGTTCTGGCAGGTCGAGATGGATCCCGTCGATCGTGAAAAGACAGCGTTCTCAACCGGAAGATACCTTTAGGAATTTTCAGTCATGCCTTATGGACTGTGCAACAGCCCTGCCGTTTTCCAAAGCCTTATGGAGCTCGTCTTAAACGATGTTTCCTGGAGATTCTGTCTCATATACATGGACGACATTTTAGTGCGTTCTCGAAACTTCGATGAACACCTAAAACACCTTAAGGAAGTCTTCAACCATCTGCGTGCTGCCAATCTGAAAATTAGCACGAGCAAATGTACGTTCCTTCAAGCAATGGTTTAATTTCTGGGACATAAGATGTCTGTCGATGATATTCAAACCGACCCAGAGAAAACAGGGGCAGTTACTCAGTGACCTAGAATTAAAAATCAGCCCGGAAGCACCGAAATTTGCTGTGGAGAAGCTGATTCCGCATCGTAGAGAATCACCCAGCGCAGCGAGTGCTGTCAACCGAACACCTCCACTGTTGCCTACCGAATGAGGCCCGAATGTGAGCGCACCATAACGCCGGGAATTTGGTCGACCTTTGTCGACTCGCCGTTGCTGGCAGTGTTGCCTGAGGTTCAGTCAGTTGCGACTGCGTCCGACCCAACAAAGATATCGGTCGCTCATGCTATAGTATTTAAGCTAACCATCTGCTACACACTTGCCTTTCCTCAGTAGGCCGGGGAATTTTTACTAGACACTGACTGTACTAGCTATTGCTGCATCGATGCCGTTTTATCACAAAAACAGAACGGAAATGATCGTGTTAAAGCCTACTTCAGTAAAACACTATCAAAAATTAAACGCAACTATTGCTTCACTCGTAAGGAGTTGGCAGCTATGGTTAAAGCAGTTCAGTATTTTCATCACAGTCTGTATGGCAGACGTTTCCTTCTTAGAATTTATCATGCTGCTCTCACCTGCTTAAAAAAATCAAAGATCTGGAAGGCCAAGTAGCTGGATGGATTGAGGGCCTTTCGCTCTACCTTTACGTAAGCGAGCTTGGTCCTGGATTACGCCATACCAACGCTGATGGACTCTCTCGAAGGCCATGCTACGCTTCTGGTTGTAAGCACTGCACCAAACTTGATCTGATGGAGCAAAACTTCGCTACCACAGACTAGCCTGTGCAGATATGTCTCCTTTTATCAACTAGTGACCATCGATTTCGAGAGGCACAACAGAAAAATGATGTTCTCCGGAACGTTATATCGTGGATAAACCAGGGTAGACGTCCCTCTTTGGAATCAATCACTGGTCACGATACACTTCTGGTACACGACGAGCTGCTTTGCCGGACAATTGTTGAGTATCCTAATCCTCGTCTAATAATAGTCCTCCGTGCTATGGTAAACGAGATCCTGGCACAAATACATGGTGCGCTTACTGGAAGTAATTACGGAATCACTAAGACTCTACTCAAAGTGAAGCAAAGGTTTTTAAGTTTAAAACCTACCACCCCACCGGCGTTACAGGGACTTCCTTTATTGGGCCTCTGGACGGCTCGCTTACCAAAGGAATCGCAGAGAGTTCGAACTCTAAGATCAGGAAAAACCCCAAATATGCACTTCTCGAATTTTTATTTCTAAACGGCCACAACAATTCTCAACACTTCAACAGGGTCAATTGGTTACAGTACCTTTTAGGGCCAAGCCCTGGTTGTCGCTGTTGAAAATGGCGGATCTACGGCGATGGTGACGCTACTGCTGACCAACTACTCTGTCGGTCCAATTCCGGCCGGAAACCGGGATTTTCCTTCCGGGAATCTCGGCTATGATGACGAATGAGCGGGTTGAAGAGCTGGTTGGTCGATCCGAAGGGTTCGTAGTGCGGAATCGACAACCACCTTCGATGTGTGACCGTCCGGCAGATAACTGCTATCCGTGACGACCGGGACTAAATACCAAGGCCGATTCAGGACCAGGGTTCAGGGACCAGGTTTACTTTCGTCCCGGTGCTGGTTGCTTTTGACCAAAGACTTAGGGGTCCTGTTGAGGAATCAGGCGTTAGTGTTCCGTATTTGTGCGGGAACAAAATGGCGGTTCGGCGTCTCCTGGCTTACCTGGTGTCTGGCTTTCCACAATTTAGCTTAATTGTGTGCTGTGTTTGTATTCGCATTTTGTACTTCACAGTTTCGTAGTACTAATGGAAGTGAGCCAGCACCAGGAAGCTGCCTTTGACCGGCCTTGAACCGCGAGTACCGGTCGTTGCTCTCCTATTATGGCGGACACGATTGCTTCGCCTTCGTCAACTCGTCGGGCGTCGCTACCGATCGGGTGGATACCAAGCAGCGCGGGTTACCGTGGATGGCCCTCTGGTTGTGACGTGTTGAAGTTTCTGGCTGCATACTGGTGGCTTGTGGCGCTGTCGTCGGCTTTGAAAGCTACATTATTTGGGGAAAACAATCACCCATCATTTTCCCTCACTGTGATATTTGAAAACTAAATTTACTCGCGTCCAATCACTACAACCTCGATGGAAGTGTTATCTGACGCTTACAGGTTCACTGGATCGGTATCTCCAGAGATGTAACATTGTGGTGTTAATCCTGCCAGCAATTTGGAGCACGTAAGTGGCCGTCCAAAAGGAGTCGTGGGTGTGTGAATGGAAAAAACTGACACTTCGTCATTCGACACGAGCGTGCACGCGAGTCAGTCAGTCAGTGGCCCAGCAAGTGAGCCAGCCGAGTAGTACATGCTATTCCCGCGGCTATAAATGATTCGATGGGCCATCAGTGCTACTTCCGGGCTTCAGAGCTCCGGACAGGTCTGCACTTTTGGCGGCCGTGGCAGGTAATTTTTCAGAAGCTTAAAAAAAACGAGAGATTAGAAAAAAAGCGAACCGAAAAAGAAAAACAAATGCCATTCACGTTAAAATAATTTTCATCAAACGAGGTTAAAAACCAAACAGTTTATTATTTACCCATAGCAAAAATCGGGAAAAATGAGTTGTTAGATTACCTAACATTTCAAAGCTTGTTTAAGAAAAAGCATCACTGTTTGAAGATTTTCGGAAGCCTTTTCGGTCATAGTGGAAGAAAGGCAACGTGCCATTCGGGAATAATGCCTAAACTGGACTGGAAGAAAATCACAATTCAGATTTATTTTCAAGTCCGTTGAGAAAAGAGCTTGGAAAAAATAATAAATATGTTATGTTAAGCGAGTCGCAAGGGTAGCTTAACTATGTTCACAATTTCAAGCGAGTTTAGAGGACAGCTTGAAATTGTAAGGCGTGTTGAGAGCCTGAACAAATTGACGATAGTTTCAAGCGAGTTGAGAGGACAGCCTGAATAAATCGATTAAAATTTCAAGCGTGTTGAGAGGACAGCCTGAACAAATTGACGTTAGTTTCAAGCGAGTTGAGAGGACAGCTTGAAACTGAAAGGCGAGTTGGGAGGACAGCCTGAACAAATCGATTAAAATTTCAAGCCAGTTGAGAGGACAACTTGAAATTGTAAGACGTGTTGAGAGGGCAGCCTGAATAAATTGACGAGTTGAGAAGACAGCTTGAAACTGAATGGCGAGTTGGGAGGACAGCCTGAATAAATCGATTACAATTTCAAGAGAGTTAAGAGGACTGCTTGAAATTGGAAGACGTGTTGAGAGGACAGCCTGAACATATTGACGTTAGTTTCAAGCGAGTTGAAAGAACAGATTGAAACTAAAAGGCAAGTTGAGAAGACAGCCTGAATAAATCGATTAAAATTTCAAGCGAGTTGAGAGGACAGCTTGAAAATGAATGACGAGTTGAGAGGACAGCCCAGACAAATCGATAAAATTTTTAAGCGAGTTGAGAGGACAGCTTAAAACTGAAAGGCGAGTTGAGAGGACAGCCTGAAGAAATCGATTGAAATGGAGAGAACAGCTTGGGACAGAGGACAGTCTTTAAGTATTGTTAGAAATTTCGAGCGTGTTACAAGTGTAGGTAGAACTTAAAAGGCGAGTGGAGGGAGCAGCCTAAATGTATTGATAAAAACCAATTCAAGCGTGTTGAGAGGCAGCTTGACATTCAAAGGCATGTTGAAAAGACAATTTAAGTATTGCACCTCATTGGGAACTATGCGAATGAGAAGGCCAGCTTGAGATAAGAACGAATTTTAAAACGTATCGATAGTATAGAGGACTTTATACTAAAATATTTCATTAAAATTTCATTTGATTTGAATGAAAAAATTAGTGATAAAGCAGATAGGAATAAACATCACTTAGCGTGTCGAGATAACGGATCGAGTAAGCATTCTTGAATTGAAATAACGTTAAGCATTCTTGAATTGAAATAACAGCAAGGTCACAGCTTTAAGCTTGAGATATGAATAAGATTTGAAATAAAATTTAATACAAAAAAAGTGAGAACATATTTATTGGACGGCTCGAAATTGAAAGACGAGGTAAGAAGGTTCCTTTGAAAAAAGGAGTCAAGCTAACTGTTTGGTTGAACACAGTAGAGGAGATACACTGGACAGCTTGCAGAAAATGTATGAAACAGTTCTTTTACTGATATTTGAATTGATCCGTGAACACGTTCTGAGCAAGAACCATTTGATGTTAGAAATTGCACCTTGCATAGAAATTGCGAGAGTGTTGAGATAAGATAACCTTTTGTGCATAATCACTCTTAATGCAGCTCAACATTCAAATACCTTGCTCACATACACTCTGTAATTTCTTTAATAAAATTTAGGAAAAACCATTTAAAATGTATGAGATAGATTTTTTTTAATATTTTCAATCATATTTTGTTTGGAATAGGAGGAGGTTGTATTAATGGATAAAACCGACACTTCGTCATTCGACATTCAGTCAGTTAGTCGGTGAGCAAGCAAGCCAGCCGAGTAGTGCGTGCGATTCCCGCGCACAGTGGTTCAAATCCCCAAAAAGCTGGAAAAAAGTCAATTTTTCAAGTCAGCGACTACCAAATTTGTTATGTAGGAATCGAATCTCCAATATTCAAGGAACGTTTTGATGTGATTGGATATTTTCTAGGACTCTTTATACTCCTTCCATGAAACAAACAAGAACGACAACTGAAACAAAAAAATAAAAAATAGGATTTTTTATTTTTTACTATAAACGATTGAAAAAGGCATCTATAACTTTAAAAATTCATAAATGTCTGTTCCGAAATGATAAATTGTAATCCATTTTACAGTTCTGAGATGAAAAACATCCTCAATATCATGAACTAATAAAGTTTCACTAAGTTGAGAACCAAAAATTTGATGTTAAAAAAAGTTTGATTTACTCTGTTTATTTTTCAGTAGCAAAAATATAGCCTGCGCTGCCGATCGCCGTGGTAAATTATATACCATCGGATAGGTGAAAGCCTCAACAAAAACATATCTTAAAATCAGCTTGTAGTTTTTGCTATATTTTGAATACGATGGCATTGAGTGAAACGCTCTATGGTTAAAAAATGAAAATTTGAAAGTATTTATACAGAGAAAACCAAGCCATGTTTCCTTCGATATGTATGCAAATTCACCATACAACATCAGTTTTAATATTCATACCGCTGACCTAGAGGAATTTCGGAGTCAATACTTAATTTTAACAAAAATATTCATATATAATTTAAAAATATTCAAATTTCCAGTATAAAGCTCAAACCCTGTTTTTGCAATTATAGGAAAAGTAGCTAACATCGAAAAAAAAAATTATTTTTAATTTTTTTCAACTTTCCGCACACAATCTTGAACTAAAAAAGCTTTTTATTAATTTTTTCCACCTTTTTTTGATTTTTAACCACTGTGCCGCGGCTGTAAGTGATTTGGTGGGCCAACAGTGGTACTTCCGGGCTTCAGAGCTCCATTTCAAAAATTCGGAATAGATGTTCTCGGACCGTCCCCAGTTATCGATAAAAACTACAAATGGGCTTTTTCACTAAATGGCCAGAATCCTGCTGATTGCCTTTCAGCATTCGCAATATCGATCGAAAGTTAATCCCTCGAAAATTCCCCTCGTAACAGCATATATGGACAATTTTGGTTCATACACAACTTCTTAATATTCAAATTGAAATTTAAAAAATGAAACATTAAACATGAAACATGAAAAATAAAATATGAAACATGAACAGAAAAATTGATAAAAATGATAAAAATAACAATAACATATTTTGAAGTTCTGAAAGAAGTTCCTTAAATGAGATAAAAATTGAAATAAAATAGGTAAACAAATGTTAATTTTTTTCTTTTAATAATTCCTCATAATTGAAAAAAAAAGTCTTCTAATTTCTTAAATAATAGAAACAAGCTACAAAATGAAGGTCTGTTTGAAGCTTGTGGTTTGCTCATTTGCCTTGATTTGCCCACTTGAGTGCTTTTCTCTGTACTCATTTTTATCTGTGTGGCTATTTTGGAATATACCTACTTTAGAAACATTTTATGATCCCAGCAGCAGAGCACCGTCGTCGTCGTCGTAAGTAAAATAAATTAAACTCTTGGCACCGTGTTACGTGAAGTTTTGGATGGCCGCCGAATTTCGGAACCGCCTTCCACGTGGCCTTCTGAAACTCGTTGGACCTCTCCTGGGACCAAGAAGAGAGCTTTCTGTGACTAAAAAAATATAAAAAAACTAAAAAAGGCAAGATTCTTCGTTGCACTCGACTGAATCCAATCGGGGCCCCAAATCAGATTTGGCTTGTTTCGAAGTCCCCTTGTAGGTAGTAAGGTACTCCAGCTCAGAGTGGATTTTCTTACAACCGTCCTTCTGGTTCTGGTTTTCCGTTTTTAGTTAGAATCCATTTTTCTTCATTATCCCTTGCGTCGTCGTCGACGTCGCAGATTTTTCTCTCCCAATTTTGTTCCGAGATGGCAGTCGAAGAAGCACTTTGCGGCTATCAGTGCGTAAGTTGTGTGTTTGTGTGCTCGCTTCGAAATGGCAACGGCAGCCAGATTAAAATTGGAAGTGATAAATGTAAGAACTTAAATTGAAACAGGACGTTTTGGATTCATTTCCACAGCGAAAGGATGCAGTAGTTTTTAACTTGGACTGTTTGAGAGGAAAAAAAAGAATCCTACCGGGTGCTAAGTTTTCTAAATGACACTTGGGCGCGCACTCTCCCGAATATAAATGGCGCGTGTCGTAAATTGTGAGCACGTGCTCGAGTTTTGAGGATACTTTTGGAAATTTAAACTGATAAATAAGCTTGAAAAATGTTTCATATAATTTTTGGAATTCATTTCTGACATTTTAGTAAGGTTTTTTTTTGTGAATAATTTGTGTTTTATGCCATTTGTCAAACTTGTCAAACTTGTCAAACTTGTCAAGCTTGTCAAACTTGTCAAACTTGTCAAAATTGTCAAAATTGTCAAAATTGTCAAAATTGTCAAAATTGTCAAAATTGTCAAAATTGTCAAAATTGTCAAAATTGTCAAAATTGTCAAAATTGTCAAAATTGTCAAAATTGTCAAAATTGTCAAAATTGTCAAAATTGTCAAAACTGTCAAAATTGTCAAAATTGTCAAAATTGTCAAAATTGTCAAAATTGTCAAAATTGTCAAAATTGTCAAAATTGTCAAAATTGTCAAAATTGTCAAAATTGTCAAAATTGTCAAAATTGTCAAAATTGTCAAAATTGTCAAAATTGTCAAAATTGTCAAAATTGTCAAAATTGTCAAAATTGTCAAAATTGTCAAAATTGTCAAAATTGTCAAAATTGTCAAAATTGTCAAAATTGTCAAAATTGTCAAAATTGTCAAAATTGTCAAAATTGTCAAAATTGTCAAAATTGTCAAAATTGTCAAAATTGTCAAAATTGTCAAAATTGTCAAAATTGTCAAAATTGTCAAAATTGTCAAAATTGTCAAAATTGTCAAAATTGTCAAAATTGTCAAAATGGTCAAAATTGTCAAAATTGTCAAAATTGTCAAAATTGTCAAAATTGTCAAAATTGTCAAAATTGTCAAAATTGTCAAAATTGTCAAAATTGTCAAAATTGTCAAAATTGTCAAAATTGTCAAAATTGTCAAAATTGTCAAAATTGTCAAAATTGTCAAAATTGTCAAAATTGTCAAAATTGTCAAAATTGTCAAAATTGTCAAAATTGTCAAAATTGTCAAAATTATCAAAATTGTCAAAATTGCCAAAATTGTAAAAATTGTCAAAATTGTCAAAATTGGCAAAATTGGCAAAATTGTCAAAATTGTCAAAATTGTCAAAATTGTCAAAATTGTCAAAATTGTCAAAATTGTCAAAATTGTCAAAATTGTCAAAATTGTCAAAATTGTCAAAATTGTCAAAATTGTCAAAATTGTCAAAATTGTCAAAATTGTCAAAATTGTCAAAATTGTCAAAATTGTCAAAATTGTCAAAATTGTCAAAATTGTCAAAATTGTCAAAATTGTCAAATTGTCAAAATTGTCAAAATTGTAAAAATTGTCAAAATTGTCAAAATTGTCAAAATTGTCAAAATTGTCAAAATTGTCAAAATTGTCAATGGACCCGAATGATAAAAAAGTTCCCAAATAAAAAAAAAAAATTGTCAAAATTGTCAGAATTGTCAAAATTGTCAAAATTGTCAAAATTGTCAAAATTGTCAAAATTGTCAAAATTGTCAAAATTGTCAAAATTGTCAAAATTGTCAAAATTGTAAAAATTGTCAAAATTGTCAAAATTGTCAAAATTGCCAAAATTGTCAAAATTGTCAAAATTGTCAAAATTGTCAAAATTGTCAAAATTGTCAAAATTGTCAAAATTGTCAAAATTGTCAAAATTGTCAAAATTGTCAAAATTGTCAAAATTGTCAAAATTGTCAAAATTGTCAAAATTGTCAAAATTGTCAAAATTGTCAAAATTGTAAAAATTGTAAAAATTGTCAAAATTGTCAAAATTGCCAAAATTGTCAAAATTGTCAAAATTGTCAAAATTGTCAAAATTGTCAAAATTGTCAAAATTGTCAAAATTGTCAAAATTGTCAAAATTGTCAAAATTGTCAAAATTGTCAAAATTGTCAAAATTGTCAAAATTGTCAAAATTGTCAAAATTGTCAAAATTGTCAAAATTGTCAAAATTGTCAAAATTGTCAAAATTGTCAAAATTGTCAAAATTGTCAAAATTGTCAAAATTGTCCAAATTGTCAAAATTGTCAAAATTGTCAAAATTGTCAAAATTGTCAAAATTGTCAAAATTGTCAAAATTGTCAAAATTGTCAAAATTGTCAAAATTGTCAAAATTGTCAAAATTGTCAAAATTGTCAAAATTGTCAAAATTGTCAAAATTGTCAAAATTGTCAAAATTGTCAAAATTGTCAAAATTGTCAAAATTGTCAAAATTGTCAAAATTGTCAAAATTGTCAAAATTGTCAAAATTGTCAAAATTGTCAAAATTGTCAAAATTGTCAAAATTGTCAAAATTGTCAAAATTGTCAAAATTGTCAAAATTGTCAAAATTGTCAAAATTGTCAAAATTGTCAAAATTGTCAAAATTGTCAAAATTGTCAAAATTGTCAAAATTGTCAAAATTGTTAAAACTGTCAAAATTGTCAAAATTGTCAAAATTGTCAAAATTGTCTAAATTGTCAAAATAGTGAAAATAGTCAAAATAGTCAAAATAGTCAAAATTGTCAAAATTGTCAAAATTGTCAAAATTGTCAAAATTGTCAAATTGTCAAAATTGTCAAAATTGTCAAAATTGTCAAAATTGTCAAAATTGTCAAAATTGTCAAAATTGTCAAAATTGTCAAAATTGTCAAAATTGTCAAAATTGTCAAAATTGTCCAAATTGTCAAAATTATTCAATTGGAATTTCATTTTAAAAGTGGCTCCAGAGAGAAATATTACAACATTAAATAAATGAAGTTTTTGCTTAGTATGGAAACCAAACTCAGCAAAAAATATGCCAATAATTTCCTGTTCATTTTAAATTTTAAAAATCTCCAAAATAATGAATTTATCAAAATCGTCATAATTGTCAAAAAAGTCAAAACTTTTTATCTTGTTCATTTGAATTTGAAAATTGGTCTGAGTGTCAATTTTTATGACCATTCGGCTTTGGTCCAGCATCGATTAGAATTTTCAATAGAAATATCATTTTGAATAATATCGTTTTTAAAATATTGACCCGCCTTTGCAACTTTCCCATTTTGGAATGATCAACGCTGTTCTTTTTAAAGACACTTTAGAAAATGAGTTCAGCGTCTATAAATTTTAGATTTTTTTTTGCATTTGAGAGTAAATTCCCTTTACTCAATTAGAAACCAGCTGTGGAAGTTATTGAATTAAGCAATACAAACCAAACAACATTAGAAGGCAAAGCGGAAGTAACGACATATGTTGATCCTGGAGTTGTCTGAAGTCACTCGAAGAGAATCAACTCACTCGAAGCAACGAAACGAACCAACGGAATCATTCATCTTGGGAGTTTTCGTGTGCGCAAGCATCTGAATTAGATTTTCCCAGCCATCGTCGACAGGACTCTCCTCTGAGTTGATGGGTTGTGTTTGGGAAACAACTCCTTCTAAATTATGAAAGCAAATTTATTCCGACCAACCGACAAAGTTGCTCTACGAGGTTTTCTTCCAGCCAGTTACGGTAGTGATGGTCCTGCCAAATTCAGCGCTCCAGGTTCTTTCTGGAGCTGAAGAAGCTAATTAACGCAGGCACGCACCAAACATTTCGTTGGCCAAGCGAACACGAACCCACCATTCCGGTGTCTGGTTGAATTTCCGTGTGCCAAAACGAGCAGGAAAACCTTCAGACATTTATCTTTTCTGGTGCAGAAGTTAACAACATTATCATAAATTAACAGTTTAATGGGTACGAAATTTCAGGAATGTTGCCAATCCTCAATTGTTGCCAACTTACACGAAATGAGAAGAGAGTTTCAAGGAATCTTAACTGTTCAATGGGTATTATTCTAGATTTGAATCGTTAAAATTTGGTAATTCGCTTAAGTCTTCAGGTAGCCTTCATGAAGTCTCATTCACTAGCTTATAGACATTGAAGAGTGTTAAAACATAACATTCACCCTCCTTCATTCAAGTCTTGTTTCGCCCCATTTTATTGTATAATGATGTTTCATGCAATTATCTTCACACCTGAATTACTCGGCAGATGCTTGTTGACACAACGATACTCCACACAAACACACATACACACACTCACTCCGCTTGAATGGAAATAAAAACAGTTGCTCTTGTGTGCTACCTTCCATTGACTTGCTCGCTGCTCGCGCTCTGTTTGAGTTCCCACTTCACTTGAAATGAGCGGGATTTGTCACCGTTTCCTTCCTTCAGTTTCACACAGCAGAACGAAACAGCCTCACGTGTATTTCAATTGGGTGTAGCATTCTGTTTATGTGACGAGGAAAGATGTTCAACGATTCGACATCCTAATTTGGCATACGCTCATGAAGTCTAAAGGAAGCACCCGCGATGGCATCGTAACAATCTTACGAGGATAATCCCAATTCAGTTTTGAAAGCTACTTGAGGAAAATATTTTTCATTAAATTTTTGTAGACTGCGAGTGGATATTAAATAAAAAATTATTGGCATATTTTTTTGCTGAAAACTTTTTCTATACTAAGAAGAAACATCATTTGATAAATATTAAAATATCATCTCTCTTGAGCCACTTTCAAAATAAAATTCTCTTGGAATTACTCAACCATTTTGAAAACTTTGAAAATTTTTAAAATTTTGACAATTTTGACAATTTTGACAATTTTGACAATTTTGACAATTTTGACAATTTTGACAATTTTGACAATTTTGACAATTTTGACAATTTTGACAATTTTGACAATTTTGACAATTTTGACAATTTTGACAATTTTGACAATTTTGACAATTTTGACAATTTTGATAATTTTGACAATTTTGACAATTTTGAAAATTTTGACAATTTTGACAATTTTGACAATTTTGACAATTTTGACAATTTTGACAATTTTGACAATTTTGACAATTTTGACAATTTTGACAGTTTTGACAATTTTGGCAATTTTGACAATTTCGACAATTTTAACAATTTTGACAATTTTGACAATTTTGGCTATTTTTAAAATTTTGAAAATTTTTAAAATTTTGACAATTTTGAAAATTTTTACAATTTTGATATATTTCACAAGATAAACATTTTTTTGGATATAAGGAATCATGTAATCTTTTGAGAATTATTTCAATATGACTTTCTTAACAAAGTTCGAAAATTGAAAAAAAAAAGATCCATATTGAGCGTGGATCATTTAAAAAAAAGCATTGATATTTTGATATTTAGGTACGTTGCTCGAATGAAGGTAATATAAAACGAATATTTTGTTCTAATTTTTCCTTTACGTATGATTTGATATGCCAAATTGTGTTCGGAAAAAAAGCTAATCGGTACCTCATTTAGGCGCGCTTTCATTAGATCTTTCAAGAACTCAGCGATGCCAAGTTTTTGTTGTACTTAATACCTTCATCAGGCAGCGTTAAAATTTATTTTAAATTTGATATACGTATATGAAAATTGAAACCTATATATTGGCATTTCGAGCATAAAGATATCAAATCAAGTTTTAATCGATATGCTCACGTTGTGCAACAATGTGGTAAAATATGATCCTGGTTAATATCTCCTAATTACAATATCAAATTTTTTTATTAAGAGTTAAAATTATAGTTTAAAGAGTCAAATTTGTCCGCATTATTCATATATATCTTGTGATTTTTTGCTTTTTCAAGTTTCCCAAAACGTTTTGAACATCCTTTGTGTTGCACTCAATGCCTGCGTTTTTGTTCTTAACAGTTTTGATCACGTTTCACACCTACAATCCCGCCTTTTCGGTTGTTCATTTGAGATCTTCCCTGTTATTAGAGGTTGTTTATTTTTGTTCAAGTTGACTGAAACCAAAGAACCTCAATTTTTTAATAATAAGTTTTCTTCTAAAGCTTTAAGTTACCTCTTCACATTTGGGAAAAACTGGGGACAGAATTCTGCGAATTCTGCTGATTCGAAATTGATTTTGTTAATGCCTCTAAAAAATGTTTTTTCTGTAATGATGACGTTGGTTGAGAACTGGTGATAGTTATCTAGAAAATTACTGAATCATCTCGTGTCTTATTAAAAAATTGAATTCATAAAATGAAACCGAAGTTTAAGAAATATACGAACGAGAGTTTGTAGGCTGGGAAACATGAGAAACATTTCTTCAGACGGGTTCAGAGCAATACAACGGTTTCATTAATAACACTAGTTTACAGCATTTTTGAACTTAGTAAACTGATGGTCATTTTAAATGTGAAATCGGGCGCTGAATCCGAAAATGAAATTCAAAAAATTCTAAGTAGAACAGTTTTTGAGTTATGCTCCAAATATGAAATTTTTGAAAATTAAAAAAAGTACATGCACTTAGATTAAAAAACCTCGGACCGCATAAACGTAATTTGAAATATCTTTTTTGCATACGAAAGGTGAACAATTTTGCTATCAATCATCTGAACATCATTTTTGTGCATCATCAATAGTATTGTTGATATTAGTGGCTTTATGAAAGAAAAAAATATAAAAAACGCATTTTTTTAGAAAAAATTTTGTTTGAAAGAAAGTTGTAGACTCGATGGTTACATTTAAAAAATCTGATTTTCTATTGACCTTAAAACTGAATTCAAAACAAAGATTTCAAGTGGTTATTGTTCAAAATCGGATGAAAATTGAAGAAGTTACGGTTACTTTACCATAACAGTAATTTTTGAATTTGTGAATAATTAAACGAACCGCAGTATACTAATCATAGTATAGGAAGAATTCAACATGGTAAATCTCACTCGCTCCGAGTCAAAATTATTTTTTAGCTCACCAGAAGGTCACATGCCAAATTTGAGAATGATCTGACCATGGGGAGGGGTTGCTCGAGTCTAAAATGTGAATAGGATTTTAAGGAATTATGCTCGGGAGAAGCAAAAAATACTGGTTTTTCAATAATAACGTTTTTCTTCCCCAGCTTTTTTTTCTGATTGATTTTAATGAAGATTAAGTTAAGACAAACATTTCATTCGAAGACTGTAACACGATTGGACTCGAAATAAAAAAGTTATTGCGGTTCGAAGGCCGCAAATTTTGTCTAACACGCAATGAGTACTTTTTACGCATTGCGATTTATACGAGAATTTTCGGCCGAATTACAATCTTTGAACCGCAATAACTTTTTTTGTTTCAAGTCCAATCGTGTTACAGTCTTCGAATGAAATGTTTGTCTCAATCTAAACTTTCATAATATCAATAAGAAAAACAAATCGGCTGGGAAAAAAACGTTATTAGTGAAAAACCAGTATTTTTTGCTTCTCCCGAGAATAATTCCTTAAAATCAAATTCACGTTTTAGATTCGAGCAACCCCTCTCCATGGTCAGATCATTCTCAAATTGGGCATGTGACCTTCTGGTAAGCTAAAAAATAATTTTGACTCGGAGCGAGTGAGATTTACCATGTTGAATCCTTCCTATACAATGATTAGTATACTGCGGTTCAAATTCAAAAATTACTGTTATGGTAAAGTAACCGTAACTTCTTCAATTTTCATCCGATTTTGAACAATAACCACTTGAAATCTTTGTTTTGAATTCAGTTTTAAGGTCAATAGAAAATCAGATTTTTTAAATGTAACCATCGAGTCTACAACTTTCTTTCAAACAAAATTTTCTCTAAAAAAATGCTTTTTTTATAATTTTTTTCTTTCATAAAGCCACTAATATCAACAATACTGTTGATGATGCGCAAAAATGATGTTTAGATGATTGATAGCAAAATTGTTCACCTTTAATATGCAAAAAAGAGATTTCAAATAACGTTTATGCGGTCCGAGATATTTCAATCTAAGTGCATGTACTTTTTTTATTTTTCAAAAATTTCATATTTGGAGCATAACTCAAAAACTGTTCTACTTAGAATTTTTTGAATTTCATTTTCGGATTCAGCGCCCGATTTCACATTAAAAATATTGGTCAGTGAGTCAAGTTCACGATTTTTTTCAAATTTTGTAAACTAGTGTAATTAATTAGTTCCTAATTTGAGAAACTGAAAGTTTTTATCTTTCACGCCGTAGTAAAGGGTGTCCCATATTAAATGGCATCACTTTGCAAATGTTGTTGATAGTCTCCCATTGGATATTTTAGCATAAAGATTGAAAAAATAGAGCTACGCTACGTTCATCGAAACAAATTTATGTTGCATAAATTTTAAAAAAATATTCAACTCTTTCAGTGGGACGTTTGAAAATAACTTGTAGGTGTGCTGCAACTGTAAATTTTGTGGTAAAACTTTGCCACGCAGTTCCGAAAACCCCTTCTGTTGGTTTTAGGTTAAAATAGTAATTTTTAGTGGTTGGTTAGGATCCACAAGCATGTGAATACAGCTTTATGCGGAATTTCTGAATTTTCGATCAGAATTCTAACTTTTAACAAAAAATATTACAAATTTTTCTTGCAGTTATGATAATAGTTCATTAAGTTAGCAATAACATTACACAGAAATATAATTGATACTGCAACCAATACAATAACTTTCATTTGAAAATGAAAAAAAAAAACAACAGTTTTCAGATTTGGCTCCATCTGCAAAACTTCGGGACCGATTCTCATCTATCAAACCATTCTAGAATCGTCATAAAAGTGACTTTGTTGTTGTCAAATTTGCAAAGTTTTTCCTGCATTGTAAAATTTTGGATAATTTCAAAATGGTCCGACGATGACCTCTTGGCAGCTGAATTTGCATTCTTTTTCAGTTGATGGTCCAAATTCTGTACAATTTTGACCTATTTTCATTCGTTCTACTATTAAAAGGGTGCCAGAGCCAGACTATCTGAAAAATGTGTGAAAAACGAGAAAAAGGAAACTTTAAGGCGCGTTTTTTTTTTCAAAAACAGCTTTGATGCACGTAGGTACATACAATTAACTCTTTGACTCTAAGTGCCTTCATGTCACTTGTATAGCCCACTTTCTAATGTGGATTGGGTTATCCCCAATGTATTCTTTCCCACTCAATAGTTTAGAACTAATGAAAATATATGTACATATATGTATCTTAAGCAAGTTATGAGGGCTTCTGATGAAAGTTTCATTGAAAATATATTTATTCCATCGAGCCGTGGAGAATTTTTTTCAATAAAATACGCTGAATTACAAATCCTGAATTGATTTATATTTTGGAGAACTTCCATCCTAGTTTAAAGTTAAAAAGTTTTCAACTTTTAATATAGTTTGGCAGTTTTGATAGCTGATTGCAGAAAACCTTTTAATTTTTTTCTCCTCGGGAGGGGGGGGGGCTGGAACCGAGGGGCCCGGGGCAATAGCCTCTTTTGCCCCCAACCCCCCTTAATCCGGCGTTGAAGGGTGTTTAAAGTGATATAAAGCTAAACAAGTCACTTTTGTATCCAAGAACATTAGTTCTCCAAACGCACCGGAACTGATACCCATGGAAAAATAAACATAAAGTAAACATATCGTATATAATGCAGCAAAACCAGTATATACGTATCATTTTGGAGGCCATATAAGTACATTAGCACACATATTCTTGATTTGGATTGTATTGTCGTAAAACAATCATGCAATGAATTTAATTACGATAAAGAATATGCATGGGACGCACATTGTAGGTGCAGATATACGAAAATGAGTTTGAATAACATTCATACGATATAATCTGTAAAATAATGTACGACTTCTGGTTGTCTGGGCAATTTTGAGGAAGACGTGACGAAAAAGTGGGATGCTGTATAGAAGAAGTTGCTTCCAGATGATGTAAAAAATCGTTTGAGTAAAGTTAAATGTAACATCAGACTGTACGTATATGGTTTTGAAATGGAATCACAAATCACAAATTATTCTAATATGTGTTGTAATTTTACTTGGTTGAATAATTTTACAGAATCAAAGCAATTGAAAGTTTCCTTTTAATTCAACCACGGTAAAAGTAAAGTTTCCTTTTACTGTGGTTGAATTTGGAAGGAATTGTTCGATTACTTCGATTCAGCACAAATTGTTCATCCAAGAAGGCATGCATAAAAAAAAAAATTACAACAGAACCTTTTTTTTTTTTTTGTTTGATTTGGCAAAAAAGTGAATAAATGCGAGAAAATGAAAGGCTTTTCAATTAAGTCCGGGCAACCGGCCCGGACCAGACTTTCCCTAATTCAATATTAAATATCAGGGCAAACCCAGATAAAACTGGACAAACTTACAACCTTACTCCAGCTACCATACTCATAAGGATTCTTAAGTTCTTAATTCATACTTATTTAATGGGAGGCCATGCATGAATTGACTTTGGATCAAATCTTATCATTCAAAATAAGTTTAAATTTTGAAGTTTAGAAAAAAATCCAGATTTTGCAATGCAAAATCCTTTTAAAATAATTAATTTCTTTTTCTCTTTCAAACATGTCTGTCTGTTCCCTATAGACTCAAAAACTACTGAACCGATTTGAGTGAAACTTGGCAGATGTGAGAATTAGAGGCCGGGTGAGGTTCCTATAACAGTTTGGGACCCCTCCCTCTTCCTGGAAGGGGAAGGGGGTCTCGCATATAAAAGTAATAAGTCTTCATAACTCAAGAACTGATCATGCAAATGAAACCAAATTTGGCATGTTTTTTGGTACGAGGAATGTTTCTATGATGGTTGAGTACTCCTCGTTTCCTCCAATGGGGAGATAGAAAAGTGGGAAGGGGGCTTCCATATAATTTATTGCACAATTCGAGAAATAATCAGGCAAACGGAACCAAATATATGGGGATATGGGTACGAAGAATATTTTAAAAATGGTTAGAGAGTCTCCTTCTTTCCAGAGTGGAGATAGAAAAGAAAGAAGGACCTCCCATACATTTTTTTTTGCGAAACTCGCGAACTTATCAAGCAAATGGAACCAAATTTGACATGGGTGGTTATTTGGTTACGAGAAATGCTTTTATGATTATTTGAGACTCGACCCTCTTCGATAAAGGTGATATAAAGGGGGAAAGGCGGTCTTCCATGCAATTTAATGCATTATTCGATAACTCATCATGTAAATGAATCCAAAATTTCACATAGGAAGGTATAAGGCTACGAGTCAAGTTTCTATTATGATTGAGATCCATCTGTTCTTCCACTGGAGGGATAAGAAGAAGGAAGGGGTAGACCTCACCCTAATCGAGAACTAATCGTACCAAAATATCAAATTTATCATGGAAGTATATTCGAGTACGAGAAATGTTTTTTTATATTTCGAGACATCTCCCTCTCTTCATCGGGAAAAGGGAAAGGAGGAGGTAAATTTTTAAACAATATTTATAGATCAATCGAGAACTTTTTATTCAAATGAAATAGCAGCGAATATTTGAATAGAATTTTTTTTCTATGATTGTATACGGCTTCCTCCTCCTTTCATTGATTCGATAGGAAGGGGAAAGGGGAGTTCCCATAGAATTTTATTGAATAACTCGAGTGCTTATCAAGCAGATGGTAACAAATTTGGAAGAGTATTTAAATACGTAATTTTTTTTTTTTTGATGATGTGGCTCCCTTCAGGAGATAGGAAAGAGAAAAAAAAAGTGTCATAAATTCAAGAAATCATCAAATAAATTTAACCAAATTTTACAGGTGAGAGTATGAGGGTACAAGAAATGATCTATGATTATTAATATAAAACCATTTTCACCTTTCAGTGAGGAATAAGAGGGGGAAAAGGAGTTCCGCACAGTTCTTGTATAATTTGAATTCTTTGCCATCGTATTCGAGTACAAAAATACTTCAATTTTATTAAATGAGAGATCCGGGAATTTATCGCATAGCTTTAAAAACTTTTTAAATTTAAGAAACCATTTCTTTTGTTTCGTTTAAACATCTTTATTTCAGTCATTGAAAAACTTGTCCGTTACAACTGTAATCGATGTTAACTCTAGGGCTCGAACTCACAGACATCGGCTTAGGAAGCGACTGACTTCATATTATATATAAAGGGATTTTTTTTTAACTCAAGACCTCCTTCTCAAGAGAAGAAACGGGAAAGATGTATAAAGCTCGAAAACTCATCAAGCAAATGGACCCACAAGTAAAATGTTACGAAACATATTGTAATGACCGTTGGTATACCCTATCCACAATGCAGAGGAGAAAGGAAAATTAAAACGAATTCTTAATATCAAATTTCGAACCATTATTAAAAAACAATTTCAGATCAAGTTTAAACAAAAATCATTTCAAAGAATCTAATCTTCTTTGAATTCCGTTATTCATTTGATAAGAAAGGTATCGAAAATTTATCTTTAGTGAAATTATTTCCATACTATTTACTGATTTAAAGAAGGTGTAGCAAAGCATACCTGGTCAGCTAGTTTATAATAAAAATAACAGGCATCTGAATTCTTCTAGAAAACACCTATTTTCCCATTCTCTCAACATCACCGGCTCCACAATCAAACATTCTTGACAAACAACAACGACACGAATCACGGTAAGTTCAACCTTAACACTTGAAAACTTCGTAAATCTTAAATGTTACGAGCTCCTAGTAGAAGGGTGATGAGAAAAATGGTTCAAACCCCCCCATTCTACTTGAAAATGTTTAGGCTTCATCGCCATTCAAATGAACCTTCATTGTTTCTTTATGTGAACCACCTGAGTCAACCTAGTTAACCCGGCACGAGTTCCGCTCTTATAAATATGAACTTGAAGCTAGGCGAGGTACTGCTCAAACAAACGCGAAAAGCAGCCGCCGGAAAAGAAATCGTGCTAACCCAAAAGGTAGGTAACATCATCGTTTATAACTCATCCGTAATGATGACGGCATCCAACACCTTCCCACCTTCGTTTCCCTTTTTCAGTTTCTTTGGGAAAGCCGACGACACATAAATGTATGAGATACGGCTTCTTTCCAAGCAAGGTGCTACCTCCACATAAATTTGAACCAGACGAAATCTTTCGGAGCTTCCAACAGGTTGAACTCTTGCTTCACCTACTCATCGTTAGCAGCAGCGTAATGAAAAAACATACACACATAAATACGCAAACACAAACACACACACACTCACAAATGTTCAAATTCACAAAACTCAAAAGATTGTTCCCTGAAAATGTTTGCAGGATCTGGCTCGTGTGCCACGCTTCTGCTTTGCTTTGGTATAATTTCGTGTATAAATAAATAATGTCCGCGCATTTTCTTTCGCCGTTCACCTTCGCCTTACACATTGTTGACTCGCGTACCAGGACTCAGGACTAAATCGGGGGTTCGAAGGATGGTTTGGAGGCCTCGTTTCCTCTCATGGCCCCGGGAGGCTGTTTGAGTGGAAAATTAATATTCAAACGGCACGGAGGGAAAATTATGTCTGCTGATAGTGTGGGATTCAATCATCGTACAGAAGCAGAGCAGCAGCAGCAGCCGGCTATTTATTTCAATGAGCTTTGAAATATTAACACGCTGAAAACTGGTTGGAGCTGTTAGGGTAAAAAATTGAAGGAATTTCGATGAACAAACGCAATATTTAGTTTTTGAAATAGGTTAAGATTAAGGAGAAAAGAAAAACTCTTTCAGAAGCATTTTTTAAAATGTAAGTTTTAAATTCCGTTTTAGATTCCGTGACTTTTTTTTATCTTAGACATTTTTGCTCAAATATTTAGCACATGAATAAAATAAAATAAAAATTTAAGATTTCAGTACTACTTGAAAATTCATTTTTAAAATCGTTTACACAAATGGTTTATCTTTTTGAGTTGAAAATCTTTGAAAATACGCCCTAAAATCATCGAATTTTTAATTTAGAATAGAATAAAAATCCTTTTGTAAAAAAAAAAATGGAAGACACACCCTCATCGAAGATTGAAATTTTTTTTTTTTTACAAAAGGATTTTTATTCTATTCTAAATTAAAAATTCGATGATTTTAGGGCGTATTTTCAAAGATTTTTCGCATCGAAATCTGATGAATTGAGCTTAAGTTTGCCAGAAGTTCTCCGAAACGTATCCGGGATATCGAACCGAAATCCGGGCAAATTTTACAAAAATCCAGGAACTATTCAACAAAAACCATGAAGAAAAACATTTGAATAACTATTTTTCATCGACAAACGCCTCTCGAAAATGTTTTATAGATCTTGCTTGATAAATTTAGATTTTGATGAAAAAATTTAGAGCTTAAAAATGCAATTTGAATTTATCGTATGATTTCTACTAAGTTCGGGCGGAATCAGGACTTTTCAACGGCAAGTTCGGATAAAACAGGGTAATCTGGTAAGTCAAATTTTGATTATTCGATTAGAACTTAAAATATTTTTTTTATTAAGAAAGCTTTCAATTTTAATGAAATACTTATTCTATGCTCTAATCATAGAAGCTAAATTTATCAAACTCTTGAACAAGTTCAAAGATTTTAACCATCAATCAAATTAAATCCATTTTAAAAACATAATAGATTAATATTTGTTGTATTTTACAGGATTCATGCAAATTTGATCCTAGTTTAAGATTTTATTTTCAAATTTGGCACTTAAAAACGGCTTAATAATGTTGCACAATATGTAAAAAAAACATAACATTAATTCTTTAATTTCAATTTCCTTAATAATAATACCTGTGTTTTATCACAAAATACTTTTAATTAAAAATCAATTCCTGTGGATGTTTTTTTCTGAACAAAAAACCAGGTTTTTCATACGACAAAACATGTAAAATAAGCTCAAACTGTTCTTTGTTTTGACATTTTCAGAGAATTGTGCAAACGAACTGACTTTGATTAAAACTTTAATTTTAAAAATCGAATTAACAATCAGGCCTGCGTTTTCTTTCCATTTGAATCACTTACCGACATAGTTATCTTGATAATTTTATTTTGATTAGGGAACTGAATCAGAAATTCGAATAGTAATTTTGAAACCCTTTCGGAATATATACATATAAGTTTTCTGAAATGTACAAAAAACAGTTTCTGAACTTTGAATCCAGATCAGATTTTAAAATATGAGCCGAGGATCGAATTTTTTTTACAGAGCCTTCAATTATGCTTCCGTAGTTATAGTTCTGAAGTTTTAGGTTTTAATGCCAATTCTTTATTTCTCTTATTTATTTCATTTCCGACTTTCAAATCTTAATATAAATAAAAATGTCATTTTTAAGCTTTGTTCTGTTAGAATGTTTTCCATAGAAAAAGTTCAAGAATTACAAATCTAAACTTGAAACAAAAACTTCGGATGGTTACTAATTTTTTTTTGATATTCGGAAAAATATTATGCAAAATATTAAAAATGCATATGAGCTACGAAAATAATGAACAAATTTTGGATGAGATGTTAAGCCAAATTTAAACTTGATTTCAAATTAAGCTTTTTATTGCAAACTTTAATGATGGTTCAAACCGAAAATCAAGAATCCTAAACTGAGTACAAAACCCGAATCATGGAAACACAAATACAATCTCCATTATTATTATATGGAACCAGAACCTTTGAAATGGGTTAAATCTTCTTTAAAATTTTATATTCAGAAATGAATTACTATCAATGAGTGAGAAAATTTTGAAAAACTTCAGTTAATTTCTAAACCTGGGATTAGTTTTCGATGATTTGACATCACTTCTGAGTCAAGATTGTTACTCTCAAATAAACTCTCAAAATACCGTACATGAACAAAATTTTATTCAGAATTTAATTTTTTTTGTGTAGAGTAGAATACTTTTCTTGCTTTTTATGAACCCTCATAGAGGGGGGTATATCGCATGGTAAATTTTGAAAATTCAATAATAATTTTGCCACTCCGCACTTAAATATCAATTTTTAAAACTAGCTTTAGTTGCAAAAAGGTTTGCTTTTCTCACCGAAAAACAGTGTCGAAAAGAAATACTTCGATACGGTTTTCAAAAAACTGCCGTATCGAGAAGTGTTCTTTTTCAAATCTATTTTGATTCATAGGAAAAAACTGTAATACCTATGTTTTTTATAAAAAAAAATGATTCTAATATAGGTATATATTTATTAATCAAGTTGAAAAAATGGATTTTTCCGCACGAGTCGTAAAAAGCCGTAAAAATTGTAAATCTATTATATAAAATTCTCTTGTAACGGTGTTTGTAGTACTACTCCTCCGAAATGACCCAACCGATTCAAATGAAATTATTTTTAGAATATTCTGTAGGCATGCGAATCGGTTTATATCGAATAAAAACAACAAAAAGTCGCATCAATTGTCCGTAATCATTGAATTTGTAATAAATTGAATCAAATTAAAGTCATGGCCTTCAATTTTTTCAAGATTTTCTTTCCTTTGGGCGCCGGGCGGGTGGTTTGTTTTTCATCTCCATGGTTGAGGCGTCGCCAGCAAACGTCGTAGGAGGTTTGTTACTATGGCATAGCATACTGTTTAGTGGGAATATTTGGGCGCGCATTTCTCAACCAAGCATTATTTCAATGCATGTGGTGGCCATATGAAGCCTAGATGTGTTTTTTTTTCTTGATTTCTAGATCATTTGTACAGCACATAGTAATGAATGACGCATACATTTGATCCATTTTGATATTTTGCCGATCAAATCAAAACCATTTAAACGATTTAAAAAAAATTAAACTATAATTCGTGTTATTTAAAGAAGGAATCTGTCTGTCTGTCTGAATCATCTGTCTGAATAATATGAATTTAGTACTGATGCATATGAAATAATGGTATGACTCCTTGCGGACTTTTGAAAAAAGAAAAGTGGAAAGATTTGGTTTATAATCCAATACGCTAGAAATATTTTCCGAACATGTACAAATGAGCTTCACAGAAGTTGTATCAAGCGCCTTTAAATGTATAGAACAACCACAAAATCCGTTGCAAATGAACAGACACATGAACTGAACAAGAGCCTGTCCTTTAAAATGGATTATATAGGATTGATGTTCATTTAAAAGCCGAATGCAAAAAGTGCAAACGTTCAACATTTACAAAAAATGTATACATGATTTCTTAATTCATAAATGGTTGGGCCCAAATGAACAATCTGACTAAATAAACTTAACGTTTTTTAAAAATAGTTCACCAAAAAACTGTTTACAGGTTCCCTGTTTGCTTACACATAATTCAAGTACGTACTTCAGATAAATGTGTGTTTTTGTTCAACATATTTTGGCTACATAGAAGAGACTTTAGATCCGATTTTTTGCTGAAATTTTTTTTGTAATTGATATTCCAGAAGAATAATTTTTTTTGATAAGTTTTTATTATGACCTAAAAGTGTTGAAAATAATATTAACTCCTGTCATTTCACACGGTGGAACAAGTGGCAACGCGCCTTTTAGCCATTAAACATATACCAATTATTCTCTAAAAAGGTCAGATAGGGTATCCCGAGTGTTAAATCTGAAGCGGATATTTAAAATTTTCAAATGTCGAGGTAAATTTACATGAAAATTTCCAGAAAAAAGAGTGAACTCATGAAATCATCGTAGCCTTAAAAGATTAGTTCTTTTTTATGTATTTAATTTGTTTACACCTGCATTCCAATTAAATGTTATTGAATCTTGAAAATATCACATAATCTTAAATAGAATCGCAAATCACCTTCAACACTGTTTAGGAAAATTTTAAATCAGACAAGGATAAAAAAGAAAATAAAAATGCTGTAATTCGGCTGAATAACAAAAAATTTAAACCTACATATATTTTTTCATTTCAAAACCAAATTAAACTCCTTTGAACAATAACCCAATAAATCAAGTCTTCTTGATTCAATTTGCATTTTTTGCACGAACAAATAAAAAAGGGCGAACTTTTTTTTTGACATGATTTTGATGAAAATATGGTTATAATGCTTCCAAAGGTGAGGAAAGTGAAGCTGCTTGAAAATGGTTTGTAAAAAATCTTCTCTAATGTTTTTATATCTTCAGTTTAAAAAAATATACCATCCAAAGCTACTCGGGAGCTAAAAGTGCTGCGCTGGGCAGATAATTGGGCAAACGCTCCAAAAGTTTTCCCGATATTCAAAATTCTTCTTCCATAAAGTTTCATATGTAATGAATTTACAATAAATGAAAAATTTTGTTGATTTCGATTTAATCCTTAAAGTGAACTCGAGCAAGCGGAGTAAATCAACTAAATGATATACAATAAATGAAACATAGATATAATCAGCATATGTTATTTATGGAACAAGTTATAAAGAGTGGATTTTTTTTAGCATGAGGTTTACCAAGATTGATGGTAACGAGTGCTGAAAAAATCGAATTTGCAACGGGAAGCTGATATCTGATACCATTCGGCAATATTCAAATCATCCGAATCAAAGAAATGTAAAGTATTCAGGTAAGATGCATGTAAAATTAATTGAAGAGATTTTTTTAATAATTTATGAAAAGACCCGTAGATTTGAGTTAAAATTCCTAGATTTGATTCCGATATAATTAAGCGGGACAATTCGAGCAAACGGAAAAGATGGATATATTAAAAAAAAAAAAACTAGGACATGTTCAAGAAAGCGAGACGATTAACAACTCAAGATTTGATGCTTTTTTTTAAATCAAACAGTGAAAAAAAAATGGAAATAGACGCCAAGTTTAACATGGTAAGACGAAGTTTACCGGGTCTGCTAGTCTATATATATAAAAATGAATGTTTGTCTGTCTGTCTGTTCCCTATAGACTCGGAAACTACTGAACCGATCATCGTCAAAACTGGCATCTGAGGGTTTTTGAGGCCGGGGATGGTTTCTGTAATAGTCAAAACTCCATCCGACTTAAGGAAGGAGTGGCTTCCATACAAAATTTGTAGTTTTTTCGAAACAAATTAAAGTCATGACATCCATTTTCTTGAGATTTTTTTTCCTTTGGGCGGTTTGTTTTTCGTCTCTATGGTCGAGGCGTCGCGAGCAAAAAGGAAAGTAACCCAGGCATAGCATACTGATCAGTAGGAATATTTTGGCGCGTATTTCTCAACCTGGGGTTTGTTTTTTGTCTCCATGGGCGAGCAAACGTCGTCGCAAGAGGATAGTAACCAAAGCACACTGTTCATTGATTGCTGGAAAATTTAACAATAAGGCGCCTGTTTCTCAAACACGTGGGGCGATATGCAACCTTGATTTGTTTTTTTCTTGCTTATTTGATTTGTACACAGCACGTGGTAATAAATGACGCCTAGATGTTACATTCGATTGATAAAATACCAATCCAATTGAAAGATTTGCAAAAATACTTCCATATTTAGTTCGTGTTAATGTAGGTAGCATTCGACATTTCATTCAAGGAACATTAGAACATGTTCAAACATTCAACTTTTTCTGTTAAAAAAAATTAAAATTATGTTTTCCTCTAGAAATAGTAACTTCGGCCCAAATACACAACTGAAACGAATTAAGAAATGAAAATGGGAGCTTTTTATTTTAAATAGCTCTGAAAAACCCATCGTACTTTTTGCTTACATACCAATTCAAGTACGTACTTAACATGAAAAGTGTTTTTGTGTTACATGGCTGCATAAAAGAGACTTTTGATCCGCTTCGTTTTTGAAAAGCGAGACTTTAGAACTGATATTCAACTGGACGCAAAATTTTTAAGAGAAATTTTTAGTTTACCCTTAAAGTGTTAAAAACAATATTCCCTTCTGTCAACTTACACGATGGGGCAAGGGCAAACGTCGAACTTTTAAGAAATTCATCTTCAAAATGATTCAATATGTTGGAAAGACCAGAAGGGTATTCCGAATGTTGAAACTGCAGCGGATATTGAAAATTCTTAAATGTCTTTGTAAATGAAGGTCATTCCCTTTGAACAGCATGCGTTAAAAGTGGAGTAACAAACATAAATTTATATTGCAGGAATACTGCAGATATATCAGTGAAACTTGATAGAACAAAAAACAGGAATTCGTATTAAATCCTTTTTAAAGCCATTACTCTGACGCATCTGAAAATAAGCTTTGCATTGACACTTGCCCCAATATACGTGACAAATGTTACCTTAGAAATTTGTTTTTGCCTACATTTTTGAATATTTGACTTTCAAAGAGAAAATAAAAAAAAACGCTGAGAACTTATTTAGTGATGCAACTGATATTTTTTTTAATATTAATATGTTTACCGTAGTAAATTTATTTAAAACATAAGAAATTTGCACTGTATTTAAAACATAACTAATTTAATATATTTTTCATTACCATGATAAGTGCTGTTTGGGTATTGAGCCGGTTAAATTTGCCTACCTTCTTCAACCAGTGGGGGACAAAATTGAAAAAGATGAGAGAGCTCCCATGTAAATTTAAGATAAAGAGCTTTTCAAAGAAGGGACCATATTTAAAAAGGTTTTTGGGTACAGAGTACAAATTTCAGATCTTGAAAAACGAGTTTAGAGATCAAGTTTCAGTAAATAATATAACCATCTTTGAATTGCTATTCAGAACTGCAGCTGCAGTTCTCATTTCAAAGTTGTTAGTTCTGATGAGGTTTGATTAAAAAAAAAAATGCTCTCTAAATTTTAAAATTAAAATAATTTTTTACAAATTACATTTATTTCCGGAAGGTGTAGCAAAGCACAACGGGTCAGCTAGTTTATTAATAAATCTACAAGAAGCGCTTGTCAACATATAAAAACATGTGGACGACCATGCCAACGACTGAAATTTATGAAAAAGTAGATCGTGGAATGTCCTTTACGAGACTAAATTCAGTGTTTGAAAGTAGCACTGTTTGAAATTGTTTTCAGTGTCAAAATGTTCATTAGTCAATATTAGATTGCATAAATAAACTTTCTGGTAGTGTTTTTTAAAGTATTTTGCTGTATTTCAAAAATTGTGTTTGGAACTCGTTGAAAAACTCGAGTTTTTATTCATCGTCGTAATTATCCAATTCGTCGAGCCTCGTTGTAAAAATGTACGACTCGAAATGAAACCGTGAAAATTATGGTGGTGAACTTGCTCTATCTTTTGAAGTTTCGAGTTTATAAGAATGTACTAGAATATGATCATTATTTTTTTTTTAAATCAACCAAGATGCTTAAATTCAGTTCAACAGTATGCGATGCATTTATTTCTTTTCTAATTTAATATAAGAATGTCACTGTCAACAAAGTTATAGGTACAAAACATGCTGGTGAATTTTTACGACAAAATCAGGTAAGATCTTGAACATTAAATTATGGCAAAGTTGATGATTTCCCGCAAATAGACTGTTATGTTTGAATAAAGTCGTTTGAACTACCGATGAAAACATTCAGTGGTGGCTCCAGAGAGCAATTTCTTGTCAAACATTTCAAGCTTGACTTCTGTGCTAGTAGCAAATGTTGACCTTGAATTGCCACAAAATCTGTGTAGCAGATTACCTATTTTCATATTTTTTAAGTTTGTATTTCCTACTCAGGCAATTTTTTTTAAATTCGTTTTTTTTTTTGTAAAATCTAATAGCGTTTTCGTCTATTGTCCACTGGCACGGGGGCAAACTTTATCTTCATAAAAAAAAACAAAATCGTTACGCGGGACGATGCGTTGCATTTATACGCATTTTCCGGAAGTAGATTTTGTTTGTTTATGAAATTTGCCACTGCCTCCATGTCAGTAGAAAATAAACGAAAACGCTATTATTTAGACCCAATTTGTTAATGTATTTAAAGTACCTATGTCTTTTCCGTAAAGTTCATGCACAAATGTTCTGGCTCATGTTACAGGAAAATCGTTATTTTGTTTTACAAGAATACAATTTTTTTCACTGATAAACTTGCTTCAATTGCAAACATTATTGCAAACAAATACGCAAAGTGAGCCTTAATTAAGTTAACTTGCCTAATCTTGACATACAATTTCCGCAACTGAACAAGTTTTTTTTATTGAGTTAGCCATTTGATAATACTTAAGGTTTCTGCATAAGTCTCAAATTTTGGCGCAATATCATTAAATTTGATTTTTAATAATTTTTCAACGTTTGGTGACGTTTTGTGATATTGTTCTGGAAAAAAGAGCACTATTTTGAAACCCTCTATAGCAATAAGGATATATCCATCATAGCTTTCTGAGTTGGCTATTTACGTCGAGAAGTGAAAAAATCAGGTTTGGAAACGAATTGCATATGAGCCATTCCATACCAAGTGACCATAATAATGCATCGACTCTCTCCGATTTGGTCCGTAATCTGTAGGGTGACTTATTGCTATATAAATTAAAAAAATACAAAATTTTGGGTGAATCGGACAACACCCTTCCAAATGAGAGCCCCCTCCCCCGTTCTTAAAAATATTGCCATTTTTCTCAAAAAAAAAAAATTTTATTTTTTGTAAATATCTCAGAATCCGTAGAAGCTAAAGGTAAGTTAAGACCCTTGTTTTGAAAATTTAGCTTTTGTCAATTGAATGAATTTGTGTACAGTGTTACCAGAATCGATATTTTTGTGTTTTAAAACTAGCGATTATCTCAAAATGCCCCCACTGTTTTTGTGCAGCATAAAATTATAAAGGGTAAGTCAAAAAATAAAAACCCGATTTAATACACTTGACAGTGGATTGTAGCCTTTCTTACAGATTGTTAATTATGTTTGGGTGCATATGCAAGAAACAATATACAAAATTCCTAATAAAAACCGGAAATCATATTAAAAAATACTATTTAAAAAAAAGGATGCCCACCCATGTGTTTCAAATGATTCAACGTTTATTCTGAGAAACCTCTGGAGTGCAGGATACGGGGATTTGCAAAAAATAGTTGGGTTGCAGCATATTTGCATCTCACTTACTTTCAATCATGATACATATATCTATAAGTCATATTTGTGTCAGTTTTGTTGGCATATTTTCAAGTTGGTCAATTTTGTAAATTAGGTTTGAATAGTTTTTGTCATTTTTGTCATTGTTATCCAATTTGTCAGATTTGTGAATATTGTCAATTAATGTAATTTTTGTTAATTTTGTTTGTATGTATGTATGTATGTTTGTATGTACATTAAATATCATCTCAACCGAAGATTATCCTCTGTTAATTTGATTCAACTATTTTATAATAGATTTATTAGATTTTCTCATAGTTTAAATACAAATTCGTTTAAATTTGAGAGGTTTTCATAAAAATCAGGACAATTCGGGACATTTTATGCACTAATTTAAAAAAAAAACCAGGACAACTCGAGAGTTAAAAAAAATAGGACGGTCTCTCGAAAATCAGGACAAATCCTCATTGATCAGGACACTTGGCACCTCTGAGCACAAGAGAAACAACAACAACAACTGAACAATTGTAATGCACGTCAGGGGTGCCAGGTGCCCTGATTTTTCAGGATTGGTTATGACTTTCGAGAGGTTGTCCTAATTTTCAAAAACTTTCGAATTGTCTTGATTTTAGAAAATTTGTCTTAAAAATGTCCTGAGTTATCCTGATTTGTCAGTTTTATCAATTTTTTCAATTTTGTCAATCTTATCAATTTTGCCAATTTTGTCAATTTTTAATTTTGTCATTTTGGACAGTTTTTTTCTGTTTCATTAATTTTCACAATATGTTTTGTCAGTTTTGTCAATTTTCTTAATAACAACTTAAACTCGACAATATTTAAATTATGTATTTTTGATATTTGTTTTCAACAACTTGTCAGGATACATGCTAATACCACAGAGAATGCAAATACTAGATGAATTGATCCCAGTATGACATTATTTTTTTCCAATAAGATTCTATTTTCCCTACCCAACATGAGATCAGCAGCGGTGTCGATTATTTCAAAAGGACGTACGGCCAAATGTAAACAAATGGAGTTGTCAGCTGGGTGGAAAAGTACCGTTCGAAGACCTACATTACAGCACAATTTCTTTTTTTGTTACTCCAAAATTAACAAAAAAAAACACCGAAGTGGGAGATAAATAAAATTTGAAATATTTTATGTAAATTTCGAAAAAAAAAATCAAAAATCCGAAAAATTACAAGATTAAAAATCAAATTTTGGAAGATGGGAGTTATTTCACCTTTTGTATTCTTGATTTTATTGATTTATTTGATGAAAAATTAATACTTGATTTATAGATTTTGTGCAATGATGTAACACTGATCATACTGACTGGACACTCGATTTCGTTTTCTGGATAATTTTTCCAGGAAAAAAAAACATTTTTCCAACAGTACGCAATGTCGATTACAGAGTGCGCATCGATCGATTTGAAGAAATGCTATCCCAGTTAGGAAATGCCACCCAACTTTAAAAATAAAACACGCAATTTCTACGATAAAATCGGGCTAAACAGGACCATTTTTCCTACAGGGCATTTTTTGTCAAATTTTTCAGGTTCGCCACCTGCCGTCGGTATTGCGAACCTGCAAAAGCTGACAACAAAAAATTAGACAGAAAATGGTTGAATTTTTGTTCTAAGAGTCAAGTCAGTGTGGTCAGTGGATGTAATATGCAATTTTGTTGCACACAACATTTCGTGCAATTTATTCCAATTAATTTGTTTTTCCCATAATTTTTTATTATCAGCCCCCATCCCCCTCCCCCCCTCACGTTGTTTCAATAGGATTTGATTAAATGTTCCGAATTTTCAAACGCGTTTTTTTCGTTCCGAGCTGACTGCTAGTTTCGCCCTTATGAAATGCTACGCTAGGTTTGTTCACATTTTGCGCGCTCGCCCATTTCCAAATTTACTACAAAATCTTCTGACAGATTCTCGCTTGCGTCTTAACTCGTCTAAAATTTTAGCACAAAACGATCGCGGTTTGGGCACAGGCTTAACGTTTGAGTCAATGCTACTAAATGGAGAAATTGTGTGCGTATGATTCGGACGATTCACACCAACTCAATTCTCTCATGCTCTCACGAACGACATAAGCTCAACGGTATGAGAGAAATTGAGATGGTGTGCTCCGCTCGCGTCCCTTATGTGGTTTCTCCTTCTAAAGGAAACCTTTGCTTGCGAATATAGCGTTGGGCTATCGAAGCGAAGCCCGCCATCGCTGCAGAAAAATGCGATGTCAGATGTTACACCCATCGATTGGAGTGTAATTGAAGAAAACTTGAAGGCAAAATTATTGGAACTTCGGTTCCATTTAATGGAAATCAGTTCGGTTAATACTGAAACTGGTCCCATTATTAAATTTTGTTTTCAATTTAATTTGAAGTCATATTTTCGTTTTTGAGAATTTTGTCATTTTTGCAACTCTTCAGTAGACAAAATTGACGTAATTGAAAAAATTGACAATATTGTGACAAATTGACAAAATTAACAGAAATGATAAAAATAAGAAAATTGAAAAAATTGAAAGAAATTGACCAAATCGACAAAATTGACTTAGTGGACAAAATTTTAAAAATATTGACTAAACATATTGTCGATATTGATGAAACAGAAAAAACTGTGCAAAATTAACAAAATTGAAAAACTTGACAAGATTGAAAAGCTTGACAAATTTGACATTAAGACAAATTGCAATCGTGTTAAGTTTATCAATTTTGTTAATTTTGCACTGTTTTCATCTGTTTCATCAATTCATATTGTTTTGTCAATTTTTTCAATTTTGTCAATTTTTTTTCAATTTTGTCCACTAAGTCAATTTTGTCGATTTGGTCAATTTTGTATAATTTTCTCTTTTTTTTCAAATTTTGTCAATTTTTTTATTTTTTACATTTTTGTTAATCTTATTAATTTGTCAAATTTGTCACATTTTTTTCCAATTATGTCAATTTTGCCAATTTTGTCAATTAGTACAATTTTTTTTGTTTCAACAATTTTGACAATATGTTTTGTCAATTTTGACAATATGTTTTGTAAATTTTGCCATTATTTTTCAATTTTGTCCACTAAGTCATACTTTTCAATTTTGTCGATTTTGTCAATTTTGTAAATTTTTTTCAATTTCGTCAATTTTGTAATTTTTGTCATTTTTGTACATTTTGTGAATTTTGTCCATTTTGTTAATTTGTCAAATTTGTCACAATTTTGTCAATTATTTCAATTTTGTCAATTTCGCCAATTTTGTAAATTGGCACAGTTTTTTCTGTTTAAATAATTTTGACAATATCTTTTGTCAGTTTTGACAATATGTTTTGTAATTTTTTTTTTCGATTTTGTCCACTAAGTCAATCTTTTCAATTTTGTCGATTTGGTCAATTTTGTAAATTTTTTTTCAATTTTTACAGTTTTGTCAATTTTTTAATTTTTGTTAATTTTGTCAATTTTGTCAATTTTGTTAATATGTCAAATTTGTCACAATTTTGTCAATTATTTCAATTCTGTCAATTTTGTCAATCAGCACAGATTTTTTCTGTTTCAACAATTTTGAAAATATGTTTTGTCAATGTTGAAAATATGTTTTGTCAATTTTGACACTATGTTTTGTCAATTTTTTCAATTTTGTAATTTTTTTTCAATTTTGTCCACTAAGTAAATCTTGTCAATTTTGTCGATTTGGTCAATTTTGTAATTTTTTTTTCAATTTTGTCAATTGTTTCAATTTTGTCAAATTTGTAATTTTTGTTAATTTTGTCAAAATTGTCTTTTTTTTTTTCATTTTTTTCAATTTTGTTAATTTTGTCAATTTTTTTAAATTATGTCAATTTTATCAACTTTGTCAATTTTGCCAATTGGCACAGTGTTTTCTGTTTCATCAATTTTGACAATATATTTTGTCAATTTTGACAATATGTTCTGTCAATTCTGTCATTTTTTTTCAATTTTGTCCCCTTAGTCAATTTTGTTCACTGTAAAATTCCCAATTTTGTAAAATTTTCGATTGGGTCAATTTTGTAATTTTTTTCAATTTTGCCAATTGTGTCAATTTTGTCGTTTTTGACAATTTTACTAATTTGTCAATTTTGTTAATTATGTCAATTTTTGAATTTTGTTGATTTGGACAGTTTTTCCTGTTTCATCATACTGAAAATATTTTTTGAAAATTTTGTCAATTTTCTTAATAACAACTTATACTCGACAATATTTAAAATATGTATTTTTGATGTTTGTCTCGTCAGGATACATGCTACTACTAGATGAATTTATCCCAGTATGACATAATTTTTTCCAATAAGATTCTATTTTCCCTACCCAACATGAGATCAGCAGCGGTATCAGTTGTCAGTTGTCAGCTGAGTGAAAAATTACCATTAGAAGAACTACATTACATCTCAATTTCTTCTTTTGTCACCCCGAAATTTACAAAAAAAAAACCCGATGGGGGAGATAAATAAAGTATGAAATGTTTTATGTAAATTTAAAAAAAAATCAAAAATCCGAAAAATTACAAGATTAAAACCAAATTTTGGAAGATGGGAGTTATTTCACCTTTTGTATTCTTGATTTTATTGATTTATTTGATGAAAAGTTACTTGGTTTATAGATTTTGTGCAATGATGTAATATGCAGTTTTGTTGCACATAAACTTCCGTGCAATTTATTCATTTTTTTTTTGTTTTTCGCATTATTTTGTTTATTATTTATTTATTAATTATATTTTATCGCGATGTTCCAACAGGATTTGATTAGATGTTCTGATATTTCAAACGCGAAACTAGCAGTCAGCTCGGGATGAGAACCGAGAAATTGAGATGGTGTACTCCGCTCGCGTCCCTTATGTAGTTTCTCCTTCTAAAGGAAACCTTTGCTTGCGAATATAGCGTTGGGCTATCGAAGCGAAGCCCGCCATCGCTGCAGAAAAATGCGATGTCAGGTGTTACACTCATCGGTTGAATATATTCAGTTTGGGGTGGTACCCCTTTATGGAAATCCATATTTTAACAATGTGGTTTTGGAGTTTCGACTTTAAAAGTTTTGAAACCGGTTCGGTTATACTGAACTGGTACCAAATATAAATTTTTATAATCTTTCATGTAAGAAATTTTCTCAACCGTACTTCTACTTCCTCTTATTCGTTTTGTCGGCATGATGACATCATGAGTGTGAGTGAGGCTGTAATTTTAACCACCGCACACAATGAGCGCGCCCATCATGTTTATGACGTCATGTAAAATATGACGTCATATATACAATAATCTTGATTTTAGTGATTGCTGGTTGTGGCTAGCAAGCCCAATTGACACGTTTTTTGGAGTGATGATTTGATGATAATTACTATGAAAATTTATTTTTCAAACTATTTTGTTTTTTTTTCTTTCTTTTATACATTGAAGAGGGAAAAAAATCAAATTTTTTAAGACAAAAATCATTTTTATTGTACTTCCCAGTTTCGCAAAAACGTAGTGACAAAGTTTGTAAAAAAATCACACCAATACATACAAATACACTGACATCGTCTGAACTCGTCGAGCTGATTCGATAGGTACCTATAAAGGTATATCTAAGACCCATAATTAATGATCTCCCAAATCGACCGATAACTATACCTTTCTGAAAGAAAGGCAAAAACGTTCTAGAAACGATGTCCCGAATTATTGAGTGCAAAACGAGAAACAGATACTAGAGCTTTCTTCTTATGTAAAATTCTACGCTGAGCACATTGGCACCATATTGGAATAAAGTGAGGGAATTTTTGAGATAATAGCATTTAAGTTGAAAAATGCAAAAATGTTGGGTCTGACAACGTCAACCACAAAATTTAACGATGGCCTGGATATTGTCCGGATGTTTGGGTGACAATTTCGAAATCAAATGTTCGGTTTTGCCAGGTTTTTAAATAAAATTGGTTGAATTTAATCGCCCCGGATATTATAAAAAAACCTGCCAACCTTGTCTTACCGTATCTGTAGCTTCTACAGTTTCTGAGATATTTTTGAGAAATTTCTGCTTTTGGGAAAGAAGGCATAAATTTTAAGAAGGAAAGGGTAAGCCGATTTATCAAAAAATTGTTTTTTTCTTTTATTTATTACAATAGAAGACTGAATCGATTTGGGGTCATTTTTGAATTTCTCAAACCCTGGGGTCTAAAAAGTTTTGTTTTGGTCCAAAACTCATTCATGATTTTTTGCAGAATTTTTAAGTAACGTTTACATGAGTAAATTTGAACTTTTAGGTTTGTATGGGAAAATTGAATATTTTGTACTGAAAAATCAACATCATTTTTGTTTCTTCTGTGGAACCGAGCCAGCTGACAGTTTTTGTGCCAATTTATGAAATTCCGAATGGAAATTTTTCACTAAGCAACTTTGTAGAATATTATAACTTCTTATCTTATTATGCAAAAAAGTTATTAGCTGATTAACAGAGGTATGTCTTTTCGCATTGATAAAAAATAAATTCAATGGACATTACTCCTGGAGTCTCGCGAAGTATAGCATGAAAAGTTGCCATGCAATACCTCGCCAGGCACCCAGCAGTGATGTCAATTGAATTTATCGTTTATCAATGCGAAAAGACATACCTCTTTTAAATAGCTAATAACTTTTTTGCCTAATAAGATCCGAGTTACGGTCTTCTACAAAGTTGTTCAGCGGAAAATTTCCCTTCAGAATTTTATAAATTGGCAAACAAACGGCTCGGTTCCACAGAAGAAACAAAAATGATGTTGATTTCTCAGTACAAATTATTCAATTTTCCCATACAAACCTTTAAGTTCAAATTTACTCATATAAACGTTACTTAAAAATTCTGCAAAAAATCATGGATGAGTTTTGGACCAAAACGAAGCTTTTTAGACCCCAGGGTTTGAGAAATTCAAAAATAACCCCAAATCGACTAAGTCTATTACAATAACTCATTCTACTCATTTGAGGCCAAATCGGAAAGAGCCGGTGCCTTTTCATAGTCACTTGGTATGGATGATCCATATACAATTTTATGCAACTTCAGGAAATTCACATAAGAATGCATCAATAAACCTATGAGAAGCACATCTCAACATATACCCTTATGAAGACAACCATTCAAATGACTTAAAATTTCAGATCAAGCAAGTCGTGGTTTCTGTCAGTTTTAGTGGGGCTATTTTATACAAAAACCAGGCAAAATCCGGGCATTTGTTTTAAAAATTGACGACCAAAAATTCAGGCTATTTTTTCATCAAAAAACGTATTTTAGGCTTACAAAACCCTTTCATCATTACTTTGATAAGCCACGAATGCCACAGAATGGTAAAGTGTCATTAAAAGAACCTTAAAAAATATTTTGATATAATTAACTCAAGACAATTCGTTTTGGAGCTCTAGATAAAAAAAAATAAACACAATTGGTTTTTTTTGTTTGATTTGCAATAAAGTTTATAAATTAGGGCAAAATCCAGGCATTTTTCAATGAAATCCGGGCAACCGGGCCGGGCCGGACTGTTTCCAAATTTTGTATTAAATATACAAGCAAACCCGCATAAATCTGGCAACCTTAGATTAGATGCAATAGTTTGGAAGTTACACTTAAAATTCCACAGAGGTCCTTCCAGGAACATAAGTTTGATCTTTTATAAAAAATCCGAAAAGAATTGAGAATTTTTTTTTTATTATTACTCTCTTCGAGCAATTGATGGTAGTGAAGTGGCTCAGTTATCAAAATCAATCGTCGAACTTATGTCCCACTTACTGAAAACTGTATGGAGGTCTAAGGAGGGTATTTTGAGCATTTCTTGTATTTTTCTGATTCAACCTGATAGCCAAGATTAAAACAAAAATGTATTTGTTTGGTTGATTCTATTTAATTTAATATGATAGTGTTTTGAGTTGTTCAAGTAATTTCAAAAAAGTACGGGAACTTACCTGTCACAATTTATTTGACAGAACTCAAAAATATTGGATTATTTGTTCTTCAATAGATATTTTAATCGTATTTATTTCTGTTATGTGAAGAGCTTACGTGCATGTTGTGTTATTTTTATTTTCATGATGGATAGAAACATAATAATTCACCTAAGTATGATTATTAAAGCGACAAAAAATCTAGTAGCTTAAGGAATTTTATGCAAAATTTTAATCAATATAAATTTCTGTGAATATTTGAAAAAAAATATGATAAATTTAATGCGTTCATCAAATCCTACAACAAAACATGGATGTATTGAAAAAGTACTTCTTTTGGAGATAAAAAAAATAATTGAAATTCATTATTCGATCGAAACATTCTAGAATATTTAAATCAAAGTGGCTCTAGAGAGTGATTTAAGCATTTTTACAAAAATATAACATTTTTCTTTCGAAATAATAACTTCCATCATTTCAGATATTTTTTTATATGTAAACAAATTGACAAAAAAACAACCGCGGTCGATTTTTTTCAAATAATTCAAAGATTTTTTTATAACTAATCAATTTTGAAAACAAATGCATATTTTAAACGAAGTTTAATCTCAATAAAGTGGAATATTACGGTATTCTTCAGAGATACTTCCAGTTAAAACAAAAGGTGTAGAGAAATCGCTTTTGAAAAGTGCTTATTTGGCCTTAAGAAACTTGAAAGCACTCCTCTAAAGTATCTCTTCCCTTTTGGCGCAGAACACACCGGAAACAAATTTGTGCAACTTTTTGCGCCATATGTACAGATGTACGTACAGCCGCTCCGGCATTGAAGTTGATCAAACAAAATAGGGGAAAAGCCTTCCAGCTAAGAATTGTGGCGTTTCAATTTTGCCCAAGCTCTATCCTACGTTCGTCTTGAGGTCCCAAACAATGAACCATTCAGTTGTCCCAGACAGAAAGTTTATTCCCGGTTAAGTTACAGTAGCGCGAAGCACTGTCAAGCGAAATAATCTCTCATTCGCAGTGGAAAAAATAGTTCATCAGGATTGAATGAAGTAGAAGGTGCCAGGGAACAGAAATTTTCCAGGATTAATCGGACTCCAATAAAAACGACGAGACCAATCCTTCTAAAGGTAGCAGGACTGATTTTAAGCTTGAACTTGGCTTCTTGCTAAAAGAAAGATTAAATTCCAATTTGAAAATACTAAGAATTTATGCAACTGAACTGTCTCAATGACTTGGTACCTGACAGCTTTTGCTTCCGGCAGCCAACTTCTGACGATGACTTTGGGGATCAACTGCGTGGGAGTGACTTAATGGAACAATATAGAGCGTTCTGGGAAATGAAGGATAAAACTCGTCGACTCCTACTCCTGCCTTTGAGAAGGATGCCCCAGAAAGGTATGAAAAACAAAGGAACGAAACGAAATCCGTCGGAGGGTCTTCTTTCATACGCAACAAATTGAATTAAAACAAACATCACTCGAATACTGTAACAGTAGGGCGCAGAATTTTAAGAAGCTGAGTCTGAACGTACGCACGAAATTGTCTTTGATTCATGCGTAGGTGAAAGAATTAGAATAATAAAATTATTTGTTTCCAAACGAGCATTAGGAAGCGCTTCAATCAAGAGGAATGAGTTTTGATACGCTGATAAATTTTTTTATTAATTAAAAAAAATGACAAAAATGACAAAAATGACAAAAATGACAAAAATGACAAAAATGACAAAAATGACAAAAATGACAAAAATGACAAAAATGACAAAAATGACAAAAATGACAAAAATGACAAAAATGACAAAAATGACAAAAATGACAAAAATGACAAAAATGACAAAAATGACAAAAATGACAAAAATGACAAAAATGACAAAAATGACAAAAATGACAAAAATGACAAAAATGACAAAAATGACAAAAATGACAAAAATGACAAAAATGACAAAAATGACAAAAATGACAAAAATGACAAAAATGACAAAAATGACAAAAATGACAAAAATGACAAAAATGACAAAAATGACAAAAATGACAAAAATGACAAAAATGACAAAAATGACAAAAATGACAAAAATGACAAAAATGACAAAAATGACAAAAATGACAAAAATGACAAAAATGACAAAAATGACAAAAATGACAAAAATGACAAAAATGACAAAAATGACAAAAATGACAAAAATGACAAAAATGACAAAAATGACAAAAATGACAAAAATGACAAAAATGACAAAAATGACAAAAATGACAAAAATGACAAAAATGACAAAAATGACAAAAATGACAAAAATGACAAAAATGACAAAAATGAAAAAATTGACAAAAATGACAAAAATGACAAAAATGACAAAAATGACAAAAATGACAAAAATGACAAAAATGACAAAAATGACAAAAATGACAAAAATGACAAAAATGACAAAAATGACAAAAATGACAAAAATGACAAAAATGACAAAAATGACAAAAATGACAAAAATGACAAAAATGACAAAAATGACAAAAATGACAAAAATGACAAAAATGACAAAAATGACAAAAATGACAAAAATGACAAAAATGACAAAAATGACAAAAATGACAAAAATGACAAAAATGACAAAAATGACAAAAATGACAAAAATGACAAAAATGACAAAAATGACAAAAATGACAAAAATGACAAAAATGACAAAAATGACAAAAATGACAAAAATGACAAAAATGACAAAAATGACAAAAATGACAAAAATGACAAAAATGACAAAAATGACAAAAATGACAAAAATGACAAAAATGACAAAAATGACAAAAATGACAAAAATGACAAAAATGACAAAAATGACAAAAATGACAAAAATGACAAAAATGACAAAAATGACAAAAATGACAAAAATGACAAAAATGACAAAAATGACAAAAATGACAAAAATGACAAAAATGACAAAAATGACAAAAATGACAAAAATGACAAAAATGACAAAAATGACAAAAATGACAAAAATGACAAAAATGACAAAAATGACAAAAATGACAAAAATGACAAAAATGACAAAAATGACAAAAATGACAAAAATGACAAAAATGACAAAAATGACAAAAATGACAAAAATGACAAAAATGACAAAAATGACAAAAATGACAAAAATGACAAAAATGACAAAAATGACAAAAATGACAAAAATGACAAAAATGACAAAAATGACAAAAATGACAAAAATGACAAAAATGACAAAAATGACAAAAATGACAAAAATGACAAAAATGACAAAAATGACAAAAATGACAAAAATGACAAAAATGACAAAAATGACAAAAATGACAAAAATGACAAAAATGACAAAAATGACAAAAATGACAAAAATGACAAAAATGACAAAAATGACAAAAATGACAAAAATGACAAAAATGACAAAAATGACAAAAATGACAAAAATAACAAAAATAACAAAAATGACAAAAATGACAAAAATGACAAAAATGACAAAAATGACAAAAATGACAAAAATGACAAAAATGACAAAAATGACAAAAATGACAAAAATGACAAAAATGACAAAAATGACAAAAATGACAAAAATGACAAAAATGACAAAAATGAAAAAATTGACAAAAATGACAAAAATGACAAAAATGACAAAAATGACAAAAATGACAAAAATGACAAAAATGACAAAAATGACAAAAATGACAAAAATGACAAAAATGACAAAAATGACAAAAATGACAAAAATGACAAAAATGACAAAAATGACAAAAATGACAAAAATGACAAAAATGACAAAAATGACAAAAATGACAAAAATGACAAAAATGACAAAAATGACAAAAATGACAAAAATGACAAAAATGACAAAAATGACAAAAATGACAAAAATGACAAAAATGACAAAAATGACAAAAATGACAAAAATGACAAAAATGACAAAAATGACAAAAATGACAAAAATGACAAAAATGACAAAAATGACAAAAATGACAAAAATGACAAAAATGACAAAAATGACAAAAATGACAAAAATGACAAAAATGACAAAAATGACAAAAATGACAAAAATGACAAAAATGACAAAAATGACAAAAATGACAAAAATGACAAAAATGACAAAAATGACAAAAATGACAAAAATGACAAAAATGACAAAAATGACAAAAATGACAAAAATGACAAAAATGACAAAAATGACAAAAATGACAAAAATGACAAAAATGACAAAAATGACAAAAATGACAAAAATGACAAAAATGACAAAAATGACAAAAATGACAAAAATGACAAAAATGACAAAAATGACAAAAATGACAAAAATGACAAAAATGACAAAAATGACAAAAATGACAAAAATGACAAAAATGACAAAAATGACAAAAATGACAAAAATGACAAAAATGACAAAAATGACAAAAATGACAAAAATGACAAAAATGACAAAAATGACAAAAATGACAAAAATGACAAAAATGACAAAAATGACAAAAATGACAAAAATGACAAAAATGACAAAAATGACAAAAATGACAAAAATGACAAAAATGACAAAAATGACAAAAATGACAAAAATGACAAAAATGACAAAAATGACAAAAATGACAAAAATGACAAAAATGACAAAAATGACAAAAATGACAAAAATGACAAAAATGACAAAAATGACAAAAATGACAAAAATGACAAAAATGACAAAAATGACAAAAATGACAAAAATGACAAAAATGACAAAAATGACAAAAATGACAAAAATGACAAAAATGACAAAAATGACAAAAATGACAAAAATGACAAAAATGACAAAAATGACAAAAATGACAAAAATGACAAAAATGACAAAAATGACAAAAATGACAAAAATGACAAAAATGACCAAAATGACAAAAATGACAAAAATGACAAAAATGACAAAAATGACAAAAATGACAAAAATGACAAAAATGACAAAAATGACAAAAATGACAAAAATGACAAAAATGACAAAAATGACAAAAATGACAAAAATGACAAAAATGACAAAAATGACAAAAATGACAAAAATGACAAAAATGACAAAAATGACAAAAATGACAAAAATGACAAAAATGACAAAAATGACAAAAATGACAAAAATGACAAAAATGACAAAAATGACAAAAATGACAAAAATGACAAAAATGACAAAAATGACAAAAATGACAAAAATGACAAAAATGACAAAAATGACAAAAATGACAAAAATGACAAAAATGACAAAAATGACAAAAATGACAAAAATGACAAAAATGACAAAAATGACAAAAATGACAAAAATGACAAAAATGACAAAAATGACAAAAATGACAAAAATGACAAAAATGACAACAATGACAAAAATGACAAAAATGACAAAAATGACAAAAAAGACAAAAATGACAAAAATGACAAAAATGATAAAAATGACAAAAATGACAAAAATGACAAAAATGTCAAAAACAAAAAAAATGCATCCTTGTAATTAAAATTTTTTTTTTTTTTAAATTTAATTCAGAGGTTTACAAACATTTTGAAAGCAACTTTTCTTTTTTGCTCTTACAATCTGAGATATCAGAAAAAACACAGCCTTTACTCTAGCTGAAAAACTGATCCAATAGAGTGTTGTTTGAAATCTTGTTATCTAAAAGCAAAAAGGAAAATGACTAGCAGAATAATAACTTCTCGCTCTACGCAGCCATCTTACCCTCGACAATCTGATCCGCCATTATGCTGTTTTGCTGTCTCTTAGCTAGCGCCGCCATCTGTCATATATTGAATTTCCACTTAAGGGAGAAAAGACAATTTTCCCAGAAGTTTGATGCTTCCAGCCTTTCAGCTTTCTCGTCGAGACGACGATGTCGGCGACGCACAAATGAAGTAGGTAAGTGTTATTTTCCGCTTGGTGCTTCCTACGGGGCAACAAGATACGTCGAAGGTTTCTAGTTCAAGATTTAGAGTAGCGGGTTCCACCACCCACGCACCTAACCGACATCCATACATGATACTTGTTAATGTTGCCTCTGGGAGAGAAGAATGATAGCAGCAAGTTGGAAAGCAGCAAAAGATTTTATGCCTAGCGCGGAAAAGTTTTACGATTGAAAAGTTTTGATCTTTCCGAAGTTTCGTCTCTTTTGAAAATGATTTATACAATCCCTTGAGTTTGAAATTGAGTTTCATTCTTTAGTCATTCCATGGTGGGATGTCTTGAATGGTAAGGCTCTGATGAAATCAATTTTGTGTCAAACTCGCCTATGGAACCATAATACAATTAGGCAGTAGGAATATTTGACATGAAAGGGGTTTTGTTGTTTTAAATAAATATATACTCCAAAATGATGTATTCAACTGGCTTTAAAATTGAGCAAATTAAAACTTTTCATTGGGGGCATCCATAAATTACGTAACGCTCCTAGGGGGGGGAGGGGGTAAGCTCTAGCGTTACAAATTGTGACATAGGGGAGGGGGGGAGGTATGCTCATCGTTACGTAACGATTTTTTCCTTAAAAGTGTCAGTTTGATCGCAACTATTTTTAAGTCATGCAATTTTTGCAGAATGATATGCAAACCAAAACCAGCATAAAATTTGTAAGCTTCAACATAATTGAAACTAGTTTGAAACCTTTCCTCTTTAAAGACTCTGAGATATACTCCTTAAAATGTGTATTGAATATACGTGAAATATTCATTGGAGAACCGAATATTGGTAAATTTACCCCCAAGAAATCAAGTCAACCATAAGACGAAAAATTGTACTATTTTTCTCAATTGGTATAAAAAATGCAATTTTGATTATTCCTACGAATATTACTACGTGGAGTATATTTTGCATAACAAGTTCTGCAGAAGCATGAGCAAAATAAAGTAAACAAGGTAGATCATCAATTAACAAGCACAGAGCAACTCGCAACAAGGCAATCAATATATTTTATCAGAGAATTATCATCAGTGAGCACTAAGAAGCGATTTGAATATATATTTATTCCGTTTTGAAGAACATTAAAAAATTTATGTTAAAATCATTTTTTACCTGCAGAAATCAGTATACGAAAACCTGAGAAGATGGGAGGGGGGGGGGGGGGTAATTATCAGCGTTACGTAATTTTCATAGGGGGGTACGTCGAAGCGTTACGATCTGTGACATACGGGGGGGAGGGGGTCAAAAAAGTGCATTTTTTGCGTTACGTAATTTATGGATGCCGCCATAGAGTCAAAGTTAAATATTGAAATTGAAACAAAAATTATTAGTTGTGGGGAGCGAAATAAGACACTGCACAATGGGAAAAAAAGTATACAACTCGCGAAGAAGTTCAATATCTTTCGTCGTGCATGACCCAAATCTATTAAATTATACTTTCCTTTTGTGAAAATTTCCGAAAAATCGATTGGACATAGTTTCAAACATTGCACAAGCTTATGAACGGAAATATAGTGCCTTTTTAACCTCTAATTCCCCTATAATTTGTAAACATTCCAGAAAAACACTGATTTAAACCAGAGAATTTTGAACAAAAACAGACCTATCGTGTGTAATTTTTTCTGAGAAATCGAATGAAGGTTGTTTTGGCCACCGCACGCTTCAAAAAATGGAGTTATGGCACCGGGAAACTTTGATCAACATGAAATTTATACTCATAATCATCAATAACTAAGTCCAAAGTTAAAATATCTTAAAACTTTTTTCTACGTTAATTCATAGTGTTGTTTTTAAACAACACTTATCAAAATCACAATATCTGGGAAACGTGTTGATATTTTTGAGTGATAATATGGATAAGAAATGTTTGAATGATTAAAAAAATAGCTTTTGTTATTTTTAATTACGATATTATAATGTATCTATGTGTGAGATATCGAACAAAGTATGCGGATTTGCAAATTTCATTAAATTTTTTAACTTCAATCACAAATACATTCCTGCACTCAACTGACAATGTTTGGAAGAAAATTTCTTAATCGTATAGAAGAAAATTGATAATTTCAAAAATCATTTTTTTTTTTTTCAGTTCGTCTCAGTACGCGATGCCGATCAGACGTGCATTAAGGCTGCTCGGGTGATCGCGTTAGAAAAAATACGGAAAAGTTTCTGAGTGCATTTGCTAACGGTTAGAGCGAGAAGAAGTTTGGAAAAAAATGAATCTTAAACGTGAAAATACAATTAAGATCATGTTTGGAGAACAAACCAGAAACCCTACAAACTCTGAAGTGTTTGAGTTTTTTAAAAAACAAGGATGGAGCTGTAAAAACTTGAGTGCGATGTATCGAGAAGATTATAGCCTTTTTGTGCGTTTCCAAGAAGAGACTTTCATGCACAATGCATTGGCTCAATTGGGAACGCAGACGTGTTTCAGTTACGCTGATGGAAGTAAGGTCAATTTGAATGTTTCTCGGGCAAATGGGATTGTAAAATATGTCCGATTATTCGGATTGCCACCGGAGGTTGATGATGGTGATATTAAAATGGTGATGTCGAAATATGGGAATATCCAAGAACTTGTTCGAGAAAAGTACCCTCTGGAGTCGGGCTTTCCTATATGGAATGGGGTAAGAGGAATTCATATGGAGATAACTGCAGATATTCCAGCACAGTTACATATAAAACAAATCAAAACGAAAATCTTTTACGATGGTATACGTAACCAATGCTTTGTATGCGGATCTTCGGACCATCTCAAGGTCAGCTGCCCGAAGAGGGTAGCTGTTGGCGAAAGGTTATCGGTAGATCGAAATATTGGAAGTGGAACCACATTTGCAAGTATAGTAACAGACAGTTTGAGGATTTCGGCTTCGTCATCACATGAGGTGGTAGCGTTGAGCACACGGTTGGAAACGAATGGAGATCATAACCCTGTGCTCGAAAACTACAACGGCTCGGAACGAGTAGAGGAAACAAATCTGAAACCAGCATCTAATAGTATCGAAACTGAGGAAAAGTGCGGCCAGCGGATTGATAAAGCGAAAAAACGAGAGAGAAAATCGGTACGTACTGCTATGGGAGACGATTCATCGGAAAACGACGTGAGAGGATCGAAACAAGTGATAGTCCCAGCACCTGATAACCCCCTAAAAACAGAAGCCATCAGAAGACCATGGAGACCACGTAGCGTGCGGAGTAGTTCCTGTAATTCAAATTATCGAAAGAAGTGAAATGAAATTAATTTTTTTGTACTATAGGGGAGATGAGGGCATAACGAGCACCCGAGGCATAATGAGAACTACGCTTTTCTACGAAAGTGCGTATTTTCTTAAATAAATTTTCATGAGGATTTGTTTCGTACTTCCTATAGTATTAATTTTTCACAAAAAAAGGAATCTCCTTATCATCTTTACAGAGATATTTAAAAAAAACTAGCTTGGTTCTCAAGTTACGAAAATATTATAATTTTTGAGCACCACGAAATAAGCTTTTATGATCTTAAAATAACCTTGATCTATAATGTACGCACTGCAACATGATGTACACATTGTTTCTCAATTTTTACCATCAAAAAATTTTTGATTTTTCACTTTTATCAATTTTAAAACACGTTTTTACTTTAATTTGTTGACTAGGGGCATATAGAGCACCTTATTATCGAGGCATAATGAGCATTTTCTGCCGTAGAATCTAGCAGCGAATTAAAATTGATTTATAGCGCCACACCTTGACTAGTTTTCATCCGACAATCTAGCCTATTGGTAAGGTGTCGGAGAGGTAATCAAAAGACTAGAGTTAGATTTCTGTTCGAGGTGATTTTTTTCCATTCACAATTCATGATCGATTTTTTTATTGTTACGTTATACGGCTAGTAGCATCATCCTCCGAACAAAGCACTTAATGTATGAGCGTGCGTGAATTGTTTGTATTCTACAAACAGACCTAGATTATTTTGTTATTGCTTTGTTTGATGAATCTACGACTCACCTGACTTCATCGAATTGAATTCACTGCTAGATTCCCCGGCAAAAACGCACATCTTCCTCCGATTAATGGTGCTCATACTGCCTCAGGGGGGGTTCTCATTATGCCTCCACAGTGGCTGGTTTTCAGCTTTTGGCAAAATTTTTTAAAATGCATTTTTTAACGTTTTCACCTAGTTTTTCACGTTTCAGCCCGTTAGGGAATAGGCTTTTCAAGTGTCTGAATACGAAACAATAATGTAACCTCCATATTATAGCTATTTTCTATGGTTAAATAACCGTTTTCCTTAAGGTGGCCATTATGCCCCCATCTCCCCTAGGTACTATGTTATTTTAAAAAAGCTTTAGATGGGAATTGTAATCATAATGTAACTAATAAGAGCGTACTCAGGGTTCTTATTTCTTATAAAAACCTTCGAGTTTTGAAGTTTTCAGTCAGCAGAAAGGCACAATTGTAATGTATTATAATAGTTTTAAATAAAGTATTTTATTGAAAAAAAAAAAAAAAACTTCAATGGGCCATATCATTTGTGATACTCAAAATGAAAAAAAAGTCATGCCTTTAAGGGGTTAAAATATGACTTTCAAGCATATCTTGTGTTTAGAACCCGAAAAGATTATTATTGTGAAATTGTGGCAAATGTCCTCAAATTTTCCCTAACATACGGTGGTATACAGCAAAAGTTAAAGCTCAGATGTTCTTACATGGTTAGCAAAGTAACGTCTTATTTTGCTTAAACTGAGATCTTAAATTTAGTACGCTTGGCATCGTTTTGCTAACCAAGAAAATTATGTCTCTCATTTTTGCCGTGTATCACAAGCAAATAAGAGCAAATCTGAAATTTTGGCATTGGAAACAGCACAGGCAAGCGCCTTTTATAGGCAACGCAATAGTTAAAGTTATAGGAAAAGAAAAAATAAAGAGATTTTATTCTTTACGATAAAGGATAGCCTGCCTTAACAAAGGCGTTTGACCAGTTTCTGTTTTCAATGAAACGCGCCACCAACATTTTAATTTTTTTTTCTATTTATTTTTTGAAAAAAAGTTTGCTTTTAAACAGAGAAGTATGAACAGATGAAGTATGAATTGTAAAATCCTCGAATTTGCATCACATTTAAAACATAATTGAGAATTTTTTAAGGCACAATTAACAGGAAACCGATTATTTATGCAAAACTCTTCAAAATATGAAACAGAATTCCTCAAAGATCGCTAAAGAAGCACATTGTACTGTATTGTTGAACTTTAAATGTAGTGTTGAAGAATGAGGGTCACAGCGATAGATATAATTATCTGTTATAATATATAAGTTTGTTATAATTTAAATTATCATTTTTTTACTTGAAAAACCTTCTTATTCCAGCACATGAACAATGAGAAAACAAGAGCTCGTGTGACAGTTTTTTTTCAGAGAAACGAAAAAACACAAGCTCATATTCTACGCAATGTAATTTTAGATTCGAATGTTAATCAACTTTAAATTACAAACAGATCAAAATTCCAATCACGTTTTTCTCACTTGTTCGTTTTCCACATGGGACAATCTTGTTTGGAAGGGCAGTTTAGCAATTTATAGATTTGGAAACTGAGTTTAAAATGCTCAAGCCGAAAAATGTGCTTCTCTTAGTATTTCCATAAACAAATACTTTTCGACATTTTCAAAAATGCCAGTCTGTTCCATTTATACTACTGTGCGTTCCTACCCAGACAACCAGAAGTCGTATTTAATTTTACAGATTATATCGTATAGAATGTTATTTAAACTCATTTTTGTATATCTGCACCTACAATGTGCGGCCCATAAATATGTTTTATCGTATTTAAATACATTGCATGATTTTATTACGACAATACAATCCAAATCAAGAAAATTTGTGTATATACTGGTTTGCTGCATTATATAGGTACGATATGTTTACACGTATAGTTTTTTTTTTCTTTTTGAGCAGGGAAAAGCCCGCGGGAGTGCTCCTCTTGCTGAGGCTCTTCTCCAGTGGGCGCAAAATTTCCTCATCATTCTTTATTAATTTTTTTTTTGATTTTTTCGTTTTTTTGTTTTACAATATTGTACATGACTTTCGTTTGTATAGCAACACATTTCACTTTTCATTCATTTTTTCTTTAAATTGTGGATGGGTGGGGGTGATGGCGATTGGCGGGTGGTGGCGGTTAGTGGTGGCTGGTGGTGGCGGTTGGTGGTTGGCGGCGGTTAGAGGCGGTGGCGGTTGGGCGGAAACGAAAAAGAAATACAAACATTGTAAAGCTTATAAAAACAGCTTGTAGGGTAGGTGTTGGCAATTCGGGACATGTGAATGATGGGAAGTGCGTATTTCACATTGCTTCCAGTGAGATAAATCTCTTTGAAGGAAGCGTTTATCGGCTATGGCTCACAGTTATGAGTCATCGGGTACTTCAACATAAGAGCTAATTAGTTAAAGTAACTTTCTATCTTGGTTCTTATGTATTGCTTCAGCTTTGTTTTAAATTTCTTGACATTCGTTTCTTCCCTGAGAGTTCCAGGAAGATTGTTGTAAACGTGTTTACTATAGTAGGGAAATGCTTTTCGAGCCATTTCAGTAGGCGGTCGATCAATTCTGAGGGTGGCCTGGTTACGAAGCGTGTATTCGTGGCTTGGTTGTTCGTACACAACATTGTGATGAGTTCGCTGGTCATAAAAGTGCGAGTGGATGATCGATGTTGCTTGAAGTTCTCTTAAAGCTTTTATTGGGAGCGTTGAGTTTAAAGCTTCTGAGTATAGGAGGCGTGTTGGGTACATCCTAGGCCGGTTGTAGACAGCATTCAAACATCGATTTTGTGCAGCTTGGAGTTTTTTCAAACACAGTTGCACGTATATTTGTGTTTAAAATTTTCAAAATACCTCCAAATGGTTGTCTGGGTAAACATTTGTGGACTTCCTCAGTTTTCTATGTCACGTAAATTTGACGAAAAACTAAAAAAAAAGTTTAGAAGTTTTTCTTGCAATTTTTCAACATTTCTCGTAAGGAATTACGGCATATAAAAGCAAAAAAAATCACCTGTCATCTGTTTCAATTATGATCTTTATATTCATCGCAAAACGAAAAATATCTTTATTCAACTATTATTATATTTAAACGATTTTGATAAACAGTTCAAGGCCGGGCTAAGCGCGTCATGTTCGTTTATCTTTAAGCATATTTCATATTTATTTAAATTTTTGTGCAGTTGATATCACAACACTTTCAAAGAAATTTCTATGTTGAATCGGAAAACTTAACTTGAATATTAAGGGAAATATTTCAAATTCCTGAATTCCATATAGGTTGAATGAACTATCCACAAGAATGTCAGTATATCTAACAGCACTTAGCGAAGCAATATATTTTTTTATTTGTGAAGTAAAATCCGAGATATTTACCAAACAGTAGCGCTACAAAGTGCTCCATACAAGATTTTAGAGAATTTGGGAAGCTTTTTCGGAACAGGCATAAAGGAATTAGCTTCTAATGTTATTTTTTAGTAATTATTGGGAAAAATTTTGTCATTAAAAGGTACTTGCAAGACACTCCGACAGAAATACATTCGATTTTTTTACAAAAATTTTCGAAAAAAGTGCAAACAGCTCCCACATAAGAGCAGACATTCCAGAAGTGCATTTTCACATTTGAATAAATCTATAAGAAATCTAAATCATTTGAAATTTTTTTCCATACAAAAAACAACTCAAACACTCCATGGATTCCAGAAAAAAAAAACATCAAATTTGTTACTTTGGTTAAAATAAAACAGGATAAAATAACAGTTTTTTCAACCAGTTTTTTTCCTTATTAGAATGCTTTCTAGAACAGAACTTTCGTAAATTCAGCTAACAAATATCTCCAACACTTTTTTTGAATGAATGTTTTTGTGAAAATATCACTTTTTCATTTAAAAACTTTTAAAATACATAGGTATGTTTTCAATCGCAAGAAAAACATCAGTTTTTGAAACTCAATTTATCGTTTAGTAGCTATCAATATTTTTTCTAAAAATATTTAAAACACTAGAAGAAGACCTAAAAGTTGATCCTACTTACTTTTTAAAATATCTTTGAAGTAAAAAGCCGTAGTAAAATGAGTTTTAAATTCATCGAAAATTTACACCCTTTCGTTTACCTTTTTTGCTAACTACAAAACGTCAAACATTTACCTGGTATTGCGGATTTGATTGTTAACACATGCACGCTTAAAACATTTTCACAACAACAAATGCAACATGTTAAGAGAGGGGGGGGGGGGGGTAGGGTCTAACATTTTCAAAAAATCGATTTTTTTTTATTTTCTTATTGTAAAACATTTCAAGAATGTTGTGTCAAATTTTCAAGTCAATTGAAGCAAAACTGTAGAAATTATAGGCCTTTATCTCCTCCTATCTAATACTGCAAGAAAGCAAGAGCAGAAACTTCAAACGCGTTTTTCTCGAAAGCACATTTTTCCGTGGACATCGTCATTTGAAAACTACTTATCCGATTTTTTTCAAATTTGGAACAAATTTTGTACATATAAAATACCAGACCCCAACGTTTTTTTTTTTATTTTTTTTACTTTGGGGAGATTTTACAGATAAAAAACTGCGGATTTTTTCGTGAAAAATCGTAGTTTTTACTTCAAACAGCCACAAAAATTTCATAAATAAATTTTTATGTTAAATAAAAACGTTGGAGTCCAGAAAAACTTCTTTTAAAAATAATTTGCTCTGATTTTTCGACTTCAGATGATTCTGTGCTGAGAAACAGTGTCCACCGCAAATCCTGTTTTCTAAAAGGCATCCTCGAAATTGTTCCGTCACCGGCTCATTTTTTAATATTTTTCTACGAAAAAATTACTAAATGTTGTTTTAACAATGCTTGGTATAATGCAAAAAATTTGAATACATTTGTTTGAAAGATAGCTCTAGAAAAAAAAAATCGTAAAAATGGTGTTTTTTTACCCGTTAGATCCTACCCTCCCCCCTTAAATTAACAAAGCTCAGAATTTATGAAAATTTAACTTCAGCCAATATTTGAAAAAAAAAATCAACAATAAACGTTCTTGGAATCTTCATAAAACTAACTTTTTATACCAATGCAGATATGCAAACCTCAGAACGAAGAAACGGGGTATAAGCAAAACAAAATGAAACCATATCAAAAATCAAAAATAAGCCCTCACATTTCAAAGTTTTCCACCATCAATAGTCTTTTTAATAAGTTGAACAAATTACAGGGTGTTCAATAAGTTCGAAAAAACTTTTGATCTTCTTGTTGTGGAAAGCGCGTAGCACATACATCCAATATTTTTTTAGAGTGATTTTGTACTACTATAAGACCAACTATCGGTGGTGCCGAAAAGTCAATTTTCCTTAAGTTTTCATTCATGTGGTACCTTCTAACACCACAAGTATAAGTGCAGGAAAATTTAACTGGTTTTTGAAACAAAATGAATGGCTCACAATTCATCAACTGTAACCTTTTTGGCTTAATTCTCGTAATCATAGATGTTGTGAACAATAAACGAGTACAGAATTCATATACTAATCTCATTCAAAACCTTATTTCTTCGTTTTTGGTACTGAATGTCGGAAAAACAGTTGTGTGCCAACTGAATTTGATCTAAAAGCTTGTCTAAATGATGGTGGATACAGTTATTCAACATCATATATAGAAGATTAACATAACAAATTTGCTAGTGTAACTGTAAAAAGTTTACATTGGTATTTTTTGTGCTATTGAATCCTTTTGCATGTAGTGTCAATTTCTACAGACTGTTTTCCCGCAGAAAAAATGTGTTTTTCCCAGTCCCCTCAATCTTACTTTTTGGCATAAGTTTTTCGAATGTTGTCAGGGAAAAACAAATACTAGAAATAATTTTGTCTTCATTCAAAATAATTTTCGTTTGTATAGGAAACTAAATTTTCATAACAGAGGAGTAAGGACTTGTGGTATAGCTCAGTTGGCAAGTCTGTTGTCTCCTGAGCCGATGTCCGCGAGTTCGAGCCCAAGAGTAAACATCGAACACAGTTGTACCGGATAAGTTTTTCAATAACGATCCGCCAACTGTAACGTTGATAAAGTCGCGAATGCCATAAAGATGGTAAAACGACTATAATCGAAACAAATAAAAATAACAGAGGAGCGTGCCACATTCGATAGACTTAAAAATTGTCTGAAGCTCGTGATAATGGTTTAAGGTAAAAAGTTTGCACAATAATTGGTGTGCTTGAGCAGTTTTACCATGTCTATCATTTCGATGAAAAATTTATAAATTTTGACGAGTTAATTCAAAATTATAGTGGCTTTAATGTGTATTCGAACTTATTGAACAATTAGCGCTGATGTGGTCTAGTTGATAGACTGGTGGCCCAGGCGTCCTGAGCTCGATTCCTGGTATCGGCAAGACAAAATTTTAAAAATAATGATACCCTTGTTAAAAACATTAAATTTACATTAACCCTTCATTCCAAGAGACATCTCAATCTTTTTCAAAAAGTATTAATTTTAAACAGTTATATTTTATCAAAACTTCGGTATTTTGCACAAGTACTTCCCATGGAGAATAAATATATTTAAATTCTTAGGCAACTTACAAGTAAATTTATGAGGAAAGGATGCTTTTACTTTGTTTCTCATAGGGAATTATTTCTTCCAGTTTACAAAAGTGAAATGGCTCTTTTTGACATTGAATCAAAATCTAAAGCTTTGTTCATTGAAAATATTTTATATAATCGAGTAGGACAGTTAACACCGCATTATGTCGAAAATATTCAAAAATCATCTCTCTAGAAATATCTGGGAATGGCTGACGTTGGCAAATGAATTCAGAACTTTGACAAATTTCAACCCAAGTAAACTTATGAATGATTTTTTAATGAATGGGTTAAAGAAGAAGAAAAAAAATTGCAAAAGAATTACCAATCCTTGATTGGGAAAAGATTTTCGAAAACTGTAATAAAAACTTCCTTAGCTCAAGTCAAAAGTCGTCCTTTTTTATCCTTTAACGACACTTAATTCCAACTAATGAAAAGTTATTCAGGCACAATGTTAGAGAAATAACTTCTTCCAAGTGTAATTTATGCAACAATAATGACACTACTTTACATAGAATAAAAGACTGTGTAGCATCAAAAATAATTTGGACATGGCTGAACAAAAAGTTAAGAACAAAATTTAAGATAAATGTTTACGATGCAGATGATTTATTTCAATTTGCAATTAACAAAAAGAATTATATGTGAAAATCTGGATTAGGGTTAACACTAGAATGTATTTCGTATACATTAGAAGACAGAGAAGCTATTGAAATACATGGAATAAAAGAAAGAATTTGTTCAGCAAGATGGAATAATAAATATATATTCCAGATTAATTTTCAAAATTTTATAAATTTGATATGAAAATAAAATTGAGAGTATTGAAGTGAAATAAGTGAAATAGTAAGAAAGACAACACAAAGATCAATTTAGAAATGGATGCTTAAAATGTATCTGTATATAAAGTTCAATAAAAAACTCTTAAAAAAAATACATGCGAGAAATCTTTTAAAAAAATAAAATAAAATAAAATAAAAAAATAAAAAAAACCCTGTAGAATAAAAACTGAATGTTATACTAAAAACTTATTTTTGTTACGGACAGAATAAAGATCAGCTAGATAATCAGCTGTTTGAATTGTTTGTGAATTGTTGAAATCTTCCGAAAATGAGGTATGGGTTTCAGCTATTCCAACTCAACCATAATAAAAAATATCAAATAAATGATAAAAGTGTAAAAAAAACTGTCTCGAAATTCGATAACTTTGAATAAGCATTTTTGCTTGAAAAAGCAGTTTTATTGAATAAAAAAAACCATTACATAATCCTTTCCATCACGAGATGGTAAAAAAACATTTCTAAACAGCAGTTATACAATAGCTTTGCTTATTTTTATTTCAAATATTTTTTTAAACTGTTTCATAAAAAATATTTGAAAAAAAAATTGAAATGACTAAAAGACTAAAAATTCAGGATCCACTGGCTAAAGTTTAGTAAAAAAGTACAATTTAAAAATGTGAAAGTTTGAGGCAAAAAACAAATTTTATAAAACAATGTTTGGAAGTACAAAAAGCCAAACTGGAATTACATTAAAACATTCTGGAGGTGTTTAAAAATTTAAATTTTCATACATAGATCGACTCAAAACTATTTTGTTCTAACAAAACTTTACTTCCCATGTTGCATTCTCGATTATATTTGATATTTTAAGATCCTGAAAACTGGGACTGTTATCCCGTAGAGTTTTGAAAATTCCACAAACCAGTTTTAATTACATAAAGAAACTTTATTTATTTATTTACCAGTTACCATTTACCATTATCAGTTCATTCCCTTGAGGATACATTGTATATCACATGAATTGTAGCATCAGAAATATTATCCAGAATTTGAAAGCACCACGAATTTGTTTTTATTTTTTCTTTAGCTGACCCGGTAAACTTATTTTGACCTTTAACCAAATAAATCGTGTAAATGTTTACCTTCATCTACTTCTGCTCAACATCTTCGTGCTTGAAAATCGATTTTTTAGAAAACATTTTAAGTGGATTTTGTAGGGGTGCCCTTCTATATAAATAAAGTGAGATTCTTTAATCTATTATGGACACCGTCTCTGACCTGAAAAATCATTTGATACTAAATTTCTCTTCATTTCGACACGTTGTCGTCCGTTGTCTTGAAGGAAACGGTTCCATTTTTATATATATAAGATTCTCGTGTGCGCTTACATAACGTCGTACTTCTTTTGAAATAACATAAAAATTCAGCGCAAACGGCTGCAAACAAACTTTTAAATTTGAATTTTGCATCTAGATTGTGTTGTTTTAACAGCAACCATTCTAAATTAAAAGAACTTTTGACAAGTTAATGTTAGTTTCTGTATTTTTTGTAATGATACTATTTGTTTACATCATGTTTCATACGACGTAATATAAACTCTCACGAAAAATGTCTTTTTTTAAGATCTCTAACATTTTCGAAAGATGACCGAAAGGGAAATTCCTACCATCTTTAAAATCGTATCATCTTTAATTAAGTATGTTTTAAAAGAAATTCAACAAGCCAACGAGCACAGTCCCACGCATCAACTTCATGACAAAAGAAACATTCCCAAAAAGCTTCTTTACATTCTCAAACATTAAAATAGAGAGTGAAAAAAAACACTAAAAGCTGAAGGATTACTTTCAGCGCGATTCTGTGTCGGTTCACAGCACCGGATTATTTTCATTGTGCGATGCAAATGAGATTTGCTTGCTGCTTGCTGCTCGCTGCTCCTCATTGTTGACAGAATGACGGAACAAAATTTGTCTGTGTCGAACGAATGAATGAGCTGGTTGGGTTGGGTTGGGTTGGTTGAATGAATGGGATTGGATTGATGGGTGGTTGGAAGCAAGGAAGGATATCATCTCGCTAAGACGATTGAAGTGCCGCGGATCTACTGATAGTGCAATTGAGGAAAAACTTCTGTGGATGATGCCGCCTAGTGGTGGTGGGTGGCAGGTGGAAAAAAACTGACGAGGGCTTGCGTTTGTTCGACAAGACCAGGATCAGCAGAATACATCTTCGGGAGAGCACACAATTTTGACAGCATCCTCGGCTTTTCAAAGGAAAAGCATGGAACAGAAATGACGAGAAAACTTTCGCTATCAGTCGGAATTCCGCATCTGATGGATCGTTGCGTTGCATTAACAATTTAAATTCTTTTGCAAATCATCTGAATGGGTGCTCTCGGGGAGCAGTTTATTTGTGGAGTAATAAGCAGCGTCGTTACTAAGTAAATAAGTTAATTTAATCAGAGTCAGTAACGAGAGAGAGAGAAAAAAGAGATTAAGGGAACAAACTGAAAGAGCTGTTGCAAAAAGTTGTTTCGACTGACTTCAGCTGAATTGAACCTAGAGACTTTGATGTTAGATTAGTGTAGCTGCATGAACAGAAAAAACAGTTCTTTTTTCGAGTATTTTTTTCAAGCAATCACATAAATTAACTCTCTTTTTATTCCAGAAAACATGAGGAAATGTATATCGACACATTGTGACCCATATTTTTAAATTCTACTCTTCTAACGAATGTTAAGCCACCCCTTTGCAGTGCGAGAACAAACTCAAACAAGTAATTATTTCTGCAACCCTTCCTAGCTATCTTGTGAACTCTCAAAAGAACACACATAAACATCAACACAAACAAGGAAAGGGACCTCTCAGTACTGCTATAGCTTAATGCAGCAGAGGATTTCCCAACAGATGAAAAATAATGTTCAAGACACATAACAAATCCGAGAATGCAAATGAATCTTCTCGCTGTCAACGTTTCTGTTCCAATGCCTTATCTTGGCATTGCATTCATTTTCTTCCCAGACATCCCAGACTCTTCGCTTTGTGTTATTTTCTTCAACGAACGAGGAAAAAGTCATTCGAAAGCAAAGCTTGAGGATTTGTGCCAGTAGCACTATAGCAACTGCAAGATCACGATGATGAACTCAACATCGGTTGACTGACAGCTAGAAATGGTTTTCTTCCTAGCTTTCCCTACTTTTTTCCTAACGAGCTTCGAAACAAAGAACTTAATTTATTCAACAATAGATAAACAAGCGTTACTCCAAAAAAACCTAAAAGAACCTTGAACTGAGTAAAAATTCAGTGTAAATTTTCCTCATTAACGAATGTAAAAAAATACCAAAATGCCAAAACATGTCAATACTTTCCTCGAAAAACAAAATCACAGAGACCGATTTGACACATCCATTCGATGCAATTCAGCACTCTAATATTTGTATTTCGTTTTCGAACTATGAAAATAAAAGTTAAAAACACAGTACAAACATAACTTTTCTGTGATAAACAAAAATGCTCCTGTACCACTTCTCCAAAATGACAGTCATTCTGCAAGCAGTTTTTTATTATTTATTTATTTATTTATTTTCTCGTTCGAAATCACAGCTGTCTCGGTATCATTCATCCATCCATTCACTGCCTGCCTGTTCGGAGTGAATTTCTGGATTAATCGGAGGCTTTTCGTTTTATTTCCGCTTCGGCGAGAAAAACGAACATGTGTCGCTAATTTGATTGATGTTTATCTTGATGGAAAAGGCTTATTGCGTGTACGTACACCCACGGAAAGAAATTTTCGGTTCGATTGTTAAGAGCTTGATTGAATCATACAAAGCCTCGAATTAACAACAGTTTGTTGTTCGATATAAATTTGAATATTTTCAAACATTGTTTTTCTCAAATGAGTATATTTTAAGCCTAACCTTACCCTACTTAACATTTGAAATAATATGTTTTCTCGACAGTATTTTTCTCCGTTTGACTTTCTATTGAGTAAGCCATTTCGTTGCTTCAAAGCTTTAAAAATACACTTTTGTCCTATCTGTATGATAACAAAACTATTAAGAAGAAACTACAAACATTTTGAATGTTTTTTTTTTTGAGTAAAATCCATGTAATTAGAAAAATTGCAGGCAATTATCAAAAATTACATTTTACAGAAAAATGAGTTGTATGGATCTCGTTATATATAAGTTAGACTAAATTTTGTCCAATGAAAAACAGCTATTGAAGTTATCCTTTCAAATGTTCATAAGAATTCAACCGAACATAAAGAACTTAAAATTACAATGTGGTGGACGAGCCTATGAAATGGGTCATTTAAACATTATCAGGTCACTATTTGGCATAATCAAACCATAACAACTTGGATCAAAACCTCGATGCATTTTTTCATACTGTGGAACAAAAAAGGTTAAGTTCAGTTAGTGTATATTGCAAAACAATGTGTCTATCAATGATTTTTGAAAACAAAATCTTGAGTTCTAGGAACACAAATTTTTTAAAGTTTTAATTGTGATTCTTGCATTGGTAAAACTTTTTGTTGCTAAACTTATCAAAAAGTAAACGTTTATTGAAAAATACAGTTTTCTCAATTCGCACGAAAAAAAAACAAAAGTTATATTTTGCGCATATTGGGTAGTATGCGCATACAGCCGATTGACGATATGGCTGGGGATTAAACGCATCTTATCAGTGCAGTTTGAGGGTAATACGCTTTTGACACATGGCATGGAAAAATTAAATTGTTATTCATAGCCAAAAAAGTTTAACAATTCAAACAAAATTTTTGTCAGTTTTGTTAAAATATTTTGAATTTTAATTATCGTACGTACAGATTCTGTGAACAAAAATGTAAATGGTTTTTCTTTCTTATTCATATGTGTGGTAACCATGCTTACAAAGCACAATATTTTTATAGTTTGCGCCTCTTTTCACAATTAACATACATCACTTTACAACCCCAAATCAAGCTAAAGAAAACAAGACCTTTCTTCCTCTAATATGGATAAGAGAATGAACATTCAGAATCGATTCACAATCATCAATCAACTCTCTCGCACAGAGATGTTAAAATCGCGAGTCTACATACTCGCACTTTGCCCTTCTTTGCAGAACGATTTTATTTCGTTAAACTCAATCTGCAATGATGCTATCTAAAGTTCAACTCGGAAAGCATCAGGAAGTAAGCTTCGGGTAAACTCGGCAGGAGTAAACAGCAATCGGGGGAGAAACATCAGCGAAGCAAACGAACAGTTCAGCGAATTAAAGAAAAAATCGTTTTCGTTCGGCAGCCGAACACATCAATCGGACAACGCATGGGGACGTGGCTAAAAGTGATAGATACAAGGGAACGGGAAACGAGCGAGAGAAGGGTGCGAGGAATGTTAACTCGGTCCGTCGGGCAACGATCGCTCGTGAGCATTCGTGTACGGTAAGCTTCGTTCTGTTGTTTCATTGGTGTGATTTTATTCCTGCGAGGAGGGGAAAACATCAACTCGGAACTGTTCTCTTTGTTTTGTGTGCAATCACGTCATGATTGGAACGAAGATAAAATCAATCTGCACACAACAAGTTAAACTCGGAAAAAATCAGCCGAATGATTCTTTCCGAGGCGAGTTTAAACACCGCTGCTCTCGCACGGATACTCTCACTCATCATCTTTTTCCAAAGTTGCACTCAAGTTCATCCATTTCGCACATCCATCATTACACGCTCATATTTAAGTAATCATTTCAAGACTGTTTTAAAGCATCATCACAATTTTAAAATGAACTAATTGCTGATCGATATAACCTCATTTACGCAGTCGAACATTCAACCAACATATTAGAGCCGCTTGTATGAAAGGCTGCTTTATTATAAAACTGTTTTTAATACCATATTTTGATTTAGTTTTTATTGTTATTATTTTATACAATTCATTTAGAGGACCTATCTACCACAATATGGAAATCGGAAATTCAACAAATTGAAGCCTTTGGCAAAGTTGTAAATGATAAGATATTGGAATAAAAGACAGGTTCTGAAAGCCCATATCAAGGTAGGTTAAATGCCTATATCAAGAAAAATAGATAAGTCTTATATTTTTTTTTTTTACTTTTTATCATTTTTATATAAAATCTACGCTCAAATCACGATCTTACAGCGAAAAAACACTTTTTTTTGTAAAATTTGATGGAATCTGTGAATATTTCTAAAATTCTGTGTTCTATGACAAAGATTCTGTTATGAAAAATTTGCTCAAAATTCTTTGAAATTATAGATTTATCTGTGATTTCAACAACCTTGATTAACACTTTATTTGAGAGAAATATTTAAAGTACTACATGTAAATGGCGAATTTAAAATCGTTATAAAAAATATATTTCAAATTCGTTTCAAAAATTTGAAACTCAGTCGAAAAAGATGGTGTGTGAAAGACAATTGAACTTAGATTCTGTCATAAAATTAAGATTTATAATTATTTAGAAGCAACTTAAACGATATTTTCATCATATATACTTAAGTTATTTCATCATATTTACTAAATTTATTTCATTCGTGCTCTAAGAACGATTAATTGACCCGAAGGAAAGAACGATTAATTTATCCGAATCTTATTGTAAGTTCAGGGCTTTTGCAGTGTCTTTTGTAAACTCTGAAAAATTGTTGCTTATTTTGAGAAAAATGACCTATTCGATTTTTTTTTGTATTGTGTTGCTTATTTTGAGAAAAAAAACCTAATCTTAAAGAGGATGAAGTTTGATTTTTTGCATTGTTGGTCTGTGATTTTTTTAAAAGTTTTCCTTGAAAAAAAAACGGGATGTTTTGAGGAAAAAACCAGGATGGATGGCAACCCTTATATAGGGGAAATCGGGGTGATTGAATCTCTTCTCGTCAACTTAACACTAAACGGTGTACATCATTCGATTGAGCAATGAATTTTACGCCTTAATCAATCAGTTTTTTGCATTTCCGGATGCATTATCATTGGTTATAATGATTATTTTAAAAATATCGCTCAATCTTAGAGGAAATCGGGGTGATTGCGGCTATTCTCGTAAGCTGAGCACGAGAATTCTAGTGCAAAAAAGCGACACGATTAGCTAGAGGATGATATATCTACCAAAAATGGTCATTCATGATTGTTGGATTATACTTTGTTTTACTGCATTTCTTTGAAAAATTTCTTAAGTTTAGGGGGAAAGAGGCAAAATGAGTCACTTAGTACAAACAGAAATTGGACTACACCAATTGATTCAGCCGACATTTTAACATAAATAAGTATGGTTTATATGACTTTTTTGTTGCTTTGTAGATTGCTACAATCGGAATTATAACTTCACACCCCCAAAAATAGGGGGAATTGGGTGAAATCAGACGTTTAGAGTCATTTTATTGAAAAACGATGTAGACCATCCGACTCCTCGTGTTTTTTCACACAAAGAACGGTTTTAAAGCGAGACATTCTTGCCTGAATTGGGTACATCTTTTGGCTCGAAAATCCCCACTGTGCACTGTTTAAAGCAACACACAAGAAAAGTTATCGAAAAAGTTAGATTGATTCTGAAATAGATGGAACAAACTAATCGATGCACAGTGAGGTGACCAGTGAACAAAAGTCAAAAATATATATTTTGTCAAACCTTAATTCAGACTTTACTAATCGATTGGAAAAAGGTTGGAGTTTCACGAACGAACATGCTTTTGACATAATATTGCGTCCTACACGCAAAGGATTGGTTCAAAGTTGATGCATGAAGAAGGTACGAAAAAAAAAATTTTTTTTCGAAAACAAAAGCTGTTTTTGAAACTTTTGTTCACCGTTGACAAATTTTGCAGCAAATTCGAATTATTTTCTCTACAAGTTGAAGGTTTAAAATCAATATGCGTCGTGTAGTTCTTTTTAGGCGAGATAAAATTGTTTTTTGTTTTCTTGCAGCTACCTCTGTATTTACCATAATTTTTGTAAGTTTCATTAATTAAAAATTGCTAAATTACAGCTAGTCAGAACGAATTTACGTCAAAAGACGTCAATTTTATATACCAATTCTAGGAAATTTTATCCCTTTCACCCATTCTGCATGCTGAATTGCGTTTTTTTGCCCTAACAGAGATATAAGCAATTTACAGAGGGTCATTTTTATATCATAGAAATAAAAAATTTTCGAAAAAGGTTCACTGTGGTGAACCGAAAACCGAAACCAAGATAATTTTTCTTCTTGAACTTATCAGTTTTATGTTTTTTAAAAGATTTTTAATTTAAAAAAAAACATTTTTTAATGATTGGTAAATCCCATGTAGCCTTGAAAAGAAAACTTTTGTATGTATTCAGTTATTTTTTGTATGTTTTATTTCAGTATCAAAAAAAATCGATCATGATAGCAAATAATTGACAAATTCAAAAGATCTTTCATAAGAAATATTGAAAATTTTCGAATTGGAGATTTATGAGACATGGGTTTTAAGAGTTAAAGATTCAAAAATGAGCCAAAAACTTTAAAACAAATTTTTTGGGGTGTACTTTTCAGAACGCACTTATTACTTTTTGGGCGTACGTTTTCCGTACGTATTGCAACTAATATTTTATCGAATCTCAACTTTTTTCGACTTTTGTTCATCAGCTGTGCGCTGCGATAATCAATTCTGCACAAGTGATGTGTTTTAAAGTTGTTTATCCATAAATTGGCCAAAGTACGAAAGATGTAAAGTTTTCGGTGTTTAAAATAATAAGAATGTTTAGAGAAACTTATTTTATTGTAGATCTACCGAAATATGAATGGAAAAAGAGCAGTTAACTGGAAAACTGCCACTCGCTTTATTTATTGTAAAATAGCGAGTTTGAAAAATAGAACTTTTAAGTGAATTTGAAACAAGTTTGTATTTTTTTGACCTTGTTTTAGAACAGAGCATTGCTGATGATCTACAATATATTTGTCAAAAAAAAAATAACTAAAAAATAAAATAGTGTGAGTGGGGTACCAAAATTGTTTAAACGGCTCAAAGTGCTCTGTATTTTTTACATTGGTGACAATAGATGAAAAGTCTTTCTGGAAAAAAATTAAAATATATGTATAATGTCTGGCTCATTTTTGTTAACTGATGAATCTCTTGCTACATTTGTCCGATTTGTGTTTTAATCACTTGACTGTTTAACGACTTATATCGTTTATCGGCTAAACCAAAAAACAGTAGATTCTATCGAGAAACATCCATATTCTAAAAAAAGAGTCTCATACTGGGACAGACTTTTTGAAAGGTACGGCCTGGCTAGCCTTGAGAGATACGGTACAGAAGCCAACATCAAAGAAATTCGATTTAATTTAGTCAAAAACAACGCTTGAGAACACAATCAAAATTGTGTAAAATTTAACAAAATCTTTTTAAAAATATTCACAAGTGCGCTGAAGACTAGACGTTAGGCTCTGAAATCTCATGCATCTGTTGCATTTGAAAAAAAAGTTTTTTTTTTCAAAACAATTACTTTTACCACTTTCTTTCGTGAAAACTCCTTAGAAAAAATTTTTATTGGTCAAGTGTATATTTGTTTAATATAAACTTGATATTTTTGGTATACCAGATTTTCAGGGAAAAAAATTCTTTGGAGCAGGTGTGCCCGGAGCAATTTCCCTCTATTGTCTCACCTCCTAAATTCCTTGCAAATGACTGGTTTACCTTATGGGGCTGTATTGAAGTGTCCTTCGTCCTGATACCTGCAAAAATATAAAAAAAAAAACAAATATTAAACAGAGTTAATTGCTAGGAATCAGTTGATTTGAATGGATTTAATGTGTGGCAAAAGTTTTACGTGTATTTCTTCCTGTAAATAAATATTTTTATTATTTTCCAGTTTGTTGTATGATTTTAATCGCCGTAATTTTTATGATTATAATTTTAATGGCATGTTCGGCGGAATGAAAACTAGAGAGAATTTTATTTTTTTTTTGTGTATATAAATTTGAAAGAAAGGTGAATAGACAGGTATAAGTGCGCCAACAGGAGTCAGCTTGATAGGTGTTAAAAATTTAGGCTAGAGGGCATGTTGATGAAAAACTTCCATGACTTGTCCCGCCTTTGCTCTACACTAGCTATCTAAACATGAGAAACTAGTGTAGAGCATAGGCGGGACAATTCATGGGAGCTTTTCACCAACATGCCCTCTAGCTTAAAATTTCAACACCTATCAAGTTTTCTTCTATTGGCACTCTTATGCCTGTCTATCCACCTTTCTTTGAAATTTCTATGAATAAAATATTAAAAATTCTCTCTAGTTTTCATTTTGCCGAACATGCCATTTAAATTATAATCTTATTATTCCAGTTGTAGTTGATTTTTAAGCTGTTCAAATATTAAGTTTGGAGACGAAAAACTGTTTGGCATATTTGAATTTTATCATAAATCCTAGGAGACGAACCAGCCCGAGGCTGAAAGTCTCTATAATAAAGAAAAAAAAATCACTAATCCTTATTTCGAATCTATTTATATTCAGTTTTCCCATTAATATTCTAACCACATAATGAAGACATCTCACAGGAGACAGTAAAACCTGTAATACTGAAACCGAAAACAGATATTAATGGCCTATTTTACGTTCTTTTTACGTTCTTACAAGAACGATATTTTTGGTATTGAAAAAAAAAACATGACAAATAAAGGTATAAATTTGTAATTCTTGTGGAAGCTTCCTTCTTATATGTTTAAAAAATATCTAGTTCTGATTAGGAAAAAGGCCTAAAATCACTATTTATCTCTCAACCGATATGATTGAACTGAAGTTTAGTAAATCGTAATAGATTAATAAAAAATTGATAATCAGACAATATTTTTCAAAGCAACTTTTTTTGTGAATCGATACTGAAAACAGACACAAGAATCTATTGTTTTTTTTTTAATATATTTCAAATACATTTTATTAATAATTATCATAAATTCACTAAAAATATTTGCCCTTACTCACTGAAACGGCTTCGATATGAAAGGTCGTCAAATTTTGAGAACAAGTTGACGGTAGGTATAGAAGAAATATATTTCCTCATGACAGCTATCTTTCCGATGTTTAGTAGCAATGTGTATATGTTCGTTTGTGGAAAACATACACTTTGCAAATTTTAATTCGAATTGGTGTTTTTAGAGAATGCCAGTAGCAAACGTTTTTCTCATTATTGGGTTTCCACATGCTATAACCGTTGTCATATTTTTGATTTAGAATTTTTGGCTAATTTATTATTTTTAGACAGTTAAGGTCTATAACGGTAAGTTTAGGGGAAAACCAACGACAGATTAATAATTTTCAGAGAATTTCATATAGGAAAATATTCTGCTGAGAAGGTTTTCTTAGATCAACCCTGCTACAGATTCGGATGTTAGTAGTAGATTTCGGTTCTGTGAGTAAATCTGGAAGAAAGTTTGAGAACTAAACTAAACATTACAAACATTCGACGTCAAAGGATGGCTGACATAAGAAAATTTCTCAACGGAGTATTTTCTAGAGAGAACATTCCTCAGAAATCTGAACCTATATTTGATTTTCCATAAAACTTACTTGAGGGTTTTGACCTTAACTGCCTTAGTTTTGATCTTCGGGAGTCCTCTTAAAACAGCACTTCGAAATAAACTACGCAAAGCTTGTATTTTCTATAAACAAACATACTTACATTGTTACTTAATATCGCAGAGATAGCTGTCATGAGTAAATGTGAAAAATTTTGGTATCTACGGTAATAGAAAAAGGTCAGTAGGGTGGCAAAGGATGTATGGGAAAAAACTCATGATCGAATTTCGACAGTAAAAATTTTGAAGATCGGCTCTAAAATTTGAACTGTACAAAATTTCAGCTCATTCGGACTTCATTTAGAGGTGCCTCAAAGCACTCAAAGTTTTGGTTTATACCCTCAAACATAACTACACATAGAAAGGAACAAAGGAAGTCGCAGTATTTTTTTTTATTTTGATACCAAATGACTTAGAAATGCTTATAAACTTCGAGATCTGGTATCGTCTCAAAAAAATGTTTTACCGTAAATGGAATTTCCGGGACTTCTGGCTTTTCCGTGAAATCAATTTAGTTCTAGAAAGTTTTTTCCAATTTTTTTTTTTCGAGATACACTTAATCTTCAAGTTTCATGCATTCTAAAGTCACTTGGCATCATAAAAAAAATTTTGAATTCCCGGATTTCCATTAGTGATTTTTGAAATCCTAAAGTCATTTTTTGACCAAAAAAATGTTTTCGAGATAACACCAGATTTGAACCTTTTATGAAATATTGAGTCATATTGCATCAAATTAAATTTCGAATTTTCCGATCCCGATTGGAGATTTTTTTTGAAGTTATAAGGCACTTTACAACAAGGTTTGCGATATAAAATTCTGACTTTCTGTGATTTCACAAAGAAATGAGTCTTTTTACATTCAACTTAAAAAAAAATCTATTGTTAATGTTATCTAAGCATGTTTTTTTCAAAAACAAATAAGAAACCCAAAATTTATGTTGAAAGAAATTCGATAATTTTGGAAATACGTACAAAACTTAGAAAATATGTGAAATCTGTGAATATTTCCAAAATTCTATGTTTTGTGACACAGATTCTGTGATGAAAGTTTGCTCAAAATTTTGTGAAATTATTATTTTTTCTGTGATTTCGGCAACCTTGCTTTACACCTTTGGTGATTTTTGAGGGTAAAAAAACAAACTTTTGATCGCTGTGAAACACCCTTAAATCATGGCCGATTGAGCTGAAATTTATTACAGGTAAGTGTTTTGAGCCAATCTACAAAATTTGGCATGACCCATTTAGCTTCCATCCTAGTGTTCACAGTGAAGTTTTATGAGTATAAACTTTTTAACAAACTTATATTCGTTTATAAAAAAAAAGGTATTTTTTCACATATATAGCCTCGTCTTAATTTTTAAGTTGGCTTTTGAACAATTTTTCAATTCCGGTATTACCGGTTACACCGGTTTGGACGAAAATTAATAAATGAACTTTTAGAACAGGACTATTACCATCCCTAAACATCCCCATCTGATTCCATGAAAGCTCATTTTTCGATAACGGAAAAGCTTCGTTACGGTTCTCTGAGAGAAAGTAATAGAGCCTTATGTAGTTCGAAATTTTCCATCGTTCAATACCCACGCAGTAAGTAGGAAGAAAAATAACTGCACCGCGTGCTTTTTAAAATGGGGTTAACGTTTCGCATATTTGGTGAGTAAATTCCTTCCGTTTCCGAACGGGGAAGACAACATCTTTGCTTGAGGAAGAGGAGCTTCTCCAGCTGATGGAGCCTGTCTGTCTGCCGGTTGAAGAAAATCGAGCAGATCCTCTGTCCGTTTTGAGTTCATAAATTCTGCTGAACCGTGGATACGTAATATTGAACGTCAGAGCAAGGAAGCACGGCTTCGAAAGGATAGGAGATCAGTTGGGTTGGTTTGGTTTGGTTTTCGTCGGTCGTTTGGCTTGTCGGTCCGTTTAAAGCTATTACACAGTCCATTTGACTAGGGGTCCGTACGTAAGTGTACAATACCCCGGATCCTAGGCTTCGGGCGGGGGCGGAAGTATTTCTGCTCCTTCGATTTGCCGTAGCAGTGCGGTCTTCCTCTTCCAGGATGCCTTGTTCCGGTAGTCAATCGAGGGAGGCCCCAAAATCGCTCATACAGAAGAGCATTAGAATTTAGCATCCAATATAGACGGGACAGCTTTGCTCGCTAGCTCGAGTTTGATGCCGGAAGAAATGATGCTGCCCCACTAAATATGATGATGATGGGGCTGATGGCGATGATGATGATGATGGCATGTGATGGTCATGTTGGATTATGAATGAGAGGAATGCTCCGAGAAATCGACCGTTCCTCTATCGTAACTACTTTTTCCATTTTTTTACATTTTGGAACAAGTAACATGGCTAGAAGCGTTGAACATCAAACATTATGCTTAACGAACATCAACGAAAGATGAATTTTGTCGTAGCTATTCCTATATAAGATTTATGTTTATGTTTATGTCAATTTTGGATGTCAATGTTAATCCATGCAATTTAAGCATGGAATAAAATTGACATCCAAAATTGACATAATTCTTCATTTGGCGCAAGAAAACTTTACAGATAAATGTATTTTAAGCTATGAATGTGTTTAAAACCACCAAAATAAAGATACTCCACATTATGTAACCCATGATTCCCTACAAGAGATGATTTATAAATTGGTTGCGTTTGAGTGACTTATTAGCTATTCATCGAAGAATCGTTTTCATGTAAAAAAGCAAGACAAAACTAAGATCATAAGCATATTAGCATATTTTTTATGAATTTGTTATGAACTTTAGGTTTTCAACCGATGAAATTTTCGGGTGCTTGTTTAATCATATAAATAATTTTTTTAGCTAGTTACATGAAAGAAGTATCTTAGGTATACATAAGTCAACAACATATAGAAATATATGCTTACGCAAAGTGACGACGATGACAGTTGGATTGAGATTTGTATCTCATCACAAAGCTGAGATATATAGAGTGGTCCATGATTCCCCATGGCCCACGTTTTCCCACTCTCCCCTATATAAATTGAAATATCTCAGTTATTTGTAGAACAATTTTCATAATTTATGGGAAAAAAGGTTTAAATGTGTCAAAACTACAACCAAACTGAAAATGTAGAACTCCAGCCCCTGTAGTTATACAATTTTTGAAAAAAAACATGCTTTTAAATTTTTCTCAACGTTAAGGGTTTGATCGAAAAACAAAAGTGGTTAGTAATCATGAGAATCAACTGTGAATTTTTCAGCAAAAAAGCTGGATTTAAAAGGGTTGAAAGGATCGTATATTCTCGCTCAATTTTAAGTTGCTCAAATCTATGTAGAAACGCTTCACTGAATTCTCATAATGCATACTAAATAATACTAAAGCAAAACTAAATCCACTAGTCAAGAGAAATCCATTAATGTTGTAGAGCTGAAAGAGGTGAATAATTTAGCGTTTTAAAATTTGATCCTAAAGTTAAGCTAACTGGTAGAAAAAAAAACTGACCTGTATGTTATGCTGCACAAGTTTCGTCGAAATTGCAGTGCGATTTCTGAGTTTCCAAAACATTTTTAAACGAACTATATAAACGAGGGATATTTCATTTGGTAGGAAATTTCTTCCTATCATCAATTTTTGTTTCAGAGCATAGTTGTACAATCTAATAACAGATGTTTGTATACATAACTAAACATCCAATAAAAAATTATAGATAGAGGCTGAAAAAAAGTTGAAGAAAAATGGCTAACGACAGAATTGACGTGAAGAAAACTTGACTACGAGAATTAAAAAGAATAGATAAACTAAATTAAGAACACACATAAATCCAGGCCCGTGTGAAGGTCTCGTCCCCGGGGGGGTTTCGAAATTTAAATTAAGCCAAATATAACAAATCAGAATAAATGTTTCAAATCAATTGCTATTTTCGGTAAGTCATTGATAAATCATTCAAAATGATGACTCTCATTCTGAACAAGAAATTTACCTGAAAGTAAACTCTATGCAGACTAGACCACTGTAGCATTTTGAATTGTGGAAAATAATATTTTGATTAGAAACCTGAATTCTCGATTAAGAAAAAGAATATTTTGAACCTAGGAAAATTTATTCAATAGTTGATTATTGAATTTTATTCGATAAAAAGAAGACATATTTAATTTTATTCCAAGACTGTCAGTGATCAAAGTCAAAAATAAAACCCTTTTCTTTACTGAAATTTGTTCAGTTATCAAAATAAAATGCTAAAAAAGTTTTGAAAGTCAAAATAATAGCTTTTTATCAGGGCCGTAGGAAGAACCGGCTCATGGGGGGGGGGGGGGGGTGGGGGGTTTTGCTGACAATTTTGATCTAATTACATTTTTGCTTGAACAATGCATACACAAGTGAAAAAATGTTCATGTACTAAGTACTAATTATTCAGGTTAAAGTTATTTTGCATTAAAAGTTATTTATTTTTCAAAAAGTAATTCCTACAAGTAGCTAGTATTTTTTATAAAGCTTTCAAAAATATGGGGACTTGTGGTATAGCCCAGTTAGTAAACCAGTTGCCTCCTGAGCTGATATCTGTAAGTTCGAGCCCAATGCATCGTTTATAAAAGTCGCGAGTGGCACAATGATGAAGAAACGAAACAAAAAAAAAATTTAACGCTCCATAGGGTATTTCGGGGGAATATGCACCTGCTAAGGGAAATGACCGAGTATGCGGAATAATTAAGCTGTACACCCGAATACATTGCAACAAGTGCTTCGTATTTCTATCTTCAACTCATATTCTGTCAATAATATTACTTTTTATGGTAAAAACTATGAAAAAAAATCGATTTTTTACCAACACTTTTAAAAGCAACCTTTGAAATCATTGGATGTAAAACGCCCCAGTGTAGGCAAATGATGCTCCAAAACATTGGATCAAAACGACTCAAAAACAACACAATATTCACAGTGAAAATAAATTCATTGTGTCATTTGATTCGGGAAAAAATGGAAAATTTTTTTTTTTTTCAAGTTTATCTACACACAAAAACAAGTGGTTTGTTAACATTTCCCAGTGGAAAAATGAAAAATTGGAAAAATTTTGACTTTATTTTGAACTGTGTCAGCTTCAACCAAATTTTTCTGCTGCTTTTGGCGACAAATTTAGAGAACCGATTCGATTTTCAGTGCACGTTTTTTACTCAAATCCGATCGAAAGTTATGATTATTATGCATCCTAATGATAATTTAGGACTAAGCAAAGAAGAAGATCGATAAATCATTTTGATAATCGGTCTGTACCAATGGAAAAATGCTCTCTAAAATTTAGAATTTGTTTACATCTTACCGAACAGCACCTTGAGGGGAGGGCGATTTGTCCATAAATTGATGGGGGCATTTTGATCGAATATTTATAATTTAATAAATCTTCAGTTTACTATAAAACAACAATTTACCACAGTTTTTCATCAATTGATAATACAAATATATAATTTAAACAATCAATAAAATCAGTGGTGAAGATGTTTTAGGCAGTCATCTTGGTGTAAAAGCCTATTTCATTTGATCACTTTTTACAACTTGAGTGATAGATAGCCACCACAAAATTTAATTTGGTTGTTATTCGTGTTTAAATGAATATCTGGTTTTCATTTTTTTTTAAATTACAAGGTATTGGTTTTAAGAACACATTTGTGTAAAAATAGTACACTAAAAACTTCGCAAATCTCCAAAATTAATCAAAATATAGTCCCTGGCATTTTACCTCGCAAGCGCATTATGGACAGAAGTACCCTATAGAAAAAAAAAACCTTTTTAACTCACTTACATTAGCAAGCTTATTCTTTTGAACCATAAGCATGATCATTTTAGGCATGAGTGGAAATGTTTCAAATATTCAGAAATAAAAGTAGAAAATAAGGTTTCAGTTCAAATAAGGTTTATTTTCTACTCTTGTAAACTCAATTAAAATTTAAAACTTAGTAAGAACCTTTGAAAAATCTGCAATATATGTAAGTAGTGATAAATAAAATTTACAGCTGAATTTGACCTTAGGAAAAAAAAGTTCAAAAATAATCATTCATTATTTAATATTTCATAATTTAAATCCTGTAATTGAAGTTTTCAAAATTTAATCTGGATTATTCAAAAAACAAATTCTTTGAAATGAATTCAGATATAATTTTTTATAAGTAATTTTCACCAGGTTTGTGTTTCTAATCTGACTTTGATGAATTCGAAGTTTTAATTTTGAATCAAGATTCAAAGTTATGAAACTGCGATCTCCTTTAATTTGAATCCTTATTGAAATTTTTTAATCAATATTTTAATATTTATCATAAAACTTAAATTTGAGCTCAATCTGAATAACAACCTTAGATTTTAGTTCCAAGTCTAAATTCTGCATTTCGAACCCAAATTCAAAACCTGAATCTTAATTCCAGGTAAGAAATCCGATGAATTTGAAACCAAAAAGCAAAATTTGTATCAGAACTCTTGACTTGAAATTTTTTATTTGGTTCTGAATTGAAGGTTTTCAATATGAATGTTTTTTAAATATTTATTCGTAAAAATTGAATAAAATCGTGAATGATGAAATTGTTTCACCTTTTTAATTTTTGGACCCATGAAACTTTCTTATGTATCAACTCTGCATATAAATTAAGGATAAAAATTTCAGATCCAAATCTTAAAAATGGTTTGAATTTAAAATATTTTCTTTTTTTATTCCAAAATTTTGAGCTTCAAACATGGAAAATACATCACATTTTAGATTGAAATGCAACACTAAGGTTCGAAGCAGTATTCTATACCAATGATGATCCACACTGAAAATCAAGAACAATAAATTGGATACTTACTAGATATTTTTCCGCAAGTATCCTGGTGTGGCAAATCCAGACAAATTTATCCTTAAACCTTGCGAAATGTTTCAAAATTTTCCCAAAAATCCGACCAATATGCAAGCAAGTTCCGGAATTATCCCAATATAATCAAGAAGCAAAACATATGGAAAAATTGTTTTTAATTTTTCCCGAAACACGTCAGCCGATTCAGAATCATCAGAAGAATCAGTCTTCCAAAAAATCATTTACCTATGTATTTTTTGATAAAATTTGTTAAAAAAAATGATTTGAACACAAAATACATAATTCTAAGGAATCGATTGAGATTTTCGTTTGATTTCGAAAAAAGAGTGAGAAAATGTGATCAAAATCCAGGCAATCTGATAAGCAAAGTCTAACTTTTTTTAATTGAGTTCGTCTTTGGTTAGATAACCGTACAGACTTGGACTTAAAACTTAGGAAAACTGCTTAACACTAATTTAAATCTACGCGTATACATACCAAAATTAAAAAGATTTACTCTGAATTAAAAAGTTTACAACATCTGTCGATGGGATGGTTTCGGTCATACGCAGTACGGTGGAAAGGTGTCCAAAGGAATTGACGTTGTCGAAGTGTCCTGGAGAATATGTAAATGTTGACACGTTCTAGTATGTAAGGGAAGTCGATATGATTTGTTAACGCATCAAAAATAAAAACTTTTTGCAGTTCAGTCCGACGTTTTTCTAATGAAGCTATATTTATCAGGGCACATATTTGCTCATAAGGCGGGAGCCGAAGTGGTTCGTTTCAAGGACTGCGATTAAATATTTGGGACTCTATTACTATCAACAGCTGAGAAATTTTTACAAAAACTGTTGTAGAATTGTGGTCCTAGAATGAGATTTCGATGTTTTGGAGTCGAGATTGTTACACTATCGTTACTCTTGAATCATTGAGTTAGTTCATCAAAATTTGAGTACAAAACTCAAAATTTATGTTCAGTAAAAAAATTTCACTTGGCATTTTTGGACCTTCACAACACAAAGATAATACAGATGGAGTGAACATTGCTCATTGAAATTCAAATTGAAAGTTACTTATTCGAATCAAATCAACAAGAGATAAGATAAATTATAAATCATGATCGGTTGAAAAACATGATATAATATAATGAAAGTAAGAGAAACTTTTATAATATTTCAATCGAGGGTTTTAAAGTTTAAAATTTCAAGACCGGAATAATTTGTCGCTATCAATTGGAATGTCCTGAAAAGGACAGAAGGTGGAAATAATGTTTTTCTTATTCAAAATTTAGTTTCAAAAGCAGAAAATTATGCTTTAGAGCACAAAAATGTAAAATTATTTTTTATTTTTTTTACAGGCGCGCCACACGCCCCTACACCAAAAAAACTCAACTGAATCCCCTGGTAATGGACACTTCAGTTCTTGATTTGAAAAACAAAGACAAACTTATGAAAAATATTTCATGAAATTTAAATTTAAAACTTGGTAAATTTATTTGAAAATTAAAAAAACACGAAGATTAAAAAGATTAGTTTTTTAATATTTTAGAAGGTTTTTTAAAAAAAAACTAGTTATACCATTCCATTTTTTTAAATTGACAATTTAAAGGATCAGTATTTTGGTGCCTATGATTGAATGATTCATTTGGTAGATTGAAGCGTCCTGAACCCGAATCTTTTGTCAAATTTTGCTAATTACCTTGCGTTTTAGTGATATGGAGTTTATACGCTTTAAATGTATCAGTTTTGAGTGAAATCAATCATTGATAACTGATGAAGTTACGAATCTACGGTAACAGAAAAAAATCTGATTCTAAATTTGTTTGAAGTACGCATTTAATTCAATTAAGGAGTAATTTTCCAAGGATGATGATGCATGATGAATTGTAAATCGAAATTTACAATTAAAAATTAGATTAAATTCGCGAACGGCATATATGTATGTATTGTCGTAAAATAAAATGTCTTAAGCCTAGGGTGATTTAAGACTGATTTCCGCCAGAGGCGAGAAAAATGTCGAACTTTTTTTGTTAACACTTATTTAACATCTTTTGAGATCAAGTAGTTTTTCTTTACTACTTCGAAAATTTTACTTGGAAAAAATCTTCATGGTGGTGGGGGGGGGGGGGGGGGGGGGGTTAAAGTTAAAGGAAGGGGAAAGGTAGCAGATATTTTCAAGCACATGATGCTGTCAAAGTTCGCGAAGAAATCAACCCGGAAATTTACGTAAAATAGTGTTTGAATAAACGTCTGCTGCCTTTCCTGAAGAAACACGGTTGTTCCGTACTGTTTTGGCCGGATTTGGCATCTTGCCATTACGGTAAAAAGGCCATGGAGTGGTACGCCGCCAACAACGTGTAGGTGGTTCCCAAGGACAAGAACCCTCCCAAAACGCCAGAGCTCCGCCCAATTGAGAAATACTGGGCTATTGTCAAGCGGAACCTAAAGAAGACCAAAAAAACTGCTAAAGACGAGCAGCAGTTCAAGGCAAACTGGCTTTCTGAGGCGAAGAAGGTTGGCTGTACAAAATCTGATGACAGGAGTTAAGCGTAAGGCCCTTCAACTCGGATTTGGAAAAGCGGAATCCTAACTGAATATTTTTCCTGAATTTTATACTAATTAAACTTAAAAAAGAAATTTAATTTGATTTTTTAAATAACCAATTCACCGATTTACACGCGTTTCCCTTGACCAAATTTTGACCGTATCACCCTTTATTGCTTTTTACATTGCAAAAAACGACGATATGTTTTTATAGAAAAATTCTTGATCTACGCAATGAGTTGAAAAAATAGTTAAAAATTGTACGTATACTTTTTTATTTCAAGAGATAGTATCGCCACTTCTTAAAGCGATTCAAAATAGGTCCGTTATCTTATATTTGGGTAAACATTCCAAGAATTTTTTTTATTAAGGCGGAATTAATTAAGGTTTATAAGGTGGAAATTTCAACTAACAGTATCTTGAATGATTTGAAGACCTTTTCTAAGTATCGTTCAGGCTAAGGACTATTTAAACTGTTCGTAACCTTTAGAAGAAGAGGGGAATAACAGATTGTTCGGCGGATTATAGATAGAAAATCTGATTCGAATGTTTTACGTAGCATACGGGGAGGTAGAAAATAATCGAAAGTTGCGTAAAGGATTATCTGAACGGCCTCTAATACAATTTTTATTTTCATGTTATTCATGTTTAGTTACAAAATAAGGGTTTTTTTTTAACAAAACTCTACTTTTATTTTGTCGTTGTACTGAAATTGTTTCTCATAGCACTTCCTAAAAACATGAGCCATCCGTAATCCAGAGGACAGCTTCGAGGTAAACCTGATCATCTCCAAGGTGAATCCAACCTCAAGGTGATGGGTAAAGGAACCATAGCTAGCCACACGTGGCTCACCAGGATGAAGTGGCAGACAGGCATGGCCATAATTACGAGCATACTGTAATTAAGCTTGTGTTTGGTCTTCCCACATGGAATAAAATCTCACGAAAAGTGTATCAAGAAAAGAAATTTCCACTGCCAGGCGACATCGTTGTCGGCGTCGTCTACCAGGGCACTAACACATCCTTGCATTAACTCACCGCTTCTTGGCAGGATTAACGGTGAGGTTCCTACAAGGATAATGGGTGGTTTTCTGAGAGGGGGTGGGGACTGTGAAATTGGTCGGGGTTGGTATAAATTAGCACGATATTATCTGTGCCATGCAGAAATTTGCTCGGCTGTTCCGACAATTTCTTCGGTGAGACTTTTTACGGATGGGTGGGAAAACTGGGGCCAACAACCCCGGCAATAGCAACAGATCATCGCCACTCCAGGTGAACAACAACCGGGGAAAAGTTGGCTTGGCAGGAGTAGTGTATTTGCCGTGCTGCGCCCAGGTGCTTGCTCTTGTCATGTCCATACACTACCTACTAAAAGCGAAGTTGTGGAAAGAGATATGTAGATGAAGATTCCCACGGCTGAGGTGCGATTCCATTTCAGCGCCAGCAGATAGTTGCAAACTGCTGATGGTGCTGTCAGATGCTGTGCTCGAATCCTCGAACAGCCTAGTAGTGAGAGTGTGGAAAGTGGGCAGATAATTATGACTCATTACCGGGAAACCTGATGCTAATCGGTTGGCGAGTTGGTAAGCAAGCGAAATCTGAAACAGGCCAGGGCTAAATGCTGGGAGCTGCTGAGCTGTCCGTTATTTTCCAATGGCGATTATGATAATTGGGGTGAGACCTGGCGAATGCTATTAATGATCGTAGACTAGAATTTAGACCTAGTTATGGGGCCGTTTAGGCTTAGATAAACCAATCATAAAGCATTTTAAAAGTCTGATAATCGTTTTTAACTTAAATTTAGACGAACATAACTAATCATCCCAAACGATGAACATTCTGTTTTTTTTTTCTCTGGAGTAAGGCCAAACATTTTCCGTTTTCTTCGCAAAAAAAAGACAAAAATGTCAACGACTACCTGGCCAAATTTAAGGATGGCGGTCATGCGCTCTGGGTCTTCTGACTCAAAGGGGAGCAATAGAATCTTATTTTAGGAATCAATCCAGAATTAACGCAGGGAGGCCTCTCAATTAGCACTATAATATAGATTGTGCATTCCACGCCCGTGCGAATGACTTGTCAATTGGATGGGGGGGGGGGGGGGGATGGTTTCGGAATTCAAATTCAGCTGGAAATAATAACAATACTAAGAAATAGCAATTATTCAGGAAATTGATTTCCTTTAAGAAATATAAAAAATATCAGATCAGGTCCGAAATACCTCTTGTATTTAATTAGTTTGGGATTAATTTAGGATAATTGGTAACAATTTAACAAATAAATTTATTTTTTTTCCCTTCATTTTCAATATAAGGTCAGTTGGAAATTTTTTTGTTTATTCACAATTTAAAAATGAATTTGAGTAAAGGAAGAAAATATAAACTTTGAACTGAAGTGAATAAGTTCAAAACGCAAAAGTAATGTTAACATTAATTTGATAAAAAAAAAAAAAGAAAAAAAAATTAATTCAAGACTGCCAGTTACCAAAGCCTGAATAATATCCATTTTTCATATTCAAACTCTTCCAGATACAAAGGTGAAAAAATTAAAAGTTTGATCAAAATTAACAAATATAAATTATAAAATAAAAATTAATTTAAAATGCCAAAATTTACAAAAATGACAAAAATGACACAAAAATGACAAAAATGACAAAAATGACAAAAATGACAAAAATGACAAAAATGACAAAAATGACAAAAATGACAAAAATGACAAAAATGACAAAAATGACAAAAATGACAAAAATGACAAAAATGACAAAAATGACAAAAATGACAAAAATGACAAAAATGACAAAAATGACAAAAATGACAAAAATGACAAAAATGACAAAAATGACAAAAATAACAAAAATGACAAAATGACAAAAATGACAAAAATGACAAAAATGACAAAAATGACAAAAATGACAAAAATGACAAAAATGACAAAAATGACAAAAATGACAAAAATGACAAAAATGACAAAAATGACAAAAATGACAAAAATGACAAAAATGACAAAAATGACAAAAATGACAAAAATGACAAAAATGACAAAAATGACAAAAATGACAAAAATGACAAAAATGACAAAAATGACAAAAATGACAAAAATGACAAAAATGACAAAAATGACAAAAATGACAAAAATGACAAAAATGACAAAAATGACAAAAATGACAAAAATGACAAAAATGACAAAAATGACAAAAATGACAAAAATGACAAAAATGACAAAAATGACAAAAATGACAAAAATGACAAAAATGACAAAAATGACAAAAATGACAAAAATGACAAAAATGACAAAAATGACAAAAATGACAAAAATGACAAAAATGACAAAAATGACAAAAATGACAAAAATGACAAAAATGACAAAAATGACAAAAATGACAAAAATGACAAAAATGACAAAAATGACAAAAATGACAAAAATGACAAAAATGACAAAAATGACAAAAATGACAAAAATGACAAAAATGACAAAAATGACAAAAATGACAAAAATGACAAAAATGACAAAAATGACAAAAATGACAAAAATGACAAAAATGACAAAAATGACAAAAATGACAAAAATGACAAAAATGACAAAAATGACAAAAATGACAAAAATGACAAAAATGACAAAAATGACAAAAATGACAAAAATGACAAAAATGACAAAAATGACAAAAATTACAAAAATTACAAAAATTACAAAAATTACAAAAATTACAAAAATTAAAAAAATACAAAAATTACAAAAATTACAAAAATGACCAAAAATGACAAAAACTACAAAAGTAACAAAAAATTCAAAAAAATCAAAAATTACAAAAAATAACATAAATTACAAAAATTACAAAAATTACAAAAATAACAAAAATTCCAAAAATTACAAAAATTACAAAAATGACAAAAATGACAAAAATGACAAAAATGACAAAAATGACAAAAATTACAAAAATGACAAAAATGACAAAAATTACAAAAATGACAAAAATTACAAAAATTACAAAAATTACAAAAATTACAAAAATTACAAAAATTACAAAAATTACAAAAATTACAAAAATTACAAAAATTTGAAAAAAATACAAAAATTACAAAAATTACAAAAATAACAAAAGCTACATAAATAACAAAAATTACAAAAATTAAAAAAATTAGAAAAGTTACAAAAATTACAAAAATGACAAAAATGACAAAAATTACAAAAATTACAAAAAAAAAACAAAAATAACAAAAATTACAAAAATTACAAAAATTACAAAAATTACAAAAATTACAAAAATTACAAAAATTACAAAAATTACAAAAATTACAAAAATCACAAAAATTACAAAAATTACACAAATTACAAAAATGACAAATTTTCAAAAATGACAGAATTACAAGAATCACAAAAATGACAAAGGAATGGACAATTGTAAGAAGCTTATTTCTTCTTTAAAAGTTTTTATTCATGTCAGTCTCTAATAAGATTATTTTTGAGAACACAAAAATTGAGAGTTGAAAAACAAAGACAAACAAGTTATTTTTTTAAAATTATATTAGATTAACTATTCATGGCCGATTATTGAGGTTAAAAATAGATTTAAAAAATTGTATAAAATGTTAATACTATTTATTGGCCTTCTCTGTCAATTTTTTTTTAGTAACAACATTTCAAGATTATGGAAATGAAAATTTGTTTAATGAGTGACCAATTGATGACATGAAAATGTATCTTATGAAATTCGACTTGCTCATTTCTACTATCTTTTCATATTTTCTTATTTTTTATCCGCCTATTATTTTCATAATTCTGAAATAACTACAAGAACATAACTTTCACCGATAAGGTCTATAAACTAAATGAACAAACATAACAAACGATGATTATACTCATTATTCTTTAAAATATCATATGCACAAGAAAAGGAAAAGTTTCTCTTCCTGAACTCTAATCTTTTATCAGATTTTTAGGTTTTTGTTTATTTAACAAATTTGCTGAAGTCCGCAAAACGATTTGGTATTTGCTTTCAAAAATATCATAAATTCAAATATAATGATATATCTTTAAAATTCATTTAAATTATATAATTTTACAGAATTGGGACAAACAACAAATTTAAACTTCTTTAAGTTTCTTCACAAGAGTCAAAATTACTTGCGATGTTGATAAAACTTTATATTAAAAATTTTGTTATGTGTTGAATTTTTTTTTCTTCAGAAAAGTGATTAACTATAAATTATAAACCATAACTTATGATTATTTTAAATATTTTTTTAAATGAAATATTCATACAAAATTTCCTAGCTCCAAGCTGTTAATACTTTATTCCCGTTTTTAAAGTCAGCTTGTTCATTCAAAAATCATTCTGTTTAAAATAAACGAATACAAATATTACTTAAAAAAATGCTCTGAATTTATGCCGCAGCCTGTGGCGTAGAGGATAGCCTTCAAGTCTTCTAAGCCAGCGGGTATGAGATCAAATCCCGGTCACGGCATACATAGTACACTTTCTGTGGGTTGGTGGTTTTAGCATTTGTAAGATGCTAGCCATCATATCCTCGATAGATGTACGCATAGAGTTTAATAAAAAAAGGAATCTCTTCGAGGAAACATGAAGTTTCATTGAGATCCTACTGTTTGTGTTTCAATACAATTTTTCCCAGAAAATATTTTGGCGGTATAAAGTCAATTCTCCTTTCATTCGATCACAAACACATTTTTTGTCTTGGATATACATTTATTGTGACATCTTTTTTAAAAAATCTGTCCAATGAAAGTTAAAATATCGAAATATTTTTTTAAATATAAACTGTAATTTGATAGAATCTACTTAAAAATTTAAAAATCTAATATATAAAGATGAGTTGGACTATATATGTTTGTATGCACCTTATACAAATACACACCGCTTAACCGATCAGCCTGAAATTTGGTACAGTTATGTGTTTGGACCATGGGAAGGTTTTAGTAATAGTTTCGAGCCCCTCCCACCTGAGAAAAGGGACCCTCCCATAGGACTTTCGTTTTTTTTTCCACAAACCAAAAGTCATGGCACCCGTTTCGGCAACCGCTTTTTTTTCCTTTGGCGGGGTTATTTTCACCATCACCATGGGCCGGGCATTAGAAACGACCGAAATTCATTGACCAATTTATTATTTTTGAGTTATTTTTGGTTATCAATGTGTTCAATTCTACTTTCTAATTTTGAAAACACTTATTGTAAAACCATTTAGAACTGCGAATTCAAACAAATGATATCTAAAAAATTTAACATTGAATTTAACAAGAATAGAAACTTTGAAATAAAACTGAAATAAAACCTTTTTCATAACATTATAATAGTATCTTCAGTTAAGATGATTCGTTTTCGAAAACTTCCAAAAGCTATTAGTGGAACTTTCAACATCTAAGAACAAATACTCATAAAACAGTGTGAAATTAAAAAGCGGTAAAGGCAAACATACAACTGAAAACTTGAAAAATGGGTTTTTAACATGATTCCACAAGATTCGGAAGTCTATTAAGAAATTTTTCAGTAAATAAAACTTTAATATACCATTGTACAGGGAACCATCATGAAAAGTAAGAAATTTTTTTAGAGGGGGGGATGGGAAAATAAATAACAATTTTACCATTTGAAGATAAAAAAAATAAGACGAAATGAAACAAATAAGCGCAGTGAAAACGATAAACACAGTGAATAACCGCAATAAAAACTTTAGAAAGACTAACAAATTTCTTATAATGATGAATATCTTCCAAAGTTTTGAAAATTCAAACGACTCATTTTGATTTATATTTAATGTGAACCCGAGCAAGGCCGGGTAAAATCTGCTAGTATCTTTATAAAATTTAAAATATACTTCATTGAAGAATACAGTAATTTCAGTTTCAGGATTTGATAACTATTAAAAATTTAAAATGATGTGTCTGATTCAGATTGCCTTCAGAAAACGGTAATAAAAAAACAAACTTTTTTGAGTTTTTAAGGCTGAAACAAATATCAATTCCAAAAAAACCCCGAAATGGGAAATAAATAAAGTTTTAAGTATTTCATGGAAATTTCGATACAAAATTCAAGTATTCGAAAGATTACAAGACCAAAAAACGAATTTTGGAAGATGGAAACTATTTCACGATGTATATTCTTGATTGTATTGAATTTTTCGATAAAAAAAATTATTTGATTTATAGGTTTTGTGCAATGATATAGTATGCAATTTTGTTAAAATTTTTGATTTTTTTATTTTCCATAATCAATTACGGTGTTTCATGGAGAAAAATTTATTTTTTTAAATTTGGCATCAGTAATTTTTGAACCATTCGAAAGTTGGAACATTCCCCTCTCATTTGAGCCCATATATAAAATAATCCATCGGAGGGCTTAGGACAGTTTATTTTCCTTTAAGATTTTTTTTATCTTAAAAAAACAAAACCATACTAATCATTGTGAAATTGCTTGTCTTACCTTCCGCGTTTATTAAACTCCATATGTCAATAACATAAGTTACAACTTTGTACAAGACATCAAAGTGGTGCAAATTGAGAGAAAAGAGTTGTAACGTGACAAACTGAGTGATTATGATTTCATTTAAAAAACCTTATAAAACTTCTCATCGCTGATTTTACCAAGACCAGAACTAGTATTTTACCAACTTAGTTATTAATTGTAGAGTGTTGAACTGTTCAAGATGGTTTATGGGCATTCAAAAATCAATCTTTTGCATAAATTAAATCAGGATAATCTAAAGTAAAGAGCATTTGTGAGGTTTTATTATGAAAAAAATGACTATATTATGAGAAAAAATATAAGTTAACTAGCTGACCCGGTAAACTTCGTTTTACCTTCTAAAGTATAAATCGTAATAAATGTTTAATTTTATCTACACGTCCTTAACTGCATCGTGCTCGCGAATAGATTCTTATAGTAATCGTAACAAATAAAGTTAAATTTGTATTGGGACCACCTTCCATAAAAAGTGAGTTCCTTGAAACCATTATAAAAACCATCTCTGACCCAAAAAACCCTCGGATACCAAATTTCACTTCATTCCGACCGACCATTCATACGTGATGTTGTTACAAAGAAAACGCCTCCATTTTTAAATATAAGATTATTTTTTGAGCTAAAATAGTGTGCGGACTTCATGAACAAATATTGGGACTAGGAAACAAAAAGGACTTACTTCTTAAATTTCAGCCCAAATTTGAATTAATCCACCTGAAAATCAAAATGAAATATCTTTGTTGAACGTTTTTCATCATTCTTGATGAATTCTGAAGGTATTCATACTTTTCACTGTTAAATCGATTGTTAAACCTTAGGACGGTCAAGTGTCATATATAAAACAAAAAAAAAAGTCAACTTATGTTCATGTTTGATTCCATAAGTTAGCGTTTTTCGGAGGCATTCTCGAATATAAAAATGAGGTCAAATTTGAGTTTTTAAGCAAAAATTAAAGATTGTTCAATATTGCCAAAATTTAACAAACTGAACAAAATGTCATTCATATTTTTTCGATCGTAGGGGAAAAAAATTTACAAAATTTCAACTTTGTTTTAAGCAATTTTTAGTAGTTGATTTGATGTTAAACTAAACTAACTAACTTCAACGTGGGTTTTTTTCTGGTAGTTTGGAACATGCAAATATTTGTCTGTCGTTTTTTGCATTATTGGCTTGCCCTTTAAATGTCATTTTCTTATTTTTATGAAAACAAAAAAAAGCGTCGTGTCATGAAGAGAAATAAGTGCAATGGCTTTAAATGATGAAAATAATTTTTCTACATTTATTTGCCCAGATTATGCAAAAATTGAAGATGTTACATTGCTTAAAGTATGAAATGAGAAAGGCAGCTTTTTTTTAATAAGGGCGGAACAATTTTTAAATTCTTCTTTTGTCATTTGGTGTTGAAACATCACGAGGGGGGTAAAAAAATATAATTTAAATTTTCAAGAAATTGTCAAAAAAATGGACAAAATCTTGTATGCAACAAATTTGTATACAATCTACATTGCATAAAATCGAAACATCAAGATGATAGATCGAAAATTACAGAAAATTTCATAAACAACAGCTGGTGATGTAATTCCCATCTCCTACAGTTTTTCTTTCGCTCTCTCAACTGTTTGAATATTCGAAGGTTGATCACATTTTTGTTTAAAGTACCTTAAACTTTATTTATTCCCCCCTTCGGGATTTTTAAAATTTTAGCCAGAGAATTTCTATAAGATCATTTCTATTAGATCATGTTGTTGACATATGAAGTTTGATTAACGCTAAAGGTAAGACAAGAGTTTCACAGTGATAAGTATTGTTTTGTCTATAAAAAAAAAACATTAAAAAGGTTAAAAAATCTTCAAAAAAATTAACTGTTCCAGACCCCCGATTAAAACTATTTATCTTTTACACATGAATTTCTGATTTTTTTTTTACTAAAACGCTGCTTAGGCAATCAGCTGTTACGATTAACCGAAAAATGTGATTTGAAAATTATCACCAAAACCCCCCTCCTCATGTGACAGTTCTTTCTACGGCTCTAGGTACAAGAATTTATAGATCGACATAGCAATTCGATTATAATAACCTTTTTCCTTGAATTTATTCTATATTTGGTAAAAGCATTTGCCCAAAATCGACTAGTAAAAACCAAATGCTGAGTCCATTGGCCCGCCACTAGCCATAAATAGAAATAAACGAATTACATTTCCACTCCTTCTATGTAGCTGACAATATGCTCCAGTGGCACCACTCTGCCAAAAACAAGCTCCGAAGCAGTACATGAACATCACTGGAATGCTCGAGCTTTCCTCCGGTAGGTTGGTACCAAATATTGAATACACACTGGCTTCGTAAACCGTCCCTAATGAATGTTTGCTCGAAAACTCCGCCACCACAACGCAGCACCAGGAAACACGACACTGCCGACTAGTCAGCAACTGGGGGAAATAATGGTGGATATGTGGTTTTAACTGGGGCAGGATTTGTCTCCCTTCCACTTCCCGAAAAAACATTTGCCATCCATGGAGGGTTCCCCGAAATTTTCGAGTGCCCTCTCGAGCGGTTTCACTCTTAAAGATATAGGGGAACATGCCCTATTATGCGCCACCTAAGCGAATCGCTTATTTTCTATGTATTCCACGTACAAATTGTGTTAAAAATGGGTGCAATCGTTGAAGAAAAGTGTTTTCTACAAATGCCTATGATTTTTTATTATTCAAATTGCTATAGTTGCTTCAAAACTTGATTTTTAAAAACCATATCCAAAGCCACAGAACAAAACTGTGTTGCAAATACGCGCCGCTGTGTATTCAATACGCGCCTAGCAGCCGAACACACCCGAAAGCAGCCGAAGACCGAAAACACACCAATACTTACAGACACTTTGACTGAAAAAAAACCAAAATGGACTAATCAAAATTTAAAATAAAATGGAAAAGTAGATTTTTTGGGCTGAATGAGCGCTCAAAATATTGTTTTAGACTTTTTGTTTATTTTCAATGAAAATTGGCCTTTTTGAAAAATTTATGCTATTTTCAGCCTACTACGATTGGCGCGTTATAACGAGCGCATGAGCCGTGATAGAACATACCCATAAAAAGCAGCATACCTTTGCGAGTTCAGTATGATTTTTTAGCATAAAATCATAGTTTAGATTCTCCTCTATCGATGTGTCAGAAAATATTGTCTTATTCGTTCTTCTCTGCTTGGTGACACCTTATTGAAAGTGTTTTAAAATTTAGATCGAAATGAAGAAAAACCTAAATTGTGAAATTATCACGACACAGGGGCAATTTAAAGAAAAATTCATACTTGCCATGGCGTATCACAGCATTTAAAACAAATTGGTAATATTTTGCAGGCTTGAAATATTTCAGAATCTTCAAAACAAGGGTGGCGCGTATTAGCCACATGGGGCGTTATATGAACTTTTCCCCTATAGGGGAACATGCCCTATTATGCGCCACCTAAGCGAATCGCTGATTTTCTATGTATTCCATGAACAAATTTTTTTAGAAATGGGTGTAATCGTTGAAGAAAAGTGTTTTCTACAAATGCCTATGATTTTTTATTACTCGAATTGCTATAGTTGCTTCAAAAACTTGATTTTTGAAAACCATATTTAAAGTCACAGAACAAAACTGTGTTGCAAATACGCGCCGCAGTGTATTCAATACGCGCCTAGCAGCCGAACACACCCGAGAGCAGCCGAAGACCGAAAACACACCAATACTTACAGACACTTTGACTGAAAAGAAAATCAAAATGGACTAATCAAAATTTAAAAAAAAATGAAAAGTATATTTTTTGGGCTGAATTAACGCTCAAAATATGGTTTTAGACTTTTTGTTCATTTTCAATGAAAATTGGCCTTTATGAAAAATTAATGCTATTTTCAGCCTACTACGATTGGCGCGTTATAACGAGCGCATGGGCCGTGATAGAACATACCCATAAAAAGCATATCTTAGCGAGTTCAGTATGATTTTTTAGCATAAAATCAAAGTTTAGATTTTCCTTTAGCGATGTGTCAGAAAATTTTGTCTTATTCGTTTTTCTCTGCTTGGTGACACCTTATTGAAAGTGTTTTAAAATTTAGATCGAAATGAAGAATATCCTAAATTGTGAAATTATCACGAAACAGGGGCACTTTAAGGAAAAATTCATACTTGCCGTGACCAATCACATCATTTAAAACAAATTGGTAATATTTTGCAGTCTTAAAATGTTTCAGATTCTTCAAAACAAAGGTGGCGCGTATTAGCCACATGGGGCGTTATATGAACTTTTCCCCTATTCTAACGAGCTCCGGCGCGTACAATTTATGAATGGGTGATGTTGACATGTCCGGTGCTTTTTCAGGGTTGAAAAAGGTTCCTTCTGATGTTCACCGGGGTGTGGCTTCTGCCAGCTGGTTGGTTTTTGGATGGCGATGATGATGATTATGATGACGATCATCACCATCATCATCATCATCCTCCTTCTCATCAGCATGGTTATGTTGAAGGGGTTTGTCGGAATAAGTTCCGGATTACCTCCTGCCTGCCGCTTGTCTCTACGATGGCGACGGCTCTTTCATCAAGGAGGTAAAATGAGGACGACTAAATATTTGGACTGAATACTGAATTAAAGGGTAACGACAGCGTTGAATTAGTAGTGAACGACGACATCAACCCCGAAAGACGACGGCCCCATAAACCAAAATAATAAATTGACTTTGTGTGGTTTGGTCTATTAATTAGAGGGCTCAACCAGAGAAAATCGTTTCAGATTTTTCGGGGTGTTTGACGGTTCTTCCATTTGGTGTGTTTTCCTCCTTTTGTCTGCCCGTGACAACTACAACTGCCTATTTGATTTATTAGAATTGTTTGGGGGTAGGAAACGGTGTCCAACATGTCCGATTTGACATTAACGGGAGCAGATGATGATAGCGTCAAATAAATAACAGCACACCCCGTAATCGTGTTTTTACTTCAAGCTGGTTGATCCCTGCTATTTTGGTCAAGAATTTGAAGGAAGTTGAAATGTATTTGTTGATGGTATTTTACCTTAAATATCAATGAAAAAATGGCGACTGGTAAAGAAACTAAGGATCACAACCAGGAACGATTTTTCGGATTATCAGAACACCTTTAAAAAATTATTCCAATCGACAAATTGTGATGAATTTCCATATTATTTACTCTATTGAAGCTTCAAGAATAATTAATTATGGGTAACATCATATAGAAAAATGTAAAAGGTTTGTTGTATCATAAAAATAAAAAAAAAAATATTTAGAATTCAAGGGTAGGACGTTGGAGCCAAAGAGGTATATGTATGTACATAAATCACACTTTCGAGAAAACACGCTTCCAAGTTTTCCTGTTGAACTATTTTACATTCATTTTTCAAAATATTTTCGTGAAAGTTTTCGTTCGAAAGAAAAACTATGAAAATAAAATTAAATCCTAGAAATCTTAAGTTTCATCGATTTGTTTCAAAATTACAACTTTTCAAATGATAAAAAGTTAAAAAGTCATCTTTAACATCGTTTTTCATCAGGAAGTTCATTTTTCAATAGGGAGTCCATAAAAAAAAGAAAACCAAAATATGGAAGAAAAAAAATATTTTTTCCATTTCCACCGCCTGTAGCCTAGAGGATTGCATTCAAGTTTTCAAAGCCAACGGTCATAAGATCGAATCCTGATTACATGAACCATAGTACACTTCCTGTGGGTTGATGATTTTTGGATTTGTAAGATGCTAGCCATAATGTCATCAAAGGTGTATCGTTGTGCAGGGTGACTATGGGATAAAATGAATAATGTTTGTGCTTGCAACATCTTCATTAAAGTTGGAAACAGAATTTTCATATCGTTACACATGATAGTTAGCAAATAACTTCATCTTTAGTTAAATTAGCCAAATTCTTAAAAAATCAGATAAAAAATATTGCAAGTAATAAATATGAATGCAATTGATTTATTTTTTTCTATCATCTGCCCTAAGCATTGAAAATTATTTTTTATCACATTGAGCTATTTTGTTTTTTTTTTACTTTTTTTGTGATTGACAAACTCGTCTGAAGTTTCTTTATTTGAACATTTTATAATAGTGAAGAATTTTACTATTTTGTGCTTGTTAAAATTCAAATTCAGCCCAAATTCATGTTTTGGCTGATTTTTTTCCGAAATACATGTAAACGTTGATTGATTGCATATTTCGTTCGAAAACTGAAATAAAGCTGGTTTTATTTTAAAAAAAAATCATTTGGAGAAAGATTTATTCAGGAACATCATTAAAATTACATAATAAAATTAGAAATACATCAAAACGAAAATTAATGGTAACATAATTACTAAGCAAGCAACGAGAAAGTTTCCTACTCATCCCTTATAAAATGCTTTTATATCGATAATACGTCGAACTTAGTAACATATAAAATAGTTGTAGTATTAAGCTAACCCGAGCAGACTTTGATGCCTGAATCGATAGCAATCAGTAACCAAAATGTGCTATCAATGCCAAAATGATAGCATAATTTAGTATCGCATTTTTCTCGATGGCAAAATTAGGTTCCATTGAGACATCAATATGTCGAAACAGGATGCCATACCAATACCTAAATAAAGCATTGAGACCAAAACGAAAGCACTATTTGGTATTGCTTTTTTCCGAGATAACAAAACAAGGCATCACTAAGGTTTCATTATTTTCATCGAGTAGAAAAGTGAGATGAAAATGATATCATGATTTGGTGTTCCATTTTCTGCGATGAAAAAAAATTTACGAAACAGTCAAAAGATTGATCAAACTGCAATTTGGTCGTTATCAGCATAGTGTGCCCAGCAGAAAAGTGAGATCAAAATGATAGCGTGATTTTTTATTCAATTTTTTGTGATGAAAAATCAAATTTAATTAGGCGTTGAAAATTAAATCGAAATGAAAACAAAAAGCAAATTTTTCATTACCGTCATAGTGCGCGAATTTTTTAGTGTTGATTTTTAAGTTAATGCAAAAATAAGCATCATTAAGGTATCCTCATTTTAAATACTGAATTCAATTGAAAACAATTGAACAACGCTTATCACCTTTTGGTTAACCTTCATAACTGCACGAAATAAAACTTTGAATGTAACGAACAGGATCTGCATTGAAGTTTTTTTAGATATTTCAGTGAAAGCGTTTTAAATAAACGGATATAAGTTTAATTGACAAGAATTTTGAAATAAGAATATATTAAAAAATATGTTTGCATAACTTTTTTGTTTTCAAATATCATGATTCAGAAATCAGTTTGAAAATAAGGACCTACGAAGTTTAAAAGCAAATTTGATCAATTTTTGAGTTCACAATAAACAATAAGTCCGTTGCATGGTATGTTACAATTCGTAAGATGTTTGGCAGTCGCAATTTTTCGTTCTGAGTTTAACCAAAAAGATGTTAGAAGGTAGAAAAATGTCTGGTTTCATATTGATTTGACAAATCGTACACTTGTCTGAGTGTTGTGAAGTGCGCAGTTCAATGTAGTGCTATGCGCATAAAAACTTTTGTTAAATTACTCAAAATTTAACTTGTAAATTATAATTTTTTTTTATTAATACTCCATTTTTTTTAAATCAAATTCTTTGAAAAACATGTAAATTGTGCCACACATTTGAAGCATGTTATCTCAATTGTAACATTTATCTACTTAGCATTTTCGCTTAACTTGATTTTAAGTTTTAATTTCTAACCGTGTACCTTCAGCGCGCGATCGAATATCACAACAAAAACAAAGAGGAGAAACATAAACAAACAGCGCAGCCTGCGAATTTGGTGTCTTTTCCTTTGCTGTAAGTGACTGTTTTTAGGTTTAAAATTCGGTAAAGTAAGTGATTCGCATCCGATGCGATGTGTTACCCTTTGGACCTAGTTGTTGTTGATGCCGTGCACAACATGAAGGTATGATTTAAAAGAACTATCGGAACCGTACAACAGTACTACCGTTTTACTTCGTTTTTTAGTGTAGAAGCTTACGGATTTTTCGGTACTGTGCCCTGCAGGTTTCCGTACCACTCGACGCATTCTGCAGCCTTAGAACCAACTGACAAATAGTGTGACGCAGGCGAAGAGGCAAGAAGAAAAAAAAACCTCCATTATCGGAACTTCTACTGAAGCAAAAAGAGACCACCATGTCGATGCAGTTATTGTGAAGCATTCCGACATTTGAGTCTTGCTCCAGGTGTTCTAAATGCCAATTCCAATATCCGCCGGAATGACGAGGAATAGGATTACCGGAAGGTCTAGAGCAAAGAATAGGGTCGCTCCTAGACCACTTCTTTTGGAAAACCTACGGGGTTTAAAATTATGTGAATTATAAAGGTGATCATAGCATTTCATTGCTGTGGATACTAGTTTGCAAAATTCATATATACAACCAACGCTAGAAACGGTCGTGCTTAAAATCAAAGGACCCTTTTTATAATCGTAAGTATTTAACTTTTGTAAATTTGTCTATGTTCTAATAGTTATTCAATGTAGTATCGAATGATCGTGCAGTGAAAATATCACAATCACCGACACAATATTTAATTTTTTTTATACACCACAGCGCTTGGTTAGGTGCAGGTAAATCTAGTTTCACCTAGACGACGAGATATTGAATTTTGGTTGTGCAATACCTAAGTCGACGAAAGTACCAATATTTCCGTCTACGTTACGATAACAATTTTTCTGTTTATTTCCTTAGACCAGATATCGCACGTCCCAAGTCACCACATTATGGGAAACCTGAATCAATCCAAATCTGTATTTCATCGCATTGCTTTAGGATAAAATTATTGATAAAAATTCGTAAAGCTGGTTACCTCGTTATCTAAAAAAACTTAAACTCTAACCTCTTTTAAAACGTCTCTTAAATTCAATCATTTAAAAAAAGTTAAAATTGTTTAGATGAGATGAGAAAAGCAAAAGTTTTCCCATCCATTATCAATGCTAGTCAATATCAATTTTTGTTCAATTCAAAATTTATGGTACCAAAGTTTCATATAAATTCAGGCGCCTAGTCTACCGATTTTGTGAAAATTAAATTGTATAACCTACACTGCGGTAAGTTGAAAATACGGCTTTTAAATTTGATTCTTATGTCTTTAATTTTTGATTTAGCTTTATTTTAAAACTACAAAGTACTTTCCCCATTCAAAGCAGTTGAAAGCTATCCGGTTACTGTAGAACAGAAAAGGTTTTGAAAGTATCGGATGTCCATAGCGAATTTTTGTTTTTGATGGCTGTATTTTAAAATATTTGAAAACTTATCCGTGAATAGTTCATTCAAAAAGTGCTAAAAGTGTAAGGGGTGATTTTCCAACAATATTTAAAAATCCAAGAGCAAATATTCGAACAGTTCACCCAAGTAAAACGCCTGAATGTATACAAAATTCATACGACAAGTATTAATATCCAAATAGATGTGATACACATGAACACACAGAGATAAGCTTGTTAACATGTTGAAACACAAGCGTTTTATTAGCAATTAAACCTGGTTTGATTAGTACAACACTTTAAAATTTATACCGGATCATATTTTAAAAGGTTGGTTTTCTCTTCGTACTGTTAAAATTATGATTTATTGTTTAGCAAATTACCTATTTTCCATGCTGTTGCTGCACAATAAAAGCAGGACATGACATGACGACGGAATGAAACACCTGTTTCCAAAAATTCCTGTGTTATCAAAGCCAAGCTTGTCAAAAAAATCGTCACGTCACGGTGGAATGTGTCATATGCCAATGCGAATTAACATTTTATATTATATTAATATAAAAAAATTGAGATTTTTTGAGGTGGTAAAGCACAGAAAGGTTTTAGAGCCCAAATGAGTTTTGAGAAAACGCGCTCAATATTTTTCGAATTCGAGCAGTTTTAATTCCATCGAATATTCGTTTTTAAAAATTATAATAAATCAGAATTTTCCACCAGATGTACATTTAAATTTTCTCACTTAATCAAAATAAATAATGTTCTAATATATTTCATAAAAACTCTTCAACAATAAATAAAGTTAGTTGGGCGGCACCTATTAGGGGCCGTTCAAATATTACGTAACGCAATTTTCGAGCATTTTGAACCCTCCCTTCCCCCTACGTAACACAATCGTCTCAAAATGTCTAAGCAAAATCCACAAATCGTAACAAACTGCTATACCCCTAAAAGCGTTACGTAATATTTGAATGGTCTCTTATGAATATTTTCGCCTATTTGAGATGCTCAATTTAAGGTTGAAAATCGCCTTTATTTATGCAATCATAAGTGCAGCGCTATTTATACGCATTGCGATGTTTATTTCTAGAATAGCATTTTAGGTGCGATATTTATATACCACTCATTGTAACGCCTGAGTGTATACAATATAACATTCTTTCGCTTTTGCTGAAAACCATTCGGTGGTTACTTATTAGTTCTTTTGCTATCATGCCTTTTTAGCGAAATTCGGTATAATTGTTCCCGAACAATGCCAAATTTTGGCACTCATTTTCATAATACGTATATCACAGTTCTACCAAATTTTGGTATCGCTAAAAGTATTCTAATACCAAGTTTAGCCCTCCTTTTTTTGAAAGCACAACGATGCCAAGTTTTGGCAGTATATTATACCTAAAAGTGGCATCATTATGGCCTCAGAACTTGTTTTGAAACGTTGGCTAAACAAGGTATCATTAAGGTTTCAGTGAAACCTATACTTGGCATAATTGAGGTATCCGTATATGGAAAGTGAGACCCAAATTTTGGCATTGTACCACCTTTATTCGGGCAAAATGATACCAAATTTTACTTTCAAGGCATGATAGCAAAATTAGGTATAAATTTGCCATAAAAGTCTGCTCGGGAACAGCTGCAATTTATTTATGAAGATTCTTCCGGAAATTTTACCGAGTTGAAGTTAAGAGTTTACTGGTCGGAAAATGAAAATAATAATTTATAATTTTGACGCGATATAAATTTTTTTAACGACTTATCAATCCAACGGCTGTTTAATTTCAGAAACAAAAATGTGACGAAAATCAAACGAAAGTAAGTCAATAATAGGACAAAAATGAAAATACAGTAATAAACAAGATAAAAAAAGGAGCAAAAAGACAAAAATATCACAAATATGAGCCTAAACATCAACGAAACTAAAACAACCGAAATCAGAAAAATGCGACAAATTTGATACAGAAACGGAACAAAGAGGCCAAAATAATCACGAAAAGACGTGAAAAATTAACAGAAGTGAAACAAATAAGAGACCAGTATTAAATAAAAAAAAACACACCACAATCAAGATATAAATAAAAAAAAATAGTAACAAAAATATTGACAAAATTAAGACAAAATCTGTTTTGGGACCGAAACACTTTTCATACACAATTTAGTGAACTCGCGAATTTAAACTTCAACTTAAAACGTCAAGTTTTTTTTTATTCGAATTAGGGAGTTTTATTTGGGCGAACTGTAGTACACGACGGATTGGTTTGGACTGTTTCTACATTTGTGTTGTACAAAAAGTGACGAATGGTGGAACAGAATATTAAACAAATATTTTCTATCAATATAGATTTCACACATTTACATTATTAAAAAGTGTTCTTTGCAGAGAGAAAATATGCTCAAATTCGAGTAGTTGAGCAGAGCTTAAGTGAGCTTTCCCATTTTAAATTACTTTCAGGGGATCAACTTCTGACGTCTGTCTGTTTTTCTACCTTCACTACTGCACTACCACTAGCTAACATGATATTACCAAAACAAAATCGGAATTTTCTTAAGTTTTGTCAATTTTCATTTCATTTTTATTTTAATTTGTGTCATTTTGGTCTCATTTGTTCTTATTTCTGTTTTATATCTGTCCTTTTTTTCTCTTATTTTTGTTTTAACCCTCCAAAGCTGTTCGGGTCAATATGACCCGAAGCGCATATTTCAAACCTCTTTATCATCATTCCAATATACTGAAGAACTGGGAATTTTGACGAACCAAGTATGTTCTATGAAAATAATGATCAAATTAATGACAAGAAATTTAAATTTGAGTTTCGAAAATCGATTCATTGGTAAGTGAAATACAGCTGAGCAAAGCCAAAACTAAATGTCGTTTTTTTAAAGTAAGATTTTTTTCTACCGGGAGATCTGAGATAACGGTCAAAACTTTCATTGGATTCCCACATATCTATACATTGTCGGATAGATGGATTCTTCACGATTTCAAACATCATAGAAACACTTAAATACAGAGAAGCTATCAAGAGCTATGAGTATTTTAAAAATAAAATTGATTTTCCGGACTTTTTACTTTCTGAACCAGTTTCTAATAACCTGGTAATACTTTTCGACTTTATTTTGGAATTTTGAGTAAGTAGACTAAATTACCTAATCAATGAATATAATATCATCAAAATCGGTTAACATTTACAGCCAGGAGAACAAAATCAAACAACAACTCAAATTTCTTCGAAACGGATATTTTGCGAACGGCTTTGGAAGGTTAATACAGATTTCCTTAAGTTTATGTTTTTTTAGAAAACATTTTCACAAGAAAAGTTATACTTTAAACAAAAATAAAAGGAAAAAGTGACAAACATAAAACGGGTGGGTAAAATTAGACAAAAGTGAGTTCAAAATGTGTATAAAATAAGAAAAATCAAACACTAATGAAACCAAAATGAAAATAAAAATAAACAAAAATTTAACATAAATTTCAATACACAGATTAAAAAATTTATTGAAAAAAATGATATATTAAAATAAGACAAAAAAGACAGAAATAGCACAAAAGGACAAAAATATAAAGAAACTGACATTCATGACTATAATGACACATACATGACTTAAAAAACAATGACGAAAAAAACTGAAACAAAAAAGACACAATATTTTAAAAAATCAATTATATATACACAAGAATGATTTTAGAATATTACGAATAGCCCTTTTTTCCTCATCAATGCAATGAGAGTAAAACCACAAAAATGATTTGATTTTTATGAGGACTCAATCCAAGCAACCAAAAACAGGTACAAATACGCTTTCTCAGGCCCATCACTGATATGAAGTACGTTCTATGCAGCTCATAATTAATGTTTTTATTGATACTTTCAAGTTCCGAAACAAGTCTTAATGAACTTCTATTCAGCTTCCAGTGGTCTTTTAATTCAGCTTGCAAAAAATCATAGAATGAGCAAAAAAATCTCTCCCCATCTCAACTGCACCCTTGGCATCGGTTCATATCACCTTCTCTTGATTATTTACGATGTTCTGTACATGGTGCCGCCATGATGCCTCGCGCGGATTCCAAACTCGACAAATTGCTCGATAACTTCTTTCCTACATTTCCTGCATATATCGCATCGGAATGGTCACTCAATTACCCAATTACTTATTGAAAAAAAACATGCCCCGCTTGGAGATCGAACCCCAACCTTATTGAGGAGAATTGAACATGCTACCACAAGACCACGCCTAGATGTTGTTCTAACTGAAACTAAAACTCGAAGTGGTGATTTGATTTTGAAAGCACCTCAATGCACATTTTGTGATTTACCAAATCCCGTTTTGAGCACTTTTGTGCCCTTTTTGTGACTTAAGTCCCGTACAACGTACGTATGAATCACTTTTGCAACTTTCAAGTTCGGTAATGAGTACATATAATTCACTCATAGAAAATTGGCAAAAAAAAAGTCACATACAACGTAAATATTAATCACTTTTGCAACTTTCAAGTTCATTAATGCGTTCATAAAGTTCATCCAATATGTAAATATCAATGCCTTCAATCAAGTAAATATGTGACTTTTGGTTGCTTGGGAACATTTCAATTCAATTGTATTTGATAGAACTTGACTTGGGGAGAAATCTCGATCCGCTTAGATTGAAATATCTGGAAATCAATTAATGTGTTAAAAAATGAAAAGTCATCAATCGAGATGGGATTCATGTGTTTTTTTCACGGAGTTATAACTTACAATCTTAAAATAATTGTTATATTTTCGATATTAGCTTAATAACGATAGTTATTTATAAAACAACTCAAACGCTACCTGATTTTTTTAGAAACAAAACTGATTTTGATAAAATTTGCTCCGATATTGCCAGAGCAGAAGAAAATTTAACATTTCTAGCTATCGACGAAGAGGAATGACGATGAAAATTTTCGTTTTTGTGCTGATTTTAAATGGTCCAGATTCTATAGTCCAATGCAAAAAATAGTTTTCGATGACCCCAAAAAATCAATGTGCTATCTAAAACACTATTCAAAAGATTCAAAAGATTCAAATGGGTAACATCGCAGCAATTAAAAATTTTAATTGCCATTTTTTCATAGTTATTTTTTGTTTGTATGAAAATATACTGTGTAAAGCATGGATCACTACAAATCTGGACGCACTATTTATTTTACCATTGTGCTCCTAGTTGTCGGATCTGGAATGCTTTGGCAGCACTTTGTAGAGGAATGTTTCTTCTACCAGTGCTGAAAATTTCATTACGATTCGTTTTGTTTCGAAAAAGTTACACGTGATGGAAGCCGATCCAACGTGATACAAGAAGATTCCAACGAAGTTCGACGGATGCATCCTCATGGATGACGAAACGTACGTGAAGATGGATTTTGGGCAGCTTTCTGGCCAAAAATTATGTAAAGCCACTGCAGTGGTGCACTGCACTGGACGGGGTGATGTCCCCGCCAAGTTCAAATTCGTTTTTGTCGATAAGTTGGCATGAAAATATTTGATCTGGCAAGGTATTTGCAGCTGCGGACGAAAAACCTCGGTTTTTGTGAAAAACAAGACCATGGACTCCGAAATGTATAAGGAGGAGTGCCTTAAAAAACGTTTTTTTTTTTTCGTACATTAGATCTCACAAAAAGCCAGTAAAGTTTTCGCCATATTTGGCAAGCTGCCACTACAGCAAAGAGGTATTACGGTGGTATCGGGCCATCGGGTGGATTTTGTCGTAAAGGACATCAACCCACCCAACTGCCCTTAATTCCGCCCTATCGAAAAATTTTGGGCAATTGTCAAGCAGAAGATGAAGAAGAATGGTAGGACGACTCGGGAAGCAACAGAGATGAAGAGATTGTGGAACAAAATGGCCGCTTAGGTCAGCGAATAGGGTGTTCAAACTATAATGAGTGATACTCAACGAAAAGTTCGAAAATTCATCAAAACAACATCGCAATAATTCTTTTATTATTTTTCCTTTAAAGTGCAATGAAAACCCTACATTTCAAGTACAAAACATTTTTATTTCGTTAACATAGCTCCGAGATAGACCCGTTTTAATGCGTCCAGATTTGTAGTGATCCATGCTTTACACTACATACACAAGGCCTTTGAGTGAGGTTTAGCGCAATGGCTTACCTGTTATTTTCCATGTACTATAATATGAAGTTTACTGTTGCTCAAATTCACGATTGAATTCATGATAACTATATCAGAGCATTCATTACATTATGTATTCTAAGTGTTTTCAAAATTATTCGATAGTATTTACATGGATAATTTCTTTTTTTTTTTTTTGGTTATTTACAAAACAGATCGCCATATGTCCATGTTTACACAAGGGAAAAAAATCACATTTATCCGAAGTTCAAATAGTTTAAGAGATAAGTTTGGATTATTTTGGAGCGCTGATTTAAATTATACAATTAGTTTTTTCTTCTAACAGTTCTTGTTAACACCCATGTAAAACAATGTTGAAAAAACAAACAATTAGACAATAAATAAAGGGTTCAGTTTTAGCAGATTTTTTTGGTTTACTAGATCACACTGGTCAAAATTGTTTCCTGGTCATATCCTTCAACCCACACTCCCAAAAAATTATTTGCTAGGATGCAGAGGTGACCTCGGTCCTTAAGCACGAATTATTTCTTTTATCCCTTTCTCTCTTTTCCAAACTATCTATTGACTACTAGGACGTGGCCGGCGCCGTTATTGATGATTCAAGAGAAAGCATCAGTTTTGGGCATTGTGAATGTACTGTCAGTCCCAGACACCATTCATTTGACCTTTGAACAAAATTGGTGGCCTCGGTCAATCACGGAGTAACAACCATTGGCGATGTGGAATTTGTTCTACTGAGCCACGCCTACAATCATGGTTTTAAGGAAAATCAAGGTTTACCTTTGAAAAAGCTTATTTTCGCTTAAGAGTCTGAAAATATAAAACAGATGCAAGTCGAGTAAAATTTGCCGGTTTCTTCTAGGTCAAGTTTTCGATTTCCAACGAAATCAGTTTCCTTCAATTATTAAGAAAGCGTTAAAAGTACTAAGAAGATACGTCCTACCCGGTAGCCTAAAAATTATTCCGACGGAGTCGGAACTTTTCAAACGATTTTTTTTCTCTCGTTAGAATTATAAACCAAAAATATCCTTATTTTGGATTCCAAAAATACCGGTAAGTACCCACACTCTTTAACGTCATGCTTTTCTCCGAGATCATTCGAATATTCCGGCCGGAAATATACCATCGAAAGATAATGGCGCGAGTCTTTTGGTTTTCCCCAAAAATAGTCCGGTTTTAGACTTTTTTCTTTGACCACCTCGTTGGATAAAATAAAACATGTTTGGTCCAAACATGTTCCCTCTCCCTCAGAAGCACACGCCCAACAAGGGTCGTTTTTCCGGGAAACCTTCCCCATAATCTGGTTCCGTTGGGTTGTTAAAGTGATAACCGGGTATGGCCATCCAAAAGGCTTAGGAGTACCGCAAACTACGTCGATGATCCATTGGAAGCTTTTTGCCCGAAACGAGTCGAGCCGGTCGAGTTCTTGCACTTTCGTCAGCCAACGGGATTGTTGGTTTACGTCCCACACAGTCCTCAAAAAGTTCACTTGTTTGTTAGCACCCGCACTTGGAGCCGGACCCAGTTTCACTTTAGGGTTATATTGTCGGGGAAAAGGAAACGTGGAACATTTTATTTATTTTTTCTTCAAACCGGGTCAGTTGAATCTAGGGGTTTACTTAGTAAAGTTGAATTAAAAATAGTTACAGCCAGCATATGGGCGGAATGTTTGCGATTTTTTTTCTTTTAGAAAATAGAACTGAACCATCGAGAGAGAAAAATCAATTGCAGTGGGAAATTTGAAAATGGAACCTGGTAGATATCGGACCATACTAAATTAAACTTAGATAAACATTTTTTTTCAATTTTGGACAAGATTGAGAATATGAGACAGCTTTTCAAACTGAAAAAGAAAAACTACAAAATGACAAAAATGATAAAAATGATAAAAATGACAAAAATGACAAAAATGACAAAAATGACAAAAAAGACAAAAATGACAAAAATGACAAAAATGACAAAAATGACAAAAATGACAAAAATGACAAAAATGACAAAAATGACAAAAATGACAAAAATGACAAAAATGACAAAAATGACAAAAATGACAAAAATGACAAAAATGACAAAAATGACAAAAATGACAAAAATGACAAAAATGACAAAAATGACAAAAATGACAAAAATGACAAAAATGACAAAAATGACAAAAATGACAAAAATGACAAAAATGACAAAAATGACAAAAATGACAAAAATGACAAAAATGACAAAAATGACAAAAATGACAAAAATGACAAAAATGACAAAAATGACAAAAATGACAAAAATGACAAAAATGACAAAAAGACAAAAATGACAAAATTGACAAAAATGACAAAAATGACAAAAATGACAAAAATGACAAAAATAATAAATTTAGTTTAGAACAAACAATAAATTAAGATTCTTGAAAGCAACAAAAAAGTTACAAAAAAATTAACCCTGATCTACCACATACATAAATAACATAACAATACTATCCAAACCTAACGCCTTCAATACTTAAACCTGAATCTTGCTTCAAGAAAGTTCGAAAGACAATAAAGTGCAAAGTTTAAGTTCAGAACCAGCTAGGATGTCAGCGTAAAAAGGTGTCTGTTCTGAAGTTTGAATATACACTGTCTAGAGCAAATGCATTGAGAAAAGTTTTTCAATTGCTTCCAGACACTGGAAGAGAAAAGAGAAAAAAAATAACTATCCCAATTGCTGAGCCAACCAACTCTGGGTTGGAAAGAGTTGCATCAACTGAGTCAAACCTTCGGGGCAAATCTAGCTTAAGAGATTTTTTGTGTAAATTTTTAATTTCAATTATCCGGATTATCACCGTTGGGATGCTGCCAATAGCTGACGATGAAAGTGCAAAATTTAATTAACTTTTTGCATGCCAGGGTTTTTTTTCTAGAGCAACCTAATAGTTTTGAAATTATTCCCTTTGGGAGTAAATCTTTCTGAAGCTTTGAAAGGTATGATTTGTGATGTGAGGTCACTGGATATGATGATTCAGTTGCCTCATTAGTTTTTTAAGTCTAGTCAACTGGAGCTGAACTCTGTTCGTTAATTTAATACTGTAGGACCCAAGATGATTTGAGTTAAACCTGTTTCCATGTTGTTTGGGAATTTCCACCTTCAACGTTCATGTTCATATTTCAAGAGGCTGAAGTTGGGCGCTAAAATTGAGGATAATTTGGGACACTTGCTCTCAAAACAGTCACATTTTTTACCGCAGTGTCACATGATGCTTTGGGGCAGGGATTTCACAACTTTCCTGTTCTGGTCCTTTAGAGTCCTATCATGGGGTCAACCGACATTCCCACAATTGCACCGCCTCTACTAGACAGCTCAGCTTCAGAGCGACGACGAACGAGTCTGCTGCTTGCAACTGCATTCGAGTTTTCCCCAGAAAACACTAACCTTGGCTGTGTATTTGTGTATTCCCGGTGATGTCATGTGTATGAACCCGCCATGGAATGTAACGGGTTGAAATCCCAGCTGCAACTAGGCCGGAAATTCAGTAAATGCGGTTTTGCACGCTTTTTTTCTTCTTCCTACTGGGCTGTGTGTTTTTTTCCTCCCCATTTTCCATTATTTGCTTTAACCGGAAATCCCTGTCGCTCTGCACAAGTATGTGTGAATGCGCTTTCGAAAGTGATTAAAAATGTAAAAAATGGCCACTCACTTTATGGGGAATTCGTGACACCGCACCGGCGACATTTTTAGAGGTTATGCAATTGCGCTTTGTTGGATGTTTCATCCGGCGTGTAGGCTACAAGTAGATATGTGCGGTATGAGAAGGGCGAAAGTTTTGCGGAAACCGGTGAACCGTGCGGAAAGTTTGCATAACCCCGAAAGTGATTTGTTGCCTAACAGCAGCTGCCAACAGCATCTGTGTTTGGTTTTAATATTCTCTTTGTTTTTTGGTTTGTTACCGGTGTGAGGATAAATGGGATGCAAATACTAAATCTTTCTACAGTTGACGTTACATAAAAATCAGAGCCTCAAACTGCAACGGCAAGATTTTGTTCGTTCTCGTAAGTTTTATAACCCTAGTTGCATATTCAAAGATTTTACATTTTTTGTGTTTTGTGTATTAATCCTTTTTTCTTTTCAAAACTCTGAATGTGCTAGAAAGCATCGATTTTTAAAGTGAATTTTTAGTTGAGCTTAAACAAATGGTAGGTATCAAATTTGATTCCGAAATATGTTGACTGACTAAATTATTGTTATTGTTCATTTTATATCAACAGATCACATATTGATCCTTATGAAAAATTTTAAACTTAAGACATTACAAATACAAAGGTTTACACTAAACCTAAATTTTCAAGGATTTTTCTTCGTAATACATCCCTCGAAAAGTCAAAATAAATATTTTTGGAGCAGCGGTTGAATGTCTTGGAAACCCCAATAAGTGTGAATCGCAGAATGATCTCTTGAAGCTAAATAGATATAAAGTCTACTAACAGTCAAAGAATCGATTCCAGCTCTCAAGTTTTTGATTCTGGAAAAATTTACTATTTTCGGACCACACCCCGGAATGTGTATTGTTATTAACGGAAAAAGGGACACCAGCGGCTCTCATTAGTCTCTGGAGCCACCAGTTATTTTGAAAAATATCCAATGCGCATCATTCAGTACTTATTTAGCTTATTTTCTAAATCAGCCTTTTAATTTCATAATGTGCATTTGAACGCACAATTTGAATAAGTTTATTTACAATTCCTGTTTCATGTGTGGGCATGTGTATTAAGTAATTTAAAACACTGATATAAACCATTTGAAATGATTAAAAAACTTTAAAATCATTTGGAGTAATTAAGCGTATTAAATCGTTAAAAATAAAAAAAATATACTAATAAGTTTTCTTATTTCAGTGATACTTTCAATGGATTATAAGAAAAACCAAATGCTTTGAATTTCAAATGTTTAGCTCAAAATGATAAATTTTACATAGAAGTTTAATTTTAAAAACTACTTGCTGACCCGGTAAACTTCGTTTTAACTTTTACAAAATAAATCCTTAGAAAATGCCTTCATCTACACATCTTTAACTTATTCGTGCTCGTGAATTGGTATTCACGAAAATTGTTTAAAATTTTTCGAGTTGTATCCCATTTCAAGTTGATTTTGTAAGTGAGCCCCCCTTGAATAAAGAGTGAGATTTTCCTTCTCTGACCCGAAAAACCCTCGGATACCATATTTCACTTCTTTCCGAACGTCCGTTTATACGTGATGGTGTTACAAAGAAAACGCCTCCATTTTTATATATAAGAATAATGCTGGCCTAAAGTTTGGGATTACCTTTTCAAAAACATGATAATAATGGCAGCCCATATCTCAGCCATCTTAACACATATTGCAAATCTTTTGATCTCATTCGAAATATGATGTGCCTAAGTTTCATCGTTTTTATTGACAGATAGAACATATAAACTTTAAATATCTTAAACTTAACTAAAAAACGAACATTTAGAAAAAATTGCACGTTTAAATCACACCCGATTGAAATTGGGTGAGGTGAACCAAATTTAAAAAAAATTGTTTAATTTAAATTGTTTGAAAATTGAATACAAAAAATTCAACTGTTCGATCCTTATACATAACTTTCAAAAAAGTGTCATAGAACTCCAAAAATTATTTTAGAGTTAAACTTCATTTCTGCTTATTAAAAATAAGATAGGGCTATGAAACAGACTTTTTCCCTAGAGTCAAGTATATCAAGTATGTATATCTTTCTTCTAATATATAAAGATGAGTTGGACTATATATGTTTGTTTGTATGCACCTTATACAAATCCACACCGCTTAACCGATCAGCCTGAAATTTGGTACAGTTATGTGTTTGAACCATGGTAAGGTTTTAGTAATAGTTTCGGGCCCCTCCCACCTGAGAAGAGGGACCCTCCCATAGAACTTTCGTTTTTTTCCCACAAACCAAAAGTCATGGCACCATTTTGGCGACCGATTTTCGTTTCTTTTGGCGGGGTTATTTTTACCATCACCATGGGCCGGGCGTAAGAAACGACTATCCAGAGTTCACGTGTACTGGGAAGCAAATCAAAGCTTGCTGAGCGTTAAAGATTTGAAAGGGGAAATTTTGGCGGTTGTTTTTTGTACCTTCTACTGCTGAAAGCACGTGGTACCGGTGCGAGGCATTTGATTGCAATAATGAACCTTCATTTAGGATTTTAAAAAAACTACTCGCCTGTTAGAAATATATTGAGAAGAACAGTGGTTGAGGATCTACTAGAATATGCCGTGTGTAAAGTATGGATACATTAATTCATGTTCATTATGAATTGACTTCTTCAGTTGAATAACTATTTGGACTGAAAACTAATGTTCCAGCTTTTAGGAACCAACCATTTTCATATTTTCGGAACTTCTCAAAGGGAAACAGTTAATAAAACTGAAGGTTGTGTTGTAAGTTCAAGGCTGCGATCTCAACACTTTGATTGCCGTGTAGGAATTTAGTTTACAATAGGAATTAGACAATATAACGTTCATTTTATGCAACTAAATCCAACGCACGAGACATTTAGTAATTTAATCTTAAGTTTTTAGTTTTGTACAATTCAAGTTCATTTGTAATTCATTTCATTTTTAAATTTTAAGTAATTATTGATCATCGATGTGTTCAATTCTATCATCCAATTATAAGAAAACTTAAAAAGCACATTGAAAACATACAGAGGAAATCTTTTATAAGGTTTCAGCGGAAATCTATTTTGAAATTTCTAAGTACAAAATAAAACTTAAAAAGGTATTCCATTCTACGGGTAGATCTTGAAAAGAGGTCGTTAACATTTGCTTACAAGCTTAATACTTTGGATTTTCACTAAATAACCCATGGAAAAGATAAAAAAAATGTTATCATTTGATGAGAAACATTTATCGAAAAACCTGGCCAGATCCAGCATTTGATTTCAAAATGTTCAAACCGATATCCTGGCAATATCCGGGAAAACTTGATTAAAACTACGGAATTATTCAGTAAAAATAACGAAAAATATACTTGCAAATATTTTTTTTCAACAAACCACATCAGCAGATTTTAAATTGTATATCAAGCTTCCAAACACGAGTCATAATTATTTAAAAAACTTGCCATTTAAAACTTCTTTTTGAATGTAAAAATGAAAATATCTCAAGTTTATGTTACGTTTTGAAAATTATGTGAATAAATCCGGGCAAATCCTGGCTTTTTGCAACAAAATCTGGGAAACCGGGCCAGACCTGACTTACCTCGAATTTTGATTCAAATGTTCTAACAAATCCGGATAAATCCGGGCCACCCGGCAACCTTAGATTGAAATGTTTTTCGTGATAGAATGGGTAAGCATTCAAGGGAAATTCTTTCAAATTTCGATTAGCAAAGCTTAAAACTATTAGTTATTTAATAATATGAAAACGATAAACATTGCTAATAATCCCAATTAAAACTTTAAGAAGACTTACAAAACTTACAAAGCTCACATGGCCAAACATGGTCCAATTTGTTATGATGATGATCAAAAAGATTTCAAAAAGTCAAACGACTCATTTCGATTTATATTTTATGTGAACCCGAGCAAGGCCGGGTAAAATCAGCTAGTAATTCAATAAAAAGAGGCGTTGAATAAACACAAATTCTTTCATTACGTCGCACCAAACAAAATGTAAACAAACAGTTTTATTACAAAAAAAAAATACAAAAACTGACATCAACTAGTCGCAGTTTTTTTTTAGTAAGAGAAGTGGAGGTAAGTAATCTGTGAAAAATGCGAAAATAATTTAAGAAATCTTTAAGCTAAGTAGAATAGAAATTAAACAAAATTAATGTTAACCAAAATTTCCAAAATGCCTTGTCTCAGTTAAAGCAAGAATTGTATGACATAAAAATGCATAAATATTCACCAATTTAAAACATCTCAAAGTATAATTTTTTAGCAATATTCCCGTTGAATTACATATTAATATCAAGAACTAAGTTTCAACAAAAAGTAGCTGCTAATACTTACTAATGAAGAATTTATTCAACTTTTTGTGCGGCATGTTTTTGATGGTTATCATGAAATTATTAAAAAAAATCTCAGTAACACGTTCTTGGAATCAATACTTTTAACATTTTACTTCAATAGCTCAAGAAGTCAAGTTAAGTTTTCATTTAAATTTGTAATTTGAACTTTTTTGCAGGAACTTTTTAAAATGCTCAGTGAGCGGAGTAGTTAGCCATCTATATCTATGGAAGATTCATGGAAAATTTCAATTGCGTTCATAAGATAACTATTCTTTCCTCGATATAACATTATCTTTCTGCTGAAAATTGTTTAGATAGCAAGAATTTACATACATGACTTTGAAAAATGTGAGAAAGATATTGGTGAAGCATATTAACAAAAGTCAGAAAATAGCTACATTTCTTCTGTTTTTGAAACCTAAATAATCTTAGGCACTACAAAAATGCTAAAGAAAGGTCGTAAGCTACTCGTAGCGAAATGGTGTATTTTATATTGTTCACAAGGTTACAAATGAATAAAGTTAGTTTTATTTAGTAAAGTAATGATTTAAAAAAAAACTGTTGAACGTTCATTCAAAACAGATAAAACTTAAAAAAAAAATAAATTTCAGTTATTTTAAATTTTAACAAAAATTTTTTTTTATTGGAGAATATGCAAAAAAAATGCTAACGCTAAATAGAATTCGAAACAATCATCACTGAACTGAACACTGCTTCTTATTTCTGATTCAAACATACTTATAAAAACATTCTCATTACAAAGCTTACAAAGGGGTAAGATGCCTCAAACTTTGTTTGAAATAAAAAATCAAATGAAAACGTTTGAAAATGTATAGAGTTTTATGTATTTGTAATGACGTAAAACATAAAGCACCAATTGCAGAAATTTTTGGTTTTGATCGAAATAAAAAAAAAAAGCATTGGATGCTGCATACATTAAGGGGTAAAAAATATTTTAAAAAATTATACTAGCAGAAATCATATTATAATTATTATTTGAATGGATGAATTTTGAAATTAACAAACGAGTTATGCAAAACAATCATATTTCAGCATTTGGAAACGAGATTTAAAAGGTTAATCATACTGATTTGCATTTTGATTTTTTCCCAGACTGGTAACTGAATTATAAAAACTACTTATTTAAATAAATTAGGTGACCGAAAAATATTTTTATACCAACAGTGTTTTAAAAGGATAGTGAAAGCAATATTAAGTTCTACAAACAAATATTATTTATAAAGTCAATCCGTCATGCTGCATAAAGTTTCTTACGAAAAATGAAAAAAATGTACATCTATTGCCCGATTTTTTTTAATTTTCCATGAGATTCAAAAACTAGAGACGATGTGAGAAACTATGTCATCATCAATTTGTTATCATTTAGTTGATAGCTTTATAACATTATATTAAAATAAAAATTGAGTGTTGTGACTTGTGATAAACAAATGTTGTATTTAACCTAAGGTTGCCAGATTGCCCGGTTTTATCCGGGTTTGCCTGGATATTTAATACTTAATGTAAGAACAGTCCGGCCCGGCCCGGTTGCCCGGGTTTTACCCGGATTTATTCATTTTATCTTGCAAACTAAACATAACAAAAAAAACAACAAACACCTCCAAAAGACCAAAACTAAATTTTTGGGGCAAATTATATTATCATAATCATGAAAGATTTTTTGGAAGCCTAAAATTCGGTTCAAAATCTATCGATATCGTAGTTTTGATGAAAAAACTTTTTTTTCTTTATTTTTGTTGAGGAATTTCAGAGTTTTGACAAAATTTGCCCGGATATCGCAGGGATATATGATTGTCAATTTGAAATCGAATGCCCGGATTTTGCCAGGATTTTATATAAAAATTGCCCGGTTTGTCCGGCCCGGATACGTGCTGAAAAAATTCTTGCAACCTTACCTTAGAACAGCAATTTAAGTGCCAATGGTTTGGAAGATTTATGCGTCCTGAACTCAATTCTTTTATGTGATTTTGTCTATAACCTCTAGTTTTGAAAATATGGCGTTTAGAAATTTCAAAATAAATCATATTGGAGTCAATTCAATCATTGATAACTGATGAACCAAGAAACTCCCATGAGAAACAAGACTCTGTTCCAGAATCTGTTCATTAACCTCCATTTAACCAAACTAGATCGTTGATTAAATACTTTTGTTCAAATTTTTTTACAGTTGGTCAGAAAAGTGGAGAAATTTTTAAACTGATTTTCACCTATTTTCAACACCTTTTTTTCAAAAACAAAAGATTTTAGAAATAAACTCATTGCATATTAACCAAAATTAAGAATTGTAAAATTTTGATAAATAGATATTGGGGTTCAGATGCTTTTATTTATTCAACTGACTATCGTGAATTAAGTAAAAATCAGTCGCAAGGCTATTTACAAGATTTTTGATGGGGTAAAAAAATATGTTATTTATGATTATTGATGTTAAAACGGTGGGTTTCAAATTTTGAGTTGCATTCTAAAGGAAAACCCATTAAAAACACGAAGTAGGGTGTTGAGTTTCAAAATTTTAGTTCAAATCTAAAGATTTATGAAATTGCAATTAAAAATTAATTTTAATTCGTAAAATGAATCGTCCAATGCCTAGAGTGATATGAGATTGAATTCTGCCGGAGGCAAGCCAATTTTCTGAGATATTTTTAACACTTATATTAATATATTTTGTAGGATCTAGATATTTCCCGTTACTATGATAAATTCATTACTTAAACTGAAAATATAACTAGGAAAAAATCTACATGGGGGGTGGGACAAACCTCAAAGAATTTCCCCTCGTTCGTACGGCCTTGCTGCCCATTACGAAATATTTCAAAATATCTCAATTGTAGCGGTTCAAATTTTTTGCGCACGATTTGACCTCCGAATTTTATTTATTTTACAGGGGGCAGCTTTTTCCCTTGTAAAAATGGAGTCAGTCATGTTAATTATTCAGCTAGACGTTTATATCACTTACTGAAATGGAATTTTCGGGTAGCACTTGATTAAACCTCTACTTGCACTAGATAAATTCCTTACTTTCATGGATTCAATCATCTTTACTTCAACTTCTTAGGTACCAAAAGCAACGAAAACTACCCCAGATGGGCGTTATCCGATACCTTATTCGTACCAATCGGAAGAATGCAAGAGAGTGCAAGATTTTACTCTCAAAGCCTTCAAATCGTTGCCAGCGACAATATTTTACAGTTCTCTCATTGGTCAATATCACTCAATAGAGTTGAGGCACTGCAGAGAGAGCATGATGATAGTATTCTCACCTGAAGCCCGAGCGAGAGCAAAAATCATTTCGAAATTTACAAGAATGGTGGATTTCTATCATATCCGATGCAGTTGGAATTGCGATTCGCAACACCATTGTGAACGACTTAATTTATCATTACGATTTCATGTTTGCTGGGTAATAGATCATTTTCAACATCTAACTTTTGCTGACTGAATGTTTAATTGATTCAAATATTCAGTCAGATGAAGTTAGATGTTTTTTGTTAATTAAAAAATTAAAAAAAAATTATTGGATGTTAAACATTGATCGATTGATTTTGAATCGCTTCCTTTTTTATTAAAGCTAGATTTAAACAATGCTTTGAATTTTAATAGCTTAATTTTTTGATGTCCTTAGAAGAAAGTTTACCGCAAAATAACCAAAATCGCAAATTTAATGATATAACTCATTCATAAATCATTAAATCTATTCAATTTTCATATTTATGAAAATTGACACGAAACAATTGCATGCTAAGTTAATTTTTTCAGCCATCACACACATCTCGAAAATTGTATGGTCACTCCATTCAAATGCTCATCACATGTTTCGAAAAGATGATGCGTTTCTCATCAGTTTGAAGCTGAACCCTTTATCGTCTATCTCAACATACAATAAGTAGATACCGGAGTGCCATCCTAAAATTTCATCGCCCGTACAACCATTTGCACCTAATCCACCCTATATCAATCAACACTCCTCCGAAGCAATCGATCATCCATAACACCGTTTTACGACCGGCTTACTTTACGGAAGTTCTACTCAGCATCACTTCCTGACCCACTTAACTTAACAACGAACACATGCCACATCAGAGGCCTACATAAAACATCAACAACGAAAAAAAAGTAGGTACCTTCACTACATATTTACGTGTACCGAGAGAAAGGTGTAAAGTTGCGGCAAAAAAGGATACATTTTTCTTTCCCGCTCACCTGTCTTCGTGTGCGTGGGTGTTTGTGTGGGTGTATGTGAATAGGGTTCTAGCTTCCAAGGGGACCGCAGCATCCCACAATCATCCGAAAAGGTTTCGGAAAGGTTTCACAAAGGTTGCCAAACGGCAGCTTTCTAGGATCTGGTGTTTTTCACCTTGTTTACCTTTGGCACTTTTGAGTCGAAACAAGATGAACCACAGAAGAAAAAAAATCTCTATTCAACAGGAAAAAAAAGCTGTCTTTATTCCCTCTTACCGCAAACCTCAAAGTTAACCACCGACAGCAAGACGCGTTTCTTGTTACCAATCATCGACAGAGCCATACATATTCATATTATACATGTGCGGATGTTGGAAGGGAAAAATTCGAACGTGGATAATCCCGAAAAAAATCCTCGAAGGGTTCATTTTCCGGATAGTGAATCTTGAACAGGACCAACAGAAAGAAAAAAAAACCCACAACCACGTGGTGAAGTTGAGTGGAAATAGAGTCCCGGCTGGGAAATCTATCAAATCCGATCCCTTTTTTTCCGCTTTCGCGAAGGGTTAGAGCTTTATGGCAAACGCACGCCCCGGTGCTATGTGGTGTGTAGGTGATTAATTTTCCACGCATCGTTGTCGGCAATGAATCACAAAATGGATTCAAAGAACCGAGCCAACCGTAAAAAATTGTTCCTGCCATTGAACCGTGGAGTTTTGTTTCGATTCAATCAAAGAGCTAGGAAAAAGTGCCAAATTGTCGTTCAAGTTTCGCAATTTATAATGGTTATTCTTTCTTTCATGTCAAAAGTGGTTTATTCTAGTCGAAGGTTTATGATGTTCTATAAGTTGTTAACCCAGGTGGTAAATCACATTTACGGATCGCATTCCAAGGAACTGTGAGCCGATGCGTCCCCCCAGTTTGCTACGGTGGGTTCATAGATGCAATTGGACGACGGAACATTGTACCCCCCACAGACCTTGATTCCCACATCCAATGGTTCCTAGGACACATATTAATGAGATTACTTTCAGCAATACCTCTCCTCATTACGACTTGACACCTTGACTCTCCTCTAACTACTCGAGAACCTTCATCTCTTCTCAATGACTCGAGGTTTCTTTACAAACCTCTCCTCGTGGTGACTCAAGGTCTGATTTTTCCTCTAACGACTCGAGATCCGACCTCTCTTCATAAGACTCGGGGTTGAACACACCGACCCATCCTTCTGTTGACTCGGAGCCTGACCTCTCCTCTTCCTACTTGAAGCCTGACTCCTTGTCACCAGGATACTCGACAATCTTCGTCATCTTACACCGACACAAATGGCTCACTAGGCGTCGAGACCCACTCTACCCGTGGGTCTCTAACAACCTACACTACGGAGAAAGTCAATTCCTATCCCACAGCGTCGATCATTGGAGACGTGCTACACAGATGCTCCCTGAAGGTAGAATCCGCTACGCAAAACATGTTGCCATATCATTGTTGCTTCAAACCGTGGGATCAGACGAACTCTACTCAACAGCCCCTGTCGATGGAGTCAGTCTACTCCGAACGTTGTCCGGCCTTCTTTTCTCCTTTTGGCTGACAATCCTAGACTTTTTTTTTGCCCGTCGTGTGCCGAATCAAGAGTACCTTATGCTGGACTCGCGCCTGTCACAGTACACGTTCGGGACTTAGAACGCTACGACTCCGATGTTTCCGGATGGCGATGACATCCTTCACCGACACAAGAGGCTCGCCCGGCATCGATAGCATCTCTACCCGTGGGTATCCCCCGACAGTGGTTTACCTCCTTCCCACAAGATTCGCTGCGAAGAAGGTCTTGTCTTATCCCCACAGCTTTCTGTGCATGTAGGAAGTGACACTCCCCTACAGTAGGATGTAGGATACTACACACGGCGCACTTATGACCTCCACTTCGCTGAAGATGATGCCTTATCTTTGTTGCTTCAATCATGGGATTGGACGCACACTTCTCAGATGCTCCCCGGCGGTGGAGTCATCCTACATCGCAAATGAACACGACTCGCTCTGGTATCTCCTCTTCTTCATCACAGACCAGAGAAAGAAGCAAGGCCACATGTCCGAACCGGAGTGGTACTTCTTTCCATGACCAGTTAGGAACTGTTTCATGTAGAAGTCCACTTCACCGTGTTTTCTCCCTAGCCAGCTCTCGGCGGGATCAGACGATGAGTCCATCTATTGCTTGCAAAGCTATCCCACAGCTACTCCCAGTTGGACATCGAGTTCTTCTTGAAGAGTTCTCGTACATTCGACGTGTCCTTGTTGTCGTAGCATTAGATATCATAATTTAACAAAACCGAAATGGGCATGACGCCCGCCATTACGCTGTCAGTTTCGGACGAAATGGTCGGGTATTCCTTGAGAACCCGCAGGTTTATCAGTTATTTTACGCTTCTGAGTCTCTGCAGGTTACACGATATTGCACTTTCCAACTGCAATTGTACCCGTTTGTGGCGATATCAGTTTGGTGATCAGCACCTTCTCGGTTTTGTTGTGAGCACGTTAGCACTTTGAAAACATCTAGCTTTCAACTACCTGAACGCTACGAAAGATTATTGATGCTAAAGTTTTCCCAGCTAACATGAAATCGTAATAGAAATGATAATCCAAATCGAATACTAAAACATTTTCAATAACCATCGTATTGAGTGATTTTCTTTCAAATATTACGACAAGCTTTGCCCAAAAAAAGTTAAACCGGAGAGCAGCTTAGTCAATTCGTTAATATGTCTCCAAAAATGAGAAAATGAGATATAGCTCAGTTGGCAAGTCTGTTGTCTCCTGAGCCGATGTCCACGAATTCGAGCCCAAGAGCAAACATCGAACACAGTTGTACCGGATAAGTTTTTCAATAACGATCCGCCAACTGCAACGTTGATAAAGTCGCGAATGTCATAAATATGGTAAAACGACTATAATCGAAACAAAAAAAACTAATTCGACATTAACGATTGGAGCAATCTAAAAGTGAACTGATTTACAATAAATGGGCGGTCCTTCAACGGACACTCTATTCGGTTCCTCCCTTTCTACCTTTGACCGGTTCGTAAAATGATTATCTCTGATATAGATCTATAGCGTGCATCATATCAACTGATGAGTTGGCATTGTGGTAAAATATCGGTCGGCCAACTCGAAGAATTGGAATTCGAATCTCGGTAGAGCAAAAATTTTTCATTGTACTTAAATTAATCGAAATCGTTTGTTTGGCTGAATCAAAGCAATCGAACCCTTTAAAACGAGATCGATGACCAACACCTTAGAGTTCGTGAACAGACTGCAGGCGTCGGGAGGCATAGAAGAGGACGAGGTCATGGTTTCTTTTGATGTTTCAGGTTTGTTTCCAAGTATTCCTGTTAAAGAAGCTTCTAATCTGTTAGAAGATTGGTTGCTCCAACAACACAATGGGAGCACTTGGAAACTCAAAGTTAGAAACTACAAGAAATTGGTGGACTTGTGTATGGGACAAACCTTCTTCAAATTTAAAGATTTGTTCTACAGACAAACAAAGGGGGCACCAATGGGAAATCCTCTGTCTCCATTCTTGTGTGAACTGTTCATGGCTCATTTGGAGGAGACTCTTGAAAAACAAGATTTATTATTCGAAAAATGGTGGATTTACATTTTTTGTGTAGTAAACAAAGATTTTCTTGAAGAACTTCTAACATCCATAAACGGTTTGCATAAGAATATTAAATTCTCTTGCGATATAGAAAAAAGACAGGAAATTACCTTTCCTGGATGTCCTGGTAAGGAGAGATGATGGCCTTTTCCAATTCGAAATCTATAGAAAGCCGACAAATACCATGAGGGTAATACCGAGACTTCTAACCACTCGTTCCAGCATAAGATGGCGGCGTTCCACCACATGATCCATCGAATGAACTCCATTCCCCTATCAACTGAAGGAAGAGAAAAGGAACTTCAATATATTTTCCAAACGGCTTATAAAAATGGATACCAAAGTAGATCCATTCAAGCCATCATAAGGAAAAAAGAAAGATTGCTTCAACGGAAATCTTTCACTTCTTTTACTCCTATTCAGAAGAAGTTCCAACGAAGGTCCATGGAGTTCAACAGTATCAACTCAGTTGAATTGCGACACAAGTTGACAAAGTTTGATATTGAACTAGTGTTCACTAGCTCTAATAATCAACCCATCTTAGGATCGACTAAAGATCCAGTTAATCTACTTCATAGATCTGGTGTGTACAAAATCAGTTGTTCCGACTGTGATAAGGTGTACATTGGACAAACCAATAGGAAATTGATTGATAGATTCGAGGAACACATGGCTATAGCTAGATTTGACTCAAAGAAGAAAATCCTTCCTTCACAGAATCCTAGATCTGCAGTAGCTTTACACATGTGAGAATCTGGTCACTCTATTGATCGAGGAAATGTCTCGCTGATTCGGTCTTTGAATTGTAATTCGCTTAAATTGGATGTTGTTGAAAGCATTGAAATCTTCAATGAAAAATCAGTTCATCTCTTAAACGGAGACACCGGACCAGGGTACACTTGGTTGTTCATGTTCTTAGGTAAAAAGAAATACAATAATTTACCTGAAAATGCCCAAAAACGGGTAGAAAATAATTTAACACTACCAGAAAACACCCAGGCTAGGGTAGGTAGGCCCAAAAAACAGACAAGCAACAGGAAGCAACTGACTTCCCACCTGAGCTACATCACAAGCCTTCCAGAACATTGGAGTATTATCATAATAATGATAATGTTCCAATGTTCTGGAATGACCAAAATGTAAATTAAAGCTTGACTGAAAACTCAACCGAATTGTTTCATCTCGACTTTATTAGTAAATGTGTAAATTTTTCTTGTAATAAATAGTAATGAAGATGTTCAAATAATACCCGGGTGTTTTTCCAATGCTAAATTTTTTGTGTGTCATTCAAAAAACTCACTTGATTTTTCAATGGCATATATCTTTTCAATTACTACCAAAATGGATTTAAATTAAATATTACTTTAAAGGATAAAACTATTTAAAAAAAACTTTAGGAAGAGTTAAATGAACATAACCTGTTAATGGACAGCAGATCGTGGCCTAGAAGATAGCATCCTTGTTGTCTAAGCCAACGATTAAGAGATCGAATCCCGGAAATAACCTGGCACCCAAAGTATGATAAAGAATAGTGATTTTAGCATGATTGAAATGCTAGCCGGGAATACCTTAGAATTTTACGCCTAAATGATGCAGCTCATGCATGTGTGGATGGATCTTTTCAAGGGAACTGACGATTACACTTGGAGATCTTACCTAGATATGTGGATGCTTAAAGTGCTACCGGCAAACAACTGCAACTTCAACCAATAGTGGAGGGGTGTCACGTAGCATAGCAAAATGAAAATAGTAACGCGGGGTAATACCACAATAGATCAACTAAATGGTCGCAGTGGACTCTCTCCCCAACAGAAAGAAAACCTTTTAATGCACAATTTTGCCTTAAAATAACACTAACTAAAATAAAAGGAAATTCAAGCAGTATCTTGACAACAACATTCTTTAAACAGAAGCGATTTACCCATGGTAGTTTTGTTAGTGTGCTTAAATTAATGTGTTTAGTATATGAAAACATATGCAGTAAAATGTGGTTATTTTTCAACAAAAGGTTTATTAGAAAATCCTTTTTTTCTGTAAAATTTAAAGTACTTTAAAAAAAATTTGTAATGAGACAAACGAACTATTTTCAAATATATTTTTCAAATTTGATGAGCTATAATTTTTAGTGTGCTCATAATGACGGCTTCAAACCTGTACAGTTGTGTTATTCTTATTAAAATGACATTATTTTACTGCCCATTAGACTATGTCGATTTGGGGTCATTTTGAAACTTCTAAAATCTTTGTTCAAAACTCATCCATGATTTTTTTGTAAATTTTTTAAATAAAGTTTACACAAGTTAATTTTGACTTTTGGGGTTTGTATGGTAAAATTGGATACTTTGTTCTGGATAATCTACATCATTTTCGTTTCTTCTGTGGAACCGAGCCTGTTCTGATTTTCCACTGAACAACTTTGTCCAAGACCGTTATTTCAAATCTTATTAGGCAAAAAAGTCAATATCAGTTGAACAGCGTTATGTCTGTTGGTATTGAAAAACAATCAATTTAACTGACATCACTGCGATTGCCTACCAAAGTTTTGCTTGGAAAAAAGTCATGCAATACCTCACCTAGCTGATGTCAGTTGGATTGATTGTTTTTCAATGTTAAAAGACAAAACCTCTTTCAACAGCTAATAACATGTTGTTGTTGACTGTTGCCTGTTTGAGATACGATGTTAAGAACTGCCAAAAAGTAGATTTTCTTTAAACTTATTTATAAATTGGCACAAAAACCATTAGCAGAATCGGTTACAAAAAGGATGATGATTTTTCAGAACAAAATATGCGATTTTCCCATACAAACCTGAAAATTAAAATTCACTCCCGTAAAAGTTATTTTAAAAAAAAATGATGGATGAATTTGGACCCAAAATGGAGCTTTTAAAAATTCTGGGTTTGAAAAATATAAAATTGATCAAAAATCGACTCAGTCAAGTGTCTTTTTTAAAAAAAGCTGTATAAACACTTGAAGGCTCAACTGATTTTATTTTTTATGGAAGGCTCAAAACTAAACATGGTATAAATTTTTTTTTAAATTGAAAAAAAACTGCAAATAACATGATTTTGTACTGATGAAGTTCAAGGCAAATTCGTTGTTTTTGATCTATCAGAGCGACAAAAAAATATTCTTCTTAGTGAAGGCAATGCATTGGTTTTCGTCAGTGTACCAAATATTTGAAGTATTTCAGTCAGTTATTACCTTGTTTAATTTTTTAGGTCATTAAATTTATTCATCCCATTAAAACTTAAAGGTAAATAGAGTTGAGAAGATCAGAAGTTGAAACAAATACCAAATTCATACCCGTTTGTTTGTGATAATTTCAGGCTAACGATGTCAAAATAGTAACAATGTTTCGAAAAAAAGTTGCTCTTGCATTTTTTAAACGAAGCTCAAATTTCTCAAATGCATTGGGTAGAAAATCGGTCCACAAAATCAAACTCAACATTCCAAGTAAATCAACAAACTTCATTTGCTAAAATTCCGCTCAGGGAATTGAAAGCTACAGCTTTTATATTTTAGAGGGCTAATTTTTTTCGACCTTTAGGCTTTTATGAGTTAAGTCACATAATAAATTTTAATTTTTCTGCAGAATTTAACAATTCTGGAAGTTTTAGCCAAAATTTGGAACAAAAAACTTTAAAAAGCTGTAACAAACAAAAGGATGTAGTTTGTTGATAAATTTGCACTCCACAACTGTCGTTACCTTAAAAAGAACGATGTCTGGTTGATTTGACTTAGTTTTGAAGTTTAATTGGTCAAACATTAATATATTTGGTAAAATCATGTCAAATATTTCATTCATTTCCATTTTCAAATGTGATAAACTTTACTCGCTCGTTAATCGGACGCAGTTGGGACCGGAGGGTGGGTCCGACGTCCTATTATCGAGGTTGCCTTCACGGGAAAATAATTTTGGATAAAAGTTTTGAATCAAAACATTTGATAAAAATGTACGAAAACATCAAGATTGCCTGATAGCATTGCGAAGCCTAACAAATTATCGATTGATGGGCATGAAAGCATCCAACTAGAAAAATATTAAAAAATAAACTTAAATTTTAGGATTTATTTGAATAAAGCGTTTGATTATTTAGTTAAATTGACTTTGAAATCAGCTACCAAAAACGTCCGGTTACTGAACGTGTCCAATTAAAAAGCGTCCGATTAACAACACTTAAAGAAGAAAAAATGTTTAAAAATAAAGTTTTTCATCATGGTATTGCTTAAATATTCAAATACTTTATCGATTACAATGGTTCTGTTATCAGGTTGTGGTTTGCAGCATCATTTGAAGCAGATTTTTTTAAGTTAGTTGATAAATTAGAGCGAAATACACCGATTGCTTGTTGGAAAATGTCTTATAAATAAAATTGGAGGCGATTTATTGTAACACCATCACGTATAAACAAACGGTCGGAATGAAGTAAAATTTGGAATTCGAGGGTTTTTAGGGTCTGAGATGGTTTGTAAAAATCAACTTAAAATGGGACAGAAGTCGAACAATATTGTTATGATTTTCATGAAAATTGATCCACACGAAGAAATTAAACATTTATTACAATTTTTTTTAATTAAAGTTAAAACGAAGTTTAGTATAGTGACTGAATCAATTTTTAGAACTTTATCGTGTAGGTTTCATCTAGATTTTTTCATCATTATCAAATCAATCAAACGAAATTCAATTTATTTAACAGATTTACGGGATGAGGAATCAGCAAAAAAATAAAAAAATAAAGTGTTTGAAAAATGTCTTGGCCGATTAAGGAGGCCGAGATTGGATAAACGTGAACAACTTAAGATTAATGTTTGCGACTCATTACCAAGCTGGGAATCGAAAAAGTGCCTCCAGCGAATCTGCTATAACCGTCTCAAAAACAAAACTCATTGTTTTTGTTAAAAAAAATTCAATTCAAAGTAATGAATACATTTCTTTTGAATAAAATAAAAATGCAAAATGGGGATTGAGGGAAAAGTTTTTTTAAATGTGCAAATAGTCTATAAAAAATTTTCACTTTTTGTGAAATTTTCTGCAGTCCATTTTCGTTTTCCTCAAAAAATTGGAAAATGTCATTAAACTAATAATCAGTGCCGTTGATATTTAATCTTCTATAACAAAAATGAATTTGTGTCTGTCTGTCTTTCTGTCTGTCTGTTCCCTATAGACTCGAAAAATACTGAATCGATTTGCACGAAACTTGACAGAAGTGGTCTTTGGGGCCGGGGAAGGCTACTGTAATAATTTTGATCCCTCCTGAACAAAAGACAAATGTTGGCATTACTCGAGAACCAATCAGACCCAAACCTACTTTGGGATGAGAGCAAGGTTGCCGAAATCACAGAAAAATCTATAATTTCACAGAATTTTGAGCCAAATTTCATCACAGATTCTGTGTCACAGAACACAGAATTTTCGGAATATTCACAGATTTCTCAGAATTTTAAAATTTTGGAGATTTTTTCTAAATTAATTTTTTATGTCAATTAAAATTTTGGATAATTATCTTTGAACTGGAGAAATATGATAAAATTGATAATGGTTAATGATTTTTCTTAAGTTAAATGTAAAAAATACGCAATTTGACATGACTTTTGAATAAAATTAATGGAAAAAGCACCACAGAAAATCGTCACAGAATTTTTGGGAGAAATCACAGAAAGTCAGATTTTTTTTTTCGTGAAAACACAAAACTTTTTTTCGGCAACAATGGATGAGAGTGTATTTGGGTACAAGAAACGATTTTTTGAATATTTGATAACCCTTCCCTTCTTTCAGTGGGAAGATAGAAGGGGGGGTTGCTTGTTTCTTTTTTTACATAAATTGGAAATTTGTTTTTTTTAATATTTTTTCAGGATTTCCAACCAAATGGTTTATTCATCCCTTACCCGACATAAATTGAGAAGTAATCAAGCAAATGGAACCAAATTTAGCATAAAATCTAGTATTAGGCTACTAGAAATGTTTCTATGACTATTTGAGACCCCTCTCTTCTTCCAGCTAAAAAAAAGGAGGAGAAGGAGAGCTTCCATACATATTTTCGCATAAATCAAGCAAATAAAACCCCATTTGTCAGGGTGAGGTATTCCAAAGCGAGTAATCATTCTATGAATATTTAGTACCCCTCCCTTCTTCTGGAGGGGATAAGGAATGGTGAGGGTGGCATCCTTGCAATTTAATTTTGCATAAATAGCTTGAGAACTAATTTACCAAATAGAACAAAATTTAACATTGGATGGTATTTAATTTCGAAAAATATTTCGTTTATTATTTGGTACCCCTTTGTCCTTCCATCGGGGAAATAGCAAGAGAAGAGGAGAGCCCTATACAATTTTGTTGACCTTACTTCAGAACTAATCAAGCAAATGGAATCAAATTCGGTATGGGAAGTTATTTGGATATAAGATGCTTCAATGATTGTTATAGACCCTTCCACCTTGCAGTGTGAAAAGGAGAGAAAAGGAGGGGGATCCATTTAAATGTTGTAGTATAGCTTACCTTATCAATTCATGGAACCAGATTTGGTATAAGAGGATTGTAAGGTATTATAATAAATAAGATAGTTCTTCTTACTTCCAGCTGTGGGAGATGGAAAGAGGAATCTTTACAAGCTGCTTTGCATTTTTTGTGTGGCATAAATCGAGAACTAATCAAGCAAAAGAGACCATATTTTACCAGATAGATTGTTTGCCAAAAAATAATTTGAGACTCTCCCTTTTTTCAAGCAGGTTTTAATTCAAATTTTATTTGGGCTAACTTGAAAACATATCAATCAAATGCTTCAAAATGTGGTTTGTGCCGTTACTTTGATACTAAAAATATTTTGATGGTACTTTGTGAGCGCTTCCAGCATTGAAGGTGGGGAATCCATAATTGGCATGATTGAAAAACTTTTAAAAATAGATTTTGAATATAAAATAAATTTCTGATCTTGAAAACAGTTTTAAAGATTAAGTTTCAGAAAGTTAGAGAACATCATCTTTGCATCGATGTATGCGATATTCCAACTGCATCTTTCATTTTCAAGCGGTTGCTGCTGAATTGTATAAGTCGAAATTTTATTAAATACTACGTCCACAAAAAAGCTAGTACAGCAAAAGTTTTAATTGTTTATAGATATCAGTGTGTTTCAAATTTATCATGGATTTCTGAATATTACCTTTGGAAAGAAATTTGATAGAAAACCCTTCAAATAGATAAAAAGCTTTTTTTATAGTTACCTAACCAAAAAATATTTTTCAAAATAACATAACTAAGTCATCAATGATCTATGATTTGTTGAAAATTAGTCGAAAAAAAATTCAATTGATAGGGCATATGAATTCAAAACGAATTGTTATAACTATTATAAAAAAAAATGTAACATTTCAGATCAATCATAAATCAGTCGATTGTTCTTTTTGATTGTTCTTCATTGAATCACAATGCAAAAAGGATGCAAGGTATTGCGACCAACATTAACCTTCCAAAGCCGTTCGCAAAATTTCCGTACAAATCTATTTTTGATAAATTTGACCTGCAGTTTACGTACGTTCTCCTGGCCGCAAATATTGACCGATTTCGATGAATTTTAATTCATTGTATAGATAATTTATTCTTGTTTCTCAATATTGTAAAATAAAGTCGAAATATTTTACGAAATCACCAGTAGCTGATTCCGAATGAAAAAAGTCCCGAAAAAGAGCTCTTTTTAGAATGCCTATAACTTGAGACAGGTTCCAAATATTGCGCTGATTTTATAATATTTGGAATTGTCAAGAATAAATCTATCCATGGATGTATAAATTTTTGGTGGTCCAAAGGAAGTTTTGGCCGCTATCCCGGAACTTCCGGTAGAAAAAATTCTTACTTCAAAAAAGTCACCCAATTTTGGCTTTGCATTGCTGTATCTCGGTTACCAATGGATCGATTCTCTAAATTCAAATTTTAGTTTTTTTTCGTTAACTTTATTATTATTTTTGTAGAACATAGTTGGTTCCTCAAAAATCTCAGTTGTTCAGTATATGGTCATGAAACTCACTCCTTTTTTGTTATTTTTCAAACTCCCCCTCGTGTCGGTGGGTTTACGCGATTTTGTTAGCGTGATTTCTCTAAAATTTGAACTCAAATTGGTCACTTTTTATATACCTAGAGATTCATTAGAATCTCCTCTTTCGATTGACATACATTTTGTGTGGTGTTTTGAAAATTTGTAGCAACGTTTTTCGAATTTACTGAAAGCTGCCAGATTTCAATCAGTTTGGTCCACATTTTCAGCAGGTTGGTGTACAAATCTCGCACCCCTCACGTAGCCGCGGGAGAAACAAATCCTTTAGCTCTCTTTTTGTCGCTCACCAAATCTACCACCCAACCCAGCAGCAGGAGGAGCTGCCATCTCGCCGCGTGGTTTGTTGATTGATTGTGCTGATGCTGATGCCTCTTTGCGTAGTAAATGTTTTGATTTTAAAATAGAGAAAGATTATTTTTTCAAATTGAAATAAGCTTCTTGAATCATTTTCGATATTTTACCATTAGAATTCTTCAGTGATACATTTGTTTTGAATGTTATCATGATTCTTTTCTGAATATTCTGAATTTTAGAATTCTTCAGTGATACATTTGTTTTGAATGTTATCGTAATTCTTTTCTGAATATTCTGAATTTTCGAATTCTTCAGTGATACATTTGTTTTGAATGTTATCATGATTCTTTTCTTTTATTTCAAACAGTGTCTACTGCAGGAGACACAAAATCTATGATTCAAGTAACAAATATTCTGAAATTTTAATCAGAAACTTTAATCAGAAATCGGAATTTGAATTGGAATCTGAATCTGAAATCTGAAATTTGAAATTGAATCTGAATCTGAAATCGAAATCTGAATCTGAAATCTGAATCTGAAATCTGAATCTGAAATCTGAATCTGAAATCTGAATCTGAAATCTGAATCTGAAATCTGAATGTGAAATCTGAATCTGAAATCTGAAATCTGAATCTGAAATCTGAATCTGAAATCTGAATCTGAAATCTGAATCTGAAATCTGAATCTGAAATCTGAATCTGAAATCTGAATCTGAAATCTGAATCTGAAATCTGAATCTGAAATCTGAATCTGAAATCTGAATCTGAAATCTGAATCTGAGATCTGAATCTGAATCTGAAATCTGAATCTGAAATCGGATCTTGAAATTTAAATCTGATATCTGAATCTGAAATCTGAAATCTGTAATCTGCAATCTGAAATCTGTAATCTGAATCTGAAATCATGGACGTGAACTTTAGAAATGTTGCCCATCCATTAAAATATTAAATAAAAAAGATTCAAGCAATTCCTACAACAATAAAGCATTTATTTCGTTATCAGCATCAGCACAATCAATCAACAAACCACGCGGCGAGACGGCAGTTCCTCCTGCTGCTGGGTTGGGTGGTAGATTTGGTGCGCGACAAAAAGAGAGCTACAGGATTTATTTCTCACGCAGCTACGTGAGGGGTGCGAGATTTGTACACCAACCTGTTGAAAACGTGGACCAAACTGATTGAAATCTGGCAGCTTTCAGTAAATTCGAAAAACGTTGCTACAAATTTTCAAAACACCACACAAAATGTATGTCAATCGAAAGAGGAGATTCTAATGAATGTCTAGGTATATAAAAAGTGACCAATTTGAGTTCAAATTTTAGAGAAATCAAGCTAACAAAATCGCGTAAACCCACCGACACGAGGGGGAGTTTGAAAAATAACAAAAAAGGAGTGAGTTTCATGACCATATACTGAACAACTGAGATTTTTGAGGAACCAACTATGTTCTACAAAAATAATAATAAAGTTAACGAAAAAAAACTAAAATTTGAATTTAGAGAATCGATCCATTGGTAACCGAGATACAGCAATGCAAAGCCAAAATTGGGTGACTTTTTTGAAGTAAGAATTTTTTCTACCGGAAGTTCCGGGATAGCGGCCAAAACTTCCTTTGGACCACCAAAAATTTATACATCCATTGATAGATTTATTCTTGACAATTCCAAATATTATAAAATCAGCGCAATATTTGGAACCTGTCTCAAGTTATAGGCATTCTAAAAAGAGCTCTTTTTCGGGACTTTTTTTATTCGGAATCAGCTACTGGTGATTTCGTAAAATATTTCGACTTTATTTTACAATATTGAGAAACTAGAATAAATTATCTATACAATGAATTAAAATCCATCGAAATCGGTCAATATTTGCGGCCAGGGGAACTTACGCAAACTCTCGGGTCATATAGACCCGAACAGCCTAATTACGGATTTTTTTGAGGGAGCACTTCCGGTGGTCACAGGAAGTTGCCTGGTACTACAGATTGTGTATTTCGTGATTCCCCAGGGAGGTTTTTAAAATCAAATTTTTGCGATTTTTTCTCGAAGAGTTATGATGATTTGAATGTGCGTTTCGGGTCATATTGACCCGAACGACTTTGGAAGGTTAATATGTTGAGGGAATTATGATTCAACTGAAGATGTCAAATCAGGAAAAACAAATTTAGAATCTGTATCAAATAGCTTATGTTCCATTACCATCAATTCTGATTGTTTCGTCCATTTCAAAACAATTTCACCCGCAAATCGTCGTTATCCGCCCAATAAATCAAAGTTTTTTCTGTGTCCATTTTTGCAATCACCAACAAACTATCATAGGACAAAAATGAGAAAACAAATCATCCAATACTTTCCCGGAGACAAAACCACAATTTCGTCATCGGATTTATTTTGTTGTACTTTTTGTATCATTGTTTTTTTTCAAGTTTGCTTTCCATCTGCTGGCTCAACTAAACTTGGTGATTTCTGGGATGGAGTAGGAGGGGAAGTGTGGAAGCTAATCCTTTTTGCAAATGGAACCGGATTTGAATGGCTCATTGATCGACCAGTTCCCCTTCCACAGTAACATCCACTATGACAGAAATCTCGTGAAGCTATGAGTGTGTGTCAAATGTTTTGCGAAATCACGTTGCACCATTTTTGCTTTTAAAAGATGGTGGGGAAAAGAGGGTTATGAAGCACATAACTTCTAATGGACAGTCACAGCCGATGGAGGTTTGGGGGTATACCTTAAACTAAAATCAATGAATCGAGAAAAATCAAACCTTTTTCTGGAGACGACGCTGACGTTGATGTTGTCGTTGTCGTTAGCTACTTCAGCCTCCGTTTTTCTGCGAAACCGAACCGAACACAAAATCGTTATTTATCTTTGCCCTTCTGTTTCGGATTTCGGACACCAACCGGCTTGGTCGGTTATTTCTTCTTTCTTCTTGGGATTTTTCCTCCTTCTTCCGGTCTTCGATTTGGCGTTGCCTGGTTGCCTGCCCAGATAATTTCGCTTACTTTGGGCCGGGACCGGATGTCCGGTTATTGCCGAAAACCGTTATGAAATTTCACACAACAATCACATCAACTCGAGCCGGCAGTATTGAACTCGCATTGGGAGAAAGCCCTTTCCCCGCCTGACTTCCGCCTTCGGACTAGCAACTACTACTTGATTATTCACTGACCCGGGATGATTTTTCCTCGGGGGAGAGATCGAATACGATATGGATGCTGCCGCTCACATTCGGACGTGATGACCTACTAGCTACAGTAGAATGGAGAAGGATTTTTTTCCTTCTTATATTTTTCTACTAACAAACACAATAGATTTTTTTTTTTTGGAATGAGACGAGCCCGGAGTATTATCGTCGTCATCAACTTATTTCTTTTGCGCTTTTCTAAGGGATTTGTTATTGGAGAGAGACGTATCGAAGAATTGTTTTTTTTTCTTTTTTTTCACTTTGCGGGCACGTGGAGTGGTTTTTTTTCTTTCTTCACTGTCCAGAATCACGCTTACAGTGTGCTGACGTTAGGAAGATTTGAACCTCCCCGAATGGCATCCTCTTAAGCTGGTCACATACGAAACGGACACACATACGCACAGAGAGCCGCAGTTGAACTTCACGATATCATTTTTGGCATCGTTATCAACGACTCAATTTATCATCCAGCAGGACGAAGCTTTCATCTTATTCATTCTTTCTTTCCAAGGAAACACACTAACTTACTTTGAGAGGGCCCAGACTTCGTGACGCGAATTTCTTCTGTGTTTTTCGTTTCGGTTTAAGCTTGACCTTAAACTTTTCGCACACTCACTGCCGCCGTGAATTTCCTTCGGACTATTCGTCGTTCTCGAGTCGATGAAAAACCACTTTCACCCGACACGCACTTTCAACTTTGGCCAACTTTCAACGGTACCCCAGGGGGCAATTACGCGGGTTCTCGGCGGTGTCCTTTGGTTTTTTCCCGGTTTTCCATTACTTTCTCCGGAAGCCCCGCCAAGATCCGGCCAAACATACGCACGCTTTTAAATTAGGTTTCACCAACTTCTTTCGCTTTTGCTGGAAATATTACCATTTTTATTTCATTTCGCTTACTCATTTTCCAACAGCAGCTACGAGAAAATAATCCGTGGTTCCGGATGCGGAAAATAAGGTGGGAAGCCAAGCTCCCGCAGTTTCTGTTTGCTTGTTCCGTTTTGTGGTTTCACTCGAGCAAGTCGATAGGCCCAACCAAGGGCAGGAAAGATCCTTCAGTAGTTTGACGAAATTCGCAATTGCCACGCAAATTACCCCCACAAGGCTTTCAGTACATTGGATTAGATTAGCTGAAGGCTTCACCCTCAAAGTCAACCAGCTCGCTGGAGAAGCAACCTTTTCTTGCTTCCTCCCTTGGAATCGAGTACGGTGTCAATGAGCAATTTGTATTCATTGAACCTCACAGGTTGTGAACCTTGTTCCGAGAACACATTCCATCACTTAACCCCAGGAACCTCCCCACGACAAAACAATACCAGGGATGTGTCACCAAATCGACAACACAAATATTTCATCACCATTTGGGAATCCAAGCTAGTTTTCCCTGCCAGTTACAAAAGCCTGGAAGCAGCACCAAAACGAAAAAAAAACGCAAATTCCACGCGTGACAATCCCTCATCAACTGCCTATCGGTACCCAATCGGTTAACCTTCGATAAACCTCCGACGACGACGACGACGATGAACGCGTTAAATTAACCCGCCAATCCGTCAAATCGCCTAGCCAAACACAAACACGAAATGTTTATGCCTGCTACTACGTTCCTCAAGGACTTGACCCGTGTTCGTCCAAAAAACGAGATGCAACGACAACTCCCGGAATTCGAGAACACGGCGACGACGAAGACCGAAACGACGACGACGACCCGTCACGACCGCAGCTAAAGTTGTACTAAACGGGCTCCAACGGGCACAGTCAGGTTTTGCCTCCGGAAAAATTGACCCGAGCCACCCACCACCCCCATTCGGTTAATCTTGACTGGAGCTGTATTTTCCAAACGAATCTGGTTGACTGGGTGGGATGCTTCATGTTTTCCGCCCGTTCTGTGATGAGATCTGAGTGAGTGAGAGGAGTCGTTTGGCTGAGAGTAGCCACGCGGTTTTCGAAGGTAAGGTACTAAAGACTCGACTAAAACTAGGCTTTCTCTTCTCCGTTTTGTACTAAACGAGAGGGAGCCTTTTTACTTTGGAGATGTCCCTTTAGGACCGGAGGGTTGCATGTAGGATTGACACATGTAGGTACCATAAGGGATATGCTCCGGTAGGGAGAGATTTTGTTTTGAACTAACCACCGGAAGAGAGTAAATTTTTCGGGCGAGAGAAAAGTCTGGTTTCATACCTGCCACAGGATGAAGAATTGGCGCTAGTGTATGTTGGGAAAATGCAACAAAAACACTTTTAACCTTGATACCATTTTGAGCATGGGAATTTTGAAAAGTTCATTAGTTTCAAGAAAATGTATTTGGCACATTCCACCGTGACGTGAAATCGCTTTTCCAGACGGTTGTCAATCTAAAGGTCAACAATATTACTTGAAAATAAAAAAAAAGTAGCAAACGGTCGCAAATTGAATTTTCTTTTTTTTCTTTTTTTTTATTTATTTATTTAAAACTATTCTAAGCCTAACTTTACATTTCCTAGGAAATACAAATATTTTTATTGATTTTCTTGATTCATTACTTCTAATCAGTAAGCACTTCAAATCTGTTTTCCGTTTTTTCTCGTTTTTCGTCACGCCCCCCTTTTGCATTTTCTATTCGTTCGTCTTCTTCCGCCACACTGCAATCGATGTCGTTTACCAAAACGTGATCTTCATCGCCTTTCTGCACACGAAGATTACTGTTGTCCTCTACTGTAACCACGTTGCCGCCGATCTCATCGATAGTATAGAAGCCGCTGTTTGAATGCTCCGTGTATCCAAAAGCCAAACTATTCTCCGGTCCTCCAGTGTGTGTCAAATTCTTTTTCAATTCTGTTGCAGTTTCAATGCCATTTGCCACAACACTTGCAAATGAACCGTTTCCTTTGACATCCAGCACCCTAACGTTCAAGTTTCTTTTTTTGGGACAATGAATCCTCACATGATCCAAGGCCCCACAAAAAAAATTAAATTGTTATATTAAGTCAGAAAAATTCAAAAAATTCAAACAAGATTCTCGTCAGTTTTGTTATAATATATTGAACTTTAATTACCGTGCGTACAGATTCTGTGAATAAAAATTGTAATGGTTTTTCTTTCCTATTCATCTGGAAATCGGAAGTTCAACAAATTGAAGTTTTTCCAAAGTTGTAAATGACAAGATATTGGAATAACAGACAGGTTCTGAATGCCCATATCAAGGCTGGTTAAATGCCTATATCAAGAAAAATAGATTAGTCTTATAAATTTTTTACTTATTATCATTTAAACATCAAATCTACGCTCAAATCACGATCTTACAGCGAAAAAAGAAGAACTTCATACTGATCCGATAAAAACACGATATGAACAAAATATTACCATGAAATATGGCCATATGGCATACCTAACTATGTTTCATGCAAAAGAACTAGTGATGTAAAAAATTTCACCAAAATTTCTGCCTTGACGTATGCTTAGCATTTGTTTCTACCATTTTCAATTAAATAATATCAAAATATTGGAAGTGTTGATGAAATACATAAATATGCGGAAATCGACTTTTTTGCATTTTTTTATTATAAAATGTTTTTCACAAAAACTGCTAGAGATTTTAACAGAAAAAATGCTCTAACGTATATAAAACATATGTCCGCTCATGTGTATATGGTTTCAAACTCCTATCTATTGGAATATGGGAGAAAATGAGTGCTTTCATTAATATGCGCACAAAGCCCGCCTCTCCCCTACATGGCGCTCCATGGGTCGCCACACCTCCATCCATTTTTTCCGAAAAAAATTAAAAACTTCGTCGTTGGTAGGGTTTCGCGTATGAATTCCAAAATGGAATTTCAGAGTCTTTTCTCGCTAAGGTTCCATTTTGTTTCCTATTTTCACTGAGCAAACTAAAACCACGTCCGTTCTACTCGGTAGCTGAAATCGAACTGACTTCAAAACCGAATATGATTTGAACATTAAAACATCTAAGGTATGGGTGGCCAAACCATGGCCCCCTGGCCACATTTGGCCTGCGGCTGTCTTTTTGTGGCCCACGATGCTCTTTTTGAAAATACCATATTTTTCTGGGTTTACTCATTTGGAAAAAAAAATGTAATTTAAGCTATATAAACTTCATTCGCAATAAACATTAGAGAAATCTCCTTGATTTAATATGATGTAATTATACTTAAAGGATACCGTCACTGAAAAAAGACACAATTTCAATTGCCAAATTTATGAATTCTTAAAATTGTACTATATTTGAAACATTCTCTGTAGTTTCCAACACATAAACGGTCATGTTTTCTGATTATTTTCATTATTTTATAGCATTCGACTTTGAAAATGATCTCTGCAGTTGATTGAGCGTTGGGAATTTTCGAGCAGACACTTGTTTCTATTTTGTGGATTTTTGAGGAAGACGGCCTCAGTAAGACAGATCATATCAAACTTTCGATTTCAAGTCGTTGAAAATTTCCACCAGTATCACAATTATATTTTTGTATAAACTTCATCTATTCGTTAATTGAACTTTGTTTCAAAAATATTGATAATCCTTAAAGTTATAATAACAGCATATGAAATTTTATACAGGTTTTTGGATTTTTTTTATTTGAGCTTATACATCTGTTCATCTGTGGTGAATGTTCCAAATTGGTTTGTAATGTTTTGCTTAACATCAACAGAAAAAAGGTTCAATTATAAAAATTGAACCATGATAAAATAGATAAATTCTGGAACGTGCTATGTATTAATGTGCATCAATAATGAAAAACAAAATTGAATTTACAGTTGGGCAATATTTATCTAGATAGCCGACTGTTTTGAATGTATCTCTTTCCGAAGCAAATCGTTTTTTGTTACAAAATTTTTATTTCGAAAAATGGTGCAATGATTACGAATAATCGAATTCATAATTATCTTGTTTATAAGGTGTTATGAAAAATTAAAAGAAAAAATCTGATGATTTTGAACGAATAAAAAGGGTTAATTTATAGAATCCAACTCGAAGGTGTTGAGGAGGTCCGTGCTTGTAAAAATCAATTTTATTTATGTTTGAACAAAAGCACGTTAAAATCATAAAGAAACAAAATAAAAAAAAATCGAGATGCAAACAAAATGAGAGCTACTTTTGAATAATTTGAGTGCGCTGAAATAGGTGAAAATTTTTTAAATAAATTTCTGCCCTTTTTAAGAGAGCTGTAGAACATTACACATATTTTTAAAATTAAAGGTTTTAATTCAATGACCAACTTAACCGAAAAGCGCGAGAAATTTTCAATTTTAAGAAAAAAGTTGTTGGATTTTTTTATAATTTCCACTAATTCGGCCAAATACGAGAACTTAAACGAAATTTTGAAGAAGATTTTGAGCAAATCGATTTTTTTATATATCTGAAAGCATAGAACAAATCGTTTTGCAGTCTTCAACGAAATTGTCACATAAGTTAAAATTATTTATTCACAATTTACATGGCCATCAGCACAATAAGTTAAAATATTCAATATCTATACTCGAAGACTTTCATAAATGATTACAGAAAAAGTTGTGATCTTGTCTACTAATATTTCTTAAAATTGTAGAATTTATTTATTTTAAAGCGTTGTATTTCTGAAACAAAAATATGAAAGCGAAAACTTATTCTTTATGAATTAAATAATACTATATAGATTTCAAATCAGTACTTATTTTTATTGTAGGTTTATAAGGATCAACTTTAAATAAAAAAAAATTCCCTACGCTATATTACCAAAGCTAGAGATGATGGATAAAATCTTACGATTGATTGATTTAAGAGCACCACAATCTTCCAAAAAGCCAAAATGATCACCAAAAATTCTGTTCCCTTCTTAATAACAATTAATCTTTTAAATGTCAAGCGTATTTTTTTTTAATTTTATTTTGAAATACCAAATTTTCCTTCGAGGGAACGGTGAACTTGACAGAAACCGACAGGATGTCTGTTGACATAATTATATTTGACATTTCCGGGATACATAATGGAGGTTTCAAATCGCTTGAAAAGAAATAAAAAAATTGATATATATAAATGAAGAAATTTGCGTTTAAGTGTAGCGTAATGCGTTTGTGAGTTCAACAAGTTTTTGACTAACTTTTATCCAATGAAAAAAAAACTTTTATCAAAATGCATGAAATTAAGATTAATCTGAACATGAGGTAACCCAGGCATATGCCGAAGTCGTTAATTTTTTATTGCGTATTCACAAATCTGTTCTTGTCTTTCTGGAAAATCAAAGGAAAAAAAATGTGTGACCCACGGGAAAATCTCATTTTAAAAATTTGGCCCGCCTGTTGAAAATGTCGGCCACCCATGATCTTAGTTCTGTGTTGTGATCGATTACTTTTGTGACGTGAATTCACACTATAATTGACAATTTTTAACTTCAGTACATACAACTTAGATTTCCTGTTCCCTTAGTGGAAATAGAATTCCGGTGTCTTCAAGTTAGTATATAGAGGAAATAATTACCCATAATTTGATGTGCGAAGCTTGTCGATTGAACAACAACAAACAAAGGTATGTCTCTTCAAAGTTGTGACATAAATTCACTCAGTTTAAGCAAAACAGGGTTGTGGACTGAACTCACGTCACGAAATATGAAGCTTTTCTGAACCATTCTGTACAGCCTTCAATTTTTAAATATCTTCACTTTAAAAAGTGATATTTTGTTATTTAAACATGTGCATTCATAAGTTATCAGTACATTTTCCCAACTTTTTTCTTATTTTGGCACGCACTTCAATAGCAAATTATTGAGGAATCATCCGTTAATCCGTTAATCCCGGTGTTTCTCACAGTTTTTATTTGTGGATTCACCAAAAAATAATTAATTGTCTATCAATATATTTTATTTAATTTTGGAAATAACGAAATTATTTAAAATCAACCGAAATATGTTAGATTTGAAAAAATCTAAACTTTCTAATTGAAGTAAAACTTACACTTTTTTATAAAATTTATTTTTTCAAATTCATTTGAATAATGGAGAAAAAATTTGAATACCGCGAATTTATTCTATTTCTTTACTTCTACATTTACCAAATATATGAAAATATTCGTTCATTTAGTGGAAATGTTCGGAAAACGATTGGACATAGTTTCAGATGCTGCACGAGCTTATGAACGGAGATATATTGTCCTTGTAACTCCCAATTTCCCTTTATTTTGAGAACAATCCAGAAAAGCACTCATTTGGATTAGAAAATTTTTGAAAAAATTTAACCTATTTTGGCTGATTTTTTTACGAAGAACCAAATCAAGACTGTTTGAGCTACCACACACTTCGAAAAATAGAATTGAGAGGAAAACAGCCGTAACTCCAGTTTGCGATGCGTGCTGTGGCTCAAATTGCCTTCGTCCAATTACTCGGAAATATAAACACACAAGTCTCATTTGGTTCAAACTTTTCGAATCCGAACATGTTTATCATAATTAATTGAAAAATGAGAATTGAGGGTAATACAACAACAGATCCATTTTCCAAAGCGTACGGTGGCAAAACAGCCATCATCTCATTTCTAAAAAAAATCACACAACATATTGGGTTCAAAATTTTTAAGTCCAAACATTATTTTGCAATATTAAAAAAAAAAGTGAAATTGAGGTTAAAACAACCATAGCTCCATTTTCCGTTACGTGCGGTGGCTCAGATGATTGTATCCCAAAAGTCCGAAAACATTTAGCTAGAATGATTTTTCCTCAGAATGAACCATTTCCCAGAATTTTTTTCCCAGAACTGACCACCCTACTTCCCCAATGGAAGAATAAAAGGGTTTCTTATGATCGTATAACCATTTCTCGTATCACGTGTTTTCTAATGCCAAATTTAGTTTCGGTTTCATGATAAATTCTCAAGTTATTCAGAAAATTGTAATGGAGCCCCAGAAAATAGTTATAGATCAGAAAATTGTAGCAAATATCGTTGGAATTGTTTTTGTTCTGAAATACTCTTCCATGCCGAATTCGGATCCATTTGCTCGTATTGTTCTTGAGATTTGCAACAAAAACTGTATTTGAGCGTAACTTCTCTTATAATCAAAGAAATATTTATCGTATTCCACTTGCTTAAATAGTTTTCGAATTATGTAAAAAATTGTACAGGACCCCCCTCTTTCTCTCTTAATCTTCCCACCACAAATGTAGAGGTATTCCAAAGATTCAGGGAAGGCTTACAGATATTCGCTTTATTTACTTCAAAATTTTCAAATGGTGCCGACGCAACCCAGTAACGATTTACACGCGTTTTCCCTTGGCCAAATTTTGACCGTATCACCCTTTAAATGATGAAAAAATAAACTTAAATTTAAATTATTTTAATTTTTTTTTTTGAAAAGTGAAGCAAAACACACAGGGTCAGCTAGTTTATAATAAAAACCTTGTTCCAATTATTTGCAGCTTGAAACATGTAAAAGTATTTGAAGTATTTGTGTGTGTATTTGATGATATACAGTATACAGTGTAGCTTAAAATACCTTAATTCAACCGAAGGAACGATCTTTTTCTCTTCTGTAATGAATTCCATCAATAGACTGACTCACAAAAAAAATAACTACGTTAACTTAATCGATTCGCTCACATGAGATGACACCGATGATGATGTACTTCACCAAAGTTTATCCAGATTTTTTCCCACCTACAAAGAGAAAGCGCTTTTCCCCATTTTATTTTGTCCCGGGAAAGCGACCGAAGCCAGGCTAAGCGAGGTGTAGCATTTTGCCATCCCCAGGAAAATGTGAAACCGTCCAAATAATGGTGGTAGATCCAATGAAAATTCGATCAATCGGCCACGGAAAAGCAAAGCGAAGCACTAGTCTAGGGAGTAACCGTAAAAATATCACAAACATAGTACGGTACCTAAAATAAAGATAGTTAGAGCTTCCAAACGATGGAAAGTGGAACACACAGAAAATTGCTAACCATTGAAGAACGGTTAGTTTAACTTTTTTTCCTAGAGTAGGAAAAGCAGCTTAGAACATGTGTAAAAGTAGGATATTGGAAAAGGGAGCATTTTTATTTCATTAAGGAGAATTGAACTATTTGAAAGCTTTCACATGAACATGTTTTTTTTTTGTTTTTTTTTAAATTAGATTAACATTTGAAGAAGTCCAGGTACTCAAACCACCAAATAAAACCTGGATAGTTTTAATCCATTTTTATAAAAGATATTTCATGTTCGTTATTTTTAATTTTCATAAAAACTTGAAGTAAGAAATAATCAGTTATGCAATAACTCCAAGCATAATTCATACCATTTTTGGGTTCATCATAGCATCGACTAGATTTTCATCTTTATAAAAGGCAATCAAATTTCCATCTAATGCTGACAGCACCTGATCGTCGTCGTCGTCGTTGGCATCGCGAGACGCCTGGAGATGAATGATGATTATTGCTTGAGTAGAAATATCAACAAGAACGCGCTTATCTGTCTGGGTCGGTTTATTCATCTATGAGGATGTGTGAAGCGTGTCATGTTTCGTGAAAGTAGAAAATGCAGCTTCATTCACAGTTCCGAATTAGTCATCGCCAACAGATTTGAGCTGCACAAACCTCTTTATGACGGATCAATTCACAAATAATCGAATGAATAACCGTACAAATATAATCATGGTCGATATCTGGTTATTTCACTAAATAAGAAAAAATTCAAAGAATAGAGTGCTTCATTATATATTTTTTGTTTCTGAAGATTTTTCTTCTTTCTAACTTCGTCCAGATAAAAAATGACAAAAACGACAATATGTAAAAAAAAGAAAATATTTGAAAATCGACAAAACTAACAAAAATGACAAAAATGACAAAAATGACAAAAATGACAAAAATGACAAAAATGACAAAAATGACAAAAATGAAGAAAATGAAAAAATGACGAAAATGACAAAAATGACAAAAATGACAAAAATGACAAAAATGACAAAAATGACAAAAATGACAAAAATGACAAAAATGACAAAAATGACAAAAATGACAAAAATGACAAAAATGACAAAAATGACAAAAATGACAAAAATGACAAAAATGACAAAAATGACAAAAATGACAAAAATGACAAAAATGACAAAAATGACAAAAATGACAAAAATGACAAAAATGACAAAAATGACAAAAATGACAAAAATGACAAAAATGACAAAAATGACAAAAATGACAAAAATGACAAAAATGACAAAAATGACAAAAATGACAAAAATGACAAAAATGACAAAAATGACAAAAATGACAAAAATGACAAAAATGACAAAAATGACAAAAATGACAAAAATGACAAAAATGACAAAAATGACAAAAATGACAAAAATGACAAAAATGACAAAAATGACAAAAATGACAAAAATGACAAAAATGACAAAAATGACAAAAATGACAAAAATGACAAAAATGACAAAAATGACAAAAATGACAAAAATGACAAAAATGACGAAAATGACAAAAATGACAAAAATGACAAAAATGACAAAAATGACAAAAATGACAAAAATGACAAAAATGACAAAAATGACAAAAATGACAAAAATGACAAAAATGACAAAAATGACAAAAATGACAAAAATGACAAAAATGACAAAAATGACAAAAATGACAAAAATGACAAAAATGACAAAAATGACAAAAATGACAAAAATGACAAAAATGACAAAAATGACAAAAATGACAAAAATGACAAAAATGACAAAAATGACAAAAATGACAAAAATGACAAAAATGACAAAAATGACAAAAATGACAAAAATGACAAAAATGACAAAAATGACAAAAATGACAAAAATGACAAAAATGACAAAAATGACAAAAATGACAAAAATGACAAAAATGACAAAAATGACAAAAATGACAAAAATGACAAAAATGACAAAAATGACAAAAATGACAAAAATGACAAAAATGACAAAAATGACAAAAATGACAAAAATGACAAAAATGACAAAAATGACAAAAATGACAAAAATGACAAAAATGACAAAAATGACAAAAATGACAAAAATGACAAAAATGACAAAAATGACAAAAATGACAAAAATGACAAAAATGACAAAAATGACAAAAATGACAAAAATGACAAAAATGACAAAAATGACAAAAATGACAAAAATGACAAAAATGACAAAAATGACAAAAATGACAAAAATGACAAAAATGACAAAAATGACAAAAATGACAAAAATGACAAAAATGACAAAAATGACAAAAATGACAAAAATGACAAAAATGACAAAAATGACAAAAATGACAAAAATGACAAAAATGACAAAAATGACAAAAATGACAAAAATGACAAAAATGACAAAAATGACAAAAATGACAAAAATGACAAAAATGACTTAAAATGACTTAAAATGACAAAAATGACAAAAATGACAAAAATGACAAAAATGACAAAAATGACAAAAATGACAAAAAATGACAAAAAAAGACAAAAAATGACAAAAATGACAAAAATGACAAAAATGACAAAAATGACAAAAATGACAAAAATGACAAAAATGACAAAAATGACAAAAATGACAAAAATGACAAAAATGACAAAAATGACAAAAATGACAAAAATGACAAAAATGACAAAAATGACAAAAATGACAAAAATGACAAAAATGACAAAAATGACAAAAATGACAAAAATGACAAAAATGACAAAAATGACAAAAATGACAAAAATGACAAAAATGACAAAAATGACAAAAATGACAAAAATGACAAAAATGACAAAAATGACAAAAATGACAAAAATGACAAAAATGACAAAAATGACAAAAATGACAAAAATGACAAAAATGACAAAAATGACAAAAATGCCAAAAATGACAAAAATGACAAAAATGACAAAAATGACAAAAATAACAAAAATGACAAAAATGACAAAAATGACAAAAATGACAAAAATGACAAAAATGACAAAAATGACAAAAATGACAAAAATGACAAAAATGACAAAAATGACAAAAATGACAAAAATGACAAAAATGACAAAAATGACAAAAATGACAAAAATGACAAAAATGACAAAAATGACAAAAATGACAAAAATGACAAAAATGACAAAAATGACAAAAATGACAAAAATGACAAAAATGACAAAAATGACAAAAATGACAAAAATGACAAAAATGACAAAAATGACAAAAATGACAAAAATGACAAAAATGACAAAAATGACAAAAATGACAAAAATGACAAAAATGACAAAAATGACAAAAATGACAAAAATGACAAAAATGACAAAAATGACAAAAATGACAAAAATGACAAAAATGACAAAAATGACAAAAATGACAAAAATGACAAAAATGACAAAAATGACAAAAAAGACAAAAAAGACTATAATTCCAAAAATCGATAAAACTGACAAAAATGACAATAATGACAAATATTAAAGGCCATTTATTTAAAGATGTAATGATAAAAATAACGATAATAAGCCTTTTTATATGGTTCTTTGATTCGCAACAATGTTATAATTCGGATCAAAGCTTACAAGGGCACGTACGAACAGGTAATTTTTAAAAGTTCTCAAAGTTAATCCTACTAGACCAGCATAATCGTGGGACAAAGAACTGCATCTATAAATATTCTTCTAGATTGCATCCTTCTCCAATCTTTGATACAACATCAAACGATGGAAGAGTTTTTTGCTCAGTTTGTCAAACTACTTTTTTTTTTCCTTCCAAAGCCACCATTCGCACACACTCAGGTTCCCTCATCGTTTTCACAGAAAATAACCCTTGAACGGATAAAGGGAAAAAACTCAAACAGAAAAAAAATCTTCCTGAAGGGTAATCTTCAACACATGTCCTCTCGAAAGCACACCGGCAGCCATTTTTGGGGTTGCGTGCTTCTTCCTTTCAGTGCTGGAACAGGATCTGGTACCTTTCTATCTTCCATCATATCATTTGCACCTACTGCTGCTGCTTTACAGCTTCCGGCAAACGCAAAGGCAATGTTGAAGCAAAGAGGCAAAAGCAAAGAGGTGAATTGGTTGTCTTTATTCGTCAACCCGAATGAGGAGCGCTTTTCGAGAGGATTAGCAAAGTGCGAGTGGTGATACTCGACCTGATCTTATGAAATCTTTAGAGACAAAGTGTTCACTTCCACATTTGGTGCAGGTGGGTGGATGTGGTTCGCAAGCGTTGATCGATTTCATTCATTGATAAATGTCGAATCTTCAACAGCAGTAAACTTTTGTAACGTGAATGCACGGGCACTCTGTTCAAGAACAGCAATGAACAGTTGTAGAGAACATCAATCTAGCTGTACTAAATTAATAGTGCCCAGGTATGATGAGATAGACATTTTGTGTTATCTGCAACATTGATCAGTTTTACGAGAAATATATTTGATACGAAAAAATGCCAAGGTGTCCACCGATAGCGAGAGCCCAGTACTTTCCAGTAATGGTTACTGCTCAAAAATAGCAGCTTATATCGTCAAAACTGGCTCACAGTGCTAAGAGAGAACAGAGAAGCTCTATGTTAATCATTTCAAAATTTTACCAGGAATCAAAATTTTACCAGTATCCGGATTAATACCGGGTATTATTATAATTTTTCACTTTTTAGCCATCATTATTGAAATCTTCGTTGGTTGATAAACTCTAAACCCTTTTGAATTTTTGAAAATAAAATCTATAAAAAAAAACTGTAGTTGCTAAAATTGGACCAATCAACAGTATTGAGATTTTTTTTATTGAATTTTCATCCCAATTTTTGTCTTAGGTTTAAAATTCGTATTTAAAAACTGGTTGAACCAAAATTTTACCATATGCTGAAATAAATATCCTGAATTCAGCATATCATTTTCCAAATGATCATTCACAAATTATCATTAATACAATCTCATAGTTGAGTTGCCAATATCATTGAGTGATTCTTTTAACATGAATATTCCTATGTTTTTTTATCTTTAATTTTTCCAGATTCAGTTCATTGAGATTTTCTTGTGAGTCTTGTGTTGTTACTTCAGTTACTGAAGTTCAATTCCATGGTTTTTCTGAATTTTGAGAACTCATGATCTTTGTTTTAGGTTCTTAACTCATTTGGATTCCTCATGACTTTTTTCAATGGTAACTGATTCTGTATTTTAAACATTTAATCTCTATTCTGAATTGTTTTTTCAAACGAACAGTTTTTTTATTTATACCCCTTTGGCTTCGGGAGCATTGAATGAAACTTTTGTCACATTCAGAATAACAATTTGATAACATTTTTTTTATCTGATGAGAATCAGATCCAAAAATATTCCACAAAAACGTTTTGTTTGTGTTTTAAAGGTTTAAAATTGAAATACACATTTGGTGCAATTTCTGCTTTGGCTCTGATTGTAACTATGAATCTCAATTTTTTTTCTATTTAATTCATATTTCGATCCTCAAAATTTGATTTGAAATTATGATTAAGATTTCAGACACTGAATTGTGGTTCTGAAAATAACTGAATTTAAAGCTTTGAATTCTTAAACTCTTATATCTATATCTGTATGGAATTTGAGTTGAATAATTTTGATTATTTTTTTGAATTTTGTATTTTATATTTAAAATCTTCATGATGCTTTCCAATTGTCATAAGGTGAAAATTTCTCGATGAAGAAACAAACCAGACGATCAATGTTGAAATGAAAAACATTTAAAATATCTATACCTACCTTCATTATTCTAGATCAGAGAATTTTTGGTGGTAATAAGGGTATTAAAAAAATTGAGAATTGAATTTTGCATTGTGAAGCTCAAATCAGAGCTTTCATTTGTGAGAAATTTTCTAAACTCTTCCGCAATGTTTGCACTTGATAGATTAATAATTTTTATTTGAAATTACCAGAAACCATCTTTACACAGACAACATGGCAATTTGAAAAGAGTATATTGAACTCATCTCCAGTTCGTTAACACGTTTAAAATGTTCAGGATAGCATTTGAAAAAAAAAAACAGGATCATAGGGGCCTCCGAGAAAAATTGCCTCGGGCCTCCCGATGGCTTAATCCGGCCCTGCGAAAACGTTAAAGTCCTGTCCATGATGAAATCTAGATATGGTGGTCCCACTTTGGCAGAAAGTAGACGAGGGTTTGATGCGGAGGAGGGGGCGAAACGCAGCCGAAATTTGACAGCTGGCTGTTTGGCTGGCTGGGATACCAGGTGCTCTGATTATTTGTAAAACACGAAGTTTTGCCAATCATCAAGATATTGCTTAGATAAAGATTTCGCCTTGATTTTTGCAAATATAATTCATAGAATCGAAACAAAATCTTCCGGCTGAGCTCCGGGCTGGTAAGCAAAGCTGGAAGAGGTTGGACCTATAAACGACGGTGCCAGCTTTGTCGGTAGCGGTGAGTAACATTAATTTGGCATTAATGATGACAAATTTATGCTTATTCAACACTTTTTTCTTTCAAGAACTATCTAGAAGCAGCAGAAAGTCATCGAATCGGATGGTAACATGGCGAGGCGTTACATTCCATCGTCCGAGAAGCGGCTGGCCCTCCTGCAGGAACATCCGATCTTCATCAAGATGAAGAAGCTGCTTCAGGAGGACCGCCGTCTGATGCCATCGCTGCTCCAAAAGATCCAATCGAGTAATCCGGATCTGAAGAGTAGCATTTGGGAAAACCAGATGAAGTTTTTGTCGCTTTTGAACGAGGGAACCGATGAGCTGAAATAGAAAAATAGGCGCAACGTTAGGCGCCTGAGTAGCATGACGATAAGTCCGATCAGTGGGTTGCGGAATCAGTTCGATCCACTGCCGACTGTTGATTGTCCGGAATGGATTGAGCCCCTGAAGGATCCCTGCAGGTGATGCTGTCCAATTGCTAGGCATTCTCGAGTGCAGCAAAGCTCCAGCTCAGCGCTGCTCGTGGGTGGTGAAGGTAGATTAACTGAATATGTTAATATTAAAAAAAGGCTTAAGCAGTATTTACATGGTGCAACAGTTATTTAAAAAAAAAATTTCGGATCATAAAATCGTTTATCATTTAATCATGAAAATTATCAATAGCAGAATTTATAGCATTTTTAGCAGAACCGATTTATTTTTATTTTCATCCTACACTTTTCGATTGGAGGGAAACAAAATAGCTTTTTTGGAAGGTAACAAGAATAAGGTGCAAGCAACATCCGGTTTAGGGTTTAAGTTGTTTGTTCCACCCTTTAAGATCCTTTCTGAAAAGTTTTTCTTTTTTGGAACATACGGAAAGACCGAACTGTATTGAAATTTTATTTAAAAAAAAGTGTTTAGAATACAAATTAATTCATTGAATATACTCATATCATTGTTTTATTTCCGAAAACTCAATTTAAATATAATAAAATAAACTAAACCCCAGTACGGTTTTGAATCTTTTGATCTTTCGTTTACGATTAGCTTGTGCACATACACACACTTTTTTGCCATCTGATTTCTTATCTCTAACACCTGGTATCCCTGGACCCCTTTTTTCGTAAACACTACAGCCAGCTGTCAAAACTTTTATCAATATGGCTGAGTGGCGATTTGGCATATGAGATCACCGTCCTAGACGCATCATGGTCTTGTCATATAACTCTCGAAGTTACCATGAAAAATAGAAATACCTTGAAAAATCAGAATTTTTTTTAACCAAACATATTAAGATCCTCCAAGGAATATATTGTAGATTCTTCTCAATTGAAATTTGGGGATAAAATTTATGCTTGGCTATAGCTACAGAAAATTTTGATTTCACGTCTTTCTTTTTAATGTCTATGTTGAGATCATTTGAACGATTTCGGGTTATATGCTCTTATTTTTTGAGAAAGTTATCATTTTTTGTATATTTTAGACAAACTTAAGAACAACTGTTTGGATGAAATCTTCTCCCAAATTTATGACATTGTAGTTTATTTTTCCTGAATAATCTTGGGCTATGCTTGTTAGCTCTTGAATCAAACAAATAGTTCCTAAATTCCAAAACAATAATATTATACAGAAATTTTTGGCTTTGGAATAAATATAAAACTGAGTTTTGTATTATTATTATATTATCTTTTATATTCATTAACTTTTAAATATATTCGTTAACTGTTTAAAAAACCACATTGACTAAATTAAAAAAAAACAGCTTTACTCGTAGAAATTCTTAATGAATCACTTTTAGTTGAAGCTTGAGTTTAGCTGGAGAGAGAAGAAAATTAACGCATGATTTTTGTTTCGGGTTATTAGGTACTTGTTATTTATGTGTGAAAAATTCGTGCTAGAATAAGGTTGTTAAATTGCTCGGTTTTATCCGGGTTTGTCTAGATTTTATTGAAAAATGCTCCGATTTTGCTCGGATTTATGCCCTTTATTTGGCAAACTAAACCAATAAAAAGCAAATTGCGTAGGATTTTTTTTATAATGCCACCAAAACGATTTTTTCAGTATTTTTTTTATAAAAATGATCATGAAAGGATTTTTTGATTCCTTAAATATGATTCAACAACTCCTTAATGCATAGTATTAAGGGGTTTTAACATATTTAAGAAATATTTTTCGGATTTTGAAAAATGGTGGGGAATCGTGGGCCACCTAATTTAAATTGACCAAATGACATTTGAAAAAGTTTATGAGTTGACCCAAAACCGCCATTTCATGATTCATTTCGTTATTTCAAAGTAATTTCAGATGATGAAATTAAAAAGAGGTGATCGAATAGTTTCGAAAACCTGGCTCGCGAACGTTCTGACAAAATATTTTTCATATCGCTTCACTTAGCATAAGAAAATTTTACAGATAACAAAAACGTTTGTTAAGTTCTGAATGTATATGAAAACAGATAGGTGTCTCAAGATACCCCTCAAGCTATGGTTTGAAAATTGGTTTCTTTTGTGTGACATATTGATGTTTCATCAAAAATTCCTTTTCCACGTGAAAGAACATCATAACTAAGATCATAATCGTATGAGCACATTTTTGTTATGAACTTGTTCTCCATCGATGCAATAAGCGGGTGTTTGTTTCATTATGTGAGTATTTTTTAAATTTTCATCAACTTGATTAATAAAAGAAGCAAATGATGCGTATTTAAGTCATCAACTTTTTTTTAACACATATCTGAGATATTCAGAGTGGCCTTCGTTTTCCATGGCCCACTCTCCCCTATTTTTTTTAAAAGTAGTTTTTGGGAAATCGCCATTGTTTCTACTGAGTTACAAATTTCACAATTTTTTAAATCTCAATCACAAACACCTTCCTTCACACAATTAAAATGGTTTGGAAGAAATTTGCAAAATTTCAACGAATTAAGAATTTCTAAAATTATTTTTCCATTTTTATGGGCCATGACATTTAAAATACTTAAAATAACGACATTTAACCTGTTCAGTTCTGTTATTCGAGTTAAAATGTTGTTGTTTCACTAAATTAACGACTGCTTTTCTCATTAAAAAAAAATCGTGCATTAAAAGGTGAAAATCCGTCGATGAGTTTTCTAGATTTTTTTTTCAAAATTTTTCTGCATAACATTGCCCGAATATTGCCCTGATTTGTGGTCGTCAATTTTGAAATCAAATGCCTGGATTTTTCCCAGATTTATATTTAAAATTTTCTGAATCTGTCCGGCCCGGATACGTATTGAAAATATTCAGGCAACCTTCTGGCAATTTTCACATAAGTTTTGAAACTATCAAAAACGCACTTTTGGAATCGTTTTGAAATTAATCATTTATTTAATCAGGATTTGATATTGATGCCTAGTTATTAAAAAAAAATCCTGCATGAAACTGTTCAAAAATAAAAAGACTCATCCTCATTTTTTTTTTTTTTTGACAAAGCTATTTATTTCATAGCAATCTATCTAGTTACAAAGGTTTACATATTTTCCGATATTTTCTCCAATAAACTAAGAACATACAAAACAAATTGAATTGTTATTAAAGTAAAATTTTATTTGCCCAAGAGACTTTGGCTAATATTCAAAATATTGGAAATATACCTTTCTCTTACGGAACGCTCGGTTCGGCTCACTGTTCATGGATTTATGTCAATTTATAAATTCTTTAAAAGTAAATTTTTTGCTGAACAAATTTGTCGACGATTGTAACTTTTTATCTAAGTTTAAGTTATTAGATGTTGAATAGGAATATGTCTTTTGGCATTTAAAAACAGTTATCTAAGTCAGGCCTAGATGAAGCTTGGCATATTGCCCAGATATTTAAATAATAATTTAGGAAAAGTCCGGTCCGGCCCGGTTACCCAGATTTCATTGAAAAAGCCCGGGGTTTTCCGAATGAACCAAATGAATTGGCCAAATGAAAAAAAGTGTTATAATTTTTATTATGCGTTCTAAAAAAAGTTTAAAGCAAGTTTAAAAAAACAAAAAATTTGAAAGTTTTAATGGAAGCCTGAAATGCAATATAAAATCTGCTGATAAGTTTTGTTGTTAAAAATTGGTTTCTAGTTTTTTTTCTTGATTTGTATTGAGTTATTCCTGAGATTTGATTTAATTTGCCCGGCTATTGCCCAAAATTCGAATTTTTTTTAAATCAAATGCCCGGATTTTGACAAGGTTTTTGATAAAATAGCTAGGAATTGTCTGGCTCAGATACGTGCATTTTGAAAACCTTTGTCTAGATACATTAGTCTAGGAAATTACAGAACTAGTTATTTGATTTGGTCAAATGTATTTGATTTTGCCAATCGAAGCTATTGCATGCATTGAGAAACAACCTGTAATGTGATAAATTCAATTTTTCATATAATTTGATGCACAGACCTAAAATATCTCTATGCGTTTTTATATAAATCGTTGAATTTTTTGCTGCATAAACTTTATGCTAACCCATGCGCTCAAAGCTCCAAAAAACATTTTAATATTCTGCGATACATTATATTAGAGCCGTAGTTTAAGAACATGGACAGTTCCGACTGTTTAGTTTTCATCTTATAAGAATAAACCCCCTCTTTAAAAAAAATTTTTCACTTCAGACAGATGTGTCATAAATTTAAAAAAATTATTTTCTCATAATATTTTTTTTTTCAAATCAACATTTAAATTGAAAAAACTATAAGAAATCTTTTAAAATTATGAAAATTTTGATTTATCCTGTCAGTAAAATCATAAAATTGATTTAATTTCAACCAAGTTCTGTTCTTATCAAAAAAGAATATTTTTCCACTAGAAACTAGGTTCATAACTTTCATTTAAGCATCATTTACATGAATTTGAGGTTCAGATTATTTTGAATTTCACCAACCTTTTACGTATATTGCTAAGGGAAATATTCCTATACCTAACAAAACAGGATTTGGGTTTTCAGCTTTTCAAAGTTTGTTTACAATAATAATTTGTAAATTCGATTGATGTGACTTTAAAAACATTGAAATTTATTGATAACCGCAAAAAGTGGTATTTAGAAGAAGCCATAGCTTCAAAAATCAATATTGTTTGGTTCAGTTTTATAATCGTTTAGATCCTGGGGTTTGCGGTGATATTTTTGAATTTTTGAAAACATTGAAATTTGAGGTTCAAATGGATACATAATATTATTTAAGATTTGAAATGATCAAAAGAATATAAAAAATTTCAAAGATTTTTGTTTATCTATACAGTCTAAACATTGTCAATCCACAATTTTCAAATACATTTCCATGATGCTGTTGAAAAAAGTAATGTAGCTCTTTCATTCAATAAGAGATTGAAAAAATGTATGGGAGTGTAGGGAATCATGGGCTACTTTCTTTCTATGGTTCATAACATCTTTATTATAAAAGATAAAATTTAAAAAATAAATGGTTTGGTTTTCTTTATTTCTAACGTATCACAGAGTTTTTTTTAAAATTTGCAATCAGTTATTTTCCTGAAGTTCTTACTGTTTAAAAAAAAGTAATTTTTTTTTGGATTTTGAAATATGATGGGGGATCGTTGGCCACCAAATTCAAATTGAATAGATAACGTGTAAAGTTTATGAGTTGACCCGAAATGGGATTTTTTTTAATATAGTATATTTCTCATTTGAAGGCTCAACTGCCATTTGGCTTAAAGAGCCGAGTATCTTTTCAGAGGATAAAGCGCCCGTTCGAGTGTGGCTTGAGTCGAACAGTTCGAAAACTGGACGAAGCCTTTCTTGAACGGGCGCAGATCCTTTAAGAATATTATAATACTTAGTGTAATTGGTCTTAACAATAACAAAACAAAGTAATTAGTGAGTTGATGATCACTTCTAAGTATCCCGATAGTATATGTTGTTAGGAGTGTCCGGCGTAGATGGGAGTTTTTTTCACAAAACGATTTCCGATCGTAATTTTTGACGAGCAGGAGCCGGATTTTGACACACACACGTTGTTATTCAGAAATAGAAAGAAGACAGAAAGAAAAGGATTTTTTAAGATTTCAAATATTAACAAACTAAGTGCCAACGTTATCCATGTTACATGCGAATGTTCATAGATTTTGAGTAGTCATATAAAATTCTAAGAAGATCTAAATGTTTTTTTGCTAAAATATCTCGAATAAGGGTTTTCGATGGGACACCTCTTTGCTGGAATGCAGTTACCAACTTCAATCTCGCATCGTTATGCAGTGAACAATTCCAAACTATATGATCGATGTCGTCATAATCACTCTGGCAGATACATTAATTGCTGTCCGGCATATTAATTCTGAAATAGTGAGCATTGGGCTTATAATGTTGGACATTAAACGAGATATCGTTCGGATAAAATCACGATTTAGATCGAATCCTTTGAACCAAGGTTTTGTACTGACATTTGGTCGAATTGAATAAAGCCATCTTCCTTTTTCACTCCATTGATCCTGCCATTTTGATGTGCGAATGGAAAGTGTTCGTGGTACGCAATAGGACGATCCTTTAATTCTCCTTCAGAAGCTCCTTTTTTGGCAAGTTCATCCGCCACCTCGTTGCCTGGTATTCCACAATGTGATGGCACCCACACAAATGTGATCCTAGGGGTTTTTTTTATTATCTAACAATTTGCGCCGGGGGTCATCAGATTTTCTCGAAAATTAAAAAGTTTTATTCGTTTCAACACCATAAAAAACATGTGCTTTTTTACAGATTTCTAAAACTTTCATTTTTCGAGTATCTTAAACGTTTTTTTTTTTAAATACCGTCTTTTCAAATGCCCATAACTTTGTCAATTTTCAAACGTAGAATATAAAATAGCACATCAAAACGCTATAAAATTTTACCAGCTATCCAATTAAAAAAATTATAAATTGATTCTCGGTATAAAATATAAAAAAAATGGGTAAATAACTACGTCCCAAAGTACTGTCTGTACCATAAAATATTTTGAAATATATTTATTTTTATAGTCCATTTAATTTCGCGACTTTCAAATGAAGACACCAAAGTGGGCCAACAACTCCATTAGGAGTTATGAAAGAAACAGTGACATAAAATCTCTTTTCAAACGTCAAAAACTAACAATTTTCGCACAACTGCACTCCCACACTTCTTCTCTTATCGTACGCATGTGCATCGAGGGTTAACAATCTGCAAAAAATACTTTTTGAGTCGAAAAAATCAATTAATAAATTGTAATAAAACGTTAAAATTTTGATTTAACATAATTGCCTAAGAAAAAATGAGTTACAATTCGTGTTAAATAATGAAGTAAAAAATTTGATATTTCTATACCATATTTGTTTTTTTTTTGTAAAATTTATCAAGTCTTTTAAAACTTTTTTTTCCGCTACAAAATTTGGTAATTTTTTCGAGAAAAACCGAATATGGCAAAAAACGGTATTGTGAAAAAGATTTATATTTTGTTGAATTCAATTTTTGTTACCATATTTTTGAAAAATAACTGGCCAACTTCATAATAAAATAATTTTTAATAGGGATGAATGGGTATACTTGATCCTCTTTTCTTATTTTGATCATATCATTTTGGGAATATTGAGCAACTACCGTCTATTGCATTTTATTACAGCGTGTAATTTCAAATTTAAATGCTCCAAAAGTTAGAACGATACATGAGCCCGTAGATGAACAAGAAATATGTTCGTGAGAAAAAATTGTGATACTTTTTAAGTTAAAGGAGAGTTGATCCTATACTAAAGCAGACTTGATCCTTAAAAAAGGGTTTGCCCTGATCCTCGGCAAAAATCTAGCAAAATCCAAAGGTATAAGGTCTCTTGACTATTTTTTGCCACATTCGTCCTCATTTCACAGTTTGTTAGTATCAGCAAAGAGAATTCTAAACGTTTGTCTACCACCCTAACGCCATTGCGTACTTTTAGGCGCAATTTTTAAGTTCTCAGATACATACAGTTTTTTAAGTCAGTTTTAACGGATAATTACCAGTAAACAATGTTATTGGACAAATATTAGTTATTTCGTGATGACCAATGATCAAGATCCATTCAGAAGAAAAATATATCTTTTTGGACTCTATGGATCAATTAGACACATAACATACATTTTGGAAAACTTTTTCTTAAAAAAATTAAGAGTTTACTATCGTTTTAAATATAGGGCATTCTGAAGTTCATTATATACTGTAAAGATTGACATATTGGAATAAGTATTTTAATCATTATTTTTTCCTATCGAAACATTTGAAAGTGATATAAAAGATCTTCAAATCATATCTTGTTAAATATTTCAAAAAAGTTCAATAATTTAAAACATGATTTTTTTAAATTTGTTAAGATAACAGCATTCTTATTTTGATCTTTTTTTTCACATTTTTCTAGAACATTTGATATTTGCAAGACATTCCGGTTTCGAGATATAGCGAAGGATTCAAAGTATTCTAATTCTGCCCTATATATGATTAAATTGAATTTTTGTTAGCATATTTCTGAATAAAAACTGTCAAAGTTTATCAAAATATAATTTAGAACATTGCTTACTAGCTAATACTTTTATTTGTTGTTGAAATGTTGTAAAAAATCCTCATAATCACCATTTTCATAATTTTACGTTGCACATTCTATACCCACCATTTTGTTTAACGATTATCGAAATTATGTTTCCCTACAGAATCCCTACAAAAAAGCCAGTAAGAACTAAGATACACGTGGGTTTGTGCACCACTGCAAAAACACACTGCACACACAAAAAACTGCTTCACCTGTGAATTGCATCCGATGGATGAAGTATCTATTTTTTTCCTTTTGAACAAAACTGTGAACGCAAACTAAGAACGGCGACCAGGCTATAAAAATCATCCGACACTCAAATAAAGTGAGTCCCAATTGTGTTGGTCCTCTGAATGGCCAGAAGAATACGGACTAACTTGGGGTGAAAAAAAACCTTCCAATTCGGTTATCGAAAGACTAAGGACCAAGGACCTGGTTCCGGGTCAAGATAGGAAACAACACCAACTTTGGGTACCAGTTGTAAAAATCCATTGTCTATGTTTTCCCTTCAATACTTTGCATCGTTCGTTTTTCCTTCAGTTTCCATGAGTATGTGGGAGGACCTTCCAAATCGATTGGAACCTTTTTTTGTCGGCCCCCTTTTAGTTGAAATATAATGAAAGGAGCTCAATTTTCGAGATGGCAAAGTAATTGTTTTACCTGGATGAAAAGGAAGGAACAATTGAAAACGGAAGAGTGTTGTTACTTTTCAAGGTTTCCTCGTTATTTTTTTGCTGCCTTTTTTTTAGTAGGATGAGAAACCTTACTGTTACATGATGAAGAGAACGAACGAACTTCCAATACGATTTCGAAACCCATAAGAACCTTGGAAAATCCCAGGATGTTGCTATTTCACATTCATCGTGAAAGCGGAAGGGAAAAGCTAATTTTCCGCCTTTCTAATTACCGATCCATCGCTGCGCCAGCAAACAGATAGAATACCATGACAAATCAGCTCAACGCTCTTCGAGGGGGAGATGTGGAGAGTAGCCATGTTGAAAAAGTTAACCCTTTGAACTGAGAGTTTTGAAATTTTTATTTGAAAAATCAGAGGTACGGTTGAAAGTTCAAAATTGGCAAACTGAGATGTACTCAGATACTCAGAAAAAGTTTGAAATTTTTTTTTCAAGAATGAATTCTAAATCATGTCTGGTGATTTTTATGCTCTTGGAGGGTTCATCTCGAAACCTGTATGAATGGCACTGGGCTAAATTGAATTTTCCCCTTCCGCGAAATTTTTCTTTAGGGGGCCAGGAAGCTCACGTAGCTGTTCACTACAGCACATTCTTTGAACCGCGTAACACGACCATATGAATGTATGTATGTATGTACATATATAGTAGATATCTCCATTCAAAGCAGATAGTTTGAATCTCGATAGCGAAGATGTGTGGAAAATGGTTTTCAGCATTCATCCACAATAGTTTGAAAGAACCATATCTCTTTCGCATACATTTGAGAATTGGGACGAGCCACCTAGTTCCCTTCTAAACTAGTCATCATAATACTAAGAGGTTAGGTTTTCAGAAGGTTGAAAATTGGAAAACTCGACGCCACGGCTGTGGCGAAGATTCTTCCTTCGCTTCAAGAATGATGATTTTTCCCTCTTGTAAACGGAAAATGTCAGGCATAATTGTGGAGCACTCAACACCACCATCACTATCTCTCGAGGAGGGCTCTGCTGCAATTGGCTCGGAATCGGATTAGCTAATCTTCGACAGACCGTGTTCGACAGAGCAAGAGTTTTGATCCCTCCTGCTTCTTCTCATCAAAACGGGAAGTGAAATTGAAACCGGCAAAGATGAGATTATAGGAAATTGAATTTGGGATAAACGGTTCTTTTGAGAATGTGAATTTCAACCCGGATATGTGATGAACGCATTTTAACTATCGCGCTTTTAATCAGTCGGACGAAAAAGATAACATTTTCAAAAAAATCTTCGTCTCGAATAATTTGCTCAAGTACCCCTTGAAGAAGCTTTCCAAATGGTATAAGACTTAAGAAAAAAGTTCTCCGTTGTTCCCTCGATATTTACTGCGAACTTTGATTCATTTAAGTTAGCTCTCGTTGGTTTTGTGAGTTTGTTACCAATAAGGAATCATGGATTTGTCTTTTTATTAATACTTATTGACGGGTTGGAGTAAGGGTAAAGTATTGCGAATAGATAGCTTAAGTCCAACGGCGTTTTTGAATTCAAACACTGGTTTCCAAAAGTAGCTCTTATAAAAGTGAAAGTCTCTTCTGGTCACAGCAGATGCTTATTTTGGAGAATTTTGTGAATTTTTAATTTCGCGATGGGAAAGTCATAAAATCCAAAGCCGATTATCCTTTTTAAATGTTTTTTTTAAACGCGGTAATTTAATCACCTGAAGCTAAATGACACGTGGATTTTGACCATGTAATGAGCGGGGTTAAAACTGATTAGTGATTTCTATTTGTTGGTTTTTTTAGTGACGATAGCTTCCTTGTGCATTTGTGATTTTGTTATTTTTTTCTTCATACACTGAATTGGGGTCATTTTTGAATTTCTCAAAATTTTGGGTCTAAAAAGCTTCGTTTTGGTTTGAAACTCATTCTCTATTTTTTGCAGAATTTTTAAGTAAGGTTTACATGAGTAAATTCGAACTTCAAGGTTTGTATGGGAAAATTGATTATTTGGAACTAAAAAATCAACGTCATTTTTGTTGCTTCTGTGGAACCGAGCCTGCTAATGGTTTTTGTGCCAATGTATAAATTCTCCGAAGGAAATTTTTCGTTGAACAACGTTGTTAAAGACCGTAACTTCGTATCTTATTACACGAAAAGTTATTAGCTGTTTAATAGGGGTATGAATTCCTTCTGCTATCTATTGCCGCTGCATTGAAGCTGTAGCATCACCTCTAGCCCGAATCTTTAACTGCTCCTTCCAGTAACGAAAATTTCCAGATATATGGAAACCATCATTTATGTTTCCAGTGTTTAAAAATGGAGATCGACGTAACGTGAAAGAGTACAGAGGCATCACTTGTTTGTCTGCAGGATCCAAGCTCTTCGAAATAATCGTTAGTCAGGCTTTATTACGAGCATCATCACAGTACATTGCAGTTGAACAACATGGGTTCATGCCGGGTAGATCGGTGTGTACCAATATGTTGGAATACACATCGTATTTCTTGAAACAGATGGAGAGAAAAATGCAAGTTGATGCTGTCTATGCTGACATAAAAGCTACATTCGATACAATCGATCATAGAGTTTTACTTGCAAAGCTAGCCAAGCTTGGTGTGCATGGCAACTTGATTGATTGGCTGAGATCATTTCTAACAGAACGCTCTATAAGGATTAAGTTTTGTGAAAGCATATCGTTTCCTTTTACTAACCGATCTGGCGTGCCCCAAGGAAGCAACTCAGGCCCGTTGCTGTTTGCTTTATTTTTCAATGACCTTATGATCAGCTTAGATGAAGGAACCTGTATTGGATATGCGGATGATCTCAAAATATTCATGCCAGTGGAATGCGTTGCTGATTGTGCTCGTCTTCAAATGTTGATAGATCACTTTAGTGTATGGTGTAGATATAACAAACTATCGGTTAGTGTTCCAAAATGTTCTGTTATAACCTTCCACCGCAAAAAAACACCAATTATTTACGATTATAACATCGGCAATCAGTTGGCAGAGTTTCTGAAGTTAACGATCTTGGAGTTATCCTTGATTCGCAGCTAACGTTCAATAGCCAACGATCCTCCGTGATAAATAGAGCAAATCGTCAATTAGGCTTTATCTGTAGAGTGGCGCGAGAATTCACAGATCCGTTATGTTTGAAGTCCCTCTTCTGCGCTCTTTTCCGATCAATAATTGAACACGCTGCTATTGTCTGGGCACCATATCAGCTGCATTGGATTCTACGAATTGAACGCGTGCAAAAGCGGTTCGTCCGATTCGCTTTACGACACCTGCCTTGGCGTCATCCTGAACAGCTTCCTGCTTATCCCGACCGGTGTCAGCTTTTGGGATTAGATACCCTTGAACGCCGCCGAAAAATCCAACAAGCCGCATTCGTCGCCAAGATATTGAACGGAGAAGTACAGTTGCCAAACTTAATAAGAACTATAGACTTTAGCGCCCCATCGAGAACTTTACGGTCCTATTCGTTGATATCGAATTAAGTTCACAGAACTTCTTATGGATACAATGAGCCATTAACAGCTATATGGCGCATATTCCAGGACACGGAGCACCTTCATCGATTTGGAGAACCCACTAGTAGTTTAACACGTTCGTCGCCCAAAAAAAAATCTCAGAGCATGAAAGTAAAGCGAGAGAGCTTCAGATTTAAAACGCGTGGCAGAACTGAGCGGCAACCTTGCTTAAGAGAGCCGTCACCCATATATGGGTGACGTGGCGACGAACGTGTTAACTCGCCGCATGTATCAGTCCAGATTGTTCTGTTCTATTTGAGTGTAGTGTAATTTATATCATTCATTTAAACATTTATTGTTCGATGAATTAATTAACTAAATAAATAAATAAATAAATAAATAAATAAATAAATAAATAAATAAATAAATAAATAATTAAATAAATAAATAAATAAATAAATAAATGTCTTTTGGCATTGATAAACAATAAATTCAATTGACACCCTTGCTGAGTGTCTTGCACGGACAAATCATTTCACATATTAGTGTGTCAAATTTCACACATTATAGAAATAAGTAGACCAACGCATTAAGGGTACCGCTGCAAACAAATGGGAAATACCGCTTAATGTAGGGTTGCCATCCGTCCCGCAAAAGCGGGACATGTCCCGCTTTTTTGGAAAATGTCCCGCCGTTCCGCTTTTTACCCGAAATGTCCCGCTTTTTAAAAAAGTGTTCAAATAGAAAAAAAAAACAAGTTGGCGTTCGTTTGAATTATTTTGCTTTATCAAAATTACACATCACACAAATCAGATGCTTGCTTTTTCATTGATCCCTTATTTCTTTGGGAATGACTTTTTAATTTTTTCTATACAATTCCTATAATTGTCAGATATCTATCTATCAAACACGACATTGCATTTAAATTTGTAAGAAGTACTGGTTTTCAATAGAAAATGTGTCATTTGATATGCATTTTTTCTTTGTCAAGCTCCATTTGAGTATGTGACAGTGTCACTTTGGACATGCTTTATGACTCATATTATTTTTCTATTTGAAAACTTATGGAAATCACATATAAATAAATGTAAAAAAGCATTTTCTTTATTCAAAATGACATTTATGCAGTTCAGTGTTGAAAATTGAACATTTGGACACTGAAAACAGTATCGAAAAGTGCTACATTTCAGCACTGAATTCAGTTTCGAAAAGTACACTCCACGACCAACTTTATTTTTGGTTGTTGGTTAATAAATGATTTATTTTAGCACTTGACGTAATTATCCGACTCAGCAACCCTCGTTGGATACCTCAACGACTCGTGCTGAAGAAACACTTTTTGCAACTTGTTGCATAAAGAACCATTTGCTGCATGGCAAAACTTATAGCTTTTCAGTATTTAGAAAAATTACCAAAAAGATCTCATTTTGGGTAATGGTAGATTACTAAAAAATGACACACTGATTTTGCACTAAAACGGAATCTGGGGAATGGTTCATTTGATTCTTATAATTTTGAAATCTTCTCAATCTTGAAACGAAGCTGATGTGACTTTTGCAGTGTAAAAAATTATGGTGAAAATTATAGTGAAACTTACATATACAAAAATGATCAAAGCATTCTTGACATTCAATCGCAAGTATGGTAATAATCAAGAAAATATCTTAACATTTTTTAATACAAAGAAAAACCGCTTGTAATGCTGATAGTTTTGTCATCATTGAGTTAATTTTTGTTTCAATTAATATTGTTTGAACGTCTTTGTGTCGTTCGCACTTTTTTTTTTAACAACGCAAGGGCATTGAAAAGCATCAACTTTGTTCGATGTTTTCGTCTGGATTTGAAAACAAAGACGTTGGTTCGGAAAGCAGATGTTATATAAACTGAACTATGCCTCCATTAATGATTTATAGAACTTTATACTCAAATATAAAAGCACCGCACTTTAAGAGTAGAAAAAAAACATATTCAAATATGTTACATACATTTCAAGACTTTTTTGAACAAATTTTTAAAATGTCCTGCATTTTTCTCTCAAAATGACCCGCTTTTTTTGAAAACCATCTGGCAAGCCTAGCTGAAGGAAACGAAATGTGCGCATTTCACACATTTTGCAAAAAACGTTTAAAACGAGAAAATGTGTGAAAATGGCAAAACAGTTCAATTTAGGTAAACGGGAGGTGATTGTTAAACATGTTTTAATTTACTTGCAAATAAAATCAACATGATTTGTAATCTAAATGTTTTTTTTTATTAATTCTCGGACATGTTTGGTATTTATTTATTCATTTTAAGCGCTGCGGGGGGAGCAGTTCCATGACCTTTTTTTTAACCAGCCAGAAGATACCGGCGATACCAGGCCGGATCTGAAAGAAAAATTCATGCATTAGTTAATTTAATTTTAAAATTTAAATGCTGTGGGTTCAATCATGACTTGAGGCGACTTTAGGGGTGATTCTTGCTTGGCTCGCGCATAACTGTTTGTGATTTCACACACTTTTCCCTTAATCCGAAATTATGTAAATTTCGAACTTGCATGGCATGTGAAAACCACACTCGAGTTTGACAGCTCCATATATTTGCTGATAATGTGTGAAACAATTTAGCAAAATGTGTGAAATGATTTATCAGTGTGCGAGGTATTGCACAAGCTGAGCTATCAATTGAATTTATTGTTTATCAATGCCAAGAGACATACACATATTAAGCAGCTTATAACTTTTTTGTGTAATAGGATACTGTAGGGATGAGAGGATATGCAGTAAACAAATAAAATTTAATTAATAATAAAAATAAATAATAGTTGTATTCGGTAACACTGAAGATAAATAAAATGAAATAAATAACTATGGCAACGTTTGCTATTTGAGCAACACTAGGCAAACAAACGAAACAAAGTCAGTCATTGATCTATTCTTGTGAGCGACAGACGTGTTGAATTGAATCTCTGAATTGAGATTCGTTAATTCATGACAATGGCGTGGTTAGTAGAGTAAGCACAAATAGCGCAGATATTTAAGACTGCTGCTGCTGATTGTTTTCATTTGGCCTTCCGGTGGAATAAGACGGAATTGTTCTGTTATGTTTGTTATAATTGGGATTTCCGGTGAAAAAAAAGGCTGATTGGATTTGGAAGCGCAGATTTTCAGGTAGCTTCCAATTGATTTTTTATTTTGATTTGGCCTTTCGGTGGACAAAGATGGAATGGCTTTGGAAGCACAGATTTTCAGGACTGTTGAAGCTAATTGTTTGTTATGATTTGGCCATCCGGTGAAAAAAGACGGAATCGGCTTAGGAAGTGCAGATTTTTAAGGCTGCTGCTTGTTTGTTTTGATTTGGCCACACTGTGGAAAAAGACGGAATGGATTTTGAAGCGCAGATTTTCAGCCAGCTTTTGCTGATTGTTTGCTTTGAGTTGGCCTTTCGGTGGAAAAAGATGGAATTGGCTTTGGAAGCGCAGATTATTAAGGCTGCTGTAGTTGATTGTCTGCTCCAAATTGGTCTTCCGGTAAAAAAACGGGGGTGGGTAAGGAAGTACAGAATTTTAAGGCTGCTGTTGCTGATTGTTTGTTTTGATTTTGCCTTCTGGTGGAAAAAGACAGAACTGGCTTAAGAAGCACAGATTTTTAAGGCTGCTGCTTCTGATCTGTTATTTTGATTTGGATTTTTAAGTCTACTGCTGTTGATTGTTTGTTTTAATTAAGCATTTTGGTTGGGTAGGCTGTTTCTTAGAATGCTATCCAATTCTATCCGGCTCTGGTAAACACAGACAGAGTTACAATAAAAGCACAGTTTAAGAAAGCTGTTGCTAAGAATATTTTTTTTCTGCAGATTGTTTCGGCTCTGGTAAACAAAAGCAGAGCGACAGGCTTTTGTGAAGAACATTTTCGGATGGGATATTTGGGACATTAAATTTTATATTTAAGAAAAACAAAAGTCTGTAAATTGAAGATTCTATTGAGAATAGAGTTGAGGAGGAATGTAGTGATGAGATGATAAGAATGGCTGTGATGTAGTGATGAGATGAAAGACCTGTGACAGTGGCTAAGCTTCGGAGATTCCTTAGCATGTCAAACAATTATCAGCGGTGTATTGCTGATTATATTAAAATAGCTGCATTTTAATCCGGGATATTAAAGGGTATAGAGGGTAGTCAATTTACACTTGTAACAGATTCGTCAGCTTAAACGTTTATAATGCGTTCCAAATGAAAAACATCCTCCGACTGTATCGGCGGAGTTTATCGTTACAACAGAATGATATGACAATCGTTCATCGCCGAGGACAAGACAACGTTACATACGATGCGCTTTCACGTAGTGTGATGTCCATCAAAGTACTTCAAAGTCTCAATTCTACAACGATTTGAAATCTAAGGTAGACACCAATACCGAAAATTATTCAGATTTTCAGTTGGACGGGGAAAACCTATTGAAATACATTTTCCAGGATCTATCATTCGATTGATCGATCATCAATTTGATTGGAAAATCGTCGTTCCTGGAACAAGATATTCTAATTGCATGACACGATCGATTCATGCCTAAAGATACAGAGAAAATTGTGTCCAAAATTTGGCAACAATATTATTGGTTAGGAATATCAAAGAACGTGAAATCGTATATCAAAAAGTGTACCGTTTGTAAAGAAATAAAACCTCTAAACACCGCTACAACACCATTGATGGGAGACATGCGTGCTCCAAACAAAACCGTGGGAGATCATTGCTCTGCATTATATCGGATCATTGCCGCGGTCCAAAAGTGGCAAGCAATATATCTTTTGTTGCATTAGATCTATTCAGTAATTGGGTACAGTTCACTTGAAATCACTTTCGACTGAGCTTGTAGAGTTTCTTCCATTTTCGTCCATTTTCGCAATAAAAAAAACTCTATTATATCTCCTTTCCACTCTACAAGGCAGAAGGGTCTGTATCATTCATAGAAACATATCTCGTATTTAAATACCTTTCCATGTCAAATTTGATTCTATTTGCTTCATTACTTCTCCAGTTATACCAACAAAACTGTATCGAAGTCTCCTTCCCACTTCTTATGTACTCTCTGGAAGAAGAGTGGATTTTAAAATAATCATAGAATCATTTGTTGTACACAATTTTTTCCCATGTAATATTTGGTTCCATTTGTTAGGTAAGTTCTTGGTTTATGCAAAACAATTGTATGGGAACTTTACTTTATCCCCAAGTTTTTCCCAAGCTTATCCCCAATTGAAGAAAAAAGGATTTTCAAATAAGTATATAAACTTTTCTCGTATCTAGATGCTCTTCCATGCCAGATTTGGTTTCATTTCCTCGATAAGTTATGCGAAAAATTGTAAAGAAGCCCCCTCAAATATTTCCTTTCTATCTGAACTGGAATAGATTTCTTCTTATCTTCTTCTATCCATCTATAATATCAAAAATCTTGAAATTTTCTAACTAAGAGAACATAAAAATTTTCAGCCGTTAATTTCGCCGTAAAATTAATTAACAAAATTATCATAGTAACATATCTCGAAATGAAATATTTTCCATTTATGCTGAAAATGCAAAGGATCCATCTTCCTTCTTTTTATCTCCTCATTAGAAGGAAGGAAAGGTTCCAAATATTCATAGAATTTTTTTTCGTACCCAAATACCCTTTCGAGCCAAATTTTGTTTTATTTGATCCAATAATTTTCAAGGATGGAAGGCTCTTTCCTCCCTTCCTGCATCTCCACTGGTAGAAGGGAGAGGTCTGACATAATTATAGAATCATTTCTCGTATTTTTAACGGGATTATGATATAGCTCAATTGGCAAGTCACTTGCCTTCTATGCCGATGTCCGCGAGTTCGAGCCCAAGAGTAAACGTCAAATACAGTTGTACCGGATAAGTTTTTCAATAACTGTCCGCCAACTGCAACGTTGATAAAAAGTCGTGAATGCCATAAAGATGCTAAAACGACAATAATCGAAAAAAAATCAACCTTCGATCATGAACGAAAGAATTTGAAAAAGTTGATTGATTGTGAAATAAAATATGCATTGCGTTTTGTCCAACACTTAAAATTCGCAAAAAAATCTAATCAAATAAATGAGATTTGATTGATTCTAATAACGAGAAAACTAGAGAAACCTAACAAGGCTATCCAACAGATTTCTCATTAAGATTTTGAAAATTTTTAAGTTCTAGTGTACCAGATAAATGGATGCGGCGAAAATATGTAATTTCGATGTTCAAATATTCCTCTTGAAATACAGTTCTCCAAGTTTTTTTTGAAACGAACAGATGTTTCATTATATGAGACCACACCCGTTATGGATCAAGCTTTAATCTAAGTCTCGCCCGAATCATTTGCCTCATCGTTATTGGTTTCAAAAACTGGATCAAACCCGAACCCTAAGCAAATCGTTTATTTCTTGCCCTGCCTCCTTATCACACCTGGTGGTGTGGTTCTGACGTCACTATTATCGTTCTGGAATTCTTCGTTTCCAGGGCAAAGTTTTTTTTTGCAACAACCCATCGCTGTCTCGGGTCAATCAACAAAAGCTGCTGCTAATCAGGTTTCAAAATTCAATCGCAGTCCTTATCAGTAGATTTGCTTGGCGCATATAAAAGCCTTAAGCTAAATCGCCACACAGATTAGTCAAGTTTTGGTCCAAAGGTGTTAAGGATGGTGCGCCATATTTTATTACTCGCGTTTTTGGTGGGCACGACCCTAGCTGTCCGTAAGTGATATAGGATTTTGGTTTGATTTGAATAATTTTACATATTGAACATTGGGTACAGCAACACCCGACAGAAGGATTGTCGGTGGAATTCCGGTGGAACATGGCGAGGCTCCGTGGGTGGTTTCAATGCGTTCATCGTTGAACATCCACTTCTGCGGTGGAATTCTGCTTAATTCTCGCTTCGTTCTGACGGCCTCAACCTGTATGAGTGGCCGTTTGGCTAGCACAACGATGGCTGTTCTGGGATCACGTTTCCTGAATACGGCTGCCGCCGCTTACTACGGAGTTCAAACCATCCATCATCCGTCCTTCAACGCCAATACGCTACAGCATAACGTGGCTTTGTTCCAGACCATCCAGAACGTCATCTTCACCAACATCGTTCAACCAATCCACTTCTCCACGGACGCTGTCCAGCCTGGTTCCCGTGCTAGAATGTTCGGATGGGGTCACACTGAATTCGGAGGCAGCAACTCCAACGCCTTGCAGTTCGTAGTGTTGAACGTGATCGACAATGATGTCTGCCGTGCTAACCTGGGAGGAGATGCGATCCGAGTTGGAGACAGCTCGTTGTGTACTATGAATCGTGAGGGTCAGGGAATTTGCACGGTATGCGTAGTAGTGAACTTACCTTCGTGTTGGTGTATTATATTTAGCAATTTTTATGTTTTCAGAACGATCTTGGAGGACCACTGGTATTTGAAGACCAGCTGATCGGTATTGCCGCTTGGAAGGTTCCATGTGCCACCGGACGTCCGGAAGTTTTCGTCCGAGCACAGTCCATCAAGGATTGGGTTCACAGCATTATTCGCTAAATGTTTGTTGAGTGACTTCAAGTCATTTTAGTAGTTTAACATCGTGTTAATAAAATTCCTGCATGAAATAATGGTGCTGGTAACCTAGTGAAATTCATGTTCGAGCTTGTGGGCAGCGTAAATTAAAACCTGATTTACTGTTTTTTTTTAATTTTCGAATTTTCTCATTAGATTCATGTTCGAACTTTGAACAGAACGCCGCCCGTGGCCAAGAGGATTGAACGCTACCTTCTAAGCTAAATGTCATGAGATCGATTCCTGGACACGGCAAACACAATTCACTTTCTTTGGGTGGGTAGTTTTAGCATTTGTAAGATGCTAGCCATCATACTCTCGAAAAATGTGCGCTTAGTGTTAAGTTAAAGAAATCTCTTCGAGGAAACGTTAAGCTTCATTGAGATCCTATATGTGTTTGTGTTCGTTTATTTAAAAAATAAATTGTGTCCTACCCAGAATTGTTCGGTAACTGTCGGTCGTCGTTAGTTTCATAAATTAAGCTAGCTATTCACCAGTTGATGAAAGAAGCAAAGTAGTGATTGATTTCAACATTCTTATCAAGACTGAATTCATTATCTGTCAATGAAATTTATAAAAAGTACCCAACTCTTTAAATGAATAGCATGAATTTATCAGTCTTAATCTAGATGATGAAGACAAAATTACGAAACTTCGTTTTAATTACTTTTAGCTTGTCTCAGCTTGATTTTCTTGCATAAACTGTTCAAGCCAATTGTTATAAGCTTGAAGATTTATCTTCTTCTAGAATATTCTAGAAGTTCTAGTATATGTAACCCTTACGTGCTTTCGAATGTTCTGGAAGTTCTGTTTGGTTCCACATGATTCACAATGTTAGAAGGTTCCAGAACCATCCATTTAATTATAAGCTTGCGTGTTCCTGGAACATTCTAGAAGGTTCGATACGCGTATAAATACAGCCTCGCACAGCGTGGCCAGTCAGTTCCATTTAAGAATCGCGCGCGTTTATATCGTCTGTAATTAACCTTCCAAGTAATGTAAAGAGAAGAAAATATAGAGAAATTTTAAGTTGAAGTGATTTTCTATCTTATTTGAAGAACAAACCCAAAATACAGTCCACACTGCCGAAACATTAACACTTTAAGCAAATTTGAAGCCTACAATAAAAGAAACCGAATTTGATTTTTTCCCCACTTTTGAACAAATTTGCCAACAAAATTAATTTATGCCACTTTTAGTGCAAAACCATCTTCAAACATGGAAAAATTCATCATTGGATGTGGTTTTATATTGAAAATAAAAAAGGCAGCCCAGGGAAAAAGCTTTAAAGGTTATTTTCACGTTTTATCGTTGAGCAAAAACAAAAAAATTCTGTATAAGAGTGTGTCGTTTAGCAAGTTTTTTTTTTGAATTACAAATCTTTGTAGTTTAAATGTTTCCATTTCGGTCGAAAGGAATGTCAGAATTTATGCCGATTTTTTAAGTAAGATCTAGGCTTTCTGGTTTTAAATTAAATTTTTTTATGAAAATAACGCGTAAATTTGATCGTCACTATTTGGTTTTTTCTTCAATATTTTATTCTCACGCGGTGTGAATGAAATTTCAATAAATGGAGCTAACTGGAAAATTCTCTGGCTTAAACGGCAAGGTGTTAAAATATGAATGATTTCGAATAGTCAAAATTTTCTTCTGTAAAATGTTTTAAATTATTTAACATACAAATAAAGCATAAGTTTACTGTTTTTGGATGAAGCAATTGTCATTATAGATAAGAATATGAAAAAATATTCAAAATAAGAATGGTTGCCCATTTCAGTCTTTTTTATAATCAATGTCCTTTCTGTTATTATTTGTCATTTTTGTTATTTTTGTCATTTTTGCCATTTTTGTCATTTTTGTCATTTTTGTCATTTTTGTCATTTTTGTCATTTTTGTCATTTTTGTCATTTTTGTCATTTTTGTCATTTTTGTCATTTTTGTCATTTTTGTCATTTTTGTCATTTTTGTCATTTTTGTCATTTTTGTCATTTTTGTCATTTTTGTCATTTTTGTCATTTTTGTCATTTTTGTCATTTTTGTCATTTTTGTCATTTTTGTCATTTTTGTCATTTTTGTCATTTTTGTCATTTTTGTCATTTTTGTCATTTTTGTCATTTTTGTCATTTTTGTCATTTTTGTCATTTTTGTCATTTTTGTCATTTTTGTCATTTTTGTCATTTTTGTCATTTTTGTCATTTTTGTCATTTTTGTCATTTTTGTCATTTTTGTCATTTTTGTCATTTTTGTCATTTTTGTCATTTTTGTCATTTTTGTCATTTTTGTCATTTTTGTCATTTTTGTCATTTTTGTCATTTTTGTCATTTTTGTCATTTTTGTCATTTTTGTCATTTTTGTCATTTTTGTCATTTTTGTCATTTTTGTCATTTTTGTCATTTTTGTCATTTTTGTCATTTTTGTCATTTTTGTCATTTTTGTCATTTTTGTCATTTTTGTCATTTTTGTCATTTTTGTCATTTTTGTCATTTTTGTCATTTTTGTCATTTTTGTCATTTTTGTCATTTTTGTCATTTTTGTCATTTTTGTCATTTTTGTCATTTTTGTCATTTTTGTCATTTTTGTCATTTTTGTCATTTTTGTCATTTTTGTCATTTTTGTCATTTTTGTCATTTTTGTCATTTTTGTCATTTTTGTCATTTTTGTCATTTTTGTCATTTTTGTCATTTTTGTCATTTTTGTCATTTTTGTCATTTTTGTCATTTTTGTCATTTTTGTCATTTTTGTCATTTTTGTCATTTTTGTCATTTTTGTCATTTTTGTCATTTTTGTCATTTTTGTCATTTTTGTCATTTTTGTCATTTTTGTCATTTTTGTCATTTTTGTCATTTTTGTCATTTTTGTCATTTTTGTCATTTTTGTCATTTTTGTCATTTTTGTCATTTTTGTCATTTTTGTCATTTTTGTCATTTTTGTCATTTTTGTCATTTTTGTCATTTTTGTCATTTTTGTCATTTTTGTCATTTTTGTCATTTTTGTCATTTTTGTCATTTTTGTCATTTTTGTCATTTTTGTCATTTTTGTCATTTTTGTCATTTTTGTCATTTTTGTCATTTTTGTCATTTTTGTCATTTTTGTCATTTTTGTCATTTTTGTCATTTTTGTCAGTTTTATCATTTTTGTCATTTTTGTCATTTTTATCATTTTTGTCATTTTTGTCATTTTTGTCATTTTTGTCATTTTTGTCATTTTTGTCATTTTTGTCATTTTTGTCATTTTTGTCATTTTTGTCATTTTTGTCATTTTTGTCATTTTTGTCATTTTTGTCATTTTTGTCATTTTTGTCATTTTTGTCATTTTTGTCATTTTTGTCATTTTTGTCATTTTTGTCATTTTTGTCATTTTTGTCATTTTTGTCATTTTTATCATTTTTGTCATTTTTGTCATTTTTGTCATTTTTGTCATTTTTGTCATTTTTGTCATTTTTGTCATTTTTGTCATTTTTGTCATATTTGTCATATTTGTCATTTTTGTCATTTTTGTCATTTTTGTCATTTTTGTCATTTTTGTCATTTTTGTCATTTTTGTCATTTTTGTCATTTTTGTCATTTTTGTCATTTTTGTCATTTTTGTCATTTTTGTCATTTTTGTCATTTTTGTCATTTTTGTCATTTTTGTCATTTTTGTCAGTTTTGTCATTTTTGTCATTTTTGTCATTTTTATCATTTTTGTCATTTTTGTCATTTTTGTCATTTTTGTCATTTTTGTCATTTTTGTCATTTTTGTCATTTTTGTCATTTTTGTCATTTTTGTCATTTTTGTCATTTTTGTCATTTTTGTCATTTTTGTCATTTTTGTCATTTTTGTCATTTTTGTCATTTTTGTCATTTTGAAAATAAAAAAGGCAGCCCAGGGAAAAAGCTTTAAAGGTTATTTTCACGTTTTATCGTTGAGCAAAAACAAAAAAATTCTGTATAAGAGTGTGTCGTTTAGCAAGTTTTTTTTTTGAATTACAAATCTTTGTAGTTTAAATGTTTCCATTTCGGTCGAAAGGAATGTCAGAATTTATGCCGATTTTTTAAGTAAGATCTAGGCTTTCTGGTTTTAAATTAAATTTTTTTATGAAAATAACGCGTAAATTTGATCGTCACTATTTGGTTTTTTCTTCAATATTTTATTCTCACGCGGTGTGAATGAAATTTCAATAAATGGAGCTAACTGGAAAATTCTCTGGCTTAAACGGCAAGGTGTTAAAATATGAATGATTTCGAATAGTCAAAATTTTCTTCTGTAAAATGTTTTAAATTATTTAACATACAAATAAAGCATAAGTTTACTGTTTTTGGATGAAGCAATTGTCATTATAGATAAGAATATGAAAAAATATTCAAAATAAGAATGGTTGCCCATTTCAGTCTTTTTTATAATCAATGTCCTTTCTGTTATTATTTGTCATTTTTGTTATTTTTGTCATTTTTGCCATTTTTGTCATTTTTGTCATTTTTGTCATTTTTGTCATTTTTGTCATTTTTGTCATTTTTGTCATTTTTGTCATTTTTGTCATTTTTGTCATTTTTGTCATTTTTGTCATTTTTGTCATTTTTGTCATTTTTGTCATTTTTGTCATTTTTGTCATTTTTGTCATTTTTGTCATTTTTGTCATTTTTGTCATTTTTGTCATTTTTGTCATTTTTGTCATTTTTGTCATTTTTGTCATTTTTGTCATTTTTGTCATTTTTGTCATTTTTGTCATTTTTGTCATTTTTGTCATTTTTGTCATTTTTGTCATTTTTGTCATTTTTGTCATTTTTGTCATTTTTGTCATTTTTGTCATTTTTGTCATTTTTGTCATTTTTGTCATTTTTGTCATTTTTGTCATTTTTGTCATTTTTGTCATTTTTGTCATTTTTGTCATTTTTGTCATTTTTGTCATTTTTGTCATTTTTGTCATTTTTGTCATTTTTGTCATTTTTGTCATTTTTGTCATTTTTGTCATTTTTGTCATTTTTGTCATTTTTGTCATTTTTGTCATTTTTGTCATTTTTGTCATTTTTGTCATTTTTGTCATTTTTGTCATTTTTGTCATTTTTGTCATTTTTGTCATTTTTGTCATTTTTGTCATTTTTGTCATTTTTGTCATTTTTGTCATTTTTGTCATTTTTGTCATTTTTGTCATTTTTGTCATTTTTGTCATTTTTGTCATTTTTGTCATTTTTGTCATTTTTGTCATTTTTGTCATTTTTGTCATTTTTGTCATTTTTGTCATTTTTGTCATTTTTGTCATTTTTGTCATTTTTGTCATTTTTGTCATTTTTGTCATTTTTGTCATTTTTGTCATTTTTGTCATTTTTGTCATTTTTGTCATTTTTGTCATTTTTGTCATTTTTGTCATTTTTGTCATTTTTGTCATTTTTGTCATTTTTGTCATTTTTGTCATTTTTGTCATTTATGTCATTTTTGTCATTTTTGTCATTTTTGTCATTTTTGTCATTTTTGTCATTTTTGTCATTTTTGTCATTTTTGTCATTTTTGTCATTTTTGTCATTTTTGTCATTTTTGTCATTTTTGTCATTTTTGTCATTTTTGTCATTTTTGTCATTTTTGTCATTTTTGTCATTTTTGTCATTTTTGTCATTTTTGTCATTTTTGTCATTTTTGTCATTTTTGTCATTTTTGTCATTTTTGTCATTTTTGTCATTTTTGTCATTTTTGTCATTTTTGTCATTTTTGTCATTTTTGTCATTTTTGTCATTTTTGTCATTTTTGTCATTTTTGTCATTTTTGTCATTTTTGTCATTTTTGTCATTTTTGTCATTTTTGTCATTTTTGTCATTTTTGTCAGTTTTGTCATTTTTGTCATTTTTGTCATTTTTATCATTTTTGTCATTTTTGTCATTTTTGTCATTTTTGTCATTTTTGTCATTTTTGTCATTTTTGTCATTTTTGTCATTTTTGTCATTTTTGTCATTTTTGTCATTTTTGTCATTTTTGTCATTTTTGTCATTTTTGTCATTTTTGTCATTTTTGTCATTTTTGTCATTTTTGTCATTTTTGTCATTTTTGTCATTTTTGTCATTTTTGTCATTTTTGTCATTTTTGTCATTTTTGTCATTTTTGTCATTTTTGTCATTTTTGTCATTTTTGTCATTTTTGTCATTTTTGTCATTTTTATCATTTTTGTCATTTTTGTCATTTTTGTCATTTTTGTCATTTTTGTCATTTTTGTCATTTTTGTCATTTTTGTCATTTTTGTCATTTTTGTCATTTTTGTCATATTTGTCATATTTGTCATTTTTGTCATTTTTGTCATTTTTGTCATTTTTGTCATTTTTGTCATTTTTGTCATTTTTGTCATTTTTGTCATTTTTGTCATTTTTGTCATTTTTGTCATTTTTGTCATTTTTGTCATTTTTGTCATTTTTGTCATTTTTGTCATTTTTGTCATTTTTGTCATTTTTGTCATTTTTGTCATTTTTGTCATTTTTGTCATTTTTGTCATTTTTGTCATTTTTGTCATTTTTGTCATTTTTGTCATTTTTGTCATTTTTGTCATTTTTGTCATTTTTGTCATTTTTGTCATTTTTGTCATTTTTGTCATTTTTGTCATTTTTGTCATTTTTGTCATTTTTGTCATTTTTGTCATTTTTGTCATTTTTGTCATTTTTGTCATTTTTGTCATTTTTGTCATTTTTGTCATTTTTGTCATTTTTGTCATTTTTGTCAGTTTTGTCATTTTTGTCATTTTTGTCATTTTTGTCATTTTTGTCATTTTTGTCATTTTTGTCATTTTTGTCATTTTTGTCATTTTTGTCATTTTTGTCATTTTTGTCATTTTTGTCATTTTTGTCATTTTTGTCATTTTTGTCATTTTTGTCATTTTTGTCATTTTTGTCATTTTTGTCATTTTTGTCATTTTTGTCATTTTTGTCATTTTTGTCATTTTTGTCATTTTTGTCATTTTTGTCATTTTTGTCATTTTTGTCATTTTTGTCATTTTTGTCATTTTTGTCATTTTTGTCATTTTTGTCATTTTTGTCATTTTTGTCATTTTTGTCATTTTTGTCATTTTGAAAATAAAAAAGGCAGCCCAGGGAAAAAGCTTTAAAGGTTATTTTCACGTTTTATCGTTGAGCAAAAACAAAAAAATTCTGTATAAGAGTGTGTCGTTTAGCAAGTTTTTTTTTTGAATTACAAATCTTTGTAGTTTAAATGTTTCCATTTCGGTCGAAAGGAATGTCAGAATTTATGCCGATTTTTTAAGTAAGATCTAGGCTTTCTGGTTTTAAATTAAATTTTTTTATGAAAATAACGCGTAAATTTGATCGTCACTATTTGGTTTTTTCTTCAATATTTTATTCTCACGCGGTGTGAATGAAATTTCAATAAATGGAGCTAACTGGAAAATTCTCTGGCTTAAACGGCAAGGTGTTAAAATATGAATGATTTCGAATAGTCAAAATTTTCTTCTGTAAAATGTTTTAAATTATTTAACATACAAATAAAGCATAAGTTTACTGTTTTTGGATGAAGCAATTGTCATTATAGATAAGAATATGAAAAAATATTCAAAATAAGAATGGTTGCCCATTTCAGTCTTTTTTATAATCAATGTCCTTTCTGTTATTATTTGTCATTTTTGTTATTTTTGTCATTTTTGCCATTTTTGTCATTTTTGTCATTTTTGTCATTTTTGTCATTTTTGTCATTTTTGTCATTTTTGTCATTTTTGTCATTTTTGTCATTTTTGTCATTTTTGTCATTTTTGTCATTTTTGTCATTTTTGTCATTTTTGTCATTTTTGTCATTTTTGTCATTTTTGTCATTTTTGTCATTTTTGTCATTTTTGTCATTTTTGTCATTTTTGTCATTTTTGTCATTTTTGTCATTTTTGTCATTTTTGTCATTTTTGTCATTTTTGTCATTTTTGTCATTTTTGTCATTTTTGTCATTTTTGTCATTTTTGTCATTTTTGTCATTTTTGTCATTTTTGTCATTTTTGTCATTTTTGTCATTTTTGTCATTTTTGTCATTTTTGTCATTTTTGTCATTTTTGTCATTTTTGTCATTTTTGTCATTTTTGTCATTTTTGTCATTTTTGTCATTTTTGTCATTTTTGTCATTTTTGTCATTTTTGTCATTTTTGTCATTTTTGTCATTTTTGTCATTTTTGTCATTTTTGTCATTTTTGTCATTTTTGTCATTTTTGTCATTTTTGTCATTTTTGTCATTTTTGTCATTTTTGTCATTTTTGTCATTTTTGTCATTTTTGTCATTTTTGTCATTTTTGTCATTTTTGTCATTTTTGTCATTTTTGTCATTTTTGTCATTTTTGTCATTTTTGTCATTTTTGTCATTTTTGTCATTTTTGTCATTTTTGTCATTTTTGTCATTTTTGTCATTTTTGTCATTTTTGTCATTTTTGTCATTTTTGTCATTTTTGTCATTTTTGTCATTTTTGTCATTTTTGTCATTTTTGTCATTTTTGTCATTTTTGTCATTTTTGTCATTTTTGTCATTTTTGTCATTTTTGTCATTTTTGTCATTTTTGTCATTTTTGTCATTTTTGTCATTTTTGTCATTTTTGTCATTTTTGTCATTTTTGTCATTTTTGTCATTTTTGTCATTTTTGTCATTTTTGTCATTTTTGTCATTTTTGTCATTTTTGTCATTTTTGTCATTTTTGTCATTTTTGTCATTTTTGTCATTTTTGTCATTTTTGTCATTTTTGTCATTTTTGTCATTTTTGTCATTTTTGTCATTTTTGTCATTTTTGTCATTTTTGTCATTTTTGTCATTTTTGTCATTTTTGTCATTTTTGTCATTTTTGTCATTTTTGTCATTTTTGTCATTTTTGTCATTTTTGTCATTTTTGTCATTTTTGTCATTTTTGTCATTTTTGTCATTTTTGTCATTTTTGTCATTTTTGTCATTTTTGTCATTTTTGTCATTTTTGTCATTTTTGTCATTTTTGTCATTTTTGTCATTTTTGTCATTTTTGTCATTTTTGTCATTTTTGTCATTTTTGTCATTTTTGTCATTTTTGTCATTTTTGTCATTTTTGTCATTTTTGTCATTTTTGTCATTTTTGTCATTTTTGTCATTTTTGTCATTTTTGTCATTTTTGTCATTTTTGTCATTTTTGTCATTTTTGTCATTTTTGTCATTTTTGTCATTTTTGTCATTTTTGTCATTTTTGTCATTTTTGTCATTTTTGTCATTTTTGTCATTTTTGTCATTTTTGTCATTTTTGTCATTTTTGTCATTTTTGTCATTTTTGTCATTTTTGTCATTTTTGTCATTTTTGTCATTTTTGTCATTTTTGTCATTTTTGTCATTTTTGTCATTTTTGTCATTTTTGTCATTTTTGTCATTTTTGTCATTTTTGTCATTTTTGTCATTTTTGTCATTTTTGTCATTTTTGTCATTTTTGTCATTTTTGTCATTTTTGTCATTTTTGTCATTTTTGTCATTTTTGTCATTTTTGTCATTTTTGTCATTTTTGTCATTTTTGTCATTTTTGTCATTTTTGTCATTTTTGTCATTTTTGTCATTTTTGTCATTTTTGTCATTTTTGTCATTTTTGTCATTTTTGTCATTTTTGTCATTTTTGTCATTTTTGTCATTTTTGTCATTTTTGTCATTTTTGTCATTTTTGTCATTTTTGTCATTTTTGTCATTTTTGTCATTTTTGTCATTTTTGTCATTTTTGTCATTTTTGTCATTTTTGTCATTTTTGTCATTTTTGTCATTTTTGTCATTTTTGTCATTTTTGTCATTTTTGTCATTTTTGTCATTTTTGTCATTTTTGTCATTTTTGTCATTTTTGTCATTTTTGTCATTTTTGTCATTTTTGTCATTTTTGTCATTTTTGTCATTTTTGTCATTTTTGTCATTTTTGTCATTTTTGTCATTTTTGTCATTTTTGTCATTTTTGTCATTTTTGTCATTTTTGTCATTTTTGTCATTTTTGTCATTTTTGTCATTTTTGTCATTTTTGTCATTTTTGTCATTTTTGTCATTTTTGTCATTTTTGTCATTTTTGTCATTTTTGTCATTTTTGTCATTTTTGTCATTTTTGTCATTTTTGTCATTTTTGTCATTTTTGTCATTTTTGTCATTTTTGTCATTTTTGTCATTTTTGTCATTTTTGTCATTTTTGTCATTTTTGTCATTTTTGTCATTTTTGTCATTTTTGTCATTTTTGTCATTTTTGTCATTTTTGTCATTTTTGTCATTTTTGTCATTTTTGTCATTTTTGTCATTTTTGTCATTTTTGTCATTTTTGTCATTTTTGTCATTTTTGTCATTTTTGTCATTTTTGTCATTTTTGTCATTTTTGTCATTTTTGTCATTTTTGTCATTTTTGTCATTTTTGTCATTTTTGTCATTTTTGTCATTTTTGTCATTTTTGTCATTTTTGTCATTTTTGTCATTTTTGTCATTTTTGTCATTTTTGTCATTTTTGTCATTTTTGTCATTTTTGTCATTTTTGTCATTTTTGTCATTTTTGTCATTTTTGTCATTTTTGTCATTTTTGTCATTTTTGTCATTTTTGTCATTTTTGTCATTTTTGTCATTTTTGTCATTTTTGTCATTTTTGTCATTTTTGTCATTTTTGTCATTTTTGTCATTTTTGTCATTTTTGTCATTTTTGTCATTTTTGTCATTTTTGTCATTTTTGTCATTTTTGTCATTTTTGTCATTTTTGTCATTTTTGTCATTTTTGTCATTTTTGTCATTTTTGTCATTTTTGTCATTTTTGTCATTTTTGTCATTTTTGTCATTTTTGTCATTTTTGTCATTTTTGTCATTTTTGTCATTTTTGTCATTTTTGTCATTTTTGTCATTTTTGTCATTTTTGTCATTTTTGTCATTTTTGTCATTTTTGTCATTTTTGTCATTTTTGTCATTTTTGTCATTTTTGTCATTTTTGTCATTTTTGTCATTTTTGTCATTTTTGTCATTTTTGTCATTTTTGTCATTTTTGTCATTTTTGTCATTTTTGTCATTTTTGTCATTTTTGTCATTTTTGTCATTTTTGTCATTTTTGTCATTTTTGTCATTTTTGTCATTTTTGTCATTTTTGTCATTTTTGTCATTTTTGTCATTTTTGTCATTTTTGTCATTTTTGTCATTTTTGTCATTTTTGTCATTTTTGTCATTTTTGTCATTTTTGTCATTTTTGTCATTTTTGTCATTTTTGTCATTTTTGTCATTTTTGTCATTTTTGTCATTTTTGTCATTTTTGTCATTTTTGTCATTTTTGTCATTTTTGTCATTTTTGTCATTTTTGTCATTTTTGTCATTTTTGTCATTTTTGTCATTTTTGTCATTTTTGTCATTTTTGTCATTTTTGTCATTTTTGTCATTTTTGTCATTTTTGTCATTTTTGTCATTTTTGTCATTTTTGTCATTTTTGTCATTTTTGTCATTTTTGTCATTTTTGTCATTTTTGTCATTTTTGTCATTTTTGTCATTTTTATCATTTTTGTCATTTTTGTCATTTTTGTCATTTTTGTCATTTTTGTCATTTTTGTCATTTTTGTCATTTTTGTCATTTTTGTCATATTTGTCATATTTGTCATTTTTGTCATTTTTGTCATTTTTGTCATTTTTGTCATTTTTGTCATTTTTGTCATTTTTGTCATTTTTGTCATTTTTGTCATTTTTGTCATTTTTGTCATTTTTGTCATTTTTGTCATTTTTGTCATTTTTGTCATTTTTGTCTTTTTTGTCATTTTTGTCATTTTTGTCATTTTTGTCATTTTTGTCATTTTTGTCATTTTTGTCATTTTTGTCATTTTTGTCATTTTTGTCATTTTTGTCATTTTTGTCATTTTTGTCATTTTTGTCATTTTTGTCATTTTTGTCATTTTTGTCATTTTTGTCATTTTTGTCATTTTTGTCATTTTTGTCATTTTTGTCATTTTTGTCATTTTTGTCATTTTTGTCATTTTTGTCATTTTTGTCATTTTTGTCATTTTTGTCATTTTTGTCATTTTTGTCATTTTTGTCATTTTTGTCATTTTTGTCATTTTTGTCATTTTTGTCATTTTTGTCATTTTTGTCATTTTTGTCATTTTTGTCATTTTTGTCATTTTTGTCATTTTTGTCATTTTTGTCATTTTTGTCATTTTTGTCATTTTTGTCATTTTTGTCATTTTTGTCATTTTTGTCATTTTTGTCATTTTTGTCATTTTTGTCATTTTTGTCATTTTTGTCATTTTTGACATTTTTGTCATTTTTGTCATTTTTGTCATTTTTGTCATTTTTGTCATTTTTGTCATTTTTGTCATTTTTGTCATTTTTGTCATTTTTGTCATTTTTGTCATTTTTGTCATTTTTGTCATTTTTGTCATTTTTGTCATTTTTGTCAGTTATTATTTTTTACTCCATTTTCAATTATCTTCTGCTGCAAAATATCCAGAGAGACGTTCTTAATCAGATTTTTCATTCGCCAAAACATGATGTTTTTTTCATTTATCAGTCAACGAAATAATTTTTATGAAACGATTTAGAAGGTTTTTCACACATGTTCATGGTCGAATTCCAATTTCAAATAATCACGTTTATTATTAAAAAATTATTTGCACCCTACTGTAAATTGCATTTTTTATCTACATAGTAATATCGAACTTCCAATTAGCTTCAACTGTAAAGCAGATCTGCAATCTTATGTGAGCGATTTTTTTCATCGTGTTCCGTTATCTTGCATGTAGTAAGAATTCGCAGGTTCATAAACAACTGAATTGCTTATCTACAATTGGGTCAACTGGAAGCAGTCAGCAGCCAACAGGTAGTCACTTTTGACTGTCACCTGTCAATTTGCAGTTATATTTTGCAATCAAAAATGACAATTTTACTACCTGGAATGGTTCTCGTTGACTCATCGACCCTCTCAGTTCCTATGGCTTAATCATTTTAACTTATGACATGAGTGAATAAAACGTATGAAAGTAACTTCATTTCACTTCCATCCAGAAGGGGTGAATCTGCTTTCCATTACAGTTGAATTGTATAAATACTGTGAACGATGCTTAAATCGATGATGTCTTTTAACGATGCTACGATATCTAGTCATTTTCAGTTTGTGCTGTGCGACCTTCGCAGATGGTAAGTTTTTTATAATTCTTTTTTAGTTTATTTAACTAACTACATCTTAATCATTAATAATTAACTATCTTACAGAAGACCAATCAATTCGCATCGTCGGTGGTCGGGAGGCTTCTCCCGAACAGTTTCCATTCATGGCTTCTCTTAGAACTCTCAAGAACGTTCACCGATGTGGAGCGGCCATCATCAGCGATCGTTGGCTTCTGACGGCAGCTCATTGCACTCTCGGAATTCCTCATCATCAGCTACGGGCAGTCGTTGGAACCATTGATCTTACCAGGGGAGGTGTTTCCTACAACTTCAAACAGTTTATCGAACATCCGGATTACAATGAAGGATTGCTAGAAAATGACATTTCGATATTGGAAACTGCATATCCAATTATGATGAGCAGCTTAGTAAGACCAGTAAAAATGGCAACGACTTTGACAGCTCCAGACCAGTCTGCCATCACCTGTGGTTGGGGACAAACGGCTTCGAACTCGAAAGTCTCCAACAAGCTGCAATTTGTTGAAGCTTTCACAATTAGCAACGAAGAATGTTGGCTGAGGCATAGCTCGCAGATTCGGCACCGGATTCATAGCAGCAATGTGTGTGCTTACGTTCAGAAGGGTCAGGGAACTTGTATGGGTGATTCTGGTGGACCGATGATTGTGAATGGTGTGCTGACCGGACTAGTTTCTTGGGGTGTTCCTTGTGCCATGGGAGTACCGGATGTTTACACCCAGGTCGCAAGCCATCGCTCATGGGTTCTGAGAACAACCGGGATTCAAGTATAACAATTAAATCTGGAATAAACACAAAGCCAACGCAGTGAGGCTTCGTACAAAACAAATAAGTTCTTCCTTGAAAGAATGCTATTCGTACAACCTATAGTAGACTGCCCCAAATTTGTATGGCAAATTCAAAACCTGTAAAATGTTATGCGCTGCAGGCTGAAATTGGTCCTAGTCCAAGTACAAGATCTCATGCCAAATTTGGGCCAGATAGAATCATGAGAAGGGGTCGCTCAACGAGTCTGAAGTTTGTATGGGATTTTGAGACATTTTGTTCGGGAGAAACATCAAAAACCAGTTTTTCATCAATAACTTTGGTACCCATCGGTCGATTTCTTTCAAAAACGCTTTTTCGTAAAACCTCAATTATGCAAAATATTTCGTCCGAAGACTGCATTTCGATAAGAGTTAAGATAAAAAAGTTATCAGGCTTCAAAAATGGGCTAACTTTTTTAAGGATGGTATTCATCACTGTTAATGAATCGAGGCGGTCGAACATATTGACGCCTTATTTGCAGTGCTGAATATCACCGTTAAAAAAGTTGGCCCATTTTTTAAGCATAATATTTTTTTTTATCTTAACTCTTATCGAAATGCAGTCTTCGGATGAAATATTTTTCATAACTTAGGCTTTAAGAAAACCCGTTTTTGAAAGAAGACGAAAACCAAAGTTATTGATGAAAAAACTGGTTTCTCATGTATCTTCCGAACAAAATGTTTCAAAATCCCATACAAACTTTAGGCTCGTTGAGCAACCCCTTCCCGTGATTCGATCTGGCCCTAATTTGGCCAGCCTGCAGCGCATAACTTTTTCAAAAGTCGGGTCATTTGGGGCACCCTAACCTATAGTTTATAATATGTGTAAAATTTCTTTAAATATTTCTGTTAATTGTCAAATCGTTTAAAAAAAGTTAACAACCCTAGTACAAGAAATCAGCAGCCCTTTCGCGGGCTGTCGAAGATGACCTCATCCATTTTGTGGTACGGAGTGGCAGCCTTGAGCAGGCAGTGTAATCTGCAGAAGCTCTGTAGTGTGCAGCGGCTGATGAACCAGCGGGTTATCAGCGCATACCGAACAGTTACCTCGGTAGCTGCTGATGTTGTGGCGGGGGTTTTCGTTTTGCCCATCTCGGTCTTTTTATAGGAAGATATTTTCTGCTACGAACACAGGCATATGAACGATGTTCGGAAACATGCCAGAGAGGCCTCGATGTCCAACTGGCAGCACCAATTGGGCAGCTCGGAATGCGGCCGGTGGACCCATCGCTTGATTCCTAACGTTGTAAAGGGTGATACGGTCAAAATTTGGTCAATATCAACTTTACGTATTTCTTCCAATTTTGCATTTAAAAAACCTGAACACCCCTCATTTTGAAGGTTTGTGTGTGTGAGTAGAATGTTGCTCTATTTTGATTTTGGAATTCACTCTTCAGTTGTCAAAATGCCATCCAAGGAAGAAAAGCAGCGTATAAAAATTTTGCTCGCGCATCGTGAAAATCCGAGCAACTCGCACGCAAAGCTGGAAAAATCGCTAAAAGTTGCCAAATCAACCGTTACAAATGTAATTAAAGTGTTTGGGGAACATTTGTCGACAGCCAGGAAGTCTGGATCGGGGGGAAATCGAAAACCGGAAGCCGCTGAGACGACAAAGAGAGTTGCCGTTAGTTTCAAGCGAAACCCTAACCTCTCTCTCCGAGATGCCGCAAATAAGCTGGGTGTATCGTCTACAACCGTGCATCGAGCCAAAAAACGAGCCGGACTATCGACATACAAGAAGGTAGTGACTCCAAATCGCGAATATGAACAAAATACGACGGCCAAAGCGCGATCCCGGAGGCTGTACACGACGATGCTGACGAAGTTTGACTGCGTGGTAAAGGACGACGAAACCTACGTCAAAGCCGAGTACAAGCAGCTTCCGGGACACGAGTTTTATAGTGTGTGTGTGTGTGTGTGTTTGTGTGTGTGTGTGTGTGTGTGTGTGTGTGTGTGTGTGTGTGTGTGTGTGTGTGTGTGTGTGTGTGTGTGTGTGTGTGTGTGTGTGTGTGTGTGTGTGTGTGTGTGTGTGTGTGTGTGTGTGTGTGTGTGTGTGTGTGTGTGTGTGTGTGTGTGTGTGTGTGTGTGTGTGTGCGCGCGCGTGTGTGTGTGTGTGTGTGTGTGTGTGTGTGTGTGTGTGTGTGCGTGAGAGTGTAGGATATCCGTCACGGAGTATCCAAGTCCCGCGCCCTCTGCGAAGGAAGCTGCGATAAGACATGACCTTTTTCGTAGTCAAACTCATAGGGGGAAGAGTACAGTCTGTTCCACATAGAATCTGGTCAGATAAAATAGATCATTTCACCGCAAAGAAATAACGTACAACAAAAGTCAAAATGTCATGTTGTAGAGTTTTTACTGCACTTTAAGGAAAAAAAATACATAAAAATTATTCGTCACCTTTTCGGGTGAATTTTCGATCTATTTTTGTGATACCACTTATCATTTTCTTTACAGTTATGCTGGTAACCTCATTCGCCATCTTGTTCAACCACTTTTCCATTTTAGCGGTTTTTTTCATGGTACTGCCACATTTCTTCAGTTTACCCTTAACTATTGCCTAATATTTCGCGATGGGACGAAAATCCGGACAGTTTGATGGATTAATACTTTTTTCAACAAAATCGATCTTGTTCTCCTTATATCACTTAACGACATACCGGCTTTAGTGACAGCTTGCCAGGTCCGGCCAGAACTTCACCTTGCCTTAGCGGGACCGAATGAATGGCAAAACCCTCTTCTGGAGACATTCTTCTTTGTAAAAATTTCCATTCATTGTGTCCCCAGTGATAAAAATCTTACTCTTTTTCCCACAACTACAGATCCCTTGCCAAATCATCAACTTACGACCAAATTAATCTGCGAACACAAACTTGAATATACCCGCAACATTCCCTTTACGCTTCGCAAGGTAAAATTTGTTACCGGGTGTTTGTCCAAAATCCATTTTGACGTAAGTTTCGTCGTCCATCAAAATACATCCGTTGTACTTGGTTAACACTTTCTCGTACAATTTCCTTGCTCTGGTTTTGGCAGCCAGGTTTTGTTTCAGCGTCCTGTTGGGGTGTTTGCTTGCATGATACGACCGCAAACCTTCTCGCAAACAAATTCGTCAAGCTGTACTGTGGTTCGTCTTGAACTTTTTCGCCAAATCACGCAAGGAGATTCCAGGATTATTGTGAACTGATCGAATTACCTTTGCTCGCAGCTTCCGAAATGAAATCCAACAAAGCACCTGGGATCGATTGCATCCCTGCTGAAATGCTGAAAGCCGACCCTGCCCTATCAGCACAAATGTTGCACCGTCTTTTCGCTGACATCTGGGATACTGCAACATTCCCGGCCGACTGGATGCAGGGTATCCTCGTAAAGGTCCCGAAGAAAGGAGACCTGAGAATGCGGTAACTGGCGAGGCATAACGTTGATCTGTACAACCCTCAAAGTACTCTGCAAAGTGATTCTGAACAGGATCCAGGAGAAAATCGACGCTACACTCCGACGGCAACAAGCTGGATTCCGATCTCGACGATCATGTGTGGACCACATCACAACGCTACGAATCATACTGGAACAAATCAACGAATTCCAGGACTCTCTTCTGCTGGTGTTCGTTGATTTCGAAAAAGCATTCGACCGACTTAACCATGAAAACATCTGGGCGGCTCTAAGGCGACGAGGGGTCCCAGAGAAACTAGTCCATCTCATCGAAGCACAGTACGAGGCATTTTCGTGCAAGGTCTTGCACGACGGTGTCTTGTCCGAACCAATCCCGGTAACTGCTGGAGTGAGACAAGGATGTATTCTATCACCGCTACTTTTTCTAATCGTTATGGATGAGATTCTGATTGGATCGATTGACTGTGCACCGAACCGAGGATTGCCGTGGAATCCTTCAACAATGGAGCAACTGAACGACCTTGACCTGGCTGACGATATTGTTTTGCTCGCCCAAACACAACCAGATATGCAGAGCAAACTCGACGACCTCACCGAAAGTTCCAAGGCAGCAGGTCTCAAAGTCAATGTCAGAAAGACCAAGTCGATGGAGATCAACACAGGAAATCCCTCCAGTTTCATGGTAGCTGGGCAACAAGTTGAGAAAGTGGAGTGCTTCCAGTATCTTGGTAGCCAGATTACGCCTGATGGTGGTACCAGAAAAGACATCGAAACACGGATCAGAAAGGCCCGATTTGCGTTTGCGAGTCTCCGAAACATCTGGCGGTCACGCCAGATCTCTCTACGAACAAAAATCCGAATCTTCAACTCAAACGTAAAATCCGTATTGCTGTACGGGTGCGAAACTTGGTGCACATATGCGGTAACGACGCGAAAACTGCAAGTATTTGTAAACCGCTGCCTGCGGAATATCATCCGCGCTTGGTGGCCTGGCAACTGGATCTCGAATGAGGAACTACATCGCCGGTGTCATCAAAAGGCGCTAGAAATCGAGATTCGGGAACGTAAGTGGAGATGGATTGGGCACACGCTGCGAAGAGATAAAAACGAGATTTGCAGAGAGGCGCTAGATTGGAATCCAGAAGGTCATCGAAGAAGAGGTAGACCCAGAAATTCGTGGCGGCGAAGCCTAGCCGCTGAAATCCGAACTGTCGACGAGAATCTTGACTGGGACCAGGTGAAGATGCTGGCTCCGGATCGTCAACAGTGGAGGTCTTTTACCACGGCCCTATGCACCGGAGGATCGGCGCGGGATCATTAAGTAAGTAAGTAAGCAGCTTCCGGTCATATGTTCCACTCTTATGCCTGGTTTGTATTGCTCGATCTACTGTAAGGGTCTCCCGGAAACTTTGCAGCACCGAATTTACAGTCGATTTTGGATATTTCAGGACTTTGCGATCTTTACCCCTGACCACGTCGGTTTCTCTACGTGAGTGTGCAAAATTTTCTCTCGCCTTTCGCGTTCCATCGTCGATAACTTTTGAATGACTGCTTCAATCTTGATGAAATTTTCACCACCAATTAAACAAACCATCCGGATCAAAACACTGTCAATAAATTCGCGATGTGATAACTAAGGGCGCTGCAGTAAATAAAAAAATGCGTGTATTATCGCGTATTATTTAGTATTATCGCCCGGATTTGTGGTTAAAAAAAAATAAATCTTGGTTGAAGTTACTAAATCGGGGACGTAGTAAAGTTATCATGACGCTGTTCCTGAAAAACCCATGTATTTTTTCCGTGTAGTGATTTTAACAAACTCTAGATCAAAAACAGAATGAACATAAAACCGATTTACAGTTTTGGACTGCAATACTACAAGAGCAATTTCCAAAAGTAACACCGTTTTGGAATCGCCTTTATGACTGCTTTTTTTGGTCAAGTTTGTATGTTTCTGTTGGCATCAGAAAATTAAAATGGATCAATTTAAATGATACCACTAAAATGTTAAATTAAACACTTTGAATGGGTTGGACCCTGTATACCTACTAATCACAAACCGTCGAGATTACCTCACGGGTACCAATTACCTAATCTTCGGGTGCGTTTTTTATGATCCCTTTCCGCTAGACATCGATAGCTGCGATAGCAACTTTGAATGCAATCTGATAATAATTTATCTGGCTGTTGGCCATTTGCGATTCTCCAATATGGTGCAGCTGTCCAGGTCGATTATCTGGCAACAGGAATACAGCTGACTGCAGCAAGAGCACCGCGTGATAAGACGATTTTATAAAAGCTAACCGGTTCGAAACTTGATTGGTAGAAGTCTTTTCAAGATGCTGAAGTTTGGAGCTTTGTTGATGATCTGCTTGGCCGTAGCCAAGGCCAGTCGTGAGTAGTTCGGTAATACTTTATTGCGTTCTGTTTTAATATTTCTCTCTGAAATTTCAGCTGTGCTGTTAGGACAGGATGCCGAGCCGGAAAGCCGAATGGCCGGTGGACAAGACGCACCAGAGGGTGATTTCCCTTATCAGGTATCTCTTCGACTAGGAGGCATTCACTATTGCGGTGGTGCAATCCTGAACCAACGATGGATCATAACGGCTGCTTCTTGTGCTTCCGGAGTAGCGCCAAGTGCCCTCGAGATCGTTGCTGGAACTTACAGTTTGAGCAATGGTGGAACTAGTCATACTGCTGATCGAATTGTGATCCATCCTAACTTCGAGATCGAAAGTTTGACCAACGACGTTGCAGTAGTCCGAGTTCGGCAACCATTTATCATATCCAGTTCCGTTCTTGCCCTCCAGATGGGTAGAGACCGCATGAGCATCAGCTATGGAGCGATCGTTTCCGGCTGGGGTAGAGCTGGGGTAATTTTTAAAATTAAGTTTCTTTGTTCCACTGAATTTCCACAACTCTTTTTTCACTTTCAAGATGGATTCTCCTGCAATCTCCGATCGGTTGCAGTATCACGCAACCAACATCATCACCAACACCGAATGCCAGGCACGTATGGAGTCTCCTTACTACGAGCGTATCAACGATTCCGTCATGTGTACCTCGAATCCGGAAGGCGTGGGTATTTGTTTGGGCAATGCTGGAGGACCTCTTGTGTTCGGTGGCGAACTTGTTGGCGTTGTGTCTTGGAGCATTCCCTGCGGACTGGGGCTTCCGGATGTTTACTCTCGTATCTCGGTTCACCGAGGATGGGCTTTGGTCCACACCATGTTACCTTAAGAAACTCGTCTTAAATAAAAATGACATATTCTATTGGTTTTGTTTTTGATACAATTTCAATTAGAAATCATGCTAGAATTTTCATCATCCATTGTTATACCTTTTAAACGGACGTTGGTTTTACTTCATCCATATAAAAAAATTGGCGATTGATGATTTCGAAAGACTCAGGCATACACAGACATACAGCTAGGAATACTTCTTAAGGAAAGCTTGTTTATTGTTTATTCAACAAATATGCTACGCATCGAAATTATTTTTAATCTAGAATTTAAACTTTTCTTTCGGATTCCGTAACAATTTTATGAACCAGAAGCAGAAGGTTGTTAGCCTAATGTTCAGGGATACCCCTGACGGCTTGCGCGATAGCATCAGATTTTCTTTACGAAATAAATTAACGCACTCATTCCGAAACATTACAAACTTAATGGACTGTATATTGACTTCAAACAATTTAGACTTAAATAGATTTATGGACTTCCGACAAACACTGGTCCCTTGGACCTCTGACACTGGCCATATAGGCCTCTGACTCTGGCCCTGTGGCCTCCGATGAACCTTACTTGCTCCGATGATGGTTGGATGGGAAAAGAGATCGACCCAAGGAACGACTTTGGGTCGATCCTACAGAAAATCCTCTTCGGTTCCGATCTTAGCCGACATTTTTCGCGCGCATTGCTAGCCGTTAATGCCAGCAGCATAGCGATGATTTTACTGGGCCCTTTTGATGCTTAGGATGGTTCACAGCTACCTGTTCGTGCCAGAACATTCCGCCTACCTTGAAATACGACGGGACGTACGAATTTCGAAACCACCGCCCGCCGTAACTGCGCCGCTTGCCATGTACATTGAAGTATGCGAGACGCCGCTGGTGTAACTCGGTCTCAACACCACTCGCCGTCGACCTCCATTCGTTTGTTTGTGGGATGCTTACTACTACTGCACCGCCGTAGTTATGATGCCTCTCGACCTGCTGGAGCTGTTTGGTTGCCGACCTTTGCCTTTCTTTATCGCATCCTCTCTGGTTGTCTGCCTTCGTGAAGTGGTAATTTGGTTCTGGGTGCGTAAAAAGGGAAGTATCGCTTTCTAATTTCGGAAATTTATCAAAGCATACTTGACCTGTTGGAAGTGAGCGCTGGACTGATTCCTTTACCACGACCAGCGCTCTGATGTTGACTGATTTGATGACTTGAATCTCTGAGTGGGCTTCCGAATTTGTCTGACAGTAAGGCTGAACATATCAGGTCTAAGCCTTCTAACTTATATCAACATTTGAGCCGAACAAACTTGTTCCTAGGCTCTCTGACACAACCCAGTCTCATATTCTGACTTTATGACAAAATGTTTTGCTGACAGAGTTTCAAATAAACGGACTATCGGCTTGGCATTCCCCAGCTCTCCGACTTAAACCTAGACACAAGCTCACACTGACTCTCTGACGCAAACCCAGACTCAAAAACTGACATATTTCAACATAAATTCCAAACGCATGATTCTCTTAGTTTAGTATTTTTAGTTTGCTCTTTTCTTTCCCCCGAATTGCCTCATAGTTGCCTTGTTAACTCTCTCTTCCTCTTGGAATTGCTTAAACACTTAATTGACTGAATTGGCAATTAGAGCCGAAATGAATTTATGAATGGATAATGGCTGGAATTAGCCTGACTTCGATCCTTAACTTAACAGGTGTCCTAGGAGCGGACACCAACTTAGATGATGGCATGAATGGAAGGATCGATGGATTGCTGGTAGAGCCTGGCTTCGATTCTTAACTTAAAATTGTCCTAGGAGCGGATACCAACTTGCAAGATGGCATGAATGGATGAATCGATGAATGGCTGGTAGAGCCTTGCTTAAAAATCACACCAACAATACCCGCAGGCGGCTGCCGACAAATGCGTGTTAAAGCTGTAGCCGGATTTCTCGCGGCACTATAACGGGCCTCTGGACTTGGCCAGACTTTCCCTGCATTTGCCCCTTTAGAGGAGCTGACCTGATCCTGCGATCAGGCCTCTCGCTGACTCAAACAGACTGACGAACTCTCATGAATTACACAAACGCACTTCGACTCATTACAATTCAGCTGAGGAACCCTAGGAGATGGGTTTAGAGGTAGGTAGAGGAACACCTGATCGGTCCCTGATCTTTCAAACCTTCTCTACGATACTTTCTGATTCAACGAGACGATCTCACCAAGCACAACTGAAAACAACCCCACAAAGGGAGCAAGTGGTTGACAAATACGTATTGTAGCTCTAGCCGAATTGCTCGTAGCCTTACTCCATGGAGTGAGATGTAGCAGTGGAGGATTTAAACTGGTAACAACTACTTAAAACCAATGAACCAATAAATACTAAGGTTTGAAATTGGTTCAAATTTGATAAGGCACACCATTAAGAATGATGTACATACGGCTTGCGAGAGATAGAAAGAGAGAGAAAACCACACACAAACAAACTCAATGAAATCTTGAAGCAAGCCTATGTCTTCAGATTTGATGCACTAAATAACCTTAGCCAAAATAAAATAAAACGTGGAACAGGTAACCGTTTTTTAATTTTGTTGAAGGATGAATGATTCAATCATGATTGAAAATCACGCAATGAGGCATAGCAACTTTCAGATCACCCACATAATATAACAAACACAATATAAACGAATATGGCTCTCAATTTGTTTCATAGAACTTTTTGGTGGATTAAAGTCTTCAATGGATGAACATATCTTAGATAAGTCTGAGTTTTTTTTTTGGCAGTTGAACTTCAACATAACAATGTTTTCTGATGCTACAACCCAGCTTGCTGTCCTCAGAATATCAAAACAATGAAATGATTTTTCGTGTTTTAAAACTGACACAACTGCGTACCATATGAGCTAAACATTAGGTGATATTCATTCGGCGTATTTTATGACATCATATAGATAATATCTTCAGATTTGTCTATTTACCTTAATAATTTTTTAACTCTCGCGATCTTCGTCCATATCCTGAGTACCAACATACTAATTTATTCCGGATCTGACGATGGAAACTAGATTTATGACCTCCTGAACAATAGATATTGCTGGTCATTAGAAAGCAGCTGATTGTTTTAGAGCTGATAATAATCAATGGGAGCACGACAGGCACGTTATTAGAACAACTTTCACCAATTCTTCTTTTTTCTTTAATCACTAAGACTGAAGCTGGATTTTCACTATCTTTTGGAAAGGGTAAGGGAAGCAAACAGACGAAATTTCGAACACTACGTCATTTGCACACATTGGTTTGGTGGAATTCAGCAGTAAACCACCGAATCTGACCCGCTCAAAACTTGTTTCGACTTCGCCGACACAGTGAACAAACTCCACGAAACGTTCTCCAACTAATTTCAATTTTCCTCAGTAACAAAACTGATTCGCGTATAGAATTTTCAATAAATTTTCCGAGAACATGTCGAGATACCTAACACGAAAGTTGAAAGCAAAATTTGTTTTTGTTTGTTTCGACGTTTCTCAGTTTTTTCTCATTTTTATATCATGGAGATGGATTCTGTTAATCAATTCACAGAAGTGAATCAATTACGGACCATGGAAAAGGAAGGTCTCGACGGTTGAGTTTATTTCGAATCTTAAGCAAATCTTCGAACCCTTTATTTTACATCAATACTGCAACTTAAAACTTTTTGAACAATATTGGAGGATTCTTCGTAACGGACAGATAGCAGGAACTTTTAATAGGCATGATGCTTTTACTGGTTGCAAATCACACTGATCACACATTTCATAACGAACTACGACTATGGTACCTACATGGATCAACTATGGGTTCGGAAAATTATAGCTGGTTACTGATTATTTGTTCCGTCATTTTATACCTTTTTATCATTTTCATAACACAATGAATGATGTAAAACGATTTTCTCATAAGCGGTAATCATTAACATTGGAATCTGGAATAACTAGCTACGCTCATGAACGAAGTGGAAATCGGCTGTCTTCTCAAGGTGAGTTTGGGCACAATATGATGTTGGTGTATGATGTGGATTGGATACTCACAAAAATTGTTGTAACGAATTTGATGATGGACGACCTGGATGTTTTCGTTTCTTTTTTCATATGACTTGTTAGCTCTGATGATTGATACCACGAATATGAGTTGGGCAGAATAACACACACCTTCTATTTTATTTTCGAAAAACGATTGAACTCATAGGATTGCTAGTGGATCGCTAAAGAAGGAAGCCATTCTCACTCACGCTTGCTTTCACACACACATAATCTGATACTTATCGCTGACTGATCATAAATCCGGTTCGAAGGACTAATGTTCAGGGATACTCCTGACGGTTTGCGCGATAGCTTCAGATTTTCTTTACGAAATAAATTAACGCACTCATTCCGAAACATTACAAACTTAGTGGACTGTATATTGACTTCAAACAATTTAGACTTAATTAGATTTATGGACTTCCGACAAACACTGGTCCCTTGGACCTCTGACACTGGCCATATAGGCCTCTGACTCTGGCCCTGTGGCCTCCGATGAACCTTACTTGCTCCGATGGTGGTTGGATGGGAAAAGAGATCGACCCAAGGAACGACTTTGGGTCGATCCTACAGAAAATCCTCTTCGGTTCCGATCTTAGCCGACATTTTTGGCGCGCATTGCTAGCCGTTAACGCCAGCAGCATAGCGATGATTTTATTGGGCCCTTTTGATGCTTAGGATGGCTCACTGCTACCTGTTCGTGCCAGAACACCTAAAATCCCTGCTTAGCTGGTGGGAGCCGCATTTCACAAATTCAGCTGCTTGCTGCGAGAAAGACACTGTTTGAGCCAGCTCTGACCTGGAGAACAGACGCTTGATTGTTGTTGCACGCCGCCCTTGACCTGGGGAACAGACACGTGCGGCCATCTTCTCAGTCTGCATGCGACCAAAGCATCCACCGGGGTTGGGTACCCGATCTCCGCTTAGGTTACTCGCATCCCAGCCGGAACCACGGGGAGGTAGAGATAGGAGTTGTGAATAAGAGGTGAATTTTAGCATGAAAACACGGACACGAATTGGAACTTGGAACGCAATTTGCTAGAGAAGTCTGTTTGCCTAATACTGGAGAACACAAGACACAATCCGGGCAAGTCCTGCTTTACTCTGGCATACGAGGAGAACATGCTTCTCGGAAACGAGGAGTTGATTTCCTGTGAAGCCCGCAGGCCTACGTGGCCCTCATTAGATGGGAACCGATAAACGAAAGAATAATCGTAGCCAGTTTTAAAACACGGGTTAGAAACCTTACAACGGTCCAGTGTTATGCGCCAACTGACGTTGCCGATTTGCAGGAGAAAGAGCAGATTTTCAGTCAACTGAAAAGCGTGGAAGAGAAAATTCCGAAGAGTGACATTCGAACCCATTTAAGTGACTTCAACGCAAAGATTGGCTCCGACAATCAAGACCTTGAGCGCATCATGGGGCGCCATGGCCTAGGACAGATGAGCGAAAACGGAGAATTTTATGGCAACAACAACATGGTGATCGGTGGATCGCTCTTCCCCCATCGACACATAAGATCACTTGGGTATCTCGAGATGGCCGAACAGAAAATCAAATTGACCTCATCTGCATCAGCCGAAAATGGAGAAGGAGCCTTCTTGATGTCCGCAACAAACGAAGCGCAGACATTGCATCTGACCACCACCTTGTCCTTGGCGAGATACGACTGAGAGTTGCGCGTGTCCAACGGCGCGAGAGCCTGGACTAACTCCCTAGCCGAAGAGGGAGAAAGAGCCGCCGCCAATTGAGATATCCGATTACTTTATGACATTTCTCGCCGCCTCAGTGGTGCAAGGACTAATGCAAGAATGCCGCTAAAAGACCGGAAAGATCAGCTCAAACGATGGACTGAGCACTTCGAACAACTCACGTCACGAATAGCGATGGCCAACAGAACCCGCAGCTCGAAGCGCCAACATTAAGCCGCATAAATGGCGTCAACTCGGAAGCGCCTTCGCTGGCTGAGATAGAACCGAAAACATGCAACAAACTCAACCTTGAGTCTGCTGAGAGAGCCTGCTGGCTCGCTTCTACAAGGTGGAATAATACGGAGGTTCGCTTTCCGGACAAGCAGCTATCCACAATTGTTGAAACCGGATCGAACGATATCGATAGAATCTCTTCCTCTGGCGTCTAATGCAGATTGATTTCAATGAAGAGGAGGGGTATGCGTGGAGACCTTGAGTCGTTACAAGGATAGGTTAAGTGGTAAAAAGGAAAGGTATTCTTGAAAGTTGTATCGCTCAGTCTACCCGATTCACCCATGGACCCTGAGAAGCAAATTGGAGTGAAGCGTTGGACTGTTATTCGTAAACGAGGATTTACCACCTGGGTTACCAACAAAAACAAAAGTTCTCCACAACAATCCCTAGGGTTTTATCACGCAGAAATTCATGCTGTTAATAAAGCTTTGCAAAATATTGGCATCTGCTGTGCTTTACAGTAAACAGTAAATATTGTATCGGCCAGTATCATGTTCTGAGCAAACCTTTCCTGAGTCAGACCTACTGAAAAATTTTCAAATAACAAGAGCAATGTTTAAAAAACAAAAACAATCATTTTATTTCAAAACATTTTAACCGGTGTGGGACAAGATCCAGGCACGGAATGAGGAAACACGGGCGAATACATCGGGAGCTCCGAGTCCGCAAGGAATACCCCAGGACACGACACCTTGCTGCAGACCTCCATGGACCAATGGGCCACCGGAATCTCCCATGCACATACCCTGGCCAGTTGGGCTCAAAGTACAGACGGTATGATCAAAGACACGAGCAGCGTTGGCAACAGAGTGACGGCTACGGCAATCGGCCAGGGTGATGATGCTGGTGCTCAGCCACTGCAGATTGTTGGGGATACCAGCGTTAGCTCCGAGTTGTCCCCATCCGGATGCCAAAGCGCCGGCGGCGGTGTTGATGAAGTTAGCAGCCAGACCAATAGGTTGAGCCAAGTTGGTGAAAGCAATAACGGTAGCTGTATGGACGACCGAAATATCGTTGGCCAAGGTGTTGGCGTTGTAAGACGGATGGTTGATGATGGCCTGGGCATTGTGCATAACTCCACCGCTGTTCAGCAAGTGAGTTCCGACAACGACGCGAGTGTTAGCGGTGGTACGTCCAATGGTGCAGTGAGCAGCGGACAGAATCCAACGGTTATTGACGATCGAGCCACCACAGAAGTGAGCATTCTGGGCCGAACGCAGAGAAACCTGGTACGGGAACTGACCGGAAGCGGCATTCTGACCACCAACGATGTATCCTTCCCATTCCTGATACTCGACCGGGAGTGCTGTTGAAAAAAGATGCGTTAGAGAACACCGAAAACAACTTCCAACTATCTTCACTTACTCTTGCCGAAAACGGCAACGGCAGCCACTAGCACAAACAACAAGCTCAATCGGAACATTTTGATCGTCTCACCTGGATGACCGGTACGGGAGGTGATTATATATGAACGAAAATCTTATCGGGATTTCCAACAGGTCGATAACGATTCAGCTACGCACAGGTTTAACCATAAGTAAATTGAGATATTTTGAGGAAAAGGTTCGCTATGAAAACTGAGAAAACCCAGTGATTTGACGCCAGCGGAGAAACTTCTAGCATTACAAAATAAAGCTGATAAAAATACATTCCCTTATTTTTTTTCCCCCTAAAAAAACGTTTAAAATCTGAGAAAATGCCATGTCATTTTCGTTTTCCAGTAATCTATCGGTGGTCCTATCTTCAGATCTAACTGGCGATATATTTTTTTCTAATGTTGAATAGATCCCACTGGGACAAGGAGTGAATTGATTGAGATAATAGCTCTTCGTTACATTACTCAGCACCACTGGTTAAACAAAAAATTAATTTTTCATTGAGAAATAATTTGTTTAATTTTTTACAATAATTTATTTTGTATAATTGAAAGAAATAACCAAAACGTTAAAAAGTAGGACAAATGAAATTGTAATACTTTAAAGCATTTTGCTTGATTTAGGAAACATCTGGCAAAAACTGTTGTTATGTTTTGTTACAATTAAAACATTATAAATATTTTTTTTCAAACTCATGTTCGAACTCTAGTATGACTAAGGTTGCCAGAATTTTTTCCACTCCCATCCGGGCCTAGCAATTCCGGGCATTTTTATAAAAAAAACCTGGCAAAATCCGGGCATGGATTTCAATTTTTCAAATCCAAAAACCGGGCAAAAACCGGGCGAAAACCGGGCAAAATTTAGGAGTAATTATACATAAAAGCAAAGAAAAAATCCAAAAACATTGAAATTAATATTTTATTAATGTAATTGCAGACTTCCAATAACTTTTTGGAACACTTAAATATTTAAAGGTTTATAAAAGTGAATCAGCGAAATTATTTGAAACAACCGTTGAAAATTTCCACACCGTTAATCGATTTTGTTGAAACTTACTCAAAAACTTTGATTTTTTATGGTTTCTTTGTGAAAATTGTGGAAAAATCCGAGAAATATCCGGACTTTTACACGATTCACCACGATTTTCACCGGACTTTATCGAAATTTTGCATCAAATATCCAGGCAAACCCGGATAAAACCGGGCAATCTGGCAAGCTTAAGTATGACAAAGTCTAGAAAATCACGTCACCAGTCGTGACGTGAATTGTTTGTGTTCACGCTAGCAAGGTGCATCGAAGAGCGATTGGGATTAAGGATGAAGCAAATCAACAAGGTTATCGGTTAATTGATTGTTACCGATACGGTTTGGCAATTCCGGGAAATTTTGAATCTTATCTCGGCACTTATGAGTTTTAAAATTTTAAATTACGATTGAATGTACCCTTTGGGGCCGTTAAAATATTATGTAACACATTTGGATCAGATTTTCTATCCAGAATCTACAAAGCGTACAAAGCTATTATACCCTCTCTCACCCCTAAACGCGTTACGAAATATTCGAATGACCCCTTTGCAGTACCCGCGAATATACTTAAATTTTGCGCTGGATAAATATCATTTTAAAATTTTTTATTCTGAAGTTAGTGATCGACCTCAACATATTTGGTCACTTTGTATCCAATCGTTTGACAGTTTTGTATTGTGCTGAGTGTTGCCAGTTGGAACATTTTGTTGTTAATTTGTAATAGTTTCTTGCGGAAAAAAGGGATGAAAACTCAATTAAATTTTATTTTGATTTCTACTTTAATGAGAAACATTTTTTATACTATTCGTTATGGTCTGGACGAAACTTTTGGAATTTGGATAGTTTTTGTTTATGCTTAAAAGTTCTGTTGATCGTGGCCCAGAGGAAAGCGTTAAATTTTTCTACGCCAGATGTCATGAGGTCGAACCTCGGTCACGGCAGCAGTATCAGGTATCAGAAAAGGGGTAGGCTTAATAGCGGCACGTTATCTAAACAAACGGGAAATTTCTGTCTAGTCTTTCTACCATTATTCATCATATGCCTGAGAAACCTGAAAACCTATAAAAGGGATAGAAAATTGAATTCAATGTTTTATTCAAATTCATAACAAAATATGGCAAGACCTATCTACATAGGGATTTTAAGGCATTAAAGCTTATATGGGGTAAAGAATCACAAAATATTACCTTTTTAAATTTTTAGAATTCGATTTAATTATTACATGGCAGAGTACAGAGTCCAGAAACGTGTCAGGAAAACGAGAGACAGTTACTTACAAATAGGAAATAACATAAATGATTTGAGGAGATATGATTTTTCAATAATCAGAGAATACTCTAACAAGTTAGGGTATGTGAAGATCTGATTTATAGAGGCATAGTTGCAGGGTGGATAAAAATCAATGATTTTTTCAAAAAAATCAAAAAAATCAGATTTTTTTTATTTAAATCGGATTTTTTTTATTTAAATCAGATTTTTTTGATTTAAATAGGATTTGTTCTCAAATTGCATTTAAGGGAAATATTTAAGCATCCGAAGGTTCTTCCATCATGTTCAAAGCTGAGTTGTTATTGAACTCAGCTTTATAAAGGCTGTATAAGTGTAACATTCATGATTCATGATTTTAAACATTCATCAAAGACCAATGCTTTTCAAACTAAATCCACATCGTTTCGACTTTGTATCTAACGCCTCGAAACGATTGACGGTTGTCTTGGAAAATTTTGTTAAGTTTCTTCGTAAGTTTTCTTCTTTGTTATGCATGTTTTCCACTGTCCTCGTCTAATTTTATAATTTTTTAAAGTTTTTTTTAATGAAAATAGTTAATTTCATTAAAAATTAGCAATTCTTTTACTGAATGAAAATATTATCGAAATTCACCAAACACTTTTTATAGACGGACTAGGAGTTAGATTTTGCACTCAATCAACCTTCTTTTTCTCTTGGTTCAGAGGAATCAAAAGAACAAACAAATGGAATAAATTCTAATTCATAACTTTTAAAAACATTGAACATTGAAATTCAAGTAAAAAAAAATGAAAAATCAGATGATTTAATGAAAAAAAGGAAAGAATTCAGTTTGTTTGAAAGAAATGAACAACAATTATTTTGAGTAGACTTAAGCGGACATTGTTTGCCAATGCCAACTTCATATAAAAATATATTCATTGATTTAAAGTTGAGTAATATTTACGAAGTATGTCCACGTGGACATTATCCAAACTCCAACCCTCTTCCACGTGGACAAGCATTCGGCATCCTCGTCAATCACAACTTTCGGAATATCACAAAGACAAGAAAAAAAAAACAAAATTCTTTATTCCCGAGGGGAATTCTTCGATGCAAAAACGTGGACAAATGAAATAAAAACCATTCCATACTCACTAAATTTCAGGTATTTTATTCACTGAAGAACTTTGATTTGAATCATTGATCAAAATCAAGTGATTTAAATTGTGATTTAAATCATGATTTAAATCACTTTGATTTAATTCAAATCCACCCTGCATAGTTGGCATTAATCCTATCCACATAGAGATTTCCGAGCATAGATGCTTTTTACATTACATTTGAAAAATATTTTTTTGCTTATAACTTGCTTTCTAAATTTCAGACATACAAATGAAATGTAGCCAGCCATCATAGCTAAACCATGCAAAAGATTCATTACACCAAGTTTGATTTTTTTAAAAGACCAGTTAGTGTTCAGGACAGATAACTTCAATGGAAAAAAATAAATTTAAAATGCAGCTTTGACTAGTGCAAAAGCAGAGAAATTTTGATACGTAGTTTTTCGATGTGACAGCTAGGTTTTTTTATTAACTTGCGAGATATTTATAATCTGAACGTAAAAAAACTTTTGAAGTCCTTTTTAGTAGAGTAACATATAGTTTTGAACATCATTTTTCTGTTAAGCGATATTAACTCAAGAACAGGTGATTGCACGAAACTGGAGTAGTATTTGGAACATATTTTATACATATAAAATACCAGACCCCAACGTTTTGTTTTTCTTTTTTTTTTACATTGGGGAGATTTTACAGATAAAAAATGGCGAATTTTTTCGTGAAAAATCGTAGTTTTTACTTCAAACAGTAACAAAAATTTCATAAAAAAATTTTTAAGTTAAATAAAAACGTTGGGGTCCAGAAAAACATATTAAAAATATTTTGCTCTGATTTTTTGACTTCAGATGATTCTGTGCTAAGATACAGTGTCCACCGCAAATCCTGTTTTCTAAAAGGCATCCTCGAAAGTGCTCCGTCACCGGTTCATTTTTCAATATTTTTCAACGAAAAATTACTAAATGTTCTTTCAACAATGCTTTGTATAATGCAAAAACTTTGAATACATTTGTTTGAACGATAGCTCTAGTAAAAAATCGTGAATATGGTGTTTTTTTTACCCGTTAGACCCTACCCCCCCCTTAATTAAAACTGCCTTCTTAAAAAAAAAGACATACACCGTCTTAGCCGATTTAGGCTTTACAGACTGAATAAATGACGTGGACAACTAAAGATTAACATATAACACCCAGTACCGAGATGGGAATCGAACCCATGCCATCAGTGGACCAGCGATTACCGTTTTACCACGCTAACCACTCGACCACCGAGACGTACCTTCTTTTTTGCAACAAAATTCGTCAAGGATTTCCAATTTTTGCAATGTTTGGAATTGCATTATTGACAATTGTTTACCGATTAAGTTTATCTCAATAAGCGACTTTGAATGGCAAGTACGAATAGATTGTTTAAATTCCATTAATCGATGTTCTCACAATTACTGTACGAACTTTCATGGAAATAATATGTCATTATAAATCGCAAGCATGAAAGACTGCTCAGTTGTACAGTGGGATTAAATATTGAGCTTTACACAATTCTACTGCGATTCAATACAACTTAATTGATCTTTCTATAAGATTAACAAAATGTTATCGTAAAAATAGGGGATAACCAAACCATAAACGATAAAATATAACTTGGTTTAGCTACAAAATGATGTTTATACAATTCCAATCTAAACTGGATGCTTATACAATCTACAATGAACACTACTTTACGATTTTCTTTCTGTCAGGTCGAATTTTGGTAATAAAAAAAATAAAAATAATAAAATATCTACATAATTCTCTACATAATTCTCTACATAATTCTCTACATCTACATAATCTACATAATCATACTTAAGGGAGAAGTCTCTGGACTGGACACTTGTGTTAAATACTGTTCCGATTATTACAAATACCATTCAAAATAACGTTATTTTAAAAATCGTTAAGTGTTCAACCAAATTTTTGCCCAAGTACTGTTGTTTACAACCAAATGAAGTATCTTAGCGTTTTTATTTTTTTGTTGTCGTTTTTCGTGAAGAAATCTGAACATGCGTGGCCTTACTCCCGACCAAAGAAAACGGATTGTGCACAAATGGTGCACTGTGAGTAGTATTTCAATCAGAAAACTAGCTTAGGAAGAAGGTTTGAGTGAGTGAGAACAGTATACTTTTGCAAATTCCCCGAGACGTGGTAGAAAATTTGGCCCTGCTGCTCCTACAATGGACAAGAAAATCAAGGATTTCTACAAACGGCATCAGTTCAGGATATTGCTAAAAAAAAACTAGGTACCCAAAAAGCTAAATGGATTTCTGACCAAGCGGAAGCAAAAGCAGCCAAGAAGGAGCACCAAACAGGCTGAGTCCGTGAAACCAAGGGGTCGGAAACTCCACGACAAACTTCTGACCAGGAAATCGGGTTGTATTTTGATGGATGATGAAATCTACATTAATCGCGACTATGAAACTCTGCCTAGACCACAACATTTACGCGCAAGAATGTTTACAAAAAAAGGTTACTAGGTACACCCAAAATTCAGCCTCTGTGCCAATGGCGTGCTGTCAATTACATAGCATCATTGGTACAAGAAGATAACACGACCGGTGCTGATTCGATTAGCTCCCACTGGCATTAATCTCCCAGTGCAACCGAAATGCGTATGTCTGAATGAAACAAAATAAAAACGTTCTCACCTCCCTCCCTATCGCATCACAAGACGAAGAAGGAAGGAAATAAATACCGGTCAACACCAGGCAGCCAGCGAACCGAGCACTGTGCGTGTGAATGTAGCAAAAGCAACAACAAAAACATCCTTCTAATACCGTATTTGTTTTCTCCCCTCGATCAGTGTTCCACCGTTCCCGACAAAAACAAACACAAATCGTCGCCAGTGTATTGCTACCTCACTCACGCACACGCTCTCTCGCAACACTGACAAAATTTCCGGGGCAACACCGCCCGATGGCAGTGCAACACCAGGTCAAAACCAGTGCAACACCGTCCGAATAAACAAACAGTTTGACAGCACACCCACAATTCAGCCTCTGTGCCAATGGCGGCATCATTGGTACAAGGCATCATTGGTACAAGAAGATAACGCGACCGGTGCTGATTCGATTTGCTCCCACCGGCATTAACCTCCCAAGTGACCCGAATTGCGTATGTCTGAAAGAAACAAAATAAAAACGAATTCACGTCCCTCCCTATCGCATCACAAGACGAAGAAGGATAGAAATAAATACCGGGCAACACCAGGCAGCCAGCGAACCGAGCACTGTGCGTGTGAATGTAGCAAAAGCAACAACAAAAACATCCTTCTAATTCAATCCACCGGCAAACATCCACGGCCAAGCTGTGCGTGTGTATGCAGTAAAAGCAACAAAAAAAACATTGCTTCAATTCAATCTATAGGGCAAACAACCACGGCTAAGCTGTGCGTGTGTATGTAGCAAAAGCAACAACAAAAACATTCCTTCAATTCACCGGCAAACAACCACACCGACCAAGCTGCCCGGCTTTAGCAGCTGTGTATATGTAGCGTGTGTATGTAATAGCAGGCAGTAAGCAAAGCACAGTTCTCATTCAATGTGTTTCCCGTTCCCTTTCCCGTTTCCATCGCAAGACAAAGGAATGCATTGAAAGAAGGCTAAACGCCGGGAAGCCGCCGTTGTGCGTTTTTTTTTTGTGATTGATCGGTTACAGAAAGCCTATGACAAATATCCCTCATCCTGCATGAAGCGTGAATAGTACACTGGTTAAAATGCCGGACTGGCAAGACGCTTTTAATGGTAATTTGAGTTCGATTCCCACTACGGCGCTGTGGTTTTAATTTTTATTTTCTTGTTTCTGGGATGAATTGTCCAATAGGAAATAAATCCCATAAAATGTGTTTCTTGTTCCGCTTGAATGTAGTGGTCATCATTTTGGTTTGGAGCCGAGTTACGGTTTTTCAAACATATCGTTTTCGGCACAGTGCACATTTCAGCGCATTATCGGCACAGAGATATGCTAAATAGGCATTGGATTTTTGCAACCTCTTCTATGGGTGCACCTAGTGGTGCACCAGTGCAACACTAGTGCAACACTCGGCATAAACAAATACGGTATAATTCAATCCACCGGCACCGGCAAACCACGGCCGAGCTGTGCGTGTGTATGCAGTAAAAGCAACAAAAAAAAAAACATTGCTTCAATTCAATCCACCGGCAAATAACCACGGCTAAGCTGTGCGTGTGTATGTAGCAAAAGCAACAACAAAAACATTCCTTCAATTCACCGGCAAACAACCACACCGGCCAAGCTGCCCGGCTTTGCCAGCTGTGTATATGTAGCGTGTGTATGTAATAGCAGGCAGTAAGCAAAGCACAGTTCTCATTCAATGGGTTTCCCGTTTCCTTCACTCCCGTTCCCTTTTCCGTTTCCATCACAAGACAAATGAATACCTTGAAAGGAGGCCAAACGCCGGGAAGCCACTGTCGTGCGTTTCTTTTGTGATTGATCGGTGGCAGAATGCCTATGACAAATATCCCTCTTTTACATGAAGCTCAAATAGTACACTGGTTAAGATGTCGGTCTGGCAAGACCATATGGTCTTGGTGTTTTGAGTTCGAATCTCCCTACGGCGCTGTGGTTATTATTTTTATTTTCTTGTTTCTGGGATGGATTATCCAATAGGAACGAAATCCCATAAAATGTTTTTCTTGTTTCGCTTGAATGCATGTTTTAGTGGTCATGCATAATTTTGGTTGGAAGCCGAGTCCTTATGCCAGTTACGGTTTTTCAAACATACCGTCTTCGGCACAGTGCACATTTCAGGGCATTATCGGCACAGAGATATGCTAAAAAGGCATTGGATTTCTGTAACCTCTTCTATGGGTGTACCTTTGCATAACAATCCTACAATCGTTTGGCCTGATTTAGACTCAAAGGATGAATGAAAGCGGCAAATCTGAAGAAATACATAAAACCAGCGCATTCGAGTTTGAGTCGTTCGGCCAGTGCAGACGCGTTTTTGTTCACTGTTATTCCACTGTTTTCGGAGAGAGTTTTCTACTTGGATTGAGGTTATGGTTGCGGATTCGGTCAAATCAAATAACCATCAACAGGAGGTGCTCTCCTGTTTGACCTACAAAGCCCGGTTTGGGACACCTTTGAGGCATAAATTCGGACAAGGATCCGAAATTCGCTCATTTCCTCTAATCACCAAGCGAGCCAACTCATCACAGGAACCACAATTTTATTTTTCCTTGCTGTTGCAATCAAGTTTGCACTTTTCAGCCAAAGGGGAAGGCGTATGTTGCATCTATCTTCCTGTATAAGGCAGTTAAGCGGATGCAACAATTTTGTATCAACAACGAAAACACTCAATGGTGATCTGCAACATTCAAAATTCTAGTTGTCGCTGATCATTGCTGAGCGCATCGTTGGTGAACTATTCACGAGCAGACTATCCGAGCTTTTTTTGTTTTCGTAATTGTCGCAGCAATCTTTGGTCAGAATTGCTTGTAGCTTTTAGCAGGGGAAGTATAAATTCCCAAACATATCCACCTAACCCGGCGTCTACTATTGGTATATAAGCGATACATTTTGAGCAGTTAACTTCCGAATGTTTCACTGCTGAATAATATATAGAGACGATCGCGAGCGAATGCAACAAACGAAAAATTTCCCCTTCTAAGATCGCTTAGCAACTACCCGCATGGAGCAGTATTGTACAATGATGATTCCCATTATCTTTTTCCCAAGACACCCAAAAGATTGTCTTTATAGTTATGGATTATTAATGTACGATTTATCTGATATTTTTTCCGTGCAATGGAATCGTTTGGACGCACTTAACGATACAGTGAACAGGTCGTTAAGTAGAGTAACCATTCGATTTTTTTTGCTTTTTTCTACTCACTCCGAGCAAGTAGTATCATACGTGGAATCTTCACTTAATGGTTTTCTCATAAAAAAATAACGATACAACATATCGTATAGTTTTTAGCTATGCGGGATAGTACGATAGAAATCAATCGAACTGGACGATTCGATAAATAGTTATAAAAAGATAATATTTTATGATATTTCAGATATTCAAAAATTAATACAAGCATTTCGGTGATGATGTCACTTTATTGAGAGCTATACAAATTCTTTAAAATCGAAATTTCATACTTTAACGTACTTTTTATAAGAATTTAATGGCACATTTAACACTGCGACAAAGATGCAGTGAATCATTGATCTCCTGAGAATATTTTACCTTCAACGTGAAATCAAGAACTAGTACCTATTGAAGTATTTTTGCCCAGATGCCCGACTGCTTCAACAACAAACTGGCGGCCTAGATAATGACAGAAAATAAACTTTTTAATCAACGGCACATTTATAAATTTGGAATTTTTCAAGCGGTCTATAGTTTAAGTAATCACATACGCTTTTATTGAGCGAAGAAAGTTCATATGCAATGTCCCAATAACTTTGTGAGTTAATGAAAAAAGTTTTAATTCTATGATTGTAACCAAAAAATGTAACGCTTTTTTATATTATGTTTTACAAATAATTGTACACTTTCAACGTTCAATTTGGAAAACATCGAAAGTGCCAATATCCGAAAATATTTATGCATCAGAATTAGAAATCTGAACTTTTTTTTGGTTCTTTTTTCTCAGGGATAAAAGAAATCTGAACTTAATAGTACATAATGTATGTAAAAATATGAATTGAAAATGGCGTCCAAATTGGAAAAAATGTAAAATTTGAAAAAAAAAAAAATAGCCAGAACAGATAAAGAAACTTCACACATACGTAGTTTTCTAACTTTACATAACTGGGTCTTGATCAGTGGTTTATTTTGTTATTATTAATGTTAAAAATATTTGTTCACGAAGATACCAGCTTTCAAACAGATACATTATTTGCTTTCTCAAAATACAAAATCGATGTCATTACTGTCTGTTCTGTTCAAAATCTGCTTAAAATATCTACGGACAATAGGCAAGCTTAATTTGGCATTTGGTATAATTTTTAACTTTTTGTATAAAAAAAACTCTTCATTTGAATTGTACCTTTCATGTTACACTCATCAAGTTCCAGGACGAATTTTATGATGCATTTACAAACACCAAACTATATTTATAATGCCTTCTCTATACCATCTTTGTATCTTCTCGCAGCTTTTTTTCTCTTTGCATCTGCAATCATACTCTCACTCTAAAAAATAACAGTCCTATCTAGTTTCCTTTAGATATTTCTATTTTTTTTCTCAAATATTTCCATTTGATCTTTGCGGGTCGCATTAAAATGTTGTAAGGCGAAAAGCAAGCTTTGAAGCCTGAAGAAAGTAAACTGCGGGTTGCTGATCGCTACTTAAAATTGATTGAAAACTTACCGCCTGGACAACGCTGATGAAGGCGTAGAACAGCATTATTTAGATCCGCTTTGCCGCGGGCCATTTCATTTTGCCGAAATTTTCTATGGTGGCAACGGCTTCCAGGGATTTCATCCCAGTTCCCATGTCGTGCTTATTTACGGTGATCTTTATCGACAACACAGCAGCTGCCCGCAGTTGCTAAATTTTAGTGCAATCCGGTGCTGTGCAGGAACAAAAAAATTAAGGAGATGGGCAAGGAAAATTTTAATGAACACTGAATACTTACAACAAATGAGACCGAAAACGGTATTTCCAATACAGGTTTTTCGCAAACTTCCTCGATTCTCACCACAGCGCAGTTGCAGCGTCGTCAACCACACTGGCATGCATCTTCCCCTAGCCGTAGAACAAGCCCACGTTTTACTCCCGGTGGATCTTGGGGAATTGTATCCGGATCCATCACAAATACGAATGTCAGATTCGGTGGAACGGTTCGGTTCGGTTGCAGTAGATTCAAACGAAACTGGTTGACCATTTACGGAAGACGTTAGGAACTTTGAGCCGGCTCCATCGACTGACGGAGGAGGTGGAGGTAAAGCCAATCGAGCTACCATGTTTCAGCTGAAGATGTCTGCCAAGTGCCTTCGATAAACCAGCAGCAGCCCGCAATTGCAAATTTTGTCGTTAGGTTCCGGTTCCGGCACTGTTCAAGAAACAAAAATATGAGCGTGTGGGGGAGTGAAATCGAAGTAAATACCTATGCAACTTCCGGACCATTTGCATTAAGATTGCAGGACATTGGGGGTGTTCAATCGTGGAAAAGATATTTAAGATTACTTAAAAATAGTTCGTACGAAATAAAAATGCTAAAAACTTACATTTGAGTTTACAATTTTGAACAAAAGGAAGTTTTCGGATAATTTGGACAAAACCATGAGCCATTTTGTTTTTGTTTTGCTGAGTGAAGACACACACTCAAATAAGTCACGACACACTCAAATGAATCCTGAGTTTTGTTTTATGGATTATTACTCGTATCTTTCAAAAATATTTTTTTATCATTTCAAGCGAAGACGCATGAAAACTAGAAAGTTTTGTTAAAAATAGGAAGATTCTAGAACGATTACTCGAATATTCACTATTCATGTAATCAGAACATAATAATATTGATGATTCAGTGTATGATATTTGATTATGCGGGTATGCATCAGACGGAAAATTCTGTTGTGAATCGTCCATCAATTTGTGTTTTGGGCAGAGCCTTCCCTCATCCGTAAACAAGAAAATGGAAGGCCTGCTTTGATAATCTGAAAATGAAATGTCGCATAGTATTTTCTCGGTTCGTACAGCAAAGGCAGGGGCTAACCAACGCTGCCTGAGGGTGCTATGAGAAAAGTGTAAAGATAGAAGCTATCGCGAGCGAATTTCGGAGCTTTGGACTCGGGGAATCTGTTTTGTCCACCTTAACAAATAGGACTCAGGACGAAGTGAACACAGGAGCGTGTGATTGCTGGTTTCTCGTCACCAATCGCCATTTAGGAGGATCAACAAATGACCACGTGGTTGGAGCAATCAACAAACACTTGAAAAAAAAAAACAGTGTTATAAGTGCTTAAAAATTGGAAGTTCCTTATTCCAACTTTTTTCACTGTTTCTTTTCTAGTATTATTTCCCTTATTTATGTATTTATCGATAATTGGTTGCTTCGCTCATATTTTAAATGGAAGGCCTTTGTGATTCCGCTTGCGTAAAACCCGCCAACTAGGGAAATGAGAGTGTCACCTACGAGAATGAGGAGCATCTGGAGGATTCGGCTGCTACTAGTCCTTCAGATGTTCCTAATTCTCGGATGGATGATGATTCGAAATCATCCTCGGTTGGTAGTAAAGTAACCCGTCTCCGAGTCTACACGAAGGGAAACGGAAAATAGTTAAATGTGGTGCAGATAACCAATGATCTGGCGAGGTGTACCTCCGTGACCATTGCAACAGAGGTGCGATCAAACAAGTTGCGCATGTTAGTGGCCAACCGTAAAGCTGACAATAAAATTGCTGCCAGCAGATCCCCAGAGTTCCGAAAAGGTTCCAACATATAGCTTGACAAATTCTGGATAAGGAAAGCTTGTCCCTCTCGGATGCTCCATGAAATATGCATCTCAGAATGAAACACAAGTTCCGGAGACTTCTAAGACCCAAAGATCGGATGAAGTTTTGTCAGAACCATCTGCTCAATCGGGACTGTTCAAGATGTCTGACATTTTAAATGGAGTTTTAACAATTTTCAACGAATAAGAATCGATCAGGGGCATTGTATCCTCAATGCTACCTGTAGTGAAGAAATTTTTGAAGCAATTCATGTAAACTTGGACCCTTCTTTCAGTTTTTATCTCTCACGATGGCTAATTTAAGCCAAGAGATATCACTGTGTTACAGTAAAATTGTCGTAGTTTAATCCCTAAACTGGATCCGTTCAAATTTCTTCTCCATGAAACAAGTTGCGGTATTTTTGCCCTTTCCGAAACATGGATGTCTTCTAAATTAAACATCTCATTCCACGATTTTAACATTAGTACTGGCCTCAGTGAGTTGCAGTCAATAGAAGTCACCATGGGACATGTGCTCAGTAATATCTGAGCCAAGTCAAGGTTGTTCCTGGATGACTTCAATTCACATGGAATTGTTATAGGAGAACAAATTGACAACAAATTTTGGAGAAAAAATTGATTGTTGTTCTACTCTTATTTTTGACATTTGTGATAGGTTCAATTTTGAACTCAACACTTGCTGAAATAGACGAATTACCAATCAAAACACCATTTAACTTAGCATTTAAATATCACTTTATTAGAGACTTTCGTTTAACCGGTGTGGGACAGGATCCAGGCACGGAAGGAGGAAACACGAGCGAATACATCGGGAGCGCCCATTCCGCAAGGAATACCCCAGGAAACAATACCCTGCTGCAGACCTCCATGGACCAGTGGGCCACCAGAATCTCCCATGCACATACCCTGGCCAGTTGGGCTCAAAGTACAGACGGTGTGATCGAAGACGGAAGCAGCGTTGGCAGTTGAGTGACGGTTACGGCAATCGGCCAGGGTGATGATGCTGGTGCTCAGCCACTGCAGGTTGTTGGGGATACCAGCGTTAGCTCCAAGACGTCCCCATCCGGAAGCGAGAGCTCCAGTGGCAGTATTGATGAAGGTAGCAGACAGACCAATTGGCTGAGCCAAGTTGGTGAAAGCGATAACGGTGGCAGTCTGGAGGACCGAAACGTCGTTAGCCAGAGTGTTGGCATTGTACGACGGGTGGTTGACGATGTGCTGGGTGTTATGGGAAATTCCACCGCTGTTCAGCAAGTGAGTTCCGACAACAATTCGGGTATTGGCGGTGGTTCGGCCAACGGTACAGTGAGCAGCAGACAGGACCCAGCGAGAGTTCACAATAGAAGCGCCACAGAAATGGGAGTTAAGGGCCGAACGCAGAGAAACCTGGTACGGGAACTGACCGGAAGCGGCATTCTGACCGCCGACGATGAATCCTTCCCATTCCTGGTACTCAGCCGGTACGTCTGCAATATGACAGAGTCTCTAATAAAATAAGGCTTCAACATTAAATTTACTGTTTACTCACATTTGCCGAAAACGGCAACCGACGCCAAAAGCACAAACAACAAGCTCAATCGGAACATTTTGACTGCTCTCCTTAAACTGTTCCGTTAGTTCGATGGCTTTATATACTCATGATGAAGGAAATCTTATCATTATGGATAACATTTATTACTTTACTGATATAGATTGTCGGTTTGGCGATTAGCTATCGGTACCTTCTGTGGGATTTCTCTAAAATTAAGGTTTCAAATCTCACTACCCAGTATTTCTGTGTAAAATACAATTTTCATTCACATAGACGTGACTGCGGAATTGATGGATCCCTGGAAGTTGCCCTTTCCAACAATGAACAGGAATAAAAAAAATGTTGATTTGTTTTATTCTCAAATGACAACTGACAAAAAATTGTTAAATAGATTAAGTTAGTGAATAAAGTTACGAGACACGAACGCAACAAACGTGGTAAAGTGTCTATAATTAGAAGAAAGAATACATAAGGAGTGTATTGGAGAAAAAAATGCAACAATTTGTTTTGTGAATAACTCTTGAATGCTTGGATGGGAACTGATTAAATTTTCAGTAAAGCTACTAAATAATGTAATGCAAGCATGTGCAAAAATCTAGTGGTTTTTATATTAGGGTCCAATGAAGAAATTCATCGACTTCAATTTTTCGGCGCCACGTGCGCCATCTGTAATGCATATTATGAACCACTCTTTTTCCAAATCAAGGCTTTTTTAAATACTTTTTTTGTTTCCTGAAGCTTGACTTTCAAAACTACTCAGAACTTGAAATTGATCGAACTTGTAATTTGATCGAAATGAACTTGTGATTTTATCGACATGAAAACAACATATTTAAATTTTAATCACTCCACCTCTAATTTCAAGTAATTTCACCATTCCAGATCCAATCAATACATAGTTTTAACTTGTAACGATCTATAGAAGTGTTATTTAAAGAAAAAATATCGCATTTAGAGGCGACCTTAGCCATTCATTAGGTCCATAGTTACGTAGCACTGACTGATTTGCAGCTTTTACAGATTGTAAGCCACCTTAAGTGTTAGACATCAAATTTTTCATTTATTCCTCTTTTTTTATCTTCGGAACATTCAAGCGAGTCTTGTCAACGAAAAATTTCTGGCTGGAAACCTGCCAGGTGCCCTCGGAAGAGTTCGGCTTGCAGTTTCTTCACGTAATTTTTCAAAATATCTTCCCGATGGCGTTTCCAACATTTTGCGCACAATTTGACCACCGTTTTTTGTTTAGTTTTACGGCGGGTTTTTTTTTCTTGCTGACATGAAGTCAGGCGTGTTAACTAGTCAGCTAGTTAAACTAGTTTAAAGAAATGTTTTTGTCACTTCGAAGATTTGATTTGCGCTTGACAAACCTCAAATATTCCCTTCCTTCATGGAATCCATCATCTTCACTTCATGAATAGTAAGAATGAAATAGCGCACTCATAGATCCTATTGGACTCCTTAAAGTATTTTACATATAAACTTTAGTCCAATAGTTGATCCTAGTTCTAGTCCTAGTCCTAGTTGATTTCCATCAATTTTCATTCATGCATGCAGAAAACTCTAACAAAACAAAGTGTCAGAACACTTATAATATTTGAAAACTGTCTGACACGCAAAGATTAAAGAAGAATAGGTATTATGTTTTGAAAAAATATCCAAATCGAATACCATAGTTCAGAATTTAAGGCCTCAATTAATGTTCAAGTTATCAAGTATAAAAAACTAGCTGAAGCTTTGAACTCAAATTAAACTTTTCTTATGACGTATGAATAAGCTTGCCAGAATGCCCGGTTTTATCCGGGTTTGCCCGGATATTTGATGCAAAATTTTGAGAAAGTCCGGTCCGGCCCGGTTGCCCGGATATCGTGAAAAAAGTTCGGATATTGCCCGGATTTTTCCACAATTTTCACAAAGAAACCGAAAATAATTCAAAGTTTTTGAGTAAGTTTCAGCAAAATCGATTAACGGTATGGAAATTTTCAACGGTTTTTTCAAATAATTCCGCTGATTTACATTTATAAACCTGTAAATATTTAAGTGTTCCAAAAAGCTTTTGGAAGTCTGCCATTACATTAATAAAATAATAATTTTATTTTTTTCCAGTTTTTCTTTGCTTTTATATACAATAACACCCAAGTTTTGCCCGGTTTTTGCCCGGTTTTTGAATTTGAAAAATTGAAATCCATGCCCGGATTTAGCCAGGTTTTTTTGGAAAAATGCCCGGAATTGCTAGGCCCGGATGGGAGTGGAAAAAATTCTGGCAAACTGAATCAATTTTCTGAAACGATAAAAAGTGCAAATCAAGCTTTTCTTGTCATAGGTTTGGGATACAATTGTTCGAACGGGTTATAAATCTATTCAATAAACAAGCATGTATCTTCTTTCGAATGCTTTGAATCAATCAGGGAAAGGTTAGTTAATTTGGACTTTCCAGCAGATATCACACGAATAAACAAATTTGTAATTGCAGGCAGGAAATACCCCAACTCATTGAATTGGAAAAACATTTGGCTATAATAAGCGCTTATCTATAAGCCACACGACTTAATCAGTACTGATTGGCCAGAGCCGATTAACAATTTTGTTCACACTGATATTGTAATTTCAACAACAAACAAAATACAAATGGAACTACGGATCTGTGGTAATTTCACAGATAACGAAACAGATAAATAAGGAAAATACTGAGTTGGATTGTTTCGGTAGAATAATTTTTTTTTCCAAATGTAAGAAATAGGTAGTATAATTACTATTAATCAAATGGGCAATCCAGCTGACTAAAATTGCAAATGTGAATATAGTCAACTAATTGTAAAGTACACTGTATCTAATGGGAAAACCCCGCGGACAAAAATGACAAATATTACCAAAATTACAAAAATTACAAAAATTACAAAAATTACAAAAATTACAAAAATTACAAAAATTACAAAAATTACAAAAATTACAAAAATTACAAAAATTACAAAAATTACAAAAATTACAAAAATTACAAAAATTACAAAAATTACAAAAATTACAAAAATTACAAAAATTACAAAAATTACAAAAATTACAAAAATTACAAAAATTACAAAAATTACAAAAATTACAAAAATTACAAAAATTACAAAAATTACAAAAATTACAAAAATTACAAAAATTACAAAAATTACAAAAATTACAAAAATTACAAAAATTACAAAAATTACAAAAATTACAAAAATTACAAAAATTACAAAAATTACAAAAATTACAAAAATTACAAAAATTACAAAAATTACAAAAATTACAAAAATAAAAAAAAATAACAAAAATTACAAAAATTATAAAAATTACAAAAATTACAAAAATTACAAAAATTACAAAAATTACAAAAATTACAAAAATTACAAAAATTACAAAAATTTCAAAAATTTCAAAAATTACAAAAATTACAAAAATTACCAAAATAACAAAAATGACGTAAGTTACAAACACTACAAAAATTACCAAAATTACAAAAATAACTAAAATTACTAAAATTACAATTATTTCATAGATCCGCACCACCTTTTTGTACCCATAAATTTCTCAATGTTATGTTCCAAACACTGCTTTGAAAAAATAACTGATTATGTTGGGTTTACGAGATGTCGACTGTATGTTTGTTTTGAGTATTTATTTCCGGCAAATCAGTCCAATAATCTTATAACAAACGAAATTTATTTTGAAACCGATGTTCCGATGTCGTATGACATCATTTTTAGGGATTAAAAATGTCGTCCCTGTTGCTTCTGGAAAAAGCGTACTGTCTGAATCTGTTCGTCACTAGTTTTACGGTTATTTATTTAAAAAAAAGTTGGGTGAATTTAGGTGGTAGAGTTTTGTATAACTGTTGTTTCTACTGTGTTCTTTCTGGATGGAACGGTTTTTTGAATATCCGTGGTTAGCCTCAAATCAATGAAAGTACCCTAGCCTTAAACAAAATACAATATTTGTTCTAAAATTATTCTATAAAATCTATAAAATTTACAATAATTCCTTAGAAAAATAAAAAAAATAGAGGAAGAAATCAGGGATCTGTGCCATTTTGGGAAATGTTCCATTCTGGGGAAAAAAAACGTGGAAAATGGTCTCGAATAAAAATTCTCGTAAATGGTGCAATCTGGGGAATTTTTGTTTGGAAAATGGTTCATACTGGGGTTTGTTTCGGGTTTTTTGTCATTCTGGGGAAAATTCATTCTGGGCAAAAGTTTTTGGGTAAATGGAATACAATCTCAAAAAGTAGTCAATTTAAATTCGCCGTATTTTTTCTAATCATTCATATAAGCAATCTGAACACCCCTCATTTTGTAGATGTGTATGTGTAGAATGATGCTTTTATTTGGTTTTCGACATTATGTCTTTAAGCTAAATTAAGCAAATGCTTACACCAAAAACAAGATCTCGGAGACTGCATACGACATTGTTGAGGATATTTGATTGCGTGGTAATGGACGACGAAACCCAAGCAAAGGCAGATTTCAGACAGCTTCCGGGACAAAAGTTTTCTACAGCATCCGGATGAGGAAAGGTGGCAGACATTTTCAAGCATTCAAACTATCAAAGTTTTTCACGAAATATCTCGTTTGGGAAGCTATCTGTACCTAGGGCTTGAAAAGCGACTTTTTTTGCAGCAAGGATCGTCAACTAGGATATATACTTAAAAAAGCGTTTGCTGCTTTTCCTGAGGAAACATGACTTGTCTGTGCTGTATTGGTCGGATTTTGCACCCTGCCATTATGTTAAAAAAGGCAATGGAGTGGTTTGCCGCTAACAACATTCAGGTTGTGCCCAAGGATAAGAACTCTTCCAACACACCAGAACTTCCCCAATCGAAAATTATTCAAGCGAGGAGTAGTTCAAAGCAAACTGGCGCTCTGCGCCGAAGAAAGTGGATAAGGTGACTGTAAAAAATCTGATGGATGGCGTCAAACGAAAGTCTCCCAAATTTGGACTAGGTCGACTGGAATTTCAACTGAGTATTTTCTTTTATACAGATTGAACTTTTAAAAGATAAATACTTTGATTTTTAAACAAACAAATAATCAATTTACACGCAATTTAGTTTGACCACTTTATGATCCGATCACCCTTTAGAGCGAAAAAGTTGTTAAATTGCCGGTGTTCAGTCTGGTTATGAGGTTAATGCATAAAAACTTCTCATTCTAGCTCCTGGATTGCGACCGTTGACAATAAATGCAGAAAGGCACCTGGCGTTGTCATGAGGAGTACGGATCGACAAATGGGGATTTTTTATCAAAAATCGCGTTTGAGGATCCTCCAAACGCAATTTTATTAGTTGATTCCATTTGAAAGTTTATTCTTCACACCCTAATCAATCATTTGGGACACCCTAATATAAACAGTTAATTTTTGCCTCGACTTCCAGCTAAAAAAATTGTTGGAAAAGTCCAGCAATCAAATTTTTTGCTGAAAACCAACAAACATTCTCCGTCTTGCTGATTTTTCCAGCACTTGATCTTCTTTGCTGAAAAACCAGCAATCAATCTGTTAAACTCGAATTTGTTTTTGTTTTTGCTTGTTATTTTCCGTTGTGCGGTTAAAGTGTTTGTGTATTTGTCGTTTATGCAACGATTGTTTTTGAAAGAAAATGATGATTTTCAGCCATTGAGATAGGTGGTTTCCAGCAATTGAGTTCGCTGATCGTATTCAGCAATTCAAATTCCTGGAATTTGGTCTGGGAAACCGGCTGGACAAAAACCAGCAGAATTTTTTCTGGTTTCCAGCAATTCAAAATTTGCTGTGAACATTTGTTTTTGAACTCAGTTGTTTGTGGCAGTTGATGATTTGATTTCAGAAGCAGATAAGGTTTTCTTCAAGTTTTAAAAACTGTATCCTATTTTGAAAACAGTTTTAAGGGATAAAAATTTTTTTTAGATATCTTCTAAAATATTCGCGATGATTTTATTTCAAAATCATCAAAATAAAATTATTTGAACACCCTCTATTGGCCTTCATAAACAGCTTAATTGGAATATCGCAATCTGTATGTGTTTGTGTTCGTTATTAATCAAATTAAATTATGATCCAGCAGTCACCTTCTTCTCTTAATTAAAAACTATGATTTCTTATGTTGGTAAATACATCTCAAGCGCCAGAATGAATTTAATAGACTCCCTTCGGGCCCTAGGAAAACCACCTAACGTTCCAGTGAGAGATGTACTAGCTGTGCTAGATTTGGACAACATGTATGAAATCTAACTTTTTCTAAAGTCTATCGATCTTCGTCTATAATCCTTTTTATTTTCCTGTTTTCCTTTCTATCTTCTTTTTTCTTCTAAAAAAAAGTGCTAAGCTAAGCAAACGATTGTAAATACAAAAAAAAACGAGTTTATCTCCTTTAAACCTAATCGTATGAGCCGTTTCTAATAAATCAGTTACAAATAAAAAAATACATCTCAATACATAACCCATTCTAGGGGTTCAGAATGCTGTTACAGAGAACGCTTGAAGTATGAATTTGCATAAGGCGAAGCATAAATCTTCCATCAACTTTTTAAATCAATAGTGAATAAAAACCAAGTAAAACAAGATAAAAGTAGATTCAGAATTATTTTATTTTTAGGAAATTTCCCACATCACATTTTAGACACCGGTGTTCTGTCGGATCCAGTCGCGGTGGGACGAAACACGAGCATACACATCCGGAACACCCTGAGCACAGGCAATACCCCAGGATACAACACCTTCCTGGATTCCTCCAATAGTTAGCGGGCCACCGGAATCGCCCATACAGGCTCCAACGCCGAGTTCACCTCCGGCACAGATGTTGTTGTCACGGACTCGCAAGGCATTGATGGCGTTGTGCTGGGCTCGGCACGCATCATTATCGATGATTGGCTTGCTCACAAACTGCAACACTTCAGCAGCATCACCCGGGTGCTATGAAATAAAAATTAAAATTTCATCAACAATTTTCCTAAGGTCTTATTCTCAGCACTGCGTTATTCTTACGTCGGTTTGACCCCATCCGGAGACGATGGCATTTCCTTGGGTGATACGCTGATCTGCCAACTGAACGGCGGCAACGTTGGGTCCGAATGTTAATGGGGCAGCCAAACGAATCAGCGAGATGTCGTTGTCCAGAGAAATGGAACCATACTCGGGGTGATTGATAATTTCGCTGATGGGCAGTCTAGTACCCTCGAATCGGCCCAAAATTCCTACAACGACTTCAGTATTGGCTGGGGTACGACCTTGGGTGCAGTGAGCAGCGCACAGGATCCATGTGCTACTGATGATGGATCCACCGCAGAAGTGCTGATTGGCTGGGGTGCGGATCGAAGCCTGGTACGGGAACTGACCGAGGGCAGCATCAGAACCACCGACGACGCGGCCAGCCCAATCCGAGTACGGAGTAATTCCTCCGAAGCAGGATCCCACCAAAGCAAACACGACAACCAAAGCCAAACGAGACATCGTAACTACTGATTAATTTTGGGGCTGTCGCAACAAGTTATATACAGTGGCCTAAAATGGAACCGTTCTACTACCGAAGCAATACAATTTGGTACGGATAATGATACTGATAAACCGTAATCGATGATAAGCGAATGCCCCGAATTCACTAGATAATCTTCAATGACGCGTGTCTTAATTTTATTATGTGTCTTATGATGGTTCTATCAGAAGCTTCAAATCAAAGGTTGAGGAAATTATTGAAATGTTTCATTATGGGAAATTTCATGACTACTTAACAAAAGATAATCCAAGGAGGGATTTAAACGAGGAATTTCACAAAATTCGACATAGCTTAGCCGTTAACCATACTGACTGGACATTCGATTTCGTTTGTTGGATAATTTTTTTACGTAGATGCAAGAGTGCGCATCGCTCGCTTTTGACGAAATGCTATCCCAGTTAGAAAGTGCCAAGGAAAAATAAGCAATTTTGACGATACAATTTTGTTAAAAAGGTAAAGTATTCTCAAAGGACATTTTTGTCAAATTCTTCAGATTCGAAATACCGTTGGAAGGGGGCAAAATTAGCCAGAAAATTATCGGATTTTTTTTTTAAAATGTCATGCCAATATGGTCACTGGAATAACTTTAAAACCTCTGAATAAAATTCTACTTATTCGATTTTTTTTTGTGTCCCGAAACGCACTTTCAAATCTGTACAATCTGTAGTTCCCGATAACTTCCGGTGTCCATCGGAAATGGCTCTATGAAAAAAACCAATAATAAGCCGTTTGGGTCATATTGACCCAAGTATTTGCGGCCGTTCCACTGGTCACAAACGTTGACCGATTTCGATGATTATATTCATTTTAAAGGTTTTTTTTTCTAGTTTCTCAACATTATAAAACACTGTTGATATTTTTCAATAAATTTCACAACATAGCCTTTAATTCATTTAAATGAAAATTTAAAGACACTTTCAATAATGTGTCAGTGAAGAAAAATGAATTAGGCAATACTTTCTGATGCATCGAAGAAGAAGAATCTTAACAGTGATTTTATGCTAACAAATCATAATTAACACGCTAAAATATGCTTTTAATAGGTAAGTTTTATCACGGCTCAACATTTTGTTGATAGGGTGTCTCATTATATCTAAGCACGATTTTGATACACCCCTGCTTATTCAGGATGACCTATAAACTGACGTGATTTCTGCTGGGTGATGTAGTTTACAGTTTACGGTGTACTTTTCTCATAATTTCACTATGTTAATTCTCGAAATTGAAAGAAGTAAGTTTTTGAGTAAGTAATGCAGTTTGGAAGCATGGCGAGGAAAGCAAACTTGTGGACTTAAAAAACCTACACACAGATAACTAATAATCAAAGGTTTGAAGAACCTCTTAGCTGAATGAAACTATTATTTCAAAGTAGTCGAAGATTCCTTTGAATTCAGCTACAGTATTTGAAAGACCCAAATACTAGTATTTCACTAGCTACTTGCTAGCATCCTCAGTGGGTTATCGACTGAAGAAAGTGTATCATATCCCTCCCTTAAATTGTCCAAGCTAGGTAGCTCTGAATTATTTGTAGGTAAAAAAAACCTTCGAATGCTCGGCAAATGTGCCGTTGTCAGTTTCTTGGGCCTACCTACCCTTTTCTGGGTGTTGTCAGGTAGATTATTATTGTTACCCGCCCTATTTTGGGCGTTGTCAGGTAAATTATATTTCTTCCTACCTAAGAACTTGAACAGCCAACTATGACCTGGTCCGTTGTCTCCGTTCAACAGTTTAGCTGAATTTTGATTGAAAATTTCAATACTTTCCGCTACATCTAACTTCAGCGAATTACTGTTCAACGATCGAAGTAAAGAAATATTTTCTTGATCGATCAAATGGCCTGTTTCACAGATGTGTAATGCTACTGAAGATCTAGGATTCTGTGAAGGGAGAACTTTTTTCTTCGAATCTGATTTGGCAATTGCCAAATGTTCTTCGAATCTCTCTATTAACTTCCTTTTTGTTTGTCCAATGTATACCTTATCACAGTCAGAACAACTGATCTTGTACACACCGGATCTATGCAAAAGTTCCACCGGATCTTTTGTTGATCCTAAAATGGATTTCAATTGATTATTGGAACTACTAAAAACCAATTCAATATCAAATTTTGTTAACTTGGATCGTAATTCAAGAGCATTGAAGCTATTAAATTCCATCGATCTCCGTTGAAACTCGTTTTGAATTGGAGTTAAAGTAGTGAAGGATTTTCTCTGAAGAATTTTTTGTTTTTTGTTGATGATGGCTTGAATAGAACTGGATTGGTATCCATTCTTATTAGCCGTTTGGAAGATATATTGAAGTTCCTTTTCTTCCCCTTCTTTTGAGAGAGGAATCGAATTCATTCTGTGGATCATATGATGGAAAGCGGCCATCTTATGTCCTAATGAATGATTAGAGGTGCTCGGGATAACCCTCATAGTATTGGTTGGTTTCCTGTAAATCTCAAAATTGAAAAGATTATCTTCTCTCTTTATGAGAACGTCCAGGAAAGGGATTTTCTTATCCTCTTCCACTTCACAAGTGAACTTGATATTCTTATGTAAACCATTTATGGCTGTCAGGAGTTCCTCAAGAAAATCTTTGTTTACTACACAGAAAATATCGTCGACGTATCTCCACCATTTTTCGGGTAGTAAATCCTGTTTTTCAAGAGTTTCCTCCAAGTGAGCCATAAACAGTTCACAAAGAAACGGAGACAACGGGTTTCCCATTGGAGCCCCTTTTGTCTGTCTATAGAACAGATCCCTAAACTTGAAATATGTCTGTCCCATACACAAGTCAACAAGTTTCTTGTAGTTTCGCACTTTGAGTCTCCAAGCGCTGCCACTATGTTGTTGAAGCAACCAATCCTCTAACAGATTAGAAGCTTCTTTAACTGGGACGCTTGGAAATAGTGCTGAAACATCAAAAGAAACCATGATATCATCCTCCTCTATGTTGCCTGAGGCTTGAAGTCTCTTGACAAATTCCAAAGTGTTGGTTACCGATCTAGTTCTAAAAGGTTTTGGCATCCTTTTGAACTCTTCTAGTAACCATTTTGCCACTTTTTCTGTGGGTGCGTTTACACCTGAAATTATCTCCCTCATTTCATTCCCCGGTTTGTGAATCTTAGGTAAACCTTTGATTCTGGGGACGATAGGGGCTGATACTTTCAATGCGATCGGCGCAAACCCCAGAATGGGCCCACACTCTTTTAGTGTTTTTTCTACTTCCTTCACCATTTCTGGCAAAGGATCCTCTCTGCGAATTCGATAGGGGCCCTCATCGATCTTACTTTGAATTAACTGATTGTAATCAGTTTTATCCAAAATAACTACTGAGTTACCCTTATCCGCTTTTACAAAAAACACCGGTTTCTTTTTGAGCTCTTTCACCACATCAAGCTCATCCTTATTCGAGTGTCCTTTGATACCTTTCCTCAAGACTTCTGCTACTTCAGCCCTCGCACAGTCCTTTTGGGTTGAGGACAACTTGCTAGACCTAATAGCTGTCTCGACGTCCAGGACTACCTGGTCCATTCGCGGTTTCCTATGTACCGCATAGTTCAGCCCTTTGGGCCTTTGGGCTGAACTATGCGGTACATAGGAAACCGCGAATGGACCAGGTAGTCCTGGACGTCGAGACAGCTATTAGGTCTAGCAAGTTGTCCTCAACCCAAAAGGACTGTGCGAGGGCTGAAGTAGCAGAAGTCTTGAGGAAAGGTATCAAAGGACACTCGAATAAGGATGAGCTTGATGTGGTGAAAGAGCTCAAAAAGAAACCGGTGTTTTTTGTAAAAGCGGATAAGGGTAACTCAGTAGTTATTTTGGATAAAACTGATTACAATCAGTTAATTCAAAGTAAGATCGATGAGGGCCCCTATCGAATTCGCAGAGAGGATCCTTTTCCAGAAATGGTGAAGGAAGTAGAAAAAACACTAAAAGAGTGTGGGCCCATTCTGGGGTTTGCGCCGATCGCATTGAAAGTATCAGCCCCTATCGTCCCCAGAATCAAAGGTTTACCTAAGATTCACAAACCGGGGAATGAAATGAGGGAGATAATTTCAGGTGTAAACGCACCCACAGAAAAAGTGGCAAAATGGTTACTAGAAGAGTTCAAAAGGATGCCAAAACCTTTTAGAACTAGATCGGTAACCAACACTTTGGAATTTGTCAAGAGACTTCAAGCCTCAGGCAACATAGAGGAGGATGATATCATGGTTTCTTTTGATGTTTCAGCACTATTTCCAAGCGTCCCAGTTAAAGAAGCTTCTAATCTGTTAGAGGATTGGTTGCTTCAACAACATAGTGGCAGCGCTTGGAGACTCAAAGTGCGAAACTACAAGAAACTTGTTGACTTGTGTATGGGACAGACATATTTCAAGTTTAGGGATCTGTTCTATAGACAGACAAAAGGGGCTCCAATGGGAAACCCGTTGTCTCCGTTTCTTTGTGAACTGTTTATGGCTCACTTGGAGGAAACTCTTGAAAAACAGGATTTACTACCCGAAAAATGGTGGAGATACGTCGACGATATTTTCTGTGTAGTAAACAAAGATTTTCTTGAGGAACTCCTGACAGCCATAAATGGTTTACATAAGAATATCAAGTTCACTTGTGAAGTGGAAGAGGATAAGAAAATCCCTTTCCTGGACGTTCTCATAAAGAGAGAAGATAATCTTTTCAATTTTGAGATTTACAGGAAACCAACCAATACTATGAGGGTTATCCCGAGCACCTCTAATCATTCATTAGGACATAAGATGGCCGCTTTCCATCATATGATCCACAGAATGAATTCGATTCCTCTCTCAAAAGAAGGGGAAGAAAAGGAACTTCAATATATCTTCCAAACGGCTAATAAGAATGGATACCAATCCAGTTCTATTCAAGCCATCATCAACAAAAAACAAAAAATTCTTCAGAGAAAATCCTTCACTACTTTAACTCCAATTCAAAACGAGTTTCAACGGAGATCGATGGAATTTAATAGCTTCAATGCTCTTGAATTACGATCCAAGTTAACAAAATTTGATATTGAATTGGTTTTTAGTAGTTCCAATAATCAATTGAAATCCATTTTAGGATCAACAAAAGATCCGGTGGAACTTTTGCATAGATCCGGTGTGTACAAGATCAGTTGTTCTGACTGTGATAAGGTATACATTGGACAAACAAAAAGGAAGTTAATAGAGAGATTCGAAGAACATTTGGCAATTGCCAAATCAGATTCGAAGAAAAAAGTTCTCCCTTCACAGAATCCTAGATCTTCAGTAGCATTACACATCTGTGAAACAGGCCATTTGATCGATCAAGAAAATATTTCTTTACTTCGATCGTTGAACAGTAATTCGCTGAAGTTAGATGTAGCGGAAAGTATTGAAATTTTCAATCAAAATTCAGCTAAACTGTTGAACGGAGACAACGGACCAGGTCATAGTTGGCTGTTCAAGTTCTTAGGTAGGAAGAAATATAATTTACCTGACAACGCCCAAAATAGGGCGGGTAACAATAATAATCTACCTGACAACACCCAGAAAAGGGTAGGTAGGCCCAAGAAACTGACAACGGCACATTTGCCGAGCATTCGAAGGTTCTTTTTACCTACAAATAATTCAGAGCTACCTAGCTTGGACAATTTAAGGGAGGGATATGATACACTTTCTTCAGTCGATAACCCACTGAGGATGCTAGCAAGTAGCTAGTGAAATACTAGTATTTGGGTCTTTCAAATACTGTAGCTGAATTCAAAGGAATCTTCGACTACTTTGAAACTACACACAGATAATTTTTTGATGTACATAAATTTATGTCAAATTGGATGCACAAAATTGAGGCATCATTTTTGGATTAAAATTACACCAGAGAAAAATAGAAACGATGGAACCAATAAACTCTCTGACGTTAATTGATTAACATATTTGACATAATATTATACCAGCAAGCCGATGTCCGCGAGTTCGAGCCCAAGAGTAAACATCGAACACAGTTGTACCGGATAAGTTTTTCAATAACGGTCCGCAAACTGTAACGTTGATAAAGTCGCGAGTGCCATAATGATGGTAAAACGACTATAATCGAAACAAAAAAAAATATAAATACAAATAAAAATAAAAAAAATATATACCGGCAATGATGTAAATTTTGTCTTATTAGATGCACAAAAGGAGATCATCATTTTTGACATAAATTCAGGTTGTTACAGGAATAACTTTTTTATAGACAAAAATTTTGGTATAGTTTCACAGTTTGGAAAAATTATGGAAATTAAACGTTATTTCATTTCCAAATTATCCGATTTCAATAATTTGAAAGTAACGATTCATAATAAGTTATCTGGCAAACTATAAAATTTTACTTAAATGTTTGTCCATGAAAAGTTATTTCTCTAACAATTTATGCCTCCAGATACATAATGTGTGAGGTAACGTAAATGAATCAAAATTGATAATTTGTAAGAAGTACATCCACTAGTAGATATTTTAATCATTTTTCGAGAATACCAATTGCTCGAAAAAAAACAATATCATTATAATTTTTCGTTAATCAAAATAAATTTTATTATTTGTAATAAAAGATACAATAATACAAACAATTTTTCAAATATAATCTAATTTAAATGTTTTATACAAATGCTCCTAATTCGAAAATGGGTTTGAAATTGAATCGACCCTTATAGAGCAATTGTGAGGTAGTCTTGTATTCATAAGAAGAATTCTTGATTTGCAGACAAATTTCGCCAGAACAGCAAATCATTTTGACAAGCTATAGAAGGCTTTTCTTTTTTTAATCTTATTATTTATTGTACTGTTCCTTAAAAAGACCTGATGTTGGGTTGAAAGGTTTCATTTTTTTCTGATCCAGCTATTTTAGTTAGTCGGAGGGAAGGATGGGTAATAAATTCACATTGGAGCCTCGCTATTACTTTTGGAAGATCGGTTAGGACTTTCTTTATCCGGTCCAGCAATTGATCCATTTAGCTGGAAAATTAGCAATCCACTTGTCAAACTTGTTTATTTTTGAAGGTTGATTTCAATTCAGTGAAAATCGAATCCTCAAGTTCGGCAAAATATTACTTAGTAAATGTTTGCCTCGATTTCCAGCAAAAAAATGCTGGAATAGCTCAGCAATCTATTTTTTTTTTTGCTGAAACCAGCTGACATTTTTTGTTTCCTGACTTTTCCAGCACTTGTTCTTTTTCGCTGGAAGTTTTTCAGAAATTGATCCGTTTTGCTGAAAAATCATCAATCCACCTGTCAAATTTGGGACTTGTTTATTTTTGAGGGTGAAATTCAATTAACTGAAAATCGAATCCTAAAGTTCTATAAAGCATTAGGTGATTATATAGCTCAGATGCTTCAGACCTTAATTTTCAATGAAGCTAACGACATTTTCTTATTTTACAGACTATGCAGCTACATGTGGACCACGGCAGCATATACTTATAGGAGTTAATGTTTCTAACAGCTAAAAGAACTTACATGTAAAAAAGTGTGTATCGCTTTTCCACAAGGCGAATTTGTCGATACTAGTACCGGAAAATCGCGTTTATCGTGCGCCCTTCTCAAAAATCGATCCTGTTCTCCCATGGTTTGAGGTTAGGGCTGAGGCCTTCTGCTAAGGTGGTGTACGTGTAGAACTGTCAATATATCCTTATAGTCTATTTTTATTTTTCCTACCAGTAAACATGCCTTTAATAGTATTAGTGTGTTTCCAACCTTCAGCTGATTTCGGGTATATTCGGTTTTATGACGCGCATTTAATACACACCGGCGCGAATTCGTAACCCAGTTTAGCCGTCGACCCTGATCTAGAGGATAGAGTTTAAGTCTTCTTAACCAGAGGTCATGAGATCGATTCTCGGCCACGGCATACACAGTACTCTTTCTGTGGGCTTGTGGTATTAGCATTAGTAAGACGCTAGCCATTATATTCTTGAATGATGTGCGCTTTAGTGTTCAGTAGAATTTAGATCTCTTCCATGAAACATGAAGTTTCACTGAAATCCTATATATGTGTTTTCGTTTTTAAACCCAGTTTAGTTCTGTGGCTTTTAATAAGGTTTTTTGAAATAAGCTTTTTAAGCTGCTAATTGATTAAAGTAAGAAAAAATTGTTGACATTTGTAAAAAAAAACACATTTCGTCAACACATTTCTTTGTTTTTATTTTTCACTAAATTCTTCATGGATTACATGACATTTTGGCAATTTAGGGCATAATAGAATATGTTGCCTCTATCCTAAAAATCACAACTCAACTAACCTCGTGAGAAAAAAGTCAAACGCGGCTATGTTGCAAGCATTAACCGCAGTAACGCGCGTGAAAACTCTTGACATCAAAGGCGAAATTCAAAGGTGGATTCTAGGTAAGTTAACCATTCAACACTGACTATACCGACGAAATACTTAGAACTCTACAGACTGTTTACTCCTTCCGAGTAGTCTGTCTATCATAGACTGAAGCGCATTCTGGTATTGATTTCACGCGATAATTTTCAAGCGTAGTCAGTGCGTTTAACTTACTTGCATAGGGCCGTGGTAAAACACCTCCACTGTTGACGATCCGGAGCCAGCGTCTTCACCTGGTCCCAGTCGAAATTCTCGTGGACATTTCGGATTTCAGCGGCTAGGCTTCGCCGCCACGAGTTTCTGGGTCTGCCTCTTCTTCGATGTCCTTCTGGATTCCAATCTAGCGCCTCTCTGCAAATCTCGTTTTAATCCTTTTGCAGCGTGTGCCCATTGCCCAATCAATCTCCAATTACGTTCCCGTATCTCGATTTCTAGCGCCCTTTGATAACACCGGCGATGTAGTTCCTCATTCGAGATCCAGCAGCCAGGCCACTAAGCGCAGATGATATTCCGCAGGCAGCTGTTTACAAATACTTTCAGTTTTCGCGTCGTCACCGCATATGTGCACCAAGTTTCGCACCCGTACAGCTCCAGTATGATTCGTAGCGTTGTGATGTGGTCCACACATGATCGTCCGGATCGGAATCCAGCTTGTTGCCGTCGGAGTGTAGCGTCGTTTTTCTCCTGGATCCTGCTCAGTATTACTTTGCAGAGTACTCTGAGGGTTGTACAGATCAACGTTATGCCTCGCCAGTTACCGCACTTTGTCAGGTCTCCTTTCTTCGGGACCTTTACGAGGCTACCCTAGTCGGCCGGAAATGTTGCAGTATCCCAGATGTCAGCGAAATAACGGTGCAACATTTGTGCTGACTGGGCAGGGTTGGCTTTCAGTAGGAATGCAATCGATTCCAGGTGCTTTGTTGGATTTCGTGTCTTTGATTGCCGCTTCTATTTCAGCCAGCGAGAGCGCTTCCGAGTTGACGCCATTTATGCGCCTTACTATTGGCGCTTCGACCTGCGGGTTCTGTTGGCCATCGCTATTCGTGACTCGGAAGAGTTGTTTAAAATGCTCAGTCCAATGTTTGAGCTGATCTGTTCGATCTGTCAGCAGCTGACCTGCTCGGTCTTTCAGCGGCATTCTTGCATTAGTCCTTGCACCACTAAGGCGGCGAGAAATCTATATATATAAAAAGCAATTATCTGTATGTTTGTTTGTTTGTTTGTTTGTTTGTTTGTCCTCTATAGACTCAGCCGTCTTAAGAGCTAGAGATCTGAAATTTGGCATGGATGCTCATTAGGACCAGGAATGATGAAAAATGTTTTTAGATTTTTGGACGACCCCTTCTGAAGGGGGTCGTCCATACAAGACAAATATTGTTTTCACGTTATTGACGTTATTTTCCGTCGAATTGTGATGAAAATTTGCACATGAGTGTTTTGAGAGACGAGCAATCGATTACAGTTATCAAATTTAGGGTCAGGGGTCGGCCAAAGGGGTCGTCCATATCAACTGATTAATGTTTTTGCGATATTGGCTTTATTTTACATTGGATTGTGATGAAAATTTGCACATGAGTGTTTTGAGAGACGAGCAATCGATTACAGTTGTCAAATTTAGGGATAGGGGTCGGCAAAAGGGGTCGTCCATATTCACTGATTAATGTTTTTGCGATATTGGCGTTATTATACATCGGATTGTGATGAAAATTGGCACATGAGTGTTTTGAGAGACGAACAATCGATTAGAGTTATCAAATTTAGGGTCAGGCGTCGGCCAAAGGGGTCGTCCATATTCTCTGATTAATGTTTTTGCGATATTGGCGTTATTATACATCGGATTGTGATGAAAATTTGCACATGAGTGTTTTGAGAGACGAGCAATCGATTACAGTTACCAAATTTAGGGTTTGAGGTCGGCAAAAGGGGTCGTCCATATTCACTGATTAATGTTTTTGCGATATTGGCTTTATTTTACATTGGATTGTGATGAAAATTTGCACATGAGTGTTTTGAGAGACGAGCAATCGATTACAGTTATCAAATTTAGGGTTTGAGGTCGGCAAAAGGGGTCGTCCATATTCACTGATTAATGGTTTTGCGATATTGGCTTTATTTTACATTGGATTGTGATGAAAATTTGCACATGAGTGTTTTGAGAGACGAGCAATCGATTACAGTTATCAAATTTAGGGTTTGAGGTCGGCCAAAGGGGTCGTCCATATTCACTGATTAATGTTTTTGCGATATTGGCGTTATTATACATCGGATTGTGATGAAAATTTGCACATGAGTGTTTTGAGAGACGAGCAATCGATTACAGTTATCAAATTTAGGGTTTGAGGTCGGCAAAAGGGGTCGTCCATATCCACTGATTAATGTTTTTGCGATATTGGCTTTATTTTACATTGGATTGTGATGAAAATTTGCACATGAGTGTTTTGAGAGACGAGCAATCGATTACAGTTATCAAATTTCGGGTCAGGCGTCGGCCAAAGGGGTCGTCCATATTCACTGATTAATGTTTTGCGATATTGGTGTTATTATACACTGGATTGTGATGAAAATTGGACATGAGTGTTTTGAAAGACGAGCAACCGATTTCAAGTTTCGAATTGCAGATCAGAAGTCGGCTGAAGGAGTCGTCCATACCCAACTTTAATGTTTTTGCGATTTTAACGTTATTCTACATTGGATTGAGATTAAAATTTCCGCATAGGGGTTTTGAGGGACGCTCTTTTGCTTTCAGGTTTCAAATCTTGACTCAGGGGTCGGCAAAAGGGGTTATTATCTGTTCAATGTTTTTACTATATTCTCTTGATTGAGCATAGAATTGTAATGAAAATTGGCATGTGGGAGTTTAACAGAAAAGATAATCGATTTCAGGTGTCAAGTTTTGAATCGTGGTCAAAAAAAAGGCCGTCCATGTTAGTTGCTCACTGTTTTCGCGATATTGTCGTGATCATGCATCGGATTGAGATGAAAATGTTCAGAAGAGGGTTATAAACTATGAGCAATTGACTCCAGGTAGCATGTTCCGTGTCAAGGGTCGGCGAAAGGGGCGTCTATATTCACTGATCACTGTTTTCAAGTTCCTGACGTAATTTTACATATAATTTGAAAAGAAAAAATGGCACAAGGGAGTTTTGAGGAACGTAAAATTGGTTTCAATTATCGAATTTCGGGCCATGGGACAGAAAAAGAGGGTTTCATTAAAAGTTCAGTGTTTTGTGCAATAATTTTGTTGGAGGCAGTTAATTGATACCAATTTAAGTGTGAAGGTCAAGCAAAAGAGTCGTGCACACAAACAAATAGTACATGTTTCTGCCATAATGTCTAGATTTTGCAACCGATCGAGAAGAAAACACTCTCACATGAATTTTAATAAACAGCCAATCAACAGTTATATTTGAATTTCAAGTAATAGTAATAGTAGCGACTTTAAACACTGTTGAATTTTTTCCCCAAAATTGTCGAAAGAATGTTTTGAATTCATTTTCTAAACTCATTTTGACGTACCAATGATTTAAAGCGAAACGAAGTTCGTACGGGATCAGCTAGTATCATATAATAATCAGATATCTCCAATGGCGGTGGCTCTTTCTCCCTCTTCGGCTAGGGAGTTTGTCCTGGCTCTCTTGTCTCGTCTACAAGCTCGTTTAACCCTTTCCTTCCCATGGTAGCACAGGTGATCCACAACTTCGCATAGCTCGCATTTGATCTGGGCGCTTTGGATCAACACCATTTTCTCATCGAATGTGCAAGTATGAATGAAGAATCATTGCACAAAATTTGAAGAAAATTGATTCACTTGTTTTTGCTCGGCAGATCAAAAGCTGCGCAAAAGTTGGATTTTTTTTAAATTTAAATCAAGTCGTCATTTAATGTTCAATAACTTCACAAGTTTTCATAATTATTCTCAAATAAAAATACTGACGTGCAGAAAATTGCTTGTGTAAGTAAAATCAAATGATGGTTTGCTTAGATTTCCACTAAAACATATACATTTTCGAATAAGTAAAGTGGATCACTGGTGATACACTGGGAACAAAAGGTACTTTTCATCTTGCTAAGTTTTTTATCAATACTCATGAAAATCTTTCCGTCAAAAGTTTTTTCTCTTCAGGATAGCTATTTCATCTACTGAAATGATCATATGTCTCAAAATATTTGCAAAAGCTCGTGATTTTTTTCGAATAACGGCATGTTTTGTTTCTCTGGTAAAAAGTGTCATGGCGGCCATTGTTCAAAGCAAAACTGAAAATTTCAAAAATTTCAATAGTTTGACTTTTGAGAGCTGGATATACCCAAGAAATATTTCACAAAATAGGATCGTTTTAGTTTGTGATCGAAAAGGTGATGAAATTCCTTGTATTTTGGCCGCTATTTCTTATTCTTCATTTGCACCCTCTGTGTTGTTATCTTCCCAATGGAGCATATATGATCCACCTCAAAACTCAAATTTATCAACTGGATCATAAAAGTAGACTAAAATAATGCATCTTTTGTTCTAGAACTTTAGTTGTTAATCAATATTTCTATTTTTAAAACATGAAAAACCTCGTGGGAAGGAAAGGGTTAACTGCCTTTTCCAGCTCCGCATATCGTAAGCGGGCGGCTGCTTTGGCTGACCCGGTACATGTCTGCTCAATTGCGACTTTCGCCTTTCTCCGATCATCGACCATCCTCCAAGTTTCATCCGACATCCATTCACTTCTTCTTCCACAAACTTCATCGAGCGTACAACGGCTCGTCGTGATAAAGGCATTCTTGATTCCACATCACTGTTCTTCGAATGTTCCGTCTGTCGACAATTCCGAGGTTCGTGATTCTAGCTGTTCAACGTATGTCCTTTTCACCTCTGGATTCTCTGGAACGACAACCGACTTCCTCCTCGCGCCTTTGGACACGCGCAAATCTTTGTCTTATCTCGTCAAGGACGAGGTGATGGTCAGATGCAATGTCTGCGCTTCGTTTGTTGCGGACATCAAGAAGGCTCCTTCTCCATTTTCGGCTGATGCAGATGTGGTCAATTTGTTTTCAGTTCGGCCATCTCGGGATACCCAAGTGACCTTATGTGCTGGTCGATGGGGGAAGAGCGATCCACCGATCACCATGTTGTTGTTGCCATAAAATTCTACAAACAGCTCTCCGTTTTCGCTCATCTGTCCTAGAGCATTGCACCCCATGATGCGCTCAAGGTCTTGATTGTAGGAGCCAATCTTTGCGTTGAAGTCGCCCAAATGGATTTGAATGTAACCCTTCGGAATTTTCTCTACAACGCTGTTCAGTTGCCTGCTCTTTCTTCTGCAAATCGGCAACGTCAGTTGGCGCATAACACTGTACCATTGTAAGGTTTCTAACCCGTGTTCTGAATCTGGCTACGATTATTCTTTCGTTTTTCGGTTCCAATCTAATGAGGGCCTTGTAGGCCTGCGGGCTTAACAGGAAACCAACTCCTCGTTCCCAAGTAGCATGTTCTCCTCGTTTGCCAGAGTAAAGCAGAATTTGCTCGGACTGTGTCTTGTGTTCTTGTGTCTTGTGTTTTTTTTTGTTTGAATTATAGTCGTTTTAACATCTTTATGTCATTCGCGACTTATATCAACCATGCAGTTGACGGACAGTCATTGAAAAACTTATCCGGTACCACTGTGAGCGACGTTTACTCTTGGGCTCGAACTCACGGACATCGCCTTAGGAAGCAACTGGCTTTCCAACTGAGCGTTATTACAAGCCCTATTTAGAAAATTAGATTTTGAAGAATAGAAATAAAACAATTTTATAGGAGATTAAGACAATTTTATTTGCCAAATTTCCTTTCAAGAAATTTCAAACACCTGTGCTTTGGCGGATCCAATCCCGATGGTAAGAAACTCGAGCGTACACATCCGGTACACCCTGGGCACAAGCAATTCCCCAAGAAACGACACCTTCCTGAATTCCTCCTACGGTCAATGGACCTCCCGTATCACCCATGCATGATCCCACACCGTCCCAAGTAACAATTTAAGTTTTATTCCAACCTTAACAGTCCGCTTAAGACTATTTCCTAAAGCTACTTTATAAGCCAAAGCGCATTCTACGCTATTAGCACAACTACTTTAAAGCTAACTTATGGCCAAAAGGGACCATTTTGTTAACCTTTTTAAAGCTAATTCTATACGCTATAATAAAACATCCAACAGAATAGTTTTATTCGACCTTATAGACATAGCCTTAAGAAACCTTTCAGAGCTCTTTTAAGACTATCCACAGCTCCTTTAAAACTACGTCAAGGAATCTGATAGGAATTTTACTGTGGGAGCTGTGGAATCTGATAGGAATTTTACTGTGGCAGCTGTGGAATCTGATAGAAATTTTACTGTGGGAGCTTTCCGTTCCGTTTTTTTTTGTCGTGTTATCACTTACTCTCTCAAGCATTTGGTGATTGGTAAAGATTCCATTTGAAATATTTTAAAAATATTCTCATGTTCATTTTCAATCTTAGCATGAAACTTCCTGCAATCTCAGATTTCTGGTGAAATATATACGAAATAGCATCAAAACATAAGTGCGCCTTAAAGAAAATCAAGATTGACTACATTTTGAGCATTTTTTTTAACTGAAAAAAATAATTTAGGGAAAATATAAATTTGCTCAAATGATGCAATTTTTCTTTTGCATTGAAATTTATGACCTATACAACAAATAGTACCCCCAACATTGTCAAATTTGTTAAAAATGTCTAGTTTATAGTATTAAAGTATAATTTCCATCAAGATGGCGTCAGTAATTTCGATTCAATTTCACAATCAATATGGCCATCAGTAAATTAATATTGAAAATCTTAAGGCAGTTGTAAAACAGTGTTAAAATGGTTTTATGCCGGTTAGAAAAATGTTGTAATAAAACAATTTCAATTAACAGTTTTAAAATGGTTTTAAGAGACCTTGAATCACAGCTTCGTTTGACGTTTCTCTAAATGCAATACACGCTCATGATGGATTCATCAATTTTTGAGGAAGAGGAGTTTTTTGCAAAAAATGAGATCATTTGCTTGGCAAAAGGCATTCATGCAACTTTTTGTTTTGTTTCCTTTTGGCTATGATTAGAGGGTGGTCAATTATCTTTAAATACCAAGTAGGTATTGTTATCAAATAATCTCAGACTGTTATGGAATAGATAATTTACTGTCATCAAAAGCCTGGCCTCAAAGCTAAATAATAACCCGCATAAATGAGGATTATAACCAAACGATTTCTGAAATCGTCAAACGACAATTTATGAAACGTTTAGCAAACGATTATAGAAATTGTAAAATACATTGCCTGAATCGTGAATTCCGAAAAGATTGAATATAAAATCTGTAGTTAGGTTATGTAACTGTTTAAAAACTGTTAAAACAGTTGTATGGGGAAACTTTTCTGCAAACACTATGCTAACGGTTTAGGAAACGCTGTTAATTATAATATGCAACATATCAAACTATAATGGTTATCGTTGCAATTGGAAGCGATAAAACGATTCTATAAAACGTGCCTCGGTCGGATATTTTGCTTACGATAACCAGAACTGCGTTACGCTTTAAATAAATCGTAATTTTCAATGATCGAACAATGCTTGTGGTCTTCATTCTGAATATATCATTTGAAACTTTGTTGAGGCTGATGAAAGCTTAGAATGAACATTTTCGCTAGTGATGAAGCTCAATTTCTCCGTCTTTGCTGAGGAGAAGCCGGTGGCTGCAGTCTTCTAGAAAATTTTAAAGGGTGTTTTATCCGGAAAGAATTTTGTTAACTCTGGATTGGATGACGTAAATATAGATTAACTTCGCATTGATAGACAGAGATGGATAAATAGAACAAATACTTTATTCGGTGTACTTGTAAATTAATTGTCTTATACATTTATTCTTATCGAATTACAAAAAACGTTTATTCACAGTGTGCTTTCATTCAATCCATAAGAATTGAGCGATTAATGATGTGGACTGATTTGCGGTTGTTTTGAAATTTGAATGCGGATGCAACAAAGTTGTTTTTGAATTTGACTGTTTTAATTTATATCATTTTGATAGCCCGTTTTTCTCAATTTTGAGTGATAATTCTTTCAAAACAGAATATGCTACCTCAAAAAGAGGTAAAAAAGTTTAAGCGTGTATACGTTCTTCTCGATTGTCAAATTATCTGTCACTTAGTTTTATCATGCCTACATTGACTGTTCCAATAAAACAGTTTTTCAACTTGGCTTGAAGGCTAGTTTTAAAAGTGCATTGAGCGCATTTTTAAAACTGGTACCTAAGCTCTAATAAAAACAGGACAGTATGTGTTTTATTGATGCTTAAGCAATACTTTTACAACGTTTTTACAGCACTCTTAAGATAGTGTTCTATTCAAGTTTTAGCAAAACTTTCAGGGCTCTTTTAAAACACACGATAAATGAAGCATTTCCTATGTTACAATAGAACCGTTTTAAAAATTTGATGCCATGGAAAAGTCTTCATAAAACAATATTGAAACTCAAAAAAGCCAATTGGCTTAATCTGTGTTACTTGGGCGTCTATCCCTCCGGCACAAAGGTTGTTGTCCCGGATCATCGCAGCGTTGATGTTCAAGTGTCTGGCTCGGCACTCGTCGTTATCCACTATTGGTTTGCTGACAAACTGTAATTCATCAGCCGGAAAACCAGGATGCTGCAAATGAGGGATAGCTCAATGAATACTTCATTTGATATTACATTTACTAAAAATGACGATTGAATTACCGATGTTTGGCCCCAGCCGGAAATAATGGCAGTTCCTTGAGTGATATGCTGATTCGACAGCTGGACGGCGGCAACATTGGGGCCGAATGTCAGTGGTGTAGTCAAAAGAATCAGAGAGATATCATTATCCAGAAACAGTGGATTGTACTCAGGATGATTGAGTATTTCAATCACTTCGTGATTAGCACCATCAGTTCTACCCAATACTCCCACTGCAACAACAGTATTGGCTGGAGTACGACCAAAGGTACAAAGAGCAGCGCAGAGAATCCAAGAGGTACTGATGATTGATCCTCCACATGCTCATTAGCTGGGTCACGGATCGAAGCTTGGTACGGAAATTGTCCTAAAACGGCATTGGAACCTCCGACGACTCGACCAGCCTTTTCCGAATATTGTTCCGGAACAATTCCCGCGAAACAAATTCCGACCAATGTTAATCCAACAGCCAATGCCAAACGAAACATCTTGACAACTGATTAATTTATCGCTCTGTCACGAAATGTTTTATACAGGTGGACGAAAAGAATAACCGGTCAATAACGGAAGCAATCAGTGTTGCACGGATGTATAGCGTGAATGTTAAACGGTAATCAATGATAAGCTAAGGTCCAAGTTCAAAAGATAATCGCTCAAGACGCGTGTCCAATTTTTTTCTCGACCAATCTAGGTTGGAGAAATTACAGGGTGCGAAACAAAAAGGTGGTTATCGCTAGATACTTTTATGACTTTTATTTAATTGTTTTGATTTAGAACCTTAAAGATTGTTTCCCTTTCTGAATTTATCTTTGCTGAGAACTTTCAAGCAAACAAGTTTGTTTTGTTTCGTTACGACTTCAGCGTCTTTAAGCAAATGTTATTTTGAATTGCGTGTTAGAAATAATTTGTCGGCAAAACCTTATACTAAAATTTTGTCGGCAAAAAGAGGAACAATCTGGTACACGAAATAAAAAATCCAAAGCACGCAGTATTACTGCAAAATTTCAAACCCATTATGTTGCCTCAAATCGCAGATTAAAAATTCACAGTTCGTAATTTATCACTTTGTATCGCAGAACGTTAATTTATATTCCAAATAGAGCCCAATTTAGGAGAGCGGGTTTTAAGAAAGGATTACCTACTTATTCCTGCTCAACTTCATCATACGTCAAGTGAAGAAACAAACGAGAATAATGCAGCTGAAAACACAATTTATACCCGTAGTCGGAGCCATTTTTACCCCACCCTCAAGGCAAACATTTGCTCTGCAGCCGCGTCAAAGAGTTTGGTCTCACCCAACCGATGTTATCCGTCGCAAATTCGTCGTTAACAAACAACTTGCAAAATGTTTGGTTTGTTTTTGCCAAGCCAAAAGTAAATTTGAAATAAATTAAAAATAATTCAATTCGCCCGAAACACGCCTTGTCAGCCATCACTGGCAGACTCGTTCTTATTCTACATAGGCAACTGTTCTTCTTTCCTCTGCCACTTCGGACTCATCCTGGGAGCTTCCGGAACAATCCGTGGAAGGAGTTCCTAGGAGAGTGGAGAATTTCCATTTTCTTGCCTCCAGCAGCAGCTATGTAGCTTGTTCCGTAGAATGTCGCCAACGACGACTGATGGACTGATGGACGGATGATAGGACATTTCTGATTCGGAACAAAATTAACTTCAAACTGGATCTGAGTAAATTAGGTCCCGTAGTGGAAAACTGGGCGGACGCAGAAAAAGTTCGGTTTGCTCTAGTTCAATATTTGACAACCATGATTGACCCCTTCAAAGGAATGAAATATTCCAATAAAAATAGTTTGACTTCTAGCGGAGGATAAAGTCGGCTATTGAATTAATAAGTTAAGAAATATTTGTGACGTTTCAAAAGTGGTTGTGATGGAAATATGTTTGTACTAAATTGATTATGCATTTATTTGAAAAAAAAAAAGAAAACAATCTTTTAATCAACTTTCACTGTAATAAGATATTTTGAGAAGCAAGATAGTTTCTTTTATAATGTAATGCGCCCATTTTTTTAAATTCAAATTTATTCAGATGATCAGGAAGCTGATAAATGTTGACAGAATTTAAAATGTGTCGGGAAAAGCTACAAATATAAAAAAACATCCATAATTAAAGCAGAGCCATTGGTTCGAAATTTTTTCCCAAGTCTCCAAGAAATACTAAAATATCTGATTAGAAAATGTTGACGATGACCAGAGAAGATGAAGAGGATAGGATGAAAAATAATGAACTCGAATCGAATAGTTTTTTTGCTTGTGTATGAAAAAAGTTTTGGCATACAGAAACGACTCTAATGAAATTGAATTAAATATTTAATTAAATCAAGTATTGAATCAAATTATAAATTCATGGGTGCAGCAGATTTCTTCTATTGGTAAATATTTGGAACTTTGATCTGGAATAAAGATTTCGAAATCGTTTTGGAAATTGAAAACAGACTCAAAATTCAAACTTTAAATGCAGGCTCAGAATTGAAAAAAAAAATAAAAAGAATTAAATGAAGGATATTTGAAAAAAAAAAAGAATATGGCATTAAAGGGTGATACGGTCTAAATTTGGTCAAGAGAAAACGCGTGTAAATCGGTGAAAACGTTTATTTAAAAAATTAAGTTAAATTTATTTTTCAAGTTCAGGAAAAATATTCAGTTAAGCTTCCGCTTTTTCAAATCCGAATTGCCGGGCCTTACGCTTAACCCCTGCCATCAGATTTTGAACAGCCACCTTGTTCACCTTCTTCGCCACAGAAAGCCAGTTTGCCTTGAACTGCTGCTCGTCCTTAGCAGTTTTTTGGTCTTCTTTAGGTTCCGCTTGACAATAGCCCAGTATTTCTCAATTGGGCGGAACTCTGGCGTGTTGGGAGTGTTTTTGTCCTTGGGAACCACCTGCACGTTGTTGGCGGCGTACCACTCCATGGCCTTTTGACCGTAATGGCAAGATGCCAGATCCGGCCAAAACAGTACGGAACAACCGTGTTTCTTCAGGAAAGGCAGCAGACGTTTATTCAAACACTCTTTCACGTAAATTTCTTGGTTGACAGTCCCGGAAGCTATGAAAATGCAGCTTTTCAAGCCACAGGTACAGATGGCTTGCCAAACCAGATATTACTTCGCAAACTTTGACAGTTTCATTTGCTTGAAAATATCTGCTACCTTTTCCCTTTCCATTTGTCGTATAAAACTCCTTTCCCGGAAGCTGCTTGTAGTCGGCTTTGACGTAGGTTTCGTCGTCCATTACCACGCAGTCAAACTTCGTCAGCATCGTCGTGTACAGCCTCCGGGATCGCGCTTTGGCCGTCGTATTTTGTTTATCATCGCGATTTGGAGTCACTACCTTCTTGTAAGTCGATAGTCCGGCTCGTTTTTTGGCTCGATGCACGGTTGTAGACGATACACTCAGCTTATTTGCGGCATCTCGGAGAGAGAGGTTAAGGTTTCGCTTGAAACTACCGGCAACTCTCTTTGTCGTCTCAGCGACTTCCGGTTTTCGATTTCCCCCCAATCCAGACTTTCTGGCTGTCGACAAACGTTCCCCAAACATTTTAATTACATTTGTAACGGTTGATTTGGCAACTTTTAGCGATTTTGCCAACTTTGCGTGCGAGTAGCTCGGATTTTCGAGATGCGCGAGCAAAATTTTGATACGCTGCTCTTCTTCCTTGGACGGCATTTTGACAACTGAAGAGTGAATTCCAAAATCAAAATAGGAGCAACATTCTACACACAAACACACCTTCAAAATGAGCGGTGTTCAGGTTTTATAAATGCAAAATTGAAAGAAATACGTCAAGTTGATATTGACCAAATTTTGACCGTATCACCCTTTATACGCAGCGCACAATATTGTACTGCGCACTTATGACTGCGACATTTGTTAGAACTCGTACGTTTGTATGACCTGTCAAATCAGTAAAAAATCTTTAAAAGTTCTACACGCAAACCGCTTTTCAGTCAACCTTTGTAAGGATAACTGCGACTGGAAAACTTTGCACGAAATACAATTTTTAATGGAGTGGATAATTTGTCATTGACCTTACTTTCACGCTCGTTCACTGCTAACCCTCTACTATATACAAACCCAGATTTGATTCGGAGTGTCAAAAAAAACACTTCAAGTTATTTTAGAACCTTCAAAATTCAAAAAGCAATTACGGTCGAATAAGAATAAGCGAGACTCCAAGAGACTAAACTTTTAATTTGCTAGAGAGTCTGGTAGATTAGGTTTATTGGTTTGACATAAATAGGTTTATTTTGAGGAAGCCTTCAATTTCTTGAAAAGAAAACTTATTTTAACTCAATTCCAAGTTAAATAAACTAAAACTCCTGATCAAATTAAAAAATATCAACCATCGATTGAAATCAATAAAATTTTCAAAAGCTTAAGTAAGAAACCAAGATTTTGCCGATTAAATCAGATTCCGTCAATTTTATCCAAATTTAAGATTTTAATTTGAAATTTCACTTTAGAATAAACTGTAACATTCAAAATGCTACAGTTTATTCAAAATAATGAAATTTAATTTATTTTCTGCATATTCCTCATTCAATCCAAAAATATCTGCCTTTAATGTCTTTGTTTACCAGAGCCGGATGAATCCGAAAGTATTCTTAAAAACAGCTTTCACAACCAGAAGGCCAAATCAAAACAAACAATCAGCAGCAGCAGCCTGAAAAATCTGCACTTCCTAAGCCAGTTCCGTCTTTTTCCAGTCAAAACAAACAAACAGCAGCAGCAGCAGCCTTAATAATCTGCGCTTCCTTAGCCATTCCGTCATTTTCCACAAAAAAGCCAAATCAAAATGTACAATCAGTAGCAGCAGCGTTGGTACACAGTAAACGAAAATTACCGAGTTCGGTAATTTTTTTACCGAAATCCTAACATGTGTAGCTCGTTAATCTGTTCGGTAATTTTTTCGGTAAAAAATAAACGAACATCGGTAAATCGATTCTTCATTTACCGATGTTCGTTTATTTTTTACCGAAAAAATTACCGAACAGTTTAACGAACTCCACATGTTAGGATTTCGGTAAAAAAATTACCGAACTCGGTAATTTTCGTTTACTGTGTAGGCCAAATCAAAACAAACAATCAGCAGAAGCTGCCTTGAAAACTGTGCTTCCTAAACCAATGCGTTTTTTTCCACCGGAAGGCGAATTCGAAACAAACAATCAGCACTTCTTTAACCAATTCCGTCTTTTTCTACCGAAAGGCCAAATCAAAGCAAGCAATCAGCCGCAACAATCCTAAAAAATCTGCGCTTTACAAGCCAATTCTGTCTTTTTCCATCGGAAAGCCAAATCAAAACAAACAATCAGCAGCACCAGTCTTAAAAATGTGCGCTTCCCAAGTCAATTCCATTGTTTTACATCCGAAGGCAAAATCAAAACGAACAATCAGCAGCAGCCTTTAAAATCTGCGCTTCCTTAGCTAATCTGTCGTTTACGCAGCGGCCTCAGCCAATTCCGTATTTTTCACCGGAAGGCCCAACTAAAACAAACAATCAGCAGCAGCAGCGTTAAAGATCTGCGCTTTTCCAGCCACTCCGTCTTATTTACCGGGGGAACGAACAATCAAATAAGCAGCTTTAACCATCTGCGCTTTCTAATATCTCCGTTTCAATAACTGGAGGAATGAACAATCATAGCGGCAGCCTTTACAAATCCGTGCTAATCTTATCAACTACGCCATTGTCATGAATAGTTCTTGTCGTGGTTCTTCTGAATCTCAACTCAGAATCTCACAAGAATAGATCAATGACTGACTTTCTACTGTTTATTTTGCCAAGTGTTGCCAAAATTACAAACGTGGCCATTGAATTTTATTTTATTTATCTCCAGTGTTGCCGAATACAACTTTTATTTTACATTATTTTTATCAAATTTTATTTATTTTCTGCATATTCTTCATCTCTTCAAAGGTATAAGAAATTCAAAATCGACTTAGCCTATTGAGCAAAGTATTATTTTTCTGAATAAATATAACTCCTGCTGCTTTTAAAACCGTAAAAGTAGCTATTTCAGTTATTTTTTTATTGTATTCGTCTGACATCCCATAATTGGTGAAATTGGAAAGAAATGGTTACAGATGGTTCATAAAATGTTTCTATAATACCTTGACTGTGTTCATGAACTTGTGAATTTTTGCAACCTATAAATTGAAATTAAAGCAAATTAAGCAATTGCCAAAAAGGATCAGACTTGCAGATTTTCTCCTCATTTTATCCAAACGAATTCTTCAAACTGTTTCTTTACTGTACAGCTCAGCGAAGCGTCTTTCTATTGTATAGGTGGAGAATTTTTTTTAATCTACACCCACAGAAGAGGTAGCAAAAATCCAATGCCTATTTAGCAAATCTCTAAGCCAAAAATGCGCTGAAAAGTGTACCACGCCAAAGATGATACGATTGTGATGGGATAAAGAGGGACGTGAAAATGTTTTTTTTTTTCAGTCATATACAATGCGATTGCGCTGGGAGGTTAATTCTGGCAGTCTCAAATAGAATCATCTCCGTTCGCGTTTTTTTCTTATGCCAGTAACGCTGTGATATTGATAACTCATGATTGGAGTAAAGGCTGAATTTTTGGTAAAGTAAAAGCCCCACTCAACTAGGTCTCAACTCAAAGTCAAGTCGATGGAAATCAATACAGAAAATTTAGATAGATAAAGCCTGACGGTGGTACCAAGAAAAACATTGAAACTCGGATCAACAAAGCCCGATTTGAGTTTGCGAGTCTTCGAAGCATCTGGTTGTCACGGCAGATCTCTCTACGAACGAAAATCTAAATCTTCAACTCGAATGTTAAATGCATTTTGATTTACGGGTGCAAAACTTGGTGCACAAATTCGGAAACGACGCTAAAACAGCAAGTGTTTGTGAACCGCTGCCTCCGGAATAATATCCGCGCTTGGTGGCTTAACAACTGAATCTCAAACGTGGAACTACATCGCCGGTGCCATCGAAGGCACTAGAAATCGAGATTCGGGAACGAAATTGGAGATCTAACAGGCAAGCTCTGAAGCTCGTGGTGGCGTAATCTAACCGCTGAAATCCGTAAAGTTGACGAAAACTTTGACAAGCAGTGGAGATCTTTTATATCAGCTCATTGTTTTGGACAGTCGCGTCGATGGCGAACCCTTATGTAGGTAGGTAGGTTAATTGATTATATTTTAGAAGTTATTAAAATTTAAAAAAAATTATACTGACCTCATCGACTTCAAAGTCTCTCCTCTTACCTCAAAAAGCATAAAACGCAGTTTTGGCGTTAAGCTTACGAGTCCCTTGTGCGCCATACATTTTTCAGACAATATGTTTTTAAATTAATTAAACCAACGCAACGTTCTACCAAGCTTCCGGCTCCTAAAACGACGCCTCAGATATACAAGGTGTGGGATTCATTTAAAGGCTGCTGATGCTGTTACTGCTGATGCCGCCAATAGATTACATTTTTACATAATGACAAGCATCCCTGCTGCGACGCGTCATAGACTTCTAGATGACGAGCAGGGCGGCCGCCCAAGATTTGCTGATGGAATATGACAGACGTTTTGCTTTACCGCTGACATGTGCACGGAATAATGAGCCGGTTTACTTCCGACGCCTCTAGCTGGGGACACAGTTGTTGCCAAATTTTTATCACTGTTGTGTTCTATATTAGAAATTTAATAATTAACGTATTCGAGCTTGATTTCTTACAATAATAAGCGCTATTCCTGTTGCAGGAAAACATTTATAAATTTTAAGTGAGCTTAATTTTTTTTGGCAACTACTGTAAGGATATATGAAGCAAACCTTCAACGCATGCACCAAATGAATCTTGCTTCCCTTTGTATCATTAATCAGACAAAACAAAAAAAAAATCAACATACCCGGAAACAAACCAGTTCTGTTTTTGTTTACCGCTGCGGAGGAGAGAGCATTTACGTTTATGTGTTTGTTGGGAAAGAATAATGTAGGGCATACACGCTGTGGGGCGCTTCTAGTAACGTTCTGCTACCTTTGCCACACGTTGTGTGTAGCTGGAAACGGTTCGCCATTGACGAAACATGCTGCGGCTGCTGATACGAATGACGACGACGACACGCTTCAGCAACCAAGGATGATGCAAGGCGCCAACGGAAACACCATAATGCACATTTTCATCTCATCATATCTCGTTCGGCATAAGCCGGTAAAGTTACTAGATAATAACCCGGTTCCGCCCCGGTCAGCTTTCCCCTCGCCCTTCTTAGAAAAACTACGCAAATTTGCCAACACGACAATCGAGCAAAGGGAGGACTTGGCATACCCCATTGCGGGAAAAGTTCTGTAGCGATTCTGGAACTCGCTGGTGCAGCAATGATAGCGAGTAAGCAAGGAAACTTATCCTGGTTGGCAGCGTTGTTGTTTCTAAATCGCAATATCAGCTCAGGCTTTCCACAACATTTAACCAGGTGCACTTTTTTTTGCAAAGAAAATATTGAAAGCTGAAAATTGGATAGCTAGTGCTCAGATATTCTGGTTCAGACACTTTCGGCTAAGGACTAACTTGAAAAAAATTGCAAAACACTTTTCTGATTGTAACTATTGATTGCATGGATTTAAACTGACGCTTTGTTCAGCAAAACTACTACTACTACTAAGGGTCCTGCACCTATTGACCGTCGCATAGGGCTGAGATAAAAGATCTCCACTGCTGGCGATCCGGAGCCAGCGTCTTCACTTGCTGCCAGCCAAGGTTCTCGTAAACTGTGCGAATTTCAGCGGCTAGACTACGCCGCCACGAGCTTTTGGGCCAGCCTCTTTTTCGATGTCCTTCAGGATTCCATTCTAGCGCCTCTCTACAAATCTCGTTTTCATCTCTTCTCAGCGTGTGCCCAATCCATCTCCACTTACGTTCCCAAATCTCGATTTCTAGCGTCTTTTGATGACACCGGCGATGAAGTTCCACATTTGAGATCCAGTTGCCAGGCCACCAAGCGCGGATGATGTTCCGCAGGCAGCGATTCACAAAAACTTGCGATTTTCGCGCTGTCACCGCATATGAGCACCAGGTTTCACACCCGTACAACAATATGGATTTGACGTTTGAGTTGAAGATTCGGATCTTAGTTCGAAGAGAGATCTGGCGTGACCGCCAGATGTTTCTCTCGCAAACACAAATCGGGCTTTTCTGATCCGGATTTCGATGTTACAGCAAAACTAGGTCTTAATGTAATGCTTCCGATTGCGAAGTATTGTGATAATCTTTCAAGTGGTTCTGATATAAATAGTGCTCACTTAAAATTTTGCAGAAAATTTTCAATTCTGAACAACTTCAAAATCAACCGTTTTTCAGTGTGTGCTCTCTTAATTTTTTCGACATTCTTCATAACTTAAGGTTGTTATGCTTTTTGAAAAGCCTTCTGTGAGCTGTAATAGTAGAGCTTTTACTCTACCAAAAATTCAGCCTTTACTTCAATCATGAGTAATCAATATCGAGTTCGTCGAGTTTGCTCTATATGTCTTGTTGTCTCGATCAGTACCTACCTTCAGTTGCTCCATTCTCGAAGGGTTCCACGGCAATCCTCAGTTCAGTGCACACTGCACAGTCGATCAATCTAATCAATCATAACGATCATAAAGTATAGTAGCAGTAATAAGATTCGTTCCTGTCTCACTCCTGCAGCTACCGGAATTGGATTAAAAAAACTAGGTCGTGAAGGAACTTGCACGAGAATCCCTCATACTGTGCTTCAATGAGATGGACTAGATTCAAAATATTCACCCATATAAGAGGCTGCAAAAATACAATGCCTATTTATCAAATCTCTGTACTGAAAATGCACTGGAAACTGTACTGTACCCGAGATGATATGATTGGAACAGGACTAAGGGCATACAGATTCGAGCACTCAGCAAAGTGATGCACGACCACTACGTTCAAGCTAATATTTCATCATTCTTATACTTATACTTATACTTATACTTATACTTATACTTATACTTATACTTATACTTATACTTATACTTATACTTATACTTATACTTATACTTATACTTATACTTATACTTATACTTATACTTATACTTATACTTATACTTATACTTATACTTATACTTATACTTATACTTATACTTATACTTATACTTATACTTATACTTATACTTATACTTATACTTATACTTATACTTATACTTATACTTAAACTTATACTTATACTTATACTTATACTTATACTTATACTTATACTTATACTTATACTTATACTTATACTTATACTTATACTTATACTTATACTTATACTTATACTTATACTTATACTTATACTTATACTTATACTTATACTTATACTTATACTTATACTTATACTTATACTTATACTTATACTTATACTTATACTTATACTTATACTTATACTTATACTTATACTTATACTTATACTTATACTTATACTTATACTTATACTTATACTTATACTTATACTTATACTTATACTTATACTTATACTTATACTTATACTTATACTTATACTTATACTTATACTTATACTTATACTTATACTTATACTTATACTTATACTTATACTTATACTTATACTTATACTTATACTTATACTTATACTTATACTTATACTTATACTTATACTTATACTTATACTTATACTTATACTTATACTTATACTTATACTTATACTTATACTTATACTTATACTTATACTTATACTTATACTTATACTTATACTTATACTTATACTTATACTTATACTTATACTTATACTTATACTTATACTTATACTTATACTTATACTTATACTTATACTTATACTTATACTTATACTTATACTTATACTTATACTTATACTTATACTTATACTTATACTTATACTTATACTTATACTTATACTTATACTTATACTTATACTTATACTTATACTTATACTTATACTTATACTTATACTTATACTTATACTTATACTTATACTTATACTTATACTTATACTTATACTTATACTTATACTTATACTTATACTTATACTTATACTTATACTTATACCTATACTGATACGAAACTTTCATTTTAAAAACAAAAACATTTTTTCAGCGTTTGTTAGAAAATAATTTTTTTATATACTAAACAGGAGGCAAATGGTGATCATTAAGCAGGGATTGAAATGCTCTTGCTCAAGCGGCTGAACATCAAAGCTCTTGAAGCTCGAGAGCGAAGAAAGCTGGAGCCAATTCTAGCCCACCAATAAATGCTCAAATTAAGCTCATACCTCTTCTGGCTCTAGGAGACAAGGTTTTGCATTTTGCTTTGAGTTTGTTAGCTCAAGGAGCCGAAATTTCTTGAGCTTGCTGGCTCAGCAAAATTGTAACACTTGACCCAAATGATGTGTATTGACTTTGCTATTGTGGTGCTGTGTGAGCCAACGGCTTTTTTATGCACCAGGAACTGTGGAAGGGCTTGCTGGGATTAATAAAATGAATGTTAAAGATTTCTTGTAACTGGTAAAAGTTACCAGCACTAGTAACTATGAAATAGTAAAATTTACAATTTTTCGGGAAAAACGCCAAATGAAAAGGCTTTTTGCGAGGATTATCAATGTTAGAGAGTTTTAGTAACTAGTAAAAGTTACCAGCACTAGTAACTATGAAATAGTAAAATTTACAATTTTTCGGGAAAAACGCCAAATGAAAGGGCTTTTTGCGAGGATTATTAAAATCAATGTTAGAGAGTTCTAGTAACTAGTAAAAGTTACCAGCACTAGTAACTATGAAATAGTAAAATTTAACATTTTCGGGAAAAACGCCAAATGAAAGGGCTATTTGCGAGGATTATTAAAATCAATGTTAGAGAGTTTTAGTAACTAGTAAAAGTTACCAGCACTGGTAACTATGAAATAGTAAAATTTCGAAATTTTCGGGATAAACGTCAAATGAGAGGGCTTGCTGCGAGGCTTATTAGAATCAATGTTTATGTGTTAAAAATTTGAAAGTTTTACTATTTCATAGTTACTAGTGCTGGTAACTTTTACTAGTTACTAAAACTCTCTAACATTGATTTTAATAATCCTTGCAAAAAGCCCTTTCATTTGGCGTTTTTCCCGAAAAATTGTAAATTTTACTATTTCATAGTTACTAGTGCTGGTAACTTTTACTAGTTACTAGAACTCTCTAACATTGATTTTAATAATTCTCGCAAAAAGCCCTTTCATTTGGCGTTTTTCCCGAAAATGTTTAATTTTACTATTTCATAGTTACTAGTGCTGGTAACTTTTACTAGTTACTAGAACTATATAACATTGATTTTAATAATCCTTGCAAAAAGCCCTTTCATTTGGCGTTTTTCCCGAAAAATTGTAAATTTTACTATTTCATAGTTACTAGTGCTGGTAACTTTTACTTGTTACTAGAACTCTCTAACATTGATTTTAATAATTCTCGCAAAAAGCCCTTTCATTTGGCGTTTTTCCCGAAAATGTTTAATTTTACTATTTCATAGTTACTAGTGCTGGTAACTTTTACTAGTTACTAGAACTCTCTAACATTGATTTTAATAATCCTTGCAAAAAGCCCTTTCATTTGGCGTTTTTCCCGAAAAATTGTAAATTTTACTATTTCATAGTTACTAGTGCTGGTAACTTTTACTAGTAACTAGAACTCTCTAACATTGATTTTAATAATCCTCACAACAAGCCCTTTTTTTGGCGTTTTTCCCGAAAAAATGTAATTTTACTATTTCATAGTTACTAGTGCTGGTAACTTTTACTAGTTACTAGAACTCTCTAACATTGATTTTAATAATCCTTGCAAAAAGCCCTTTCATTTGGCGTTTTTCCCGAAAAATTGTAAATTTTACTATTTCATAGTTACTAGTGCTGGTAACTTTTACTAGTAACTAGAACGCTCTAACATTGATTTTAAAAATCCATGCGACAAACCCTTTTTTTAGTTACTTCACTTGTGCATAAAAAAGCAGGCGTTGGCTCGAACAGCAGCAGTGAAAACAAGCTCAACGAATTTGAATCGGTTGAGCCAACAAGCTCAAGCTCCTCTGGAGGCATGAGCTAACGGGCTCACGAGGCAAAAAAAGAGCTAAGGTTTCTTCCAAATAAGAGCTTAGCAATGCGAAGCTCCGGAGACAAAAACGATAGGAGCTTCGTCGATTGCTTTGTAAGCGGAGCTATGGAAATAAAGAGCTATGAAGCTCGCTCAAATGAGCTTAATTTTCAATCCCTGTCATTAAGAGATGGAAAATATGGGAAAGCTTTCGATACAATGTAAAACCCATCCAAAGGCGATAATGTACCTAATCAATATTTAGTCACCCACTCAGGTTGTTTATGGTGGTTTTATTAAGGAAAATAGCGGGGAAGTGTACCTGGGATTCAAGAAATCGCGATTGAGAACTGAAACTTTCACGGAATTAGCTTCTTTTGACATGATGACAACTTTTCTTAATGTCTAATCTCAAACGGAGTTTTAAGTAAAAAAAAAGGTTTTCATCGTCTGTAGGAACAAAAAAATTAGGTCTTCGAAAAAAATTTAAATTATGGGAAAATTTAAATATACGATAAAAAAGGAATTTAAGTCAATAAATTTTGATAAAGACTAAAATCAAACGCTTGAAAGAGAGTGGTTCTATTTTTGAGTAAAACTGTTTTGAATTTCCCTTAAATATTTTTGGTTTTGTTTCGATTGTAGTCGATTTACTATCTTTATGGCATTCGCGACTTTATAACACCGTTCCAGTTGGCGGACAGTTATTGGAAAACTTATCCGGTACATCTGTGTTGAGCTCGAACTCGCAGACATCGGCTCAGGAGGCAAGTGACTTGCCAACTGAGTTATACCACACCATTTTTAATAAGTAATACTTTGAGTGCGGCCTGACGGAAAGATTGTAAATTGAAATTGGCCCGTAAGCTCAAAAGGTTTCTCACCCCTTTATTACGCGATTTTTACGCAGTTTTTTGGAATAAACCTGAGTTTTACTACAAGGTTTCTATTTGCGCCATTCTTACCGCCCGCAAAAATAAACTGAGTATAAATTGAAAAGTTTTTGTCAACGCCAAAAACTATTTCATTATCGTAAAATGGGGAAACATTGATCACTTTTTTAACTAATTTTCAAATATTTCGGAAGGGGTTGCTTTTTTGTAACACTAAAAAAATTTTAATTACTAACTAAGGTAGGGAGAATAAGTCATGATCATTGATAGCAGAATATTCAAACGAAATTAGTGGATATAACTAAATATTTGTTACAATACGAGATTTCATGTTTCGAAGTAACTTTGTTCACTATGGTTTTAACGTATCTCAACATCTTCATAATTATTGTTTTGATGCCAATTAGCACAGAAGGCTTCAAATATCAATATCAGAAATTTTAAGTTTGGACACTATTGAATTTTCTAACGTTTTCTTTCAAAAACAAATATACTCAAAAGATAGAAAATGTTGCTGCATACATTTAGGGGAAAAAATTATAAACATTTCTCAATATTTTTTTGCCTCATAACGAATGAAATTTTTCCTTCATGAAATTCCTTAGGTCCTCCCACTGTTCCCTTGTTCTTTTTAATTTTTAGCCATTTGTTCTATATAGGCTTTCTCATAGAAAATGTTCGTTTTTTTAAATATCCAAATATTATCATAGAATGACCATAAAAATAACTCTACTTTACCTTTTCAAAGGAAAATGATAAAACTTTCATTTAAAATAACCCATTTGCTTCTAAATGCTATCATTTTATCAGAAGAGGTGTTTGTTGGTGAGTCTTCGCAAAAACAAATATTTAAATACTTTAAAACTACATTTTTAGTAAAATAATAAAAATCTTCAACTACTAACCAAATATAGTCTATTTGAAACTCAATTCAAAGGCTTTCAAACGAACAGTTTCCAGATATTTTAACTTCAGACTTAGTTAATGATGTTTATCTGCAAAAATTTCATGTTGATCAAAGTTACCCCGATAATCAAAGTTCCCCCAATTTACTGTATGTAAAATTGTTACTTGAACGGCATTCCTCCAGAATAGTAGAATTAATGAATGTTTTCTGTAAATGAGTTTTTTGTTTATAAATATTAATTTATTTCTCATGGTGTATAGATTTTTATATATTTAACTTTTTTTTCATCCAAAAGTAAAAACTAAAGTTTTTTGAGTTCAAATTTTTTTAAGGCATTCACTTGAGAAAATCCACTTTAACTTTTTGAACAATTTTTGATCGTGTGTAGAGATTCTTGTAATTTTTTTCAAAATAAGTTGATATTATACTGTTTATAAATGAAGATAACCTGGAATGTTCCCATTCGACGGTCTGTAAAGTGGTTTTTGGGACAGCTCCCTATCAAGAAGAGCATGGTCAACAAATTTGGCGCCATCTTTTTCACTTACAGCGAGTCATTTTTTTCTCCAAATCCCGGATACTTAAGACTTTTACATTTTCTTTTGCCTGTTCTCTACTTCAGCGCGAATACAACATTTAGAAATTGTTTTTTTTCTTTCTCATTCATTAGGTCGGTATCTGTGGAATTGTTATGAATGACTTACTTAAATTTCCTCATCCATCAATCTCTAGCCAAATTAAATGATACGGTGCGAACTTGTGACCGAGGTTTGTGGAAATAAGATTTGAATATCAAAAAAAATATCTGAGTATTTTATCCCTTTTTTGAATTTTTTCTGTTATTTTAAGTTGCATTGTAGACAATTAGAACAGTGCCTCATTAAGTTGTTCGAGGAAAATATTGGGGGAATTCAACAAAACTGAATTGAATTTTCGATCGACATCTGTAATAGAGAATAATGCAACTAGGATATGCATTGGATTCGCTAGAAATAAAAAAAAAATCTGCATTGAATAATCACCAAAGCCCTCCTTGCTCCTCCGCCACAGCATTTTCCCCCCAATTCCTCTCAGCAAACAGCAGATGCGCTTCATTTTCGCGCAATTTGCAGCCAACGAGCCAAAGCAAATGCCATTACCGGTTTTTACCCAATGCATGATGGTGACGTCGTCATCGCCGAGCTGGTTTTCGGGGCCAAACGAGGACGAAATTTAAAGGAACCACTTCCGTTCGTTCCCATTCAATCGCACCGAGACAAAGTGCATTACGGTGTAACATAAATAAACCAGAACCGCACACATATTTTCCTGGTGTGTGATTGCATTGCAACTCATTCACCGAAAAAAAACCATCTGTGATGCGCTCCTCACTCGGGCAGCAATGAACGATTCTGTTTTTAAGAATGAAGAACCTGGAGGGAGCCACTAGGTTTTTTTTTGTCTCGTCGCTGCAACAGATTTTCTTTAATCGAAATTGCTGAATGAGAACGATGGAGCAAAAAAAAACCCGGCAGAATGCATTCTTATTCTATCCTGTGGCACGGAACGAGACAACGTCGACGGATATGGAGGCACTTTTTGAAAAGTCTTGCCGTGTTGTGTCTTGATGCGAGGAAGCTGCATTTACGGTTGCATCCGGATCTGCCATTCAAGGGAGTTTCTTCGAATAGACAAAAAAAATCAATGTATGGAAAGACTGACTACTTTATTTGTACATTCTTCGAACAAAACTGGGGAAGAAAAAAACACAGTTGCAAATGCTAAAAGCTTTCACACCATACAACATCACTCTGGCTCGGTGTTGCTGTGCAAAGATTTGCCACCGTTTTACGCTTCAGTCGATTCATCTTGAGGCCACTGCTACTACAGGTAGAGATGTCACTGAGCATATACTTGTATCAATCAATTCCAAATTAAGGGAAAATAAAAACATCAGAGCATCCTTAATCAATATAACACTTAGTGTAACACTATATGGTGTCGAGGAACATGTTTCAATTTAATCAATTGAAATACTATAAGGTACACCGGGGTAAGTGGGGACGCGGGGTAAGTGGGGACGGTGGCTATTAAAACAATACTGTGAACTATTTTTTCAAACTTTTAATGCAGAATGTTAAATGTACTTGTAATCTATCCAATAACTGTAAAAGAGATACGGTTCCGACAATTGCGGATGTTTACGGTGACTTTTTGTAAATTTTCTATTTTTAACTACGATGTTTGAGGAAAAACTCTACATTGAAACAATCCTTACATTCGGAACAACCAGTTAGGAAAAGAAACGACGTTCAAAAATTGCGAAAAAAGGGTTTATTTGCAAAAATCTAAAATTGTGTCTCCAAACCCTACCTGGGGTAAGTGGGGACGGCTTTATACATACTTGATGTTTACACATTTTTTCAATTTTCTCTCCTTCATTCAATACAATTTAGCTTTATTTAGCATTCAGATCATGAAAAGTTGGGAAAAGTACTTTTTTTTTCTAAAATAAGTATATATTTTCGATAATATCGGATTACACACAATAATTATTGAAAGATGCCTAAATAATAGTACAATGAACTTTTTTCAAAATTTCGGACGGTTCGAGCAATAAAGTAACGTATTCAACCAAAAAAACACAAATTTGTTGAAAATTTCCTGAGAAATAAAAGGGAAAATCTACCGTTTCCACTTACCCCATAAAGCGGGGTAAGTGAAGACACCAGCCGCCCATAACAATTTACGTGATAACTTTTTTCGGTTTGCGTCTATCAAGCTCATCTCTTCAGCATTTGTGAACAACATGTTCTGCATCACATTGAACGCGATTTTATCAAAATTGACCCACTGCTGATTTTTTAATGATTTTTTAAAGTTGAACTATACGAAAAACCGTCCCCACTTACCCCGGTGTACCTTACAGAAACTCGTTGCAATTTGACACAACTGGCTAAAACCAGTGTATCTCTTATGTATTCCAAACGATTTTTACAAAATGTATAGTTTTGAAAACCTCGTGATGCAATTTGAATATGTTTTTCACACTACAAAACTTCAGTTTTATTCAAAGTCTGAAAAAAAAATCCGAAAAAACATGCTTCGGAAAAAAGAATGTAGATCAGCAACGTGATGGATGGTATCACAAATATAGTTCGAAAATTCATCCGAAAACCTGACGAATGATGTTTTTGTATTTTTTCCGTAAAGTGCAATAAAAATTAAAACCGAACAAAATGACATTTTTACTTTTGTTGTACTTTATTTCTTTGCGGAGAAATGATCTATTTTATCCGACCAGATTCTATGTGAAACAGACTTTATAATTTTTTGGATTTGAAATTAGGACAAATATGTTTGTTTGTTCTTTTTTCTTGGATTTTAACACTATCGTGTTATTCATCCCTATTCCTCCGTGGCTTGTGTCAATTTTAACTTTCGTGTACACAATTTTGTGAAGATGTATGGTTCGTTTTTACTCATTTTTGCTGATGTTTGTTTGATTTTTATCGGATTCATATTTCTTCCACTAGGACAAATAAGGCTATGATCATTTAGTATCCGGGCAGTTACAAACGTGTGTATTTTAAAAACGATTCATCTGATCGAAAAACTTTCTATGGAAGAAATGAAGGTGATAATATAAAATTTAATATAAAAACATAAAAAAAAATTTTGTCAATGATTTCAAGAAATACTCTAACTTTTTCATAAAATCTCTTTTTTATCTTTGCACACTTTTTTAAGTCATGTATTGATTTATTTTTTTTACCACGGAAGCAAAACCTTTGCAAAATCATGCTATTTTACACAAACTCACCTAGAAAAAGCAATTGGAATCGTGTTGGAACCTTTTCATGAGTAGGCATTTCGAAGAATTTGATCTCTTAAATTCGTTTTTAACATTTTTTTTTGTCCTTCAGAACACATCTGTCATATAGCGCAAAAACCGGATGCACAGGATTCGATCTTTGTAATTGATCATTATTAGTTATTTACTTGGTGTCTACTAGTCAGGCAACACTTTTTGCCTACCAAAAATGGATATTTGTCAATATTTAAGGAGTCTTCATTCAGTTATCCCTAATAACCACAGACTTTTGACCATATTTAAGATCAAGGGTTCCACTAAGATGCTTGGTTTGAACTTCGTGAGCATCCTAGAGTGGCTCCTTATACTTCTTAACCATTTGGCCCGAATAAAAATCAGAAAAAATCAACAGTTCATGAGCTTTCAATTCAACAATGAAGAATTTTCGAGGCGCAAAATGCGTAAAAGGAGCAAATTTGTGCATAATTATTTTTACCACATTTTTACACACGTTAACTTAAAATCAATAAAAAATAGGCAAGATAATCCTTTTCATAACCAACACAACGCTACTAAAATGTTGCATATCTGAGCTCTAGTAACGTAGCTATCACCGAAATAAAGTGCCCGGATACTAAATGATCATAGCCTTATAAAAAGAATCAATAAATGCAAAAAAGATGATTTTTGGGTATAAAATTTATAATTCGATGCAGAGTAATTGCAAAATTTTAAGTTTTTTATTTTTCATTTTTAACTTTCTAATGGAGCTGTTTATTTCAGATTGGGCTTCTATTTGTGATTTGAATGAATAGTCAAAAATTTGATTTTTTAGATTTTTTTAAATACAATTTTAACCCTTCATTTCATGATTTTTTATTTTTTCTTGAAAAAATTCTCAAAAGTGCGCAATGATGAGTACATGAAGGTAAAAATAATGAAAAAATATAATTTTCACACATTTCGAGTATTTAGCCAAAATATTAATTGTTGCAAATTGTTGCAATTGTTGCAACAACATGAAATGGTTATACCTTTTTGTTCCTCACACAAGACAGCTAAATATAAATGTTTACTCTTAGTTTATCTTGCACTAACCATAGTTTTAGCTCAAAAACTTCGTAAACCTAGTGTCTGGACACCATTTAGATGGGGGTAGAACCTATGTATGCCGGTTATCCACCATGGGTGCACGGATTCACCGAAGTTCCCACCTAAGTATGTGCTTACATGCATTATTCAGATTTATTAGATTGACAAATCTCCAGTTCTTTTTCGGTTACTTCATTTTTTGTGAAAGATTTTATGTGGTTTTATGATCTTCGTGTTCATGGTTCTTTAGCGCAATATACAACAATCTAAAAAAAAGTTCATTCTCGGCTGACAACAATGAATTATTAAACCATTTATAACAGAAAAAGTGATTGTTGTATAAATATGGTATACTTATTTGCATAGAACCAAATTACTTGAAAATCAGGGAATACAAATTGTTGAAGAAACAATTTGCATTGTTTATTGAAACACCAATAATAAAAAAACAAAAAAAAACAATATTTTCAAAATCTCTAATAAATAAAACCTATGAATAAAATACCTTCAAAATGCACTCATTTAATTTTTGTTGATTTTTTTTAATCATAGGTTTATTTATTAAGGCATTTTACTCATAAATTTCATTTTGCCGAGTGGATCACTATTTAATCCATGTTAGTAGAGGGAGGAGCCGTAATAGTTACGGTGACTCAACTGTTAGCTTTGATTCTAATTTGGAAGAGGGAAGGGGAACGTTTAGGGTTCAATATCGAAAACGATTTTCCGATGGTACACATTCAGAAGAGTTAACGGAATTATAAGTAGGACTAAAATGAAACTGCTATTTCACCATTTTCCTTATAACATTCGTTCTGAAAACATAAATACTGTTTAAATTATAAAAAGTAATTGAAGCACATTATGGAACTCATGTTAAAAACTAGGGTACTACATTGTATAATGTTGAGAACATGTAATGCATTTGCTTTTAATAATTCAATGTACTAGTATGGAAAAAAGTATGTTAATAATTAATTTACTAAAAATGCGTAAATATTTATTTCGAACCCAGAAAATCTTTCCCGGGGATCACAATGTAATATTTAAAATCATAGAAACACAGCGCTTGTTGTATTTGAATAATTAAAGTTTCAAACTATTACTACAAATACTTCAACTACTCAAAAGTCACAAATTTGTACTAAATAAGACCCTTTGGAAATATATTATCGAACTTAATAATCTGAGAATACTTTTGAAATCATATAACATTAAAATAATAATACTTTCATCGGGAAACATATGTATACACTGTTTAAACGATGAAACTTTCGAAAACACACTTTGTAGCCCATACACGTAACTAAAGGTGCTACCGTTGCATGATGTTGCAAATTTGCAACAATTAATAAAAGGCCATTATATCAGACAAAAATAAAAAAAATCTTCAAATTGTATTCAATTGTGTTAATTGCCTTACTAAAAATGCGAAAATATTTTTTTTCAGTCAAATTTTTTTCCTCGGTGCGAATTGGACTAGGTCCAAATTCTAAAAAATAAGAATATTTTAACATTTCATATTTTTTAGATTCAAGTTGGTCTAGTTTGTACATATATACTCGGAAAGTCATTTTTTTTAATTGAATGGTATTTTGAAGTTAGAAATATGATTGTCATGAAGAAAAAAGTTGACTATTTGAATTTCTGCATAATTTACAACAGCTTTAATTAATTGTTGCAAATTTGTTACTTTATGAAACGAAGGGTTAAGAATAACTGTACTTTTTTGATCATCTCTACCGAACATCACAATCTACAATTGAAACGATTTCTCTTTACTGAAACCCTTGAAGATTAAGATTTTTTTATCCCGTTGTTGTATGCCAGAGGCTCTCTGTAGGTGTGGCACAAGAAGGAAAGCTCTTCAATTTCTCCAAAAACGAGGGCAACAAAAAATGTTCCTGCCATCAACTTCGCCGATTTGCCACAGTTCCTAGAAGGTAGTTGGTATAAACACATCTGCACACGCAACAAAAGCTAGTTGTCGTGTTGTTTTGCCATAAATAAACAAACTATTTTCTCGTTTCCCGCTAGACTGTCCCTGGAGCAGAATAAAAGCTACCCATCAGCAGCCCAAAATCTGGCGCGCACAAGAAATACATTTTCACCTCGACGCTTTTCCGGATCTTCCGGTGCTGATCAACTACAAGTAGGCTGAGGGAATAAATACGTTTCAAATGCAGCCGGAGAGCAGGGCCCGGAAATCTCAGCCACAGCAACGCAAAAAAAAGGCACCATTTCGCCGAAAGCCATTGCTTTCTTCCGTAGCCTGGCCATGAGCATAAGGCTGGCTCCTGGTGGCCATCAGCGCCATACAGAGAGAAACCAACCGAAACCAGGCAAAGGATTATAAAACCGGGTCTGTAAATAACGGATGCACTACGAGATATGCAGCTGCTACACCACTGCCTGTTGGGTTGGAAATCAACAATCGGCTCCAGGAAAAGTATATTTCCTGCACGCCTCGGCGAGTGCTAAGAAATAAATAACATCTGGAAGGTTTTGTTTTGACACTCTGTTTGGCGTGGCATGGGGGGGCGTGTGGAGGCGCGCTGCTGATTGAGTGTTCCGGAAAACGTGGCTTACCACTAAGAGCCTGTGCATGGAGATTTATTGAAATGACAATGTTGCCCGTTTTGGTTTTTTTTTTCTTCTCTCTCGTTGAACAGTTACTGTGCACCGACAGACCGTTTACTATTTACTTTATAGTCGAGTAGTTGATTTTTCAATCATATTTGAAAAGGAGAAAGTTTATAACGCCAAAAATGGACAAAATTGTTGAGCTACCCGAAATGCGATTAAGATAGAAAATAAATAAATCAGCTCAGAAGATTTAAAATTTATATAGGACCTTACCAAATGACAACCCACACTCACTATTAAAGCATGGATCTTCTTAAATCTGGACGAATTGTTTATTATACCAAAGTGCTCCTAGTTATCAGATCTGGAATGTTTTGGCAGAACTTTGTTCGAAAATCTTTCCTCTATCAGTGCTGAAAATTTCATTACGATTCGTTCTGTTTCAAAAAAGTTACATGTGATGGAAGCCGCGAGACAAAAATTAATTTTGGACACCCACGTCAAAAACCCGGCGTAATCGGGTTCAAAAATCGCGAAATCTGTAAAAATGGTCAAATCGACCGTGTGCAACGTTCTCAAACGTTTTCGTGAGATGCATACTATCGATCGGCAGGTTCATACCCAGCGTTAGAGTGAGCCAAAAGATCGGAATCTGCATTTGAAGGTGTTGAGAACGATCAAAGTAAACTCAAGGCAGTAGGACTAATACATCGCCAAGAAATTCAACGCCGACCGGTGCACCGTCAGAAGGATTCGTCTGCGCGAAGGAATAAAATCTTATCGGGCCAGTAAGCAACCAAACCGAACATTGAAGAAGAATGTAGAAGCCGGGCCCGGAAGTTATACAACAAAGTTCTAACGAAGTACGACGGATGCATCCTCATGGATGACGAAACGAATGTGAAGATGAATTTTGGGCGGCTCCCGGCCAAAAATTTTACAAAGCCACTGGTCGGGGTTATGTCCCCGCCAAGTTCAAATTCGTTTTTGCCGATAAGCTTGCAAGAAAGTGTTTGATCTGGCAAGGTATTTGCAGCTGCCGACGCAAAACCCCGGTTTTTGTGAAAAACAAGACCATGGACTCCGAAATGTACAAGGAGGAGTGCCTGAAAAACGTTTTTTTTTTTCGTACATTAGATCTCACAAAGGACCAGTAAAGTTTGCGCCATATTTGGCAAGATACCGCTTCAGCAAAGAGTTACTACAGTGGTATCGGGACAACGGGGTGGATATTGTCGAAAAGGACAGCAACCCACCCAACTGCTCTCAATTCCGCTCTATCGAAAAATATTGGGAAATTGTCAAGCAAAAGATGAAGAAGAATGGTAGGACGACTCGGGATGCAACAGAGATGAAGAGATTGTGGAACAAAATGGCCGCTGAGGTCAGAGAATAGGGTGTCCAAACTATGATGAGTGGTACTAGACGAAAAGTTCTAAATTTCAAAAGTTTCTAATTCAATTTAAAGTCTTTCTAAGATTTTGAAATTTTAAGAAGGAAGAAGTCTAAATTTGAAACGACTGTTGATGACAATAGCTACACCCCCACTTTGTCGATCAAGACGATCATTTCGTAAAATTTTAAAGAAAACTTTGATTTTCAAGTAATTGTCCGGCTTTAAAAAAGTTTGAGTGATGGCAGCAATATGTATGTTTTGAATTTTCAAAAATAAAAAGAATTCATCTTGGTGAGCCAGCAAAGATCTAGCGATCCAATTCATAATATTTAAGCATTTATTTGGATCCATGAGGAAATCGTAAAGCCATAATAATTTTCTTAGCATAATTAAAAGAAGTGTGGAAAGCTTCAAACATTGAATTTGCTTTCAACATAAGTTCAACATAAGTTGAATAGGTGTACTCCCACTAAGAGATAGGTTTTATTCATTATCTCTCAGGTTCCTCATCAGGTGTGCGGTCATGAACCCATTGATGATTGCAAATTTTGAAAAGCTACTAGAGCAAAATTTTCACCCTGACTACGACACTTCTTCTGTCCAGTTTGATTTGTCCATGCAGCTTGAAATCCGTGGGATTCCGGAACACCATCGTTCCCTTATTGTTCCTAGGATTTTTGAAGCTAAGTATGGACACGTCAATGCTGAAAAAATGTACTTTACTGATGGTTCTTTAATTGACGAATGCTCGGGGTTTGGCGTTTTCAACCAAAGTACTAGCGCTTCCTACAAACTTCAGTATCCATGCTCAGTGTATATCGCTGAGTTAGCAGCTATACATTGGGCACTTGCTCTGCGAAGTAGTTCCACCTCCCCGTGGTGCAGAGTGGAAACGTGTCTGCAAGTCCGGCGTATTGCAGATGTACGGCCAAGAGAACTACACCAAATCCACTAGAGGCTGTCGACGGGTCTGCCAAACCCGCGCGGAAGAAGTGGTGCACCCGGGTACTTAGGTACCAGTACTTGGGTGTGTGCGTGATGGTCCAACACGCTTTCGGGGGGTCATGGCCCTGATATGCGGACGTGACCGGAGGGAGAGCGATCGCCAACTCGTTTTGCGCTTCGGTGGGTATAGACCCGATTCGCAAAATGAGTAGATGCGCAAAGTGGTGGCCAATGGTGGGCCGATCACTTAGGGACGTGTTTACACGTCAGTGTCCGAGAGGCACATTCTGCCGGAGGTGTCAGGGTTCGACACGCGTTTCGGGAATTGATGCGCCCGAACCGCGAGTGTGACCTGATGAGGGCGTTCTATAGCCCGATCTGCGCTTCGGGTGGTCATGCGCCCGACTTGAAGATCGGGTAGTTGCGCTGAGTGGTGACTTAAGTCAACACTATTTGTGAGTTCGGAGGAGTCTGAGTCCTACACGTGGCCTAGGGGGCTTACCCCCCCTACCCGCGTGTTTGAACAGAGAAAGTGTCGTCGACAACTCGCTTTGTGTTTCTGGATTTGGACTGGATTCACAAAGTTAGTAGTTGCGCTGCGTGGGGACCTCATTTACACGATGAGATGTCGGGTCCTAACTCGTCAGAGGAGGGGTTGCGCATCGAGTTGTGTTAGAATGAGGTTATGCTGACAGAGGATTCGGAAACGAGTATTGCCTTGGAGCGCACTAGCGCGAAATGACCTCCCACTATTGAAGCAAAGTGTGTCAAACAGTTCGAGGTGGGAACAAAGGTCAGTGGCCCCAGGTGGACTTTATGGCGTAGGGGGTACAGTGTTCCTTAGCATTGTATCATGAGTCGTCCAATTGCACCCATGGACCCAGAGTAGCAAACTGGGGGGACGCGGTGGCTCGCCGTGCCTTGGAATGCAATCCGTAAAATGGATTTACCACCTGGGTTAACAACTAATAAAAAAAAAAGTATAGCAGCACGACCTATTGGACACTACATCATTGTTACAGATAGCCTTAGCTCTGTTCAGGCTATTCGCTCATTAAGGCTCGGAAAACACTCGCCGTACTTCCTTGAGAAAATACGGGTATCATTGAGTACTTTATCTAGACTCTGCTTTTCCATCACCTTTGTTTGGGTGCCGTCACATTGCTCAATAGTGGGCAACGAGAAGGCCGACTCGTTAGCAAAGGTGGGTGCAGTGGAAGGTGTTATTTATCAGCGTCAAATCGCCTTCAGCGAATTTTACTTTTTGGTCCGTAAAAATGCACTCGTCAACTGGCAGCGCAAATGGAACGAGGATGAGTTGGGTTCGTGGCTTCACTCGACTATCCCAAGGGTAAGCCTTAAACCATGGTTCAATAGATTGGACCTGAGTCGTGATTTTATTAAAACATTTTCCCGTCTCATGTCCAATCATTGTGCTTTGGACGCGTTACTCTATCGTGTGAATCTCGCTAGCAGCAATTTGTGTCGTTGTGGTCAGGGTTACCATGACATCGAGCATATTGTTTGGTCGTGTGAAGACCATCTTATCGCCAGAGCGAATTTGATTGATTCCCTTCGGGCCCGAGGTAAACCACCTAATGTTCCAGTAAGGGATGTGTTGGCTGTGGTAGACCTAGACTATATGTTCGAATTATACCTTTTTCTTAAATCTATCGATCTCCGCGTTTAAGTATCCCTTTCTTCTTTTTCCTTTTTCTTTTTTGTCTATCGTAGTTTTGAATAATGAACGATGAACTCAATATGAAAAATATGAAAATGAATCCTTAAAAAGAAAAATGGACAACATTGTGAAAAAAGCCATGTGAAAAAAGCTATGTTAATTAAAATAATGGTCTCCCGGCTCCGTTAAACTAATTTGTATGAGCCGTTTCAAATAAACGAATTGTAAAAAAAAACATAAGTTGAATCATTTTCATTAAGTTTTAATGCAGAAATTTTTCCTCGGAAATCTCAACAAAATCAACAAAATGGGTGGGATCAAAAAATGAAGAAGAAGAGAAGTTATTTGAATTTCTGGAACTTTCCCAGGCCTTCGCATTTCCGTTAGGACTTGGTTTTTCCCCATAAGTTTCAACCACCTCAGAGAACGTCAAACAACGAGTCTGTGGCGCGAAATAAGCCCAGGTAAATTGAAATCACTTCGAGCATAACCCAGACGCGATTCCAAGGTAGAGCGAGACTGAACGAGAACAAGCAGATTGTTTGCCGGCCTGACGTATGAAGACGAGAAAGAGGAAGGAGGAGAAGAAATTTTTCTGACAACTTAGGAGTTTTCCTAGAAGCAATTATTATTGTCTATTAGTTACTGTCTATGGAGTTGGAGGAATGATTACCTGCGCAATTCGCACAATTGAAGAATTCAGATTGTGGTTTATCACCACCGAAAAGGCATTTCGAATGAGCCTCAAAGCATGCATCTGGCATTCATTCTACAATTTTAAGTGCCGTGACAAAATGCTTGACAACAACATTGTGTAATAGTTTGAAGAAAATCGGTAGATATATTTTTTAACGGTTCAAATTTGATTCGAAAATGTACCATGAGACGAGCCTGTTCAAGAATTTGCAAATTATTAACCTGATCCTTTTAAAATGGATCAAATAAAATTAAGGAGGAAAACCAACACAAATGGTATTATTCGTATTGGTCCTTTTTCTCATTTAACCCTTCGTTTCATAAAGTTACAAATTTGCAACAATTAATGTATGGAAAAATGGAAAAATCGTATTTTATTATAATTTTTTTTCTTGATGTACTCATCATTTTCAACTGTTTAAACTGATTTTTAAGGAAAAACAAAAAATCATGAAACGAAGGGTTAAATAACTTGAATCGAAGAAAAACCTCACAAAGAATTCAATTCGGTTGTGATCTCATCTGGTGTCTGATCGCCGCTGAGACCACGAAGTTCAACTTTAGAAGTACGATCACTTTTAGTGTCGTAGGTAAAATATTGGTGCTTTTTAATATTAAAATAATTTATTCTTTTTTGAAAATCATCAAAAGATTTCACCTACATATACATATACGGGTTTTCACCAATCTGAAAAGAAATCTTCACATCCTTGACGGAAGTGACGATTTCTTCCCGAAAGGCATTGAAGTCAGGAATTGTAACCGTAATTTGTGCAACATTTTCATTTTTAAGAGTATAAGAAGAAGAAGGTTTCTTATAACTTTTATCAGAATTGAATATGAGTATTCCCTTATCACCGATGTTATGAAGGACATCTAATGAATTTGAAATTACAACTATTTTGACCGATGTCTCTGAATTGGGTTCTGAAGTTCACAATTCACGATGAAGATGCTTGAACCTTCTCTAAACCCTTCTTCTAAACCCTTCTCGCATTTTGTTTAAAGGTGGCATCATACCAGGAGGCAAAAAGGTTTAACAGGCTCTGCAAGAAATTCATACCTTCGGTGCCATTGATAGAGTAAAGCTACTTCAGGTCGTCGGCGTATGCTAATTTTGGTCTATCAAAAAGCAGCAGCACTTCGTAGAAATATATCATGAGCCGTTGAAACTGGCTAGAGAAATAGTCATCAGTACGAACAGTTAACTTACGTCCAATTCAAGCAGCGAAGAAGAGATCCACATAATCCTAAATGTCCAAGTTCTTTTGCATGGCAATGGCATGGTTAACCCCATCAAATGCAGCAGACAGGTCAGTATAGATGGCATTTTTTGATTAAATTATAGTCGTTATGATTATAGCATGAAATCTTTATAGTATTCGTGACTTTATATCAACGTTACAGTTGACGGTAACAGTTATTGAAAAACTTATCCGGTTCAACTATGTTAAATGTCTACCATTTGGCAAAATTTCCCAGATATCGGCTCAAGGGGAAACTGACTTGCCAACTAAGCTATTTCACAAGCTCCATAGATGGTATAAGTTTGTGTTTTCTTGGAAAAACTTAGAAAGGTCAGGAAGCTTACTGTTGTTGAGCGTTTTGGAAAAACAATGCTGATCGTTGAAGAAGTTATGCTTGTAGAGCAGAAAAATGGAATCCGAAACTACTACTACTAAACTACTCATAATGTACATATCTTCTTGTCTTCTTGTCTTCTTGTCTTCTTGTCTTCTTGTCTTCTTGTCTTCTTGTCTTCTTGTCTTCTTGTCTTCTTGTCTTCTTGTCTTCTTGTCTTCTTGTCTTCTTGTCTTCTTGTCTTCTTGTCTTCTTGTCTTCTTGTCTTCTTGTCTTCTTGTCTTCTTGTCTTCTTGTCTTCTTGTCTTCTTGTCTTCTTGTCTTCTTGTCTTCTTGTCTTCTTGTCTTCTTGTCTTCTTGTCTTCTTGTCTTCTTGTCTTCTTGTCTTCTTGTCTTCTTGTCTTCTTGTCTTCTTGTCTTCTTGTCTTCTTGTCTTCTTGTCTTCTTGTCTTCTTGTCTTCTTGTCTTCTTGTCTTCTTGTCTTCTTGTCTTCTTGTCTTCTTGTCTTCTTGTCTTCTTGTCTTCTTGTCTTCTTGTCTTCTTGTCTTCTTGTCTTCTTGTCTTCTTGTCTTCTTGTCTTCTTGTCTTCTTGTCTTCTTGTCTTCTTGTCTTCTTGTCTTCTTGTCTTCTTGTCTTCTTGTCTTCTTGTCTTCTTGTCTTCTTGTCTTCTTGTCTTCTTGTCTTCTTGTCTTCTTGTCTTCTTGTCTTCTTGTCTTCTTGTCTTCTTGTCTTCTTGTCTTCTTGTCTTCTTGTCTTCTTGTCTTCTTGTCTTCTTGTCTTCTTGTCTTCTTGTCTTCTTGTCTTCTTGTCTTCTTGTCTTCTTGTCTTCTTGTCTTCTTGTCTTCTTGTCTTCTTGTCTTCTTGTCTTCTTGTCTTCTTGTCTTCTTGTCTTCTTGTCTTCTTGTCTTCTTGTCTTCTTGTCTTCTTGTCTTCTTGTCTTCTTGTCTTCTTGTCTTCTTGTCTTCTTGTCTTCTTGTCTTCTTGTCTTCTTGTCTTCTTGTCTTCTTGTCTTCTTGTCTTCTTGTCTTCTTGTCTTCTTGTCTTCTTGTCTTCTTGTCTTCTTGTCTTCTTGTCTTCTTGTCTTCTTGTCTTCTTGTCTTCTTGTCTTCTTGTCTTCTTGTCTTCTTGTCTTCTTGTCTTCTTGTCTTCTTGTCTTCTTGTCTTCTTGTCTTCTTGTCTTCTTGTCTTCTTGTCTTCTTGTCTTCTTGTCTTCTTGTCTTCTTGTCTTCTTGTCTTCTTGTCTTCTTGTCTTCTTGTCTTCTTGTCTTCTTGTCTTCTTGTCTTGTTATGGTCTGTAGGTCATAAGTTTGCAAAAAATGTTTTCAAATCTTCGAAAAATACCTAACATTCATAAGTATTGAGATTGATAGTTTAAGTAGGAATTCGCGTCACTTCAGACTACGATTTTTATTGATATTGAATAAAAAAATTGTCCTTTCGAATGATTGAAACAACTGAAACAAATAGAAACTACTACTAAACGTTTAACGCCATTTTGACTTAAAATCCTTGAATTTATTTATCATTATAAATTGTATCTTATCTCCGTAGCATTTTTTTCCTAAATGTGACCGTTTAATTTTAGCAGCGTCTTGGGAAATTATAGCGACACTTGAGCGGTGACAGAGCATAGCGCCCCCCATTTGCTCATACGCTAATATAAATTATACCGTTCCGTGGAGCGCGCTCAGCATCTTCCTGCCTTCCTGCGGCAATGCATTGTGCTGTGCAGCGCATCCTGAAAACCCCAATCATCCATTAGCGTTTCGTCCAAGACAAAGTTGCCAATTTACAAGGATGCAAGCAAGCGATAGTTCGTTGTCGAGATGCTGCTGCTGCTATTAGTCGCTCAAAGTTGGAGCGGGCTGAAAAATGAAAGGATACGATAAGGATATTGCGAGTAACTTTCCTCTGAGTCACACCATTACCATCATCATCACCATCATCCTGTAACCGCGTAAACCCTTGACAATGGCAATCCGAGCGCTTCCAACATTTCTTGGCTTGGGTGTTGGGAAACGCAATAATAGCATAAATGCATTATGTTGTCTCACCCCCTCCCTTCTCTGTTTGTTTTCTGGTGGCGCGGCGTGGGTGGCGAAAAATGCTTACCATCTATCTACTAAGATCATCTAGAGAACCGATGAACCACATCTCAACTGATTATCACCGTGCCGGAGATGCTAAAACTGCTAAGAGGGAAAAGAATGGAACGCTACGTATCTTACGGTCGCCATTACTCAGCGCTCGAGACCTCTCCGGCAGTTGAGGTTGACCTTATTCCCGCCGAACAGGCTCTTAGAGGAGTTGTGCAATAAGTGCGCTGATTATTGATTGTGTAGCCCTGAGATTGCCGTGTCGTCTGTCTTTTCGATACTCCTCTATACCCACCTACTTATGTACGAAACCGTTGAGCAGCACGGCGGAAGTAGGCATCAGAGCGAATAACCAGCCCATAAGCGATTAGCTTTCGTCGACATGGGTGCCGACGGTGGGTGGGGACGATCAACACAATGCGACACAAAACGAGGATTCTCGTTTTGTCGTTTCGTAAATTTGAAAAAAATTTATCGGTCATCAAAAATTAACACAGTTACCAATAGAAACTCAAAAAGGAACTAAAATAATTAAATTTTATCCGATGATTTCTAAGATAATAAACAATGACTGATTGTATTTGGGTATTTACTTTAATAAAAAATGACTTTTGACTATCAAAATGGAGAAAAACTAATTTGTAATAATTTTGTAATAAAAATACTGAATACAAGTCCAGATCATAAAATTAGCTGGACTCACATTCAATTCCATTGTTTTCATATTTTTTCAATTTCTGAGCACTTTTGAAAATACGAAAAAAAAAATCGAAAAAATTAAACTGAATTTGAAAATTTGAAAGTAAATTCTATTGGTTTTTTTTTAAACTAAGCTTTCAAATGTTCATCAAACCATTTTAGCACCGTTCAAAAAGAGCAAATCGGTGAATTTTCATAGGTTTCTGAAATCTATAATAAATAAAAATGAATTCCTGCCTGTCTGTCTGTTCTCTATTGACTCGAAAACTACTGAACCGATTTGTGTGAAACTTGGCAGATGGAGGTATTGGAGACTGGGGAAGGTTCCTATAATAGTTTGCGATTCCTCCCTTTTCCTGGAAGGGGGAGGGGGTCTCTCATATAAAAGTAATAAGGCTCCATAACTCGAGAACTGATCATGAAAATGGAACCAAATTTGGCATGGGAGTGTATTTCGGTACAGGGAATTTGGAGAGTTTGGAGATAGGAAAGAGGGGAGGGGCACTCTTAATTTTTTTTTCATAACTCGAGGACTAATCAAGCAAGTGGATCCAAATTTGGCACGTAAGGTTTTTCAATACGAGAAATTTTTCTATGGTTATTTGAGACACCTTCATTCTTTCATCGGGAAACTACTTCGTCTCAGCGTCGAAACTAGTGATCGATAATGGGATCCGGGGTATCACTCGGCTGATAACTCATTCGGTTGAACCAAAAGATACGGTTCACACATCGAAGAACTTCGTCTCAACATCGGAACTGGTGCAGGATCTGTGGACGACAAAAGACCCGGTAGAACGTACAACGGAGGATAAGGTTATAGGAACGCTAAGCACCTGTTAGCGCCCTTCAACACGTTCGTCGCCCATATTCGGGTGACGGGTGTATTTCCTGGGAGGCCCGTCACATCAAAAAGCATGTGACGCTCTCTCACTCAAGTCAGCCGCTCAGTTTAGCCACAGGTTACAAATAGCGGAGTTCTCCCTGGTTGCTTTCTTGCTCCGAGATTTACTTTGGACCCGGCAAGTAAAAAAACCAAAATGAGCGTGGCGACGAACGTGTTAAGCGCGTTGAGCAACGTTCAGCGTGCTCTACCGATCTTTGAAGACTTTGATGTTGATCCCGATGTTGTTGGCCGTTCTCGATGGTGGCTCATGAGATGCTGCGACGATGTACGATAGTTGGTGATCTGGAATCGATAAAAAACCCGGTCGATGGAACGATAGGAGAAAAACGATAGGAACGCTAATCACCTATCTACCTCTGTGAGCGTGTTGAGCAACGTTCAGTGGACAAAAACCCGGTTGATCGATTGGTTGGAGTAAAGTTGGAGGAACGCTATTCACCTTTTAGCGTTTCATAAGCACGTCCGGAATTCTCTACCGGTCTATGTAGCTTTCTCTGGTAGATGGTAGATGGTTGTAGGGTTGACGACTTGGCTGCTGGCGATGAGTAAGATGGTAATCAATCTCAACTTGGATGAAGCATTGAAATGCGACCTAGTGACCGCAAGGTGGCGGAACAGGGCCAGTTGTCCATCGACGAGAATTGACGTGGTGGGTCGTAGCAGCACTGACGCTTATCGGGGAAGTGAAACATGCTGGACAGATTGCTGGCCACATTGAGCCCGTCTGTACCAATCTGGATAGCAGTTACGCGTTTAGCAGCGACAGTTCTCCAGCTCTGCGGTGGCGTTGTGGTATCTGATCTTTCTCCTGATTTCGTTGGTAGAAGAGGTGCACCAAAGGAACGATGGAGCAGCTGGATCCATCAGCAGCGTCTTCTACGTTGTATTGAACGACGAAATCGACTAGCAGCGTATCCTTAGGCGCTCACAGGATGCGTTGAACACCACGTCTCATTGGTGGTTTTGCTGTCATCCTTTAGCACCGGATAATGTGGCAGATAGCAGTGTGGTTTGTAGTCTTCATCAGAATAGCTGTGGTGTGCATCTCTGGTGAAGATTTGATGTGTGGCATTCGTTTCGCAATCTCCAAGGGTGGTTTGTGGATCATTGAACCGGGAATTGCAGGCGACGCATCCTTCGTCGTTGATTTGAGTGATGGAGGATTCAGCTTCAACTCTCAGGCTCCCATCGGTGGTTTCCATTGGCCGGAACTCCTCAGGGATCATTTCTCGGATTTAATCAACGGTGGAGAAGGAGCACGCTTGCGGTGCGGTGGTGGAGCTGGTATCCACTTTGCCGGAAACTGTCCAGCCAAAGAGGGTGTCCACCAAAATCGGTAAACCGTTACCAAGGGAATGGCGTACACATGTGCGGAACTCATGGTCACATTCTCCACCGATGATCATGTCGATTGTTGCTGAGAATACGCCAATGGAGCCTTTGGTATTCTCCAGGCAGTTGAATCGATCGGGAATGTGGGGAGATATGATGTTGGTTTCTTAATGACGACGAGATCTAGTGTGGTGGAGAAGTCGCTGTTCCTGGGTACGATCTTGGCAGATAAATTGCACTTTATGCGCATCACTGCCTCTCCAAATTCGGCAACTGCGATGTCCACGGGGCTTTGACGGGTGGCGAGTTCGTTCGCCAATTTTTTGGTGATGAAGATGGACATCGCTGAAGAATCTAGTTGAGCTCTAGCAGGAATCTTTATACCGTATCGGTCGACAACTAACAGAGCAACTGTCTCCAACAGAACCGTAGAATTTGAACGCACAAATAGATTTATCGTTGGTGGTCTGGGTGAACCCCTCGGACCTGGATTCACTTGTTTGAGCTGTGATCTCTCCGGTGAGAATTCATTCGGTGGTGCTGCTGGGTCGTGCAACATCGTATGGTGCTTCGCTTGGCAAATCCCGCACAGGAACTTAGATTTACAGGTTCTAGCCTGGTGGTTCGCGCGGAGACAATTTCAGCAAAGACTGTGCTGTGTCTCAAGCTCTCACCGTTGGGAGCTTGACAGATTTGAAAATGCAGGATATTGGTTAAGCGAATTTGTTCTCAAATAACAGTGACATGGCGAAGTGCTGAATTGAGTTTCAAACGTAGCTGCGTTCACGACATATTTGATAGGAGCTTGCTTCTTTGGGATTTGTCCGGCCACCTTGGAAACGGTTAGCACTTAACCTCATTAAATGGATTTGGAAAATAGTTACCTTTATTTCGAGGTGAATTTTACCGTTTTGTTCAGCTCAATCCGAGTTAACTTCACCTCGCTACGAGGTAAGCTTTACCTTGAAGAGGTAGAAAGTACCTTTTATGAATTTACCTTTTTTCTAAGTTAATTTTACCTTTTTTCTCTGCTCGATTCAGGTAAACTTTACCGCGTTGTGAGATGAGTTTCATCTCGTAAGGTAACAGTTACTTTTTTGGATTTTACAAGCATTCCCCTTTATAGTCAGTCAATTTGGTTTGTTCATGAGATTATGCCTGTATATTAAGTGCTACTTTTTTTCTTAATCATTCCGTATTTTCCATAAGCAAATTATCCTTCGTCAGACAGGACAAACGACGGAACTTGACGCAACGTGAGATTAAGAGATTCAGAAGTTCGCCTCCTCGTGGTACAGAGTGGAAACGATCATTCTGCTAAATGAACTTCACAATGAACTGGATTAGACAGAAATATAAAAGACCAAATTGTCTAAATACATTTAATTGGAACATACTGGAACAAATCTGCCTACAACCTTCCGAGTGACTCCGAGAATGTATGCGAATGCAGAATTAGCGAAAAAAGCTCGTGTATCTAGTTATGGGAAATTCAAAACAAAAAATAAAATCTTTATATGAAATTTTTCAATAATATTTCGAGGTGATTCAGTATTAATAATCACTAAAATTAATCAAATATCACCCATTTTCTTGGTCATTTTAGTTTTGAAAACAGTAGAAACTCGATTTTCCAAATTTGTTATTTGTAATTTGTTAACTTAAGCCTTTCAGTTACAATGAACTTTTAATTCAGGTTTAGGAAAACACAAGTTTTAGGCAAAGGCTTAAACAATATATTTTGAAATTTGGTTAATAAAGTATCAGATAAATACTATAAATAAAGAAGTACTCATCAAATCGCCCTGAAAACCTCCGAGCAACTAAAATATAATATAAGAAAGAACAAAATAATGTATAACTATGCATGAGAAATTAAAAAGTTACCAACATAAAACAGAGCAAACTTCATACTAAGTACAATTTAGTGTAACATAAAATGCATTTAATCGCCCTGAAACTCGGAGTAACTCAAATTTAATGTTTATTGGAGTTTATGAAGTCACAGGAAAAAGTTCATATAACTGAGTTTGACAAATTTCAAAGTAAGATAAATTTTTTTATTGAAATTTTATATACCTCCGAAGTACATCCGTTTTTCCAAAAAGAAGTATCTTTCTGGCAATTTTTGTTCGCGAAATCCAAAATTCTAACCGGCTTTTTAGCGGGACAATTTAATTCTATAACTCTAAAAAATTTGAGATACGTTCAATTCTGATATAAAGTACGCAATGTACCTTTTTGGAACATACCAAAACCTTATTTCAGGTCAAAATTCGAAAATTGTAAACCGTTCAAATTGATGAGTACATCAGCAGAATACGCTAAATCAGATAGATAAATTTTGATGACCTCGGCTGAAACGTCTTCGCAAGGAAAAATTAAATGAAAACAAATTCTAACGAAGGATAACGAATTTTTGCTTCCCTTAACGAATCCACCGAAAATTCCCAAAATCAGCTGCCTTTCGCTTGTTCGATTCCGATGTAAGATGCAGCAAATTGGTTGTAACAAGCGGATAAATACACGTGCACGGGTTTCAGAATATGCTGCTGCCACCAGCAAAAGGACGCGATGTTACTTCGTAAATTCTACTGAGGATTCTCCATCTAGAGTACCTACCCAACTACTACAAAAGTGTGTCTCTATTCCGTGGCTTAGCCTTCGCCAAGAGGCTGGTTAAAATGTGCTCTACAGAGCGAAGAAGTTGAAATATGCTAATCTAAGCTTTATCATATGCTAACACCATTGAGATTACGATGCACTTTTCCAAGTGGAGTTTGTCGGTGTCTGCCATATTCTCGCTACCTTTGAAAAGAATGGCTTTTCAAGGTTGTAAATGCCTTTCGAATGAGGGAAAATGCAGTCGCTCAGTTTCAAGCTTGAATTTGATCGAGGCACTTAGTTTTTCCATTTTTGACAGCCAACATATTTAGTTAGTTTAGTTTTAAACCAACATATTTTTTTTTTATGAATAAAAAGTCAAGATTGACTTCAACTTTCAAGTTGATTGTCAGTCAGTTTCTTCCAAAATAGACTTTTCATTTTCAAATTCAAACGGTCTAATTTTAGACTACTCGGACATCTTTAAAAAAAAAAAAAATAGATGAATGCTCATCGGTCCTAGAGCGGTTAATTCGAACAGATTTTTTTTTCAGCAGACGCATAAATAGTATAATGCTGAAAAATTTGGTCTCATATCATTATTGTCCCTTCCGGATAAGCCAAATCCCTTGACAATTAGTTGTCTCCCCACCACACCCGCAATCCTGACATCGTTCCAGAGAATGAATGGTGGCTTCCCAAGATCACTCACCAATTCAACCGTATCATCCTCAACCAAAAGTCCAAATCATGCTCAATTTGTCGTTTACGCTTCAGTAAAATGTGATGAGATTAAGTGCCCACAAACACACAAAAGCGAAGCGTTCCTGATTCCATGTTACACCGGAATGGAAAAACGGCCTTCATTCAATGTCACCCACTTCCACCCACAATTCGAGCTCGTTCATCGGAAACTGTCCAAGCATCCAGCCAGCATCCAACATGATAATCAACTTGACGAAGATATTTCAACAAGCTTCCTAGGATTAATCCGATCTGTGCAGGTTGGCGACATCGCCTTTCAGTCCGTTTTCTCCACCTCCTGCTTTTCGAAATCCGAATTTGGTGAGAGATTGAGTAAATATCTACGATTATTGTAAGTGAAGATATTAGGTTAGTTTCTCGGAAGCTTAATCCAAGTTCTGGGAGCTAATTTATGCCAAACGAAACTTCTGGATTGATATGACAACTAACAACCATGTTGGAACTTATTCTAAGATTAAAGCTAACGAATTTTAAAAAAGCTAAATTCAAAATTATATAAATTGTCAAAATTGTCAAAATTTTCAAAATTGTAAAAATTGTCAAAATTGCCAAAATTACCAAAACTGTCAAAATTGTCAAAATTGTCAAAATTGTCAAAATTGTCAAAATTGTCAAAATTGTCAAAATTGTCGAAATTGTCAAAATTGTCAAAATTGTCAAAATTGTCAAAATTGTCAAAATTGTCAAAATTGTCAAAATTGTCAAAATTGTCAAAAATCTCAAAATTGTCAAAATTGTCAAAATTGTCAAAATTGTCAAATTGCCAAAATTGTCAAAATTGTCAAAATTGTCAAAATTGTCAAAATTGTCAAAATTGTCAAAATTGTCAAAATTGTCAAAATTGTCAAAATTGTCAAAATTGTCAAAATTGTCAAAATTGTCAAAATTGTCAAAATTGTCAAAATTGTCAAAATTGTCAAAATTGTCAAAATTGTCAAAATTGTCAAAATTGTCAAAATTGTCAAAATTGTCAAAATTGTCAAAATTGTCAAAATTGTCAAAATTGTCAAAATTGTCAAAATTGTCAAAATTGTCAAAATTGTCAAAATTGTCAAAATTGTCAAAATTGTCAAAATTGTCAAAATTGTCAAAATTGTCAAAATTGTCAAAATTGTCAAAATTGTCAAAATTGTCAAAATTGTCAAAATTGTCAAAATTGTCAAAATTGTCAAAATTGTCAAAATTGTCAAAATTGTCAAAATTGTCAAAATTGTCAAAATTGTCAAAATTGTCAAAATTGTCAAAATTGTCAAAATTGTCAAAATTGTCAAAATTGTCAAAATTGTCAAAATTGTCAAAATTGTCAAAATTGTCAAAATTGTGAAAATTGTCAAAATTGTCAAACTTGTCAAAATTGTCAAAATTGTCAAAATTGTCAAAATTGTCAAAATTGTCAAAATTGTCAAAATTGTCAAAATTGTCAAAATTGTCAAAATTATCAAAATTGTCAAAATTGTCAAAATTGTCAAAATTGTCAAAATTGTCAAAATTGTCAAAATTGTCAAAATTGTCAAAATTGTCAAAATTGTCAAAATTGTCAAAATTGTCAAAATTGTCAAAATTGTCAAAATTGTCAAAATTGTCAAAATTGTCAAGATTGTCAAAATTGTTAAAATAAGATATTTTGTCATTCTTGTCATTTTTGTCATTTTTGTCATTTTTGTCATTTTTGTCATTTTTGTCATTTTTGTCATTTTTGTCATTTTTGTCATCTTTGTCATTTTTGTCATTTTTGTCATTTTTGTCATTTTTGTCATTTTTGTCATTTTTGTCATTTTTGTCATTTTTGTCATTTTTGTCATTTTTGTCATTTTTGTCATTTTTGTCATTTTTGTCATTTTTGTCATTTTTGTCATTTTTGTCATTTTTGTCATTTTTGTCATTTTTGTCATTTTTGTCATTTTTGTCATTTTTGTCATTTTTGTCATTTTTGTCATTTTTGTCATTTTTGTCATTTTTGTCATTTTTGTCATTTTTGTCATTTTTGTCATTTTTGTCATTTTTGTCATTTTTGTCATTTTTGTCATTTTTGTCATTTTTGTCATTTTTGTCATTTTTGTCATTTTTGTCATTTTTGTCATTTTTGTCATTTTTGTCATTTTTGTCATTTTTGTCATTTTTGTCATTTTTGTCATTTTTGTCATTTTTGTCATTTTTGTCATTTTTGTCATTTTTGTCATTTTTGTCATTTTTGTCATTTTTGTCATTTTTGTCATGTTTGGCATTTTTGGCATTTTTGGCATTTTTGTCATTTTTGTCATTTTTGTCATTTTTGTCATTTTTGTCATTTTTGTCATTTTTGTCATTTTTGTCATTTTTGTCATTTTTGTCATTTTTGTCATTTTTGTCATTTTTGTCATTTTTGTCATTTTTGTCATTTTTGTCATTTTTGTCATTTTTGTCATTTTTGTCATTTTTGTCATTTTTGTCATTTTTGTCATTTTTGTCCTTTCTGTCATTTTTTTCATTTTTTTCATTTTTGTCATTTTTGTCATTTTTGTCATTTTTGTCATTTTTGTCATATTTGTCATTTTTGTCATTTTTGTCATTTTTGTCATTTTTGTCATTTTTGTCATTTTTGTCATTTTTGTCATTTTTGTCATTTTTGTCATTTTTGTCATTTTTGTCATTTTTGTCATTTTTGTCGTTTTTGTCATTTTTGTCATTTTTGTAATTTTTGTAATTTTTGTCATTTTTGTCATTTTTGTCATTTTTGTCATTTTTGTCATTTTTGTCATTTTTGTCATTTTTGTCATTTTTGTCATTTTTGTCATTTTTGTCATTTTTGTCATTTTTGTAATTTTTGTCATTTTTGTCATTTTTGTCATTTTTGTCATTTTTGTCATTTTTGTCATTTTTGTCATTTTTGTCATTTTTGTCATTTTTGTCATTTTTGTCATTTTTGTCATTTTTGTCATTTTTGTCATTTTTGGCATTTTTGGCATTTTTGGCATTTTTGGCATTTTTGGCATTTTTGTCATTTTTGTCATTTTTGTCATTTTTGTCATTTTTGTCATTTTTGTCATTTTTGTCATTTTTGTCATTTTTGTCATTTTTGTCATTTTTGTCATTTTTGTCATTTTTGTCATTTTTGTCATTTTTGTCATTTTTGTCATTTTTGTCATTTTTGTCATTTTTGTCATTTTTGTCATTTTTGTCATTTTTGTCATTTTTGTCATTTTTGTCATTTTTGTCATTTTTGTCATTTTTGTCATTTTTGTCATTTTTGTCATTTTTGTCATTTTTGTCATTTTTGTCATTTTTGTCATTTTTGTCATTTTTGTCATTTTTGTCATTTTTGTCATTTTTGTCATTTTTGTCATTTTTGTCATTTTTGTCATTTTTGTCATTTTTGTCATTTTTGTCATTTTTGTCATTTTTGTCATTTTTGTCGTTTTTGTCATTTTTGTAATTTTTGTAATTTTTGTCATTTTTGTCATTTTTGTCATTTTTGTCATTTTTGTCATTTTTGTCATTTTTGTCATTTTTGTCATTTTTGTCATTTTTGTCATTTTTGTCATTTTTGTCATTTTTGTCATTTTTGTCATTTTTGTCATTTTTGTCATTTTTGTCATTTTTGTCAATTTTGTAATTTTTGTCATTTTTGTCATTTTTGTAATTTTTGTCATTTTTGTCATTTTTGTCATTTTTGTAATTTTTGTCATTTTTGTCATTTTTGTCATTTTTGTCATTTTTGTCATTTTTGTCATTTTTGTCATTTTTGTCATTTTTGTCATTTTTGTCATTTTTGTCATTTTTGTCATTTCTGTCATTTTTGCCTTTTTTGTCGTTTTTGTCATTTTTGTCATTTTTGTCATTTTTGTCATTTTTGTCATTTTTGTCATTTTTGTCATTTTTGTCATTTTTGTCATTTTTGTCATTTTTGTCATTTTTGTCATTTTTGTCATTTTTGTCATTTTTGTCATTTTTGTCATTTTTGTCATTTTTGTCATTTTTGTCATTTTTGTCATTTTTGTCATTTTTGTCATTTTTGTCATTTTGTCATTTTTGTCATTTTTGTCATTTTTGTCATTTTTGTCATTTTTGTCATTTTTGTCATTTTTGTCATTTTTGTCATTTTTGTCATTTTTGTCATTTTTGTCATTTTTGTCATTTTGGTCATTTTTGTCATTTTTGTCATTTTTGTCATTTTTGTCATTTTTGTCATTTTTGTCATTTTTGTCATTTTTGTCATTTTTGTCATTTTTGTCATTTTTGTCATTTTTGTCATTTTTGTCATTTTTGTCATTTTTCATTTTTGTCATTTTTGTCATTTTTGTCATTTTTGTCATTTTTGTCATTTTTGTCATTTTTGTCATTTTTGTCATTTTTGTCATTTTTGTCATTTTTGTCATTTTTGTCATTTTTGTCATTTTTGTCATTTTTGTCATTTTTGTCATTTTTGTCATTTTTGTCATTTTTGTCATTTTTGTCATTTTTGTCATTTTTGTCATTTTTGTCATTTTTGTCATTTTTGTCATTTTTGTCATTTTTGTCATTTTTGTCATTTTTGTCATTTTTGTCATTTTTGTCATTTTTGTCATTTTTGTCATTTTTGTCATTTTTGTCATTTTTGTCAATTTTGTCATTTTTGTCATTTTTGTAATTTTTGTCATTTTTGTCATTTTTGTCATTTTTGTAATTTTTGTCATTTTTGTCATTTTTGTCATTTTTGTAATTTTTGTCATTTTTGTCATTTTTGTCATTTTTGTCATTTTTGTCATTTTTGTCATTTTTGTCATTTTTGTCATTTTTGTCATTTTTGTCATTTTTGTCATTTTTGTCATTTTTGTCATTTTTGTCATTTTTGTCATTTTTGTCATTTTTGTCATTTTTGTCATTTTTGTCATTTTTGTCATTTTTGTCATTTTTGTCATTTTTGTCATTTTTGTCATTTCTGTCATTTTTGCCTTTTTTGTCGTTTTTGTCATTTTTGTCATTTTTGTCATTTTTGTCATTTTTGTCATTTTTGTCATTTTTGTCATTTTTGTCATTTTTGTCATTTTTGTCATTTTTGTCATTTTTGTCATTTTCGTCATTTTTGTCATTTTTGTCATTTTTGTCATTTTTGTCATTTTTGTCATTTTTGTCATTTTTGTCATTTTTGTCATTTTTGTCATTTTTGTCATTTTTGTCATTTGTCATTTTTCATTTTTGTCATTTTTGTCATTTTTGTCATTTTTGTCATTTTTGTCATTTTTGTCATTTTTGTCATTTTTGTCATTTTTGTCATTTTTGTCATTTTTGTCATTTTTGTCATTTTTGTCATTTTTGTCATTTTTGTCATTTTTGTCATTTTTGTCATTTTTGTCATTTTTGTCATTTTTGCATTTTTGTCATTTTTGTCATTTTTGTCATTTTTGTCATTTTTGTCATTTTTGTCATTTTTGTCATTTTTGTCATTTTTGTCATTTTTGTCATTTTTGTCATTTTTGTCATTTTTGTCATTTTTGTCATTTTTGTCATTTTTGTCATTTTTGTCATTTTTGTCATTTTTGTCATTTTTGTCATTTTTGTCATTTTTGTCATTTTTGTCATTTTTGTCATTTTTGTCATTTTTGTCATTTTTGTCATTTTTGTCATTTTTGTCATTTTTGTCATTTTTGTCATTTTTGTCATTTTTGTCATTTTTGTCATTTTTGTCATTTTTGTCATTTTTGTCATTTTTGTCATTTTTGTCATTTTTGTCATTTTTGTCATTTTTGTCATTTTTGTCATTTTTGTCATTTTTGTCATTTTTGTCATTTTTGTCATTTTTGTCATTTTTGTCATTTTTGTCATTTTTGTCATTTTTGTCATTTTTGTCATTTTTGTCATTTTTGTCATTTTTGTCATTTTTGTCATTTTTGTCATTTTTGTCATTTTTGTCATTTTTGTCATTTTTGTCATTTTTGTCATTTTTGTCATTTTTGTCATTTTTGTCATTTTTGTCATTTTTGTCATTTTTGTCATTTTTGTCATTTTTGTCATTTTTGTCATTTTTGTCATTTTTGTCATTTTTGTCATTTTTGTCATTTTTGTCATTTTTGTCATTTTTTTCATTTTTGTCATTTTTGTCATTTTTGTCATTTTTGTCATTTTTGTCATTTTTGTCATTTTTGTCATTTTTGTCATTTTTTGTCATTTTTGTCATTTTTGTCATTTTTGTCATTTTTGTCATTTTTGTCATTTTTGTCATTTTTGTCATTTTTGTCATTTTTGTCATTTTTGTCATTTTTGTCATTTTTGTCATTTTTGTCATTTTTGTCATTTTTGTCATTTTTGTCATTTTTGTCATTTTTGTCATTTTTGTCATTTTTGTCATTTTTGTCATTTTTGTCATTTTTGTCATTTTTGTCATTTTTGTCATTTTTGTCATTTTTGTCATTTTTGTCATTTTTGTCATTTTTGTCATTTTTGTCATTTTTGTCATTTTTGTCATTTTTGTCATTTTTGTCATTTTTGTCATTTTTGTCATTTTTGTCATTTTTGTCATTTTTGTCATTTTTGTCATTTTTGTCATTTTTGTCATTTTTGTCATTTTTGTCATTTTTGTCATTTTTGTCATTTTTGTCATTTTTGTCATTTTTGTCATTTTTGTCATTTTTGTCATTTTTGTCATTTTTGTCATTTTTGTCATTTTTGTCATTTTTGTCATTTTTGTCATTTTTGTCATTTTTGTCATTTTTGTCATTTTTGTCATTTTTGTCATTTTTGTCATTTTTGTCATTTTTGTCATTTTTGTCATTTTTGTCATTTTTGTCATTTTTGTCATTTTTGTCATTTTTGTCATTTTTGTCATTTTTGTCATTTTTGTCATTTTTGTCATTTTTGTCATTTTTGTCATTTTTGTCATTTTTGTCATTTTTGTCATTTTTGTCATTTTTGTCATTTTTGTCATTTTTGTCTTTTTGTCATTTTTGTCATTTTTGTCATTTTTGTCATTTTTGTCATTTTTGTCATTTTTGTCATTTTTGTCATTTTTGTCATTTTTGTCATTTTTGTCATTTTTGTCATTTTTGTCATTTTTGTCATTTTTGTCATTTTTGTCATTTTTGTCATTTTTGTCATTTTTGTCATTTTTGTCATTTTTGTCATTTTTGTCATTTTTGTCATTTTTGTCATTTTTGTCATTTTTGTCATTTTTGTCATTTTTGTCATTTTTGTCATTTTTGTCATTTTTGTCATTTTTGTCATTTTTGTCATTTTTGTCATTTTTGTCATTTTTGTCATTTTTGTCATTTTTGTCATTTTTGTCATTTTTGTCATTTTTGTCATTTTTGTCATTTTTGTCATTTTTGTCATTTTTGTCATTTTTGTCATTTTTGTCATTTTTGTCATTTTTGTCATTTTTGTCATTTTTGTCATTTTTGTCATTTTTGTCATTTTTGTCATTTTTGTCATTTTTGTCATTTTTGTCATTTTTGTCATTTTTGTCATTTTTGTCATTTTTGTCATTTTTGTCATTTTTGTCATTTTTGTCATTTTTGTCATTTTTGTCATTTTTGTCATTTTTGTCATTTTTGTCATTTTTGTCATTTTGTCATTTTTGTCATTTTTGTCATTTTTGTCATTTTTGTCATTTTTGTCATTTTTGTCATTTTTGTCATTTTTGTCATTTTTGTCATTTTTGTCATTTTTGTCATTTTTGTCATTTTTGTCATTTTTGTCATTTTTGTCATTTTTGTCATTTTTGTCATTTTTGTCATTTTTGTCATTTTTGTCATTTTTGTCATTTTTGTCATTTTTGTCATTTTTGTCATTTTTGTCATTTTTGTCATTTTTGTCATTTTTGTCATTTTTGTCATTTTTGTCATTTTTGTCATTTTTGTCATTTTTGTCATTTTGTCATTTTGTCATTTTTGTCATTTTTGTCATTTTTGTCATTTTTGTCATTTTTGTCATTTTTGTCATTTTTGTCATTTTTGTCATTTTTGTCATTTTTGTCATTTTTGTCATTTTTGTCATTTTTGTCATTTTTGTCATTTTTGTCATTTTTGTCATTTTTGTCATTTTTGTCATTTTTGTCATTTTTGTCATTTTTGTCATTTTTGTCATTTTTGTCATTTTTGTCATTTTTGTCATTTTTGTCATTTTTGTCATTTTTGTCATTTTTGTCATTTTTGTCATTTTTGTCATTTTTGTCATTTTTGTCATTTTTGTCATTTTTGTCATTTTTGTCATTTTTGTCATTTTTTGTCATTTTTGTCATTTTTGTCATTTTTGTCATTTTTGTCATTTTTGTCATTTTTGTCATTTTTGTCATTTTTGTCATTTTTGTCATTTTTGTCATTTTTGTCATTTTTGTCATTTTTGTCATTTTTGTCATTTTTGTCATTTTTGTCATTTTTGTCATTTTTGTCATTTTTGTCATTTTTGTCATTTTTGTCATTTTTGTCATTTTTGTCATTTTTGTCATTTTTGTCATTTTTGTCATTTTTGTCATTTTTGTCATTTTTGTCATTTTTGTCATTTTTGTCATTTTTGTCATTTTTGTCATTTTTGTCATTTTTGTCATTTTTGTCATTTTTGTCATTTTTGTCATTTTTGTCATTTTTGTCATTTTTGTCATTTTTGTCATTTTTGTCATTTTTGTCATTTTTGTCATTTTTGTCATTTTTGTCATTTTTGTCATTTTTGTCATTTTTGTCATTTTTGTCATTTTTGTCATTTTTGTCATTTTGTCATTTTTGTCATTTTTGTCATTTTTGTCATTTTTGTCATTTTTGTCATTTTTGTCATTTTTGTCATTTTTGTCATTTTTGTCATTTTTGTCATTTTTGTCATTTTTGTCATTTTTGTCATTTTTGTCATTTTTGTCATTTTTGTCATTTTTGTCATTTTTGTCATTTTTGTCATTTTTGTCATTTTTGTCATTTTTGTCATTTTGTCATTTTTGTCATTTTTGTCATTTTTGTCATTTTTGTCATTTTTGTCATTTTTGTCATTTTTGTCATTTTTGTCATTTTTGTCATTTTTGTCATTTTTGTCATTTTTGTCATTTTTGTCATTTTTGTCATTTTTGTCATTTTTGTCATTTTTGTCATTTTTGTCATTTTTGTCATTTTTGTCATTTTTGTCATTTTTGTCATTTTTGTCATTTTTGTCATTTTTGTCATTTTTGTCATTTTTGTCATTTTTGTCATTTTTGTCATTTTTGTCATTTTTGTCATTTTTGTCATTTTTGTCATTTTTGTCATTTTTGTCATTTTTGTCATTTTTGTCATTTTTGTCATTTTTGTCATTTTTGTCATTTTTGTCATTTTTGTCATTTTTGTCATTTTTGTCATTTTTGTCATTTTTGTCATTTTTGTCATTTTTGTCATTTTTGTCATTTTTGTCATTTTTGTCATTTTTGTCATTTTTGTCATTTTTGTCATTTTTGTCATTTTTGTCATTTTTGTCATTTTTGTCATTTTTGTCATTTTTGTCATTTTTGTCATTTTTGTCATTTTTGTCATTTTGTCATTCTTGTCATTTTTGTCATTTTTGTCATTTTTGTCATTTTTGTCATTTTTGTCATTTTTGTCATTTTTGTCATTTTTGTCATTTTTGTCATTTTTGTCATTTTA